>NC_050099.1:148051963-148676963 GCF_902167145.1 Zea mays
ATTAGAACTAAATCATAATTGGTTTGCGCTACTTTCAATTTACAATATTTACAACTAGCATTACAAATAGTGAAAATACAGTTGTAGTTACAACCTTGTCTCCATTATTGTCACACCCGGATTTAAGGGACAAAGCCAGGTGCATCTCATGCATGCGCCAAAGAAGATAACATATATAATAACAGAGTGTATAGAGATAAATGTCACAATATAATCAGAGTATTTGTTACATAGCGGAAGTCTTACAAAATAAAATATAAATATAGATCAAACTAAAATCCATCCTTGGTGCCAGAAAGTCAACTAGGAGATGCCACCTAGATCGAATCGAACTCCTCGATGTGTGGCTCCTCTTGAACCACATGTTCTTCTCTTGTGGGGGTGTGAGACAGCAAAGGTGAGCTCACATACGTTCATAGCTCAACAAGTTGTGGGGAATAATGTGCATGAATTCACTAAAGGTGGGAGTTCATGTGATGTGTAAAGCTGATCAACAGTAGGGGTTAAAGCTGAGCATTGCTTTTAATAATTGGTCAAATTTTATTAGCAGTTACTAAGTGTAAGTAAATACCAAACCATAATAAATAATAGAACAAAATTAATAAATAATCCCACGCAAATGCAAATGACAAATTGAATTTAAGTTACATAAATTAATCATGTGAGGGTCCGAGCCGCTCATGACTGTGAGCACGGCTAGTATCCCAGTTTTATACTCTGAAGAGGTTACGCATCTTTACCCACAAGTCATGTTACCCATCTGCCAAGGGATCATGAATCCCATACACCTCTACCAAGGAAGCGAGGCAGGGTAACACTACGAGGCCTTTACAAAGTTCCACTAGCTTCAGAAAACTCGCTACAGTTTATAGGAAGCTCCAATGCAGGGATCCCTCACCTGACCACCATCGTAGCAAAATTAACCCAAGTACCTCCTTACTCACCACTCCCCTACTGCCCTTGCCCCTTTCGGGTAAGGTAGTCATCCACTAGCTTTCCTAATTAATCAGCCAAGGGCGTCCCATTAAACCCTTGTGGTAGCACTGTTTTCCCGGGTGGTCGCTCCATGTTCCCATTAACATAATGATCTTATCATGAACATAAATAACATAATAGAATAATAGGAACATGGATATAATGAAATATTAACCTAGAAACCATGTAAAGCAATAGCATAACTACCCAATGATTCAGCGGTAAACAAGGTAAAAAGATAAACAGTCTAGGGTGACATATGGGGTCCCATCAAAATTAAATCTATGCATGAATAAGTGATAATAAAGAACATTATTGGGTAACAAAAGCGATCAAGGGCACAACTTGCCTGACACTTGAGATTCCAGTTACTAGGGTGATTCTTCAGATCCTCGTGACCTCACTGCTAGTCGTAGCAATACAAACCGACATGGCATAGACAAAATTAACATCACACCAAACATAAGAACATACTGCATAATAATGATCTACACGTGGCTACGAGATCGCAGGATCGAGAACCACTAAAATTGGAGTTGTGGTTAAGGAGTTATGATTTATAAAAGATTTATGTGATTTAAATATTAAACTATATTATAAATTGGTTAGTATAAATCTTATGAGAGATTAGTCTATAAATAATTATCTCAATTTTAATCTAAGTTATGAATTGACCATAAATCATATTCTAGTAGACTATAATGATAAGCAGTTTATCCAGACTAACCAACATCAGTTAAATACAGATCTAATTATAAAATAATGAGGCATGGTATAATAAATGTTGTTATTGCATAGTAAATATTCGTACGAGACTAACGCAACTTGAACGGATCAAATCGGAATCATAGATTTTAAGTTATGAATTTCTAATGATTTTATGTGTTTTGTATAAGATTACATAGGATATAAATTTTAATATGACTTTCATGTGAAAACAGTGGTACTAGATGATAAACCATAATATTACAAAATTATAGGAACTGGAATGGACTAAAAAGGAGTTAGTATAAATTTTCTATGAATAAAATGAGTTTCTGGAATTATTTTAACACTAGAAATCATTTTCTAATTGAATTTCTGAATTTCCTCTGATTCTGGACTGCGCGTGTAAAAACAAAGAAATGCAGGGGTCTCTGCGAAACAATTCCTCAGACTCAGACAACAATGCTCGGGATGGCGGGTTGGTTTCTGAATTCTCTAGGGGCTCTTTTGTAAAGCTGTCGGCCGAAGGGGTATCGCAGAATCTCAGTCGTTGGATTATAAGCCGAGCGCCAGATTAGGTTCAATTCACCCAACATCTCGATCGCTAGATCAAAACCTAACGGTCCGGATTTAAAGTTTCTGCGATCGACCCATGCTCGTTTGATTCCGATCGGACGGACCAGAATCCTCGCGGGCCGCACGGATAAGCTAGGCGCAATCATGGCCGTTCACGCGACAATCAACGGCCACCACCTATCCCCTTCCCCTCGGCAAACGAGACGACGGTGCCGCCCAGATCCCGCAGCGGAGGACGCAGCACCGCCCATCGGTCCGGCCATCCCGCGCGCCCACACCTAGATGGGTAGGTACCATTCAAAAAGGAACCCAGGCCAAACCCAATCGTGGCATCAATTCTAGCTACAGAACCGTGACAAGCACCCGCCACGGAGCAGAGCGGCCCGTGGCGGCGCTAAAATCCCCGGTGAGCAATCCTCGCTGCGCCACTGCCCGATTACCCCGCCTAGATGATGCACCAACATGAGTAGAACAAGGTGAGCTGGCAGGGGTAGGTATTACCATAGTTTACCAGGAAGAATCTCCAATCCACGCTAGGGTGGATGCCGCGGTGGAGTCGCTCGCCAGTGGGGATTTCGGTGGCACAAGCTGCCGCGGCCCCAACCGTAACCCGATCACCACCCCGTAGTCAAGTGGCTACGATCTCCGGCACACCAGAAGGGCGATTCAATGACGAGCGCGCCCATTTCCCCCTTCTCTCTCTCGGTCCGTGTTTCCCCAAACAAGCAAAATGCCCAACGACGGCACCCGATTATCTATTGGAGGGTTGGGGCGACGTGGAGGGTATGGGTCTTATACCCGGCGAAGTGGGCGAGGGTGGTTGAGGGCTGGCTGTTAGCGTTGGCGGGGTCCGCAGTGAGAGCTCTGGGTTGTTAGCGAGGAAGAAGGCGATCCTGACGGTGCGGGGCCCACATGCAGAGGCAGCGGCAGCCCCGCGTGCGAGAGCGCGTAATCTTCAACTAACGCGCGGACAGAGGCTGACGCCATGGCCCACTCGGCAGAGGATGGAGGGGGAACGCGCAGCGCGCGATGCGAGGGGTTGGCCAGTGGGCCCGTAGAGCCAGTGGGCGTGCGGCCGTGGAGTCCGGTTAGGCCGTGCGCGAGAAAGGAGATGGCTTGTTGGGCCGAGTGATCAAAAGCTGGCCCAGGCGTATTCTCCCCTATTAATTTCTTTTTTTGTTGTATTTCCTTTTCTTTTCTCTTTTCTCCTCTTTTCAAATTTGGGTTTCCAATTTGAATTCATCTATTTGTAGTCCATACTTGGGTTAAATGTCTATATTCTAATAATAGTATGAACCAAAATTTAATTCATATATATTTAGTGTATCCAAATTTTTATAGTATTTTCCTTTTTCTTCTCTAATTTCTAATTTGCAAACTAGGTCTTAAATCCAAATGTGAACATTAATATATTTCTACTAACCTCATTATTATTATTATTAAATGTACACATAAATAATTCCAACATAATATAATAGATATATGTTTATTTTAATTATTTTATTTATTTGATAGATGTTAGAAATATGAAACACACTCCTATTGTTCCTTTCTTTTTAGAAAAATAGTATTTTATTTGTGGGATAGGAATTATAGTTACTTAAAAATTAAATATTCATGAAAATGATTGCTTATGGTGCATCATTTAATAATATGTGTAATCTTTTAGTTGAATAGAAAACTTTTCTATTACCTCTTTTTCTAAAATAATTCTTGGCTTCCAAAATTCAGTTCTCAATTTTCAACACTCAGGTATGAGTTGAGATGTCAGAATTTACTATTTTATTTCTTCTTATATTTATTTTATTATTATTAATAAATTTTTTTTCTTATACAGATTTTGGGCCTTACAAATTCTACCCCCTTAACAGAAATCTCGTCCTCGAGATTTGTAAGGAAAGAGGTATAACCATGTTATCTCAAGTTCTCAACACATATGCACAAACAAAATCTCAGCATGATGCATAATTTATTAGCAACACATGGGGTCAATTAGACCTTATTATTCCTCCTAAAATAGTATCATACCATCTACTAACTAAAGTAACACTTAGATCTTACAAATAGTAGTAGATATATATATATTTATGTAGCTTGGTAGAGCTAGTGGTGGTAATGGAGGTAGTGGCCGTTGTTTTTATTATCTTTCCAACTGTGCTTGCCTTATTTCTCGATGTATTTCCAGCTAGTCCTGACGTATTTCCTCGCGTTCTTGTCTTATCTGATTTTACAATTTGGTAACCATGTTTGCCATTTGTTGTATTACCATCATTTGGGCGGCAACCACTTGATCAATTCCAACAAGTGGAGGATTTTGAGGATTCATTTCTGTTTGCTGTTGTCTGGTAATCTTCCCTTCCTAGTATTGACCATGAGAGTTAGAAGCATATGGCAAAATAGTTTTGCAAGGGTATTTATTCGATAAGCGGAATGCATAAACTAGTAGCTGGTTATGATCTGAAGATTCTTTAGTAGTGCTTAATCTTTGTTTTATATCAAGATTGGGATAACTAGTCGTATAAGGTGAATATCCAAAGGTATGATAGAATCTATCATAATGAGATAGATACGGATGAGATAGACTGCAGGATGTAGATCAAGAGTTTGTTTGATGTTAGGTGGGGATAGATAGACTATGCAATCCATCATGACTCTACTGGTTGAGTTAGATCTTCTGTTCATGGTTGAGTTGGTCTAATGTGCTAAGTTAAGTTAACACCTAGCCAGTAGGGTTCAAGTACCATTAATCTGTCTAGGTAGACCACATTAGTTCAGATCTCATTAGATTGGATCACACTAGATTCTATAATCCTATTTAAGAATATCATTTAGTTGAGCACACCCAGTTGACCTTATCTTTATGATATTCCAGTATATATATTTTATACACCTGAAGTTCTTTTTTATGCCATTAGCAGGGGTGGTATAGAAACAAGGGTACATCATGTTTTAGCTATTTGGTCGGTGTAGAGGAGATTTAGAGGTAAAAGAACGTAAGGGAGACTTTTTATTCCGGGTGGTGGATCTTGATTCATCCGAAGATCTATTTCTACTAATATCCTTCCTTGTCGAGGTTAACTTCCTTCTTAGATCTAATTTAGGGACCATCGGTTGTGGCGTTAGATGTCATTATCTAAGCTGGGATAACAACTGCGGGTATATGGGGTAGGTAGATTGAACAGAGTTTTACTTTGCTTTTGAGATAAATGGGTTAGGCAACCTATAACATAGGCTGGGTCGTGGTTTCACGAAGAGTTGGTTTAAGACATCAGTCTCTACTACTCCTTAAGAGGCTATCGTAGGCGTCCACAATGGTGGGTGGTGCACGGTTCTACCACGCATCCACGCCCCTCCGCCTCGCCCCCGAAATCTCGCATCGCATCAATGGAAGGTCATGCCCGTGCGTTGCGGCCGCCTCCCCCGCCCCTTCCATACTCCTCCCGCGCCCCTTTCATCCCCACCGTGCTCCATGCCCCCGCCTCCACCATCCCCGCCCCACGAGTCATCACCATCATCGGAAATCTCGCCGCGCCCCCAGAAATTTCGCCCCGCCACCGCCCCAAAACCTCCCCTACCTCCCACCCAGACAAGATCCCATCCACTACCGTCGGGTCGCCGTCCTCCCTTCCGCCGCACCCCTCTGACACCGCCCGTGGCCGCCGATGCGCAACTTCGGCGACGTGAGCCACGCCAAATCCAGCAAAGGAGAGGAACAGAAGAGAAGCGCTCAAACTCAGATAAGTTTGTTGGGATTCTGTTTCTATTTCTTTCTTATCCCCAGATCCACACCAGATTACAGCTTTTATAGTCAAGCTAATAAGGCCGGCCCACTATTACAAGGCTAATTAGCCACATTGACACCCCAAATCCTGGCTTAACAGCCCATTTACAACTCCACGCAAATCAGCACAAAGATTAAATTGCCATACCAGTAGCAGTACTAACACTTGCCCCCCCCGGAAGAGCTTGATTGTCCCCAATCAAGAGCTGTAGGAAACCAGTTCTTCAACACTTCATAGTCCTCCCAAGTGGTAACCTCAGCTGGCATATTGGACCAAGTCACCCTTACTTGCACCACAGGATGATTACCCTTCTTCACCATCCTCCTTTCCACCACAGCCAATGGCTTAACCTCTTTAACAGACAGATCAACAAGTTGTGGTAAATCAGAAAACACCGGAGAATAATTGGGAGTAAAAGCCTTCAGCTGAGATACATGGAATACTGGATGAATCAAAGATGTAACTGGTAAATCCAGCTTATAAGCAACCACCCCAATCTTCTGTAACACCTTAAAAGGACCATAGAACTTATAAGCCAATTTAGGACAGGGTCGACTAACCACCGACTTCTGCACATAAGGCTGAAGCTTTACCAAAACGCTATCTCCAATCTGAAACTCTCTGTCAGATCTATGCTTATCAGCCTGGAGTTTCATCCTATTTTGAGCAGCTGCCAACTTCTCCTTCAGCATGGTAGCATGTAACTGTCTGTCCGCCAACACCTCAGTCACAGAACTAGGAGCAACCCCAGAAAGCATAGGAGCAGCAGCAAACACAGGGTCATAACCATACAAGGCCTTGAATGGAGAACACCCCAAAGCTGTGTGATATGAAGTATTGTACCAAAACTCAGCAAGGGCCAACCATTTCTTCCAAGTATTAGGTGCCTCATGAATAGAACAGCGAAGATACATTTCCAAACACTGATTCACTCGCTCTGATTGCCCATCAGTTTGAGGGTGATATGCAGTAGTAAGAGCCAATTTGATCCCCAAAGCCTGAAACAAAGATTTCCAAAATAAACTAGTGAACACTTTGTCTCTATCGGAAACCAAAGACTTTGGTGTCCCATGCAACTTGATAACATTGTCAAGAAACACCTGTGCCACTCCAACAGCAGTGAAAGGATGCTTGAGGGGGAAAAATGAGCATATTTGGAATATCTATCCACCACGACCAAAATAGTATCATATCCCTCAGATCTAGGGAGACCTTCAATGAAATCCAATGTAAGATCCTGCCAAGCCCCTTGAGGCACTGGTAAAGGTTGTAGGAGACCCGGATAATGCACCCTTTCATGCTTAGCATGCTGACACACCTCACATTGCTGCACAAACTGAAACACGACTGACTTGAGCCCTTTCCACCAGAACAACCTCTTGATCCTTTGGTAAGTGGCCTCACCACCAGAATGTCCTCCCACCACACTATCATGCAGGGCTGAAATCAACTTAGTTTGAAGGGCAGAATTGTTAGCTATCCAGATTTGATCCCCTTTTCTAATAATACCTTGATGTAAAGAAAAACCTTGCTCATTAGGACTGGCCAGGGCCAATTGAGCCAATAGATCTTGAGCCTCTTTATCTGTCACATAAGCATTCAGGAGTTCTTGCACCCAAGCTGGTTTCACCTCAGTCACCGTGTGAATCTGCATCACATGACCAATCCTGGATAGAGCATCGGCAGCCACATTGTCCTTGCCTTTTTTGTAAACAATTCTGAAATGAAGCCCCATCAACTTAGCCATAGCCTTCCTCTGCATATCAGATTGCAAAATCTGATCATCCAGAAAACTCAAAGCCTGATGATCAGTCTTAATCACAAATTCAGCCCTCTGCAAATATTGCCTCCACCTGTCCACTGCAATGATTAGAGCCAAAAACTCTTTTTCATAAATGGAGAGCATCTTATTCTTAGCACCCAATGCTTTACTTAGATATGCCACTGGTCTATCACATTGCATCAAAACAGCACCTATCCCATCATCACAAGCATCAGTCTCCACAACAAATAACTCATCAAACCTGGGTAGGGCCAACACAGGAGTAGTAAGCATAGCCTTCTTCAACGCTTGAAAAGCCTGATCAGCCTCAGGACTCCACTGAAAAGCCTTATGCTTCAACAGATTAGTAAGGGGTTTTGCAATAATCCCATAATGTCTCACAAATCTCCTATAGTACCCAGTGAGACCCAAAAACCCCCTCAACTCAGTTACTGACTGAGGAACAGGCCATTTCTCCATGGCTGCTGTCTTAGCAGGATCAGTGGCCACCCCTGTGTGAGAAATAATATGTCCCAAATAAATGAGCTCATTCCTCCCAAACACACATTTGCTCCTCTTCAGATAAAACTGGTGCTCTCTCAAAGTCTGCAGCACCATCTTAATATGAGCCAAGTGTGCCTCCCATGTATCACTATAAACCAAAATGTCATCAATGAAAACCATGACAAATTTCCGAAGAAAAGGAGCCAAAACAGAATTCATCGCACATTGAAAGGTTGCAGGAGCATTGGTTAACCCAAAAGGCATGACCCTGAACTGGTAATGACCCTGATGGGTTTTAAAGGCTATTTTATGCTCATCACCTTCCCCCATTCTAATCTGGTGATACCCAGCAGTAAGATCCAGACTAGAAAAATATTTAGTACCAGCCAGTTCATCCAGAATCTCTTCAACAAGAGGCATAGGAAATCTGTTCTTAAAGGTCAAAGAATTTAATTTCCTGTAGTCCACACAAAACCTCCAAGTGCTATCTTTCTTCTTAACCAACAATACCGGAGAAGCAAACGGGCTTACACTAGGAACAATAAGACCAGCCTTCAACAAAGCAGCCACTTGCTTCTCAATTTCATCCTTGTGAAGAGGAGAATACCTATAAGGTCTGGAATTCACTGGTACTGCTCCAGGAACCAAAGGAATATGATGATCATACACCCTAGCAGGAGGTAACTGAGAAGGCACTTCAAACACATCTCCAAACTCCTGAAGTAACTGCTGAAGATCCCCCTGCTGCTGTACTCCCTGATATTCAGACACTTCTTCCAACACCACTAAAGCCCAAATATCATGCCCCTTCACCCATTTGTGCAACTGGGAACCTGTCACAGGCTTCACCTTCGCATCCCCAGCCTCCTCATCACCCTGCAACACTACCTCTTTGCCCCCTATTGTAAACTTCAAAAACTTTTGTTCCCAGTCACATTCCATAGGGCTATGGTATCTCAACCAATCATACCCCAAAATAGCATCAAAAGCACTCAAAGTTAAAACCCTCATATCCGTATGAAACAATTGTGCACCAGCCCACCATTCCAATCCTTTCACCATAGTATTACTGACCATAGTCTCTCCATTTGCCACTTTGACTGTCACAGCTGGACAAACTTGCACAGTCAATCCCAACTGATGCACCACATGACTACTCACAAAACTGGTCGAACTGCCTGAGTCCACCAACATCAACATCAACTGTTTCTGCACTACCGCTCGAATCCTCATACTGTTAATACTGCCTGTACCAGCTAGAGCCTGCACAGATAAACGACAACACAACTCCTTAACTTCATCTTCTTGTGCCAACTGCTGTAATGTATCATCAGTGAGTATCTCAGACATATCCTCAGTAGCCACTACATTTAACTGCAGTGCTCCACGCTTTGCACATTTGGCAATATGACCAGGCTCAAACTTTTCCCCACAAGCATAACATAACCCATTAAGTCTCCTGAAATCCCTAAGTTGTCGTGCTCTTGTGAGATCTGCCCCGAGTCCTTGGTCATCTGTTTTCTGGCCAGCCACAGGTTGTTTCACATGCATAGACAACCCTGACCGTTGTCCCCGAAATTTATTGCGCTCCAACACCTCCTGTTGAAGCTGAGCCAAATGAATAGCACGGTCCACCGTAGAAGGTGTTTGAACCTGCACCACATCCTGCAATTCATACTTAAGGCCTCGCACAAAATAGGTAACAAAGAATGTCTCATCAAACTCCGAGTTATGAACAGCTAATCCATATCTGGCCTGTTCAAATTCTGACACATAAGAATCCAGTGTACCAGTTTGCTTCAAAGCCAACAACCTCCTCAATGCTTTAGGATAAGCATTAGCACCAAACTTAGCAACCACAGCTGAGGTAAACTCCTGCCAACCACCTAACCCATGCCTCAACTTGTGATACTGCCACCACTGGGCTGCAACATGTTCCAAATTCATCGAAGCAATAGACACCCACATAGCATTGGAAACCCTGTAAGTGGTAAAATATTCCATGCATTGATCCAACCATACTACAGGATCACCCCCTGAAAACTTGGGAAAAGGTAACTTGGGTAAACCCTGATAATGTGGATCCCAAGACTGTCTGTCTTCCCCTTGCATCCTCCCTGAATCACCTCTGAAAGCTCTACCGCCCTCCACCTCCTTCTCATGACGACCTCTCGTATACAGAGACCCACTATGCTGCACCTCCAATGATGGTGAACCAGAACCCCCAGAAGATTCACCTAATTCCTTCCCCAACTGTTCCAACCTCATCTGTGCTACTACCCTTCCAGTCTCCTCCAATTTACGACCCAAATCATTTCTCTCCTTCGCCGCCTGTTCAGCAACTGATGCCACTAATTCAGTCTGCATCATGATTTGTTGCTGCACCCTCTCCACATCCTTCAACCTGCTACTCACTCCCTCCAACGTCTCAATAACACGACTCCAATTCTCCTGACTAACCCGCTCCCCATCCGCCATAGCCTGTAACACCAAACGAGTCTGTACCGATGGTTTGGTTGCGGGCGCTGTAGCGACGAACTGGATGGACCCAGCAGAAGAAGAAGTCGCCCACGAACCGCCAAAGACGAGGAACAGCGCGTGGAAGAGGATGAAGACGCAGCCGACCCCGAATCCGATACCAGATGACACCGCCCGTGGCCGCCGATGCGCAACTTCGGCGACGTGAGCCGCGCCAAATCTAGCAAAGGAGAGGAACAGAAGAGAAGCGCTCAAACTCAGATAAGTTTGTTGCGATTCTGTTTCTATTTCTTTCTTATCCCCAGATCCACACCAGATTACAGCTTTTATAGTCAAGCTAATAAGGCCGGCCCACTATTACAAGGCTAATTAGCCACATTGACACCCCAAATCCTGGCTTAACAGCCCATTTACAACTCCACGCAAATCAGCACAAAGATTAAATTGCCATACCAGTAGCAGTACTAACACCCTCTTGTTCCACTCGCTCCACTTGCTCACCGCAGGTGACAAGCTCGTCGCTCGGTCGCTTCCATTTGGGCGGCCCCGTCCCATGCTTAGATCCGGGCAGGCAAGCGGGCGGGCGGGCTTTGAATTCTGCTCTGAGCAACTAGCGTGCTGCTCTGCTTGCTCTTGTCCCACGCAGATCGCCCTCAGGATTTTATTCCGCCCTCCGTCTCCGGGCTCGCTTGGATCGAGATGGGCGTCTGCGTGTCCAAGGCCGCCTGCTGCCGCCGCGAGCTGCACAACGGGGTTACTAACGACAGGACTGATGCTGGTGCGTGATGCCTTCCGCCTTCCATGCCTTTTAGGTGCTTTGCTTTTTGCTGTTTAACTGTTTTGACGGCTACTTTTCCCTTCTCTGAGATGTTTTTTTGCTTCTCTTCTGGGTGTTTGGGTTCGCGTATGGCCGCTTCCATCTAGTTTGATGCATGATATCTGCAGCTGCGTTTCCGCACTGCCGCTGAGCCTTTTTTCTGGAACCGTTTCTGATTTCGGCGCTCTTTGATAGCTAAATGATCATGGCTGGAAATATGCGGATTAACTTCTTCGATGCCATTTGTTGGTGTTCGGGTTCACATATGCTTGCCACATCTGCATTCGGATGGTTGCTAGATTGAGTAGAGCGCCATCCAGTTTGGTTGGTGATATTTGCAGCTGCATGTGCAGACAACTTCTGTGGGGGTTTTACTGCATTTGTTTCTGATTTTGGGGCTCTTTGATGCCTGTTGATTAGGCTGCAAATAGGTTTTGTTAGGCATGTGGATTAGCTTTTCCATGGGATTCGGAGTATTTTGCCCCCCCCATCCATAGTAACGGATGACGAGGAGGCATACGACCTGCCTGTGTTCTAGGAGTTTACCTTCGAGCAGTTGTGGCTAGCTACATCAGGGTTTGCGATGGAGAACATCGTGTCTGAGCAGGGTGAGAAGGCTCCCAATGTGGTATACAAGGGGAAGCTTGATGCCCAGCGCCGCATCGCCGTCAAGCGCTTCAACCGCTCTACCTGGCCCGACCCGCACTAGTTCCTAGTATTCCATCTGCCTTCTCTTTTACCCTTTCTAATTATGTGCGTCTTGTGGGTGTAATTGATAGTTGGGAACCTGGGTGTAATTGATAGTTTGCTTATAATGAAGAAGCAAGCGTATGTTGTGTTGTTTTGTATGCGATAGGCCAGTGCATGCATGGTGGAAGCATGACGACTGAGAAAACAATTTTTACCTTTGATCATAAGCATCACATCTTAACTATATGGCGTTATGAAAAAAGCATATCAGATTTCATCTCATGCTGTGTTTTGGCGGTAGCTTGATTATGGTATACTGTTGATGACTTATTCTTTTTTCTTCTGATAGCCATCTTACAGTTGCCATTGTGCTTTGTTGATTTATAGCTTCCATATATGCAAGGCAGAATATGTTGATGCTTAGGAGGTGAGGCCGGAACCTAGTTTCATTATCTAAAAAAAGGTTGATTCCTTACCTTACATATTATTCATGTGGATATCAATTTATCAATAGATTAAGCTAAAAGGATTTGAACCTCTATTCCTAAGCATAAGCATTTTGTTCTAGATAAACTTTTAATTGCTATAGAGCTGCAAAAGTAATACAAAGAATGGGCCCAGAATTTTGTAACCAAGAAGCTCAGCTTGGATGAGATCCGATTTTTTTACAAATATATAGTAATAACAGGATGCAGTTTAGTGGAGTTGCTATTGTTACGGTGACTCAAACCTACATTTAGTTCCTACCATGAATACCTGTCTTTTTTAGTGTGTCATTTTACCGCAAGGGTAGCTTATAGTTTGACAAACAACAATATCTTGCACGGCTCATAAGGTTTCTGGGTCATCAGCGAAACAGCACTCAGAAGGCTCGAGAATCGATGGAATACAGTTCTGCGATTCTTCAGACAGTGAGGATGACTGTCCAGTGTGCCTGGAAGGTTGGTTATGGTTGGTGGAAACAACTGACATTGCTCTTATAAGTTACAGGTTTAAGTGTCTAGCATACATGGATAAAAAGATAAATAGTTAATTTTTTGGAGTTGTACCTAGCTGCTGAAGGAAACACATGTTCATCCGTTTGATTCATTCTAAATATGGTCATGCCTAAACCTAAGTGCTCAATTATGATGGTTTGTTATATTATTGTTATTATTATCTGTTTCCACATCAATGTAAAAGTAAAAACATGTCAGGTGGTTTTGAGCTTGCAAAAGGTGAAAGACAGATGTTCTAACCATTATGCTTGCCCTTACAGTTTATGCGCAACACCATATATTTGTGGCTTCAGCATTCCTTGTGCACTGAATCATATACTCATCTGTCCACACAGAATATGATTTCGAGAACCCGAAGATCGCGTTGCAATGCAAACATAATTTCCACCATAGTTGCATTTACGAGTGGATGGAAAGAAGTCAAGCCTGCCCTGTCTGTGCAAAGGTACCTAGCTTTTTTATAGAAACCATTTCACTTGTGAAGTGAAATGGTACTTGGTACTTTGTCGACGTGGTTCTTTTAAATAGTCCGAAAACATTTTTAAGAAGAAGGTCTCTAACATCATAATGTTCCATTGCAGATTATGTTGTTCAATGAGGATGAATGACCCTGCTGAATCTGATGGAAGTCTTCACGGATGGCAAGTGGAAGAGCCAAGCTAAAACAAAGGTTCTGGAAACTTCCAGCAATGTGAAAATGTGTGTTGATGAAATACAGTCCTAGATCGTTTGCTGAAACATCCAGCAGTGTGAAAATTCATTTTTTCTTTATAGAGTAGATTATTCCTCTCTCTTCATGACAAAGTTGATGGTTTTGTGCCACCCTTGGCAATGATTTTTAGGAGGATCTGTCAGATGGTTTGGAACAAAATGTCGATGATCAAATTTCAAGCTTTAACACGGCAGAAATTTTCTCCAGGTTAATAAATGGTATTGGACCAGAAAGTTTGCGGAATCAGTGTAAATGGTAACAATCAATTTAAATGCAGCTCTGTCTGCTAGCTTTTTTTATTCCTTTCGAATATCAAATCTAAACTTTGTTGTTTTCTGATATCTTGCACACATCCTATCAAACCAAATGTAAATACAGACCGGGCTCTGTTTATGGGGCATTCTAACTCATATGCCATATCCGATCACCTAGAATTTTATTCGAAAGTGAACATCCACACCATCTTCACCACTAATTATCACCACATCAGAACTACGGAAATACAACTGATTCCACATATTTTCGCAAATCAGCGATGAGCTGTGCTGGAACTTTATTGTTAAATTCTGCTCCTATTCCTTTTTAACATATGAGAAGACTACTGGAGGAGCTCCTTTGAAATGCCATTAAGCTCCATCTTTTGTAGCTATCTCAAACGCCCTCATGAATAGATTTGGAGGCTGGCCACCACTGAGTTGATATTTATCATTGATCTTAAAGATGGTGAAGTGAATAGCAAATGAATAAATTTCTTATACGTGGGACGATGGATAAAAGATGATAAACATCATCATTAATAAATCCTCATACCACAAAATGTGGGACCCCGGAGATGCCAGATGAATACTTCTTGAGTTCTTCCTGAACCTTTTAGCAATAAAAATGATTTGTGAGCCGTGTCATGATAGAGATATGGCTCCAAGAACAGAATTAACTGGAAAACATACCCCATCGACTCCTTTGGTAGGGTCTTCAAACAGTTCTTCGGCCCCTTCTATGCCCACCTTTCTTGCAGCGTCCAGCAAAACCTGCCTACAATGCATCAAATAATTTAAGTAGATGGCTTAAACATTAATAAAGAAAAACCCCACTCAAACATAGAAAGATAGTAGGACATATGCTATCAACTATCTTATTAAATAAATCAGGAGTGTTCCTCATCTTAACAACCTCATTTTCCTCTTGTTCTTGCAAAAGAGATGGTTTTGAACATAAACTTTTTCCTCATTTCAGTTGGTGATTCAGTGCTTTCTTAGGGGAAAGCTTGCCTCTTGGTTTGATATTTACTTGCTTGGGTTGTGAATTATAAATTCAGATAATTCCGCATGTGAATGTGTTTTGAGATCATTCAGCATGCGCTTGGCGCATGCTTGGGTTATAAATTATATTTTTTCTGGAAAATTTATAAAGGTTGCGGTTTATTTTAGTTGATTTGCTTCTCTTCCACTCCTATATTTGACTGTTGTCATGTCAATTCATAGGCTTCAATTTTAGCCTGGCTTCGCCACTGGTCGAAGTTGTGGTTCGCCACCACCACCACCATCGTCTTGATCAGGGAGTGGATCTCGTGCTTCCGCTGATGGCACTTCAGCATAGGTGTGCGTCCAGGTAGTGCCCATAGATGACTAGCACCAGCAGAAGGAGTGCCACAAGGAGGCACTTCCTGGGGTCGCGACAGCCATTGCGATGGACTAGAGCTAGGTCTTCGCCTTTGACGGCGCTACGGGGTATGGTAGGTGTGCTTGCTGTTCAGTTGAATTGATGAGATCTCTGTTCTTACTTTTTTAGTCTGTCCATAGGCAGATCATTGATAATGAGATTCTTCCAATATTTGTGAAGATAGATAAGAAAAAGATGACTTCTTTTCATTGAATTTATGGTGGCAATTGTGAGAAGGCTAGAGCTGGGGACATATGAGAACTTTTTTACTTTATTCCTCTCTTTGATTAACATTATTTGATTGAATGTTTTGTTTTAGCATTTCTGGGTTGTAATTACTAGAACTATTGATGCAGTTCCTGATATTATGACACTAACTTCACCTGACGAACGACCAAAGTGTCGCAAGGAAGCTCCTTAGTGAAAAAATGGAGGTGTTCAAGGTGTAAAGGGATTAAAGTCCCTTAGAGTTAGGGATCTCTCTTATCGCCTCACTTTTGTATGTAATACAATTTTCTTTTTGCAAGAGAATTATTGTTGACAGCAAACAAAACATTGACAAATTTGTGTATGTAACTCATTTTTTCACTCATATTTGTTGAGTTCAGTTATGCTCTACATTTTGAAGCAGATATGTGATGATTGGTTGTTAAATATTGTGGGTTGTTATAAATTCTTCGTATCATATATAGAAATCGTGGCGACGCACGGGCATTCACATATAAGTAATGAAAAGTGGGACAGTGGACCAAACTGAAAAGGATTCTCAAGGAGGTAATAAAGGAGCCCATTGTACAGTGGACCAAAAAATTATAGAGGCGGAGCTGAACCGACTAATAGAGGCAGAGCTGGACAAGTCGAAGTTGTGATGGTCAAAATTATCATTTGGTAGTTGGAACATTTTATTATAGAATGCTCTATTTACATCGATCTCAGGTAATTCTGAATTCCTAAGCAGTTCTGTAATTGCAGTTGTTCTGAGACCATTTTATGTAGTTGAATGGAAGCGATAACTGAATCAAGAATGTTCTAAGACCATTTTCTGTAATTGCAGCTATTCTAAGACCACTGCTATTTTGTAGTAAAGTAAACAGGCAACACTATAGTCTTGTGGCAGTTGTTGTCTGTTTGGGACTAGGAGTTGTTGGGTTATGCAAGGCATTGTATAGTGGTTTGTCCATACCATGGGTTTCTCCAAGGAATTTGTTTTTGGGGTCTAGGAGAGTATACTATGTAGGAGATCTGCGAAATTTTGGCAACAATTGCTTTCTTAATGTCATCCTCCAGGTAAATATTGACTCTGTAATTCTACTAACATCCAGCTAGATGAATGCTAAATAAGACAGCCTTTCCTTGGCACGCACTTGCCAGTTGTGATGGTTTTATTTCCTTTATAGAAAATTTGTTTGCAACCAATGGCTTGCTACCTAAAGAAAAGCCTGTAAAAATGCCTCTTCTTCTTGCTCTAAGCCCTCTCTTGGAATGTAATATTTTTACTATGGACTATTGAACTTCTTATCATTTTCGAGATCCCCACTATGAACTTCTTATGACAACTGTAGATTCAGTGTCCAATGCAAGTATTGTCCTTTTACTATAGTCAATTTTAGGGACCTCTTGACACTTGAGGGCTAGAAGCTGCAAATTCATGAGAGCTTAGATGTAAGTACTCCTTTGGATATTTTTTCTCTGATTTCTGAACAGGTTTTTGTAACAGTGAAAATTTATTGCTGCCTATAGCGTGGAGTGTATGTGTCCTGTTTGAGCTTCGCCAGCTTGTAGAAGGCACATTTCTGTCCCTACATTTTATTTTTCACCAATGGCGAAACTTGTGTAGCCGTTTGTCACTATTTACTTTTTTGTTTTTTTCAGCGAACATGCATTTTGGAGAGACCAACTTGAATGTGCGGAGCAGTCGATCACACAGTATTTTCATAATGGTATAGAATTCTGAATTCCTAAGCAATTTTGTAATTGCAGCTGTTCTAAGACCATTTTTGTAGTTGAATGGAAGCGATAACTGAATCAAGAATGTTCTATTTATATCGGTCTCAGGTAATTGTGAGCAGCAGTAGAGACTAAGCAGTTCTGTAATTGGATTTGTTCTAAGACCATTTTCTGTAGTTGCATGGAAGCAATAACTGAATCAAGAATGCTCTATTTATATCGATCTCAGGTAATTCTGAATTCCTAAGCAGTTCTGTAATTGCAGTTGTTCTTAGACCATTTTATGTAGTTGAATGGAAGCGATATCAACATCAAGAATGTTCTAAGACCATTTTCTGTAATTGCAGCTATTCTAAGACCACTGCTATTTTGTAATAGATGTCAGTGCTTATTACTGGTCAATCCTCCTCAGCTACACTCAAATCTGAAGTTCGTTCATCTCTTTAGAAGAGAAACAAAGCTAATTTCAGAAGTCGAATATTACCTGACTAACCTCATTTTAGCAGAGATGTTTATAATAGATGTCAGTGCTCACTCGCTCTCAATGGAGGAAAGTGAGTTTCAGAAACATATGGAATCAGCAAGACTAGCTACTCAAGTATCTATTGCAAGCCCAAGTAGCTCACATGGGCTTCCCACATCTGCAAGGGCAAATCAGGAGGAAACTGATATGGCAGGTTTGCTTACTATACTATTCAATTTATTCGGAGAAGTTTGTTTGACCATGAATTTGCATTCCAAAATAGTTTGTTTTTTGCCACCAAGCAAAATGTGTTCTTTTTTGCTTGAAAACAACATGATGTGGTTATTATTGCGGTCCTATTCAGGAACCACTTTACCTATCAAATAAAATAAAATGCTAAGCTCTTACAGATTTTCCTTTAAATGGTTGTTGTGTGTCCGTAGCAGTTTTGAGGCCGAATGATCATAGCATTCAAAGCGATACATTTGACAGGTTCTAGATTCCCTTTCATGGACTCAGAAACTGAAAGCTTGACTCCAGGGGAAGTCAAGCAGCTGCATGATCTGTATAAGCGAGTTGTCACAAGATACACACTGTTGTCTGGAGCCTTAAGAAAGTTATCCATAGACGAGGATCAGCTCCTTAATTCAATGCATGATCCATGAGGTGATGTGAAGATGATGTCTAGGCATGATGGTATTAATCATAAGCAGACCCTTTTAGTTACCTTTTAGTTACATATATGATTTTATTTTAAACAGGTACGGATGAGGGATATCCGTGGTCAAGTTTGATGCTTCAGGACCAATATCGTTGCATGTCGATGTTGGTGGTATCTGAATGGGGGTAAAGATATAGAGAGGGATTTTTTTCTTCAAATGATGATTTATCGTTGCGTGTCGATGCTGGTGTTATCTGAATGGGGGTATGCGGTCGGCGCTCATGCGACACAGACCCACGATTCTCCTTGGACGTCGGCCGCATGTCAGTCGGTGACATGGGCTTGAAGCCTAGGACGAGCCCCGTGCGTTGTGGGACGGCTGAACCATGTAACAGAGTCTCAAGATCTATAGATCTTCACTTCCCCTGCTTATTCTACATTTCACTATCCTGACTGATATTTCTTTTTATCATATTAGGGCCGAGGTGTATATATACTGGTAAGCACTCATCACTTCCATTATTGTGTTTTTCTTTAGATGTTAGGGGAAAAATGAAGAGGGCAATTTCTGTTCAAAGATATGTGCATTATATTGTATATGCAATTGCTATTGCTATCAATATAAATTTAACAAACTTCATTAATTCAGGCAATACAACTTTGGAGAATGCGAGTTGTGTTTATGCCTCTCAGCCAGTGTAGCTATATCTGATTTAAATCATACTCTGTTACAGGGTTCCACAAATGTTGGAAAATCTGCATATATGTTGTTCGTTTCCATGTAATTGTTGTGCACTAACATTTATCGAATAGTTGTACACCGTCGCAACGCACGGGCACTCACCTAGTTTATGTTTAAAACTCATTTATAAGAATACGGTTTAGTTAATACTCGTAACATAGATTAGACCATATTAGATTAGGTAGGGTCGTTAGATAGATCTACCAGGGTAGAATATGTATTATTGATACGTGTTAGAATCCTTTGAGATAGGATGAATTATATAGTGTAGGTAGGTCAGAATCTCTGTTAGGTTAAAACATAGGGGTTATGCAACTATCTGATGGTTAAGGTAGTCGCATATGGTTAGGTAGTTGTATGTGGTCTAGTTGGCCGATCCTTCTTAACTTAGTGAATTAAGTTAAAACATAGGTGTAGAGTCTCATTTATTTCATCAGTATTATCCTTCTTGTTAAGCATCTTACATGCGATTAGCTCAACTTGAGGTTAGCCTTCGTTAGGTTAGACTAATCTATCACATTAGATCAGATCTAAGTAGGACTAGCTTTGACTAGACATGATCCAATTAATTTGGGTTAGATCCTAATCATGGTGGGATAAGTCAAGTGGTTTTGGTCACGCAAATATAACTCAGATCTGATATCATTATTTTGGATCAGATCCTGGTTGTTACTTTAGGATGGGATAAGTAAAGTGATTAGGATGTGATGATTTCTTCAAGATAAGATGAATTTTTCAAGATAAGATGAATCCATAAGGATAGGGTAGATTCTTTGGAGGTCAATTAGATCTATTAGGATAAGATAGAATCTCTTCAAGATAAGATGAATTTATTAAGGTAAGAAGAATCTTTTAAGATGAGGTGGATCTAGTAAGATAAGAGAGAATCTTTTAAGATAAGATGGATCTATTAAGATAAGAGGTAATCTTTTGAGATAAGGTGGATCTATATGAAATAGGTACACTTTAATGGAGGATAATCTAAGTTGTTCAGTTATCTTATAAATTCTATTTATGCCTATATGTATATGCAAATGTAATTGTGGACATTACTCCATGACTCATCACACTCAATCAAAGATCCAAATCAGACAAATATCATAAGAACAAGCACTCAAGCATATAGATACCTATAAAAATAGTTTTGTTTTTGTTCCTAGGAGTAGGTCTCCTAAAGGTCACTTTAGGTACATGATTTCAAAGTGTGAAATCCACATTTGTCTTTTAGAAAGAACAGGTAAGAATAATCAAAGTAAAGCAGAAATAGATGAGAAAAGATTAAGATAAGTTTAGATAAGAATCAGAGTAGCAAGATGAGGTTAATCAGAGTAGAACAGTAGAAGGTGAGACAGGATCAAGAAAAGTATAGAAAGAATCAGAGTAAGGTAAGTAGGTAATGGTTATGTCCATTTCTATCTAGGTTTCGTCCTACAGTCAACATTGCCTCTGATACCACTTCTGTCACACCCGGATTTAAGAGACAAAGCCGGGTGCATCTCATACATGCGCCAAAGAAGACAACATATATAATAACAGAGTGTATAGAGATAAATGTCATAATATAATCAGAGTATTTATTACATAGCGGAAGTCTTACAAAATAAAATATAAATATAGATCAAACTAAAATCCATCCTTGGCGCCAGAAAGTCAACTGGGAGACGCCACCTAGATCGAATCGAACTCCTCGATGTGTGGCTCCACTTCAACCACCTGTTCTTCTCCTATGAGGGTGTGAGATAGCAAGGGTGAGCTCACATACGTTTATAGCTCAACAAGTTGTGGGGAATAATGTGCATGAACTCACCAAAGGTGGGAGTTCATTGATGTGTAAAGCTGATAAAGCTGAGCATTGCTTTTAATAATTAGTCAAATTTTATTAGCAGTTACTAAGTGTAAGTAAATACTAAACCATAATAAATAATAGAACAAAATTAATAAATAATCCCATGCAAATGCAAAAGACAAATTGAATTTAAGTTACATAAATTAATCATGTGAGGGTCCGAGCCGCTCATGACCGTGAGCACGGCTAGTATACCAGTTTTACACTCTGCAGAGGATGCACATCTTTACCAACAAGTCATGTTACCCATCTACCAAGGGGTCATGAATCCCATACACCTCTACCAAGGAAGCGAGGTAGGGTAACACTATGAGGCCTTTACAAAGTTCCACTAGCTTCAGAAAACTCGCTACAGTTTATAGGAAGCTCCAATGCAGGGATCCCTCGCCTGACCGCCATCGCAGCAAAATCAACCCAAGGACCTCCCTACATTGACCACTCCCCTACTGCCCTTGCCCCTTTCGGGTAAGGTAGTCATCCACTAGCTTTCCTAATTAATCAGCCAAGGGCGTCCCATTAAACCCTTATGGTAGCACTGTTTTCCCAGGTGGTCGCTCTATGTTCCCATTAACATAATGATCTTATCATGAACATAAATAACATAACAGAATAATAGGAACATGGATATAATGAAATATTAACCCAGAAACCGTGTAAAGCAATAGCATAACTACCCAATGATTCAGGGGTAAACAAGGTAAAAATATAAATAGTCTAGGGTGACCTATTGGGTCCCATCAAAATTAAACCTATGCATGAATAAGTGATAATAAAGAACATTATTGGGTAACAAAAACGATCAAGGGCACAACTTGCCTGGCACTTGAGATTCCAGTTACCAGGGTGATTCTTCAGATCCTCGTGACCTCACTGCTAGTCGTAGCAGTACAAACAGACATGGCATAGACAAAATTAACATCACACCAAACATAAGAACATACTGCATAATAATGATCTACACGTGGCTACGAGATCGCGGGATCAAGAACCACTAAAATTGGAGTTACGGTTAAGGAGTTATGATTTATAAAAGATCTATGTGATTTAAATATTAAACTATATTATAAATTGGTTAGTATAAATCTTATGAGAGATTATTCTATAAATAATTATCTCAATTTTAATCTAAGTTATGAATTGACCATAAATCATATTCTAGTAGACTATAATGATAAGCAGTTTATCCAGACTAACCAACATCAGTTAAATATAGATCTAATTATAAAATAATGAGGCATGGTACAATAAATGATTTTATTGCATAGAAAATATTCGTACGAGACTAATGCAACTTGAACGGATCAAATCGGAATCATAGATTTTAAGTAATGAATTTCTAATGATTTTATGTGTTTTGTACAAGATTACATAGGATATAAATTTTAATGTGACTTTCATGTGAAAACAGTGGTACTAGATGATAAACCATAATATTACAAAATTATAGGAACAGGAATGGACTTAAAAGGAGTTAGTATAAATTTTCTATGAATAAAATGAGTTTCTGGAATTATTTTAACACTAGAAATCATTTTCTAATTGAATTTCTGAATTTCCTCTGATTCTGGACTGCGCGCGTAAAAACAAAGAAATGCAGGGGTCTCAGCGAAACAATTCCCGGGACTCAGACAACAATGCTCAGGACGGCGGGTTGGTTTCTGAATTCTATAGGGGCTCTTTTGTAAAGCTATCGGCCGAAGGGGTATCACGAAATCCCTGTCGTTAGATCATAAGCCGAGCACCAGATTAGGTTCAATCCGCCCAACATCTCGATCGCCAGATCAAAACCTAACGGTCCGGATTTAAAGTTTCTGTGATTGACCCCGGCTCGTTTGATCCGATTGGATGGACCAGAATCCTCGCGGACCGCATGGATAAGCTAGGCGCAATTGTAGCCGTTCACGTGACAATCAATGGCCACCGCCTATCCCCTTCCCCCCGGCAAACGTGACGGTGGCGCCGCCTAGATCCCGCGGCGGAGGACGCAGCACCGCCCATCGGCCCGGCCATCCCGCGCGCCCACACCCACATGGGTAGGTACCACTCAAAAAAACCCAGGCCAAACCCAATTGTGGCATCAATTCTAGCTACGGAACCGTGACAAGCACTCGCCACGGAGCAGAGCGGCCCGCGGCAGCGCTAAAATCCCCGGCGAGCAATTCCCGCTGCGCCACTGCCCGATTACCCCGCCCAGACGGTGCACCAACATGAGTAGTACAAGGTGAGCCGGCAGGGGTAGGTATTACCGTAGTTTACCGGGAAGAATCTCCAATCCACGCTGGGGTGGATGTTGTGGTGGAGTCGCGCGCTAGTGGGGATTTCGGTGGCGCAAGCTGCCACGGCTCCAACCGTAACCCAATCGCCACCCCGTAGTCAAGTGGCTACGATCTTCGGCACACCAGAAGGGCGATTCAATGACGAGCGCACCGATTTCCCCCCTTCTCTCTCTCTCGGTCCGTGTTTGCCCAAACAAGCGAAATGCCTAACGACAGCACCCGATTATCTATTGGAGGGTTGGGGCGACGTGGAGGGTATGGGTCTTATACCCGGCGAAGTGGGCGAGGGTGGTTGAGGGCTGGCTGTTAGCGTTGGCGAGGTCCGCGGCGAGAGCTCTAGGTTATTAGCGAGGAAGAAGGCGATCCTGACGGTGCAGGGCTGAAAGGGAAATGTGCCCTTGGGCAATTTCTATTATGTTTTGGTGATTAAGTGTCCAACATATTTAATTGAGTTCTTATGTGCTAAATAAAGAGAGAAGTGCAAATCAAAGAGAAGGTATGTTTCTAGACTTAGTAGTTGGCTTTTGTATACTAATGTATTTGTCTAAATGTTAGAAATAGAGAAAAGAAGAAAAGAAAGAATTGGCTGTGAGCAGCCAAATCTCAGCTCAGTCTGGCACACCAGACTGTCCGGTGGTGCACCGGACAGTGTCCGGTGCGCCAGGCTGGACTCCGGTGAACAGGTCGCTCTTGGGAAAAGTATGGCGGCGTACGGCTATAATTCACCAGACTGTCCGGTGGTGCACCGGACTGTCCGGTGAGCCAACGGTCGCTAGCGCAACGATCGGTCGTGCAATCCGCGGGCAACGTGTGGCCCGCGCCAACAGTTGGCAGGGGGCATCGGACTGTCCGGTGTGCACCGGACAATGTCCGGTGCGCCAACCGGCCCAGAGCTACAACGGTTGTCTACGCCAGAAAAGGAAGGAGATCAGCACCGGACCGTCTACAGTGACTGTCCGGTGGCGCACCGGACTGTCCGGTGCGCCACTCGACAGAAGGCAAGGATAGCCTTCCTTGTTGATCTTCAATGGCTCCTAGCTGCCTTGGGGCTATAAAAGGGACCCCTAGGCGCATGGAGGAGCTACCCCAAGCTTACAAGAAACATTCTAAGACTCCAATACTCCAACTTCACGCGTTCAATTCTCTGAGATAGTGACTTGAGCTCCATTTGAGTTGTGAACTCCGTGCGTTGTGTTTTGAGCTCGAGTTGTGACTTGTGTGCGTGATTATGCTGTGGATTTGAGTCTTGTGTGTGTTGCTCTCCCCTCCCATACTTCTGTGCTTCTTTCGTGATCATCATTGTAAGGGCGAGAGGCTCCAAGCTGTGGAGATTCCTCGCAAATGGGAGAAAGACTAAGAAAGGAAAAACCGTGGTATTCAAGTTGATAATCGGATCACTTGAAAGGGGTTGAGTGCAACCCTCGTCCATTGGGACGCCACGATGTGGAAGTAGGCAAGTGTTACTTGGCCGAACCACGGGATAAAATCGTGTGTCTCTTGTGTGCTTTCTCTTTGATTGTTTGTGTTCACAAGAGCTCGTTTCAAGCTACTTAGCTGTTCTAACTTTCATAACTAAGTTTTGTGGCTATTAGTGTTGAATTTTACAGGATCACCTATTCACCCCCCCCCCTCTAGGTGCTCTCAATTGGTATCGGAGCCGTTCTCTTCACATAAGGGACTAATCGCCCGAAGAGATGGATCCTAAGGGAAAGGGGATGGTGGTCAACGACAAGGAGAAGGAGTCCATCTTCAATGAGCCAAGAGATGACAAGCCCACTGACTCTGGCTCAAGTCACAAGAAGAAGGACGGGAAGAAGAAGAGGTGCATCAAGAAGATCATTTACTACGATAGCGATGCCTCCTCTTCTTCACCAAGAGACGACGACGACGATGACTCGTCTAAAAAGAAACCGGTTAATCAAAACTATTTATTTGATTATTCTCGTATTCCATTCAATTCTAATGCTCATTTGCTATCAATTCCACTTGGTAAACCTCCACATTTTGATGGAGAAGACTACTTTTTTGGAGTCACAAAATGCGTAGTCACTTATTTTCTCTCCATCCTAGTATTTGGGAGATAGTTGAAAATGGAATGCATTTTGATAGTACGGATAACCCTGTGTTTATTAATGAGCAAATTCATAAGAATGCACAAGCTACCACTGTTTTGCTAGCATCTTTGTGCAGGGATGAGTACAACAAGGTGAGCGGCTTGGACAACGCCAAGCAAATCTGAGACACCCTCAAGATATCTCATGAGGGAAACGACGCCACCATGATCACCAAAATGGAGTTGGTGGAAGGCAAGCTGGGAAGGTTCGCGATGATCAGGGGAGAGGAGCCAACACAAACATACAACAGGCTCAAGACCCTGGTTAACAAGATTAGAAGCTATGGAAGCACAAGATGGACGGACCACGATGTCGTCCGACTAATGCTCAGGTCCTTTACAGTTATTGATCCCCATCATGTAAATCTTATCCGTGAAAATCCTAGGTATACAAAGATGACACCCGAGGAGATACTCGGAAAATTTGTAAGTGGGCGGATGATGGTCAAAGAGGCAAGGTATGTAGATGACGCCTTAAACGGCCCACTGCCTGTCTACGAGCCACAGCCCGTTGCTCTCAAAGCAACAAGCAGCAAGGAGGCGCTACCAAGCAAGGTAGCTCAAGTGGAGGCCGCCGGTCTCAACGAAGATGAGATGGCGCTTATCATAAAGTGCTTCAAGACCGCACTTAAAGGACGAAAGGAGTACCCCCAACAAGAACAAAACAAGGGGAAAGCGCTCCTGCTTCAAATGCGGTAAGACTGGTCACTTTATAGCAAATTGTCCCGATAATGATAGTGACCAGGGACAAGAAAAGAGCGGGAAGAAGGAGAAGAAAAAGAGCTACAGGAAGGCAAAGGGAGAGGCACACCTTGGAAAGGAATGGGACTCGGACTGCTCTTCTTGCGACTCCGACGATGAAGGACTCGCTGCCTCGGCCTTCAACAAGTCTTCTCTCTGCCCCAACGAACGCCACACTTGCCTCATGGCCAAGGAGAAGAAGGTAAGTGTTCGAGATACCCCTAAGTACACTACTTCTAGCGATGATGATTCTGGTGATGATGAAGTAGATTATACTGATTTATTTAAGGGTTTAGATAGAGCTAAAGTAGATAAAATCAATGAATTAATTGATGCTTTAAATGAGAAGGATAGATTGTTAGAGAAAACAAGAGAATATCTTATATGAGGAGCATGATAAATTTGTTAGTGTGCAAAAATCTCTTGCCTTAGAGATTAAGAGGAATGAAATGCTATCTTTTGAGTTATCTGCTTGCCATGAAACTGTATCTAGTTTAAAGAGTTTAAATAATGATTTAAATGCTAAGCTAGAGGAAGCTAATAAATCTAGTTCATGTGTAGAGCATGCTAGTATTTGTAATAGATGTAAGGACTTTGATGTTAATGCTTGTAATGAACATCTCATTGCTATTACAAAATTGAATGATGAAGTGGCAAGTCTTAATGCTCAACTTAAGACTTGCAAAAATGATTTTGATAAATTGAAATTTGCTAGTGATGCCTACACAATTGGTAGACACCCTTCCATTAAGGATGGACTTGGTTTTCGAAAGGAAACCAAGAACTTAACAAGCCAAAAGGCTCCTGTTCTCAACAAGGAGAAAGGGAAGGCTCCTATGGCTAGTAGTTTTCAAAAGTGTCATGCCTACATGTATGATAGAAAATATTCTAGGAATGCTCATAGGAATTATGATCATAATGCTTTTGATTCACATGCTATGTTTGCCTCCAGCTCTACTTTTGTGCATGGTAGAAGTAGGCCTAGGAAAAATCATGTTGTGCATCATATGCCTAGGAGAGTATGTAATGAGCCTTCTACCATTTACCATGCTTGCAATACTTCATTTGCTCTTATGTAAGAATGAAAAAGTAGTTGCTAGAAAGTTGGGATCCAAATGCAAGGGAGACAAGACTTGTATTTGGGTTCCAAAGGCTATTGTGACTAACCTTGTAGGACCCAACAAGAGTTGGGTACCTAAAACCCAAGTGTAAATTGCCTTGCAGGTTTATGCATCTGGGGGCTCAAGCTGG
Source organism: Zea mays (assembly GCF_902167145.1). Lineage (NCBI taxonomy): Eukaryota > Viridiplantae > Streptophyta > Magnoliopsida > Poales > Poaceae > Zea > Zea mays. The sequence continues at coordinate 148,079,662 of NC_050099.1, forward strand.
ATTATCGATAGCGGATGCAGAAACCACATGACAGGGGAGAAGAAGATGTTCACCTCCTACATCAAGAAAAAGGATTCCTAGGATTCGATCATCTTTGGAGATGGGAACCAAGGCAAGGTTAAAGGATTGGGAAAGATAGCCATTTCATCCGAGCATTCTATGTCCAATGTGTTCTTAGTTGAATCGCTCGGGTACAACTTATTGTCTGTGAGTCAATTATGTAATATGGGCTATAATTGTCTATTTACCAATATAGATATATCTGTCTTTAGAAGGAGTGATGGTTCATTAGCGTTTAAGGGTGTACTAGACGACAAACTCTACTTAGTTGATTTTTCGAAAGAGGAGGCCGATCTAGATGCATGCTTAATATCTAAGACTAGTATGGGCTGGCTATGGCATCGCCGTCTAGCACATGTTGGGATGAAGAACCTTCATAAACTTCTAAAGGGAGAACATGTGTTAGGACTAACCAATGTATGTGAGAGCACCTAGAGGGGGGGGTGAATAGGTGATTCTGTAAAACTTAAGCTTATAGCCACAAAAACTTGTTAAGTGTTAGCACAATAAATGCCAAGTGGCTAGAAAGGAGTCTCAACAAAACACAATACCACAAGAGATCAATCACAGAGATGACACAGTGGTTTATCCCGTGGTTCGGCCAAGACCAACGCTTGCCTACTCCACGTTGTGGCGTCCCAACGGACGAGGGTTGCAATCAACCCCTCTCAAGCGGCCCAAAGACCCACTTGAATACCACAGTGTTTTGCTTGCTTTTTCTCAATCCCGTTTGCGAGGAATCTCCACAACTTGGAGCCTCTCGCCCTTACAATTGAAGTTCACAAAGAACACAGAGCAAAGGGGGAATGAGCAACGCACACAAGACTTCAAAAGATCAGAGCAACAACACGCACACAAGTCGCAACAAGAGCTCGCAACACAACTCAAAGAGTTCGCAACTCAACAAGAGCTCTAGATGCTATCACAATGAAACGAATGCGTGAGATCGATGTCTTGGTGCTTAGGAATGTTGTAGGAATGCTTGGTGTACTCCTCCATGCGCCTAGGGGTCCCTTTTATAGCCCCAAGGCAGCTAGGAGCCGTTGAGAACAAATCTGGAAGGCCATCCTTGCCTTCTGTCATCGGACGCACCGGACAGTCCGGTGCACACCGGACAGTGTCCGGTGCCCGATTCCTTTCCTTAAATGGCGAAGCCGACAGTTGCAGATCTGGGAGCCGTTGGCGCACCGGACATGTCCGGTGCACACCGGACAGTCCGGTGCCCCCTTCCGACCATTGGCTTGGCCACGTGTCGCGCGCAGAATCCGCGGCCGACCGTTGGCCCGGCCGACCGTTGGCTCACCGGACAGTCCGGTGCACACCGGACAGTCCGGTGAATTTTAGTCGTACGCCGTCGGCAAATTCCCGAGAGCGGCCTCTTCAGCCGAGGCAGCCTGGCGCACCGGACACTGTCCGGTGCACCACCGGACACTGTCCGGTGCACCACCGGACAGTCCGGTGCTCCAGACCGAAGCAGCCTTCTGACTGTACACAGCCAACTTTTTCTTTTCTTTTTCTTCCTGTTTCCAATACTTAGACAAGTATATTAGTACACAAAACCAATGTACTAAGACTTAGAAACATACCTTTGCTCTTGATTTGCACTTTGTTCATCTATGAGCATCGATTCACATTTAAGCACTTGTGTTGACACTCAATCACCAAAATACTTAGAAATGGCCCAAGGGCACATTTCCCTTTCAATCTCCCCCTTTTTGGTGATTTATGCCAACACAACATAAAGCAACTAGAACAAGTGCAAAATTTCTTCAAATAAAAACTCAAATTCATTTTGATTCAATTTGGCATATTTGGATCATCCTTTGCCACCACTTGGTTTGTTTTTTGCAAATCAACCACAAAATCTTATCTCTAAGTCAAATCCACTTGTAGAGACATAAAGAGAGGTTTTCCAAAGAAAATTGATTCATGATTCAAAAACTCCCCCTATTTCCCATAATCAACACTTCTCCCCACAAGAGGCCAACTTTTGACAAGAGAAATAATAAAAGAGTTTTGTCAACACAAAACGCTCTATTCTACTATTTTCAAAATCTCTCAAGTGGTAGCTGATCCATTTTTCACTTTGGCCTTTATTTTCTCCCCCTTTGGCATCAAGCACCAAAACGGGATCAATCTTGGCCCCTTAACCTCATTGCCTCACCAAAATCTTCAATTAAGAGCAAATAGGCAATAAGAGTATAGAGATGAACTTGGAATAAGTTACCCTCTCATCGGAGTGCAGTGGAAGTCTTGCATGGTCCAAGTTCACCTTTTCCCTTTCAATCCTCCTTTGAGACTAAATCATCAACTCAAGCACATGGTTAGTCTCAAAGGGTCAAGTTGTAACACATCTCCCCCTAAACATGTGCATCACTTTGCAACGGACTTGTGAGGTCCAGGGAGTGTTTGTACAACTTGAGCACCATAATAAGCAACAAAATGCAGAAAGGAACATGATCAAAAGCATAAATACAAGTATGCTACAATTCAATCCAAGTTCCGCGAATCTAAGACATTTAGCTCACTACGCAACCTGCAAAAGGTCTTCTCATCTAGAGGCTTGGTAAAGATATCGGCTAGCTGGTTCTCGGTGCTAACATGAAACACTTCGATATCTCCCTTTTGCTGGTGGTCTCTCAAAAAGTGATGCCGGATGTCTATGTGCTTTGTGCGGCTGTGCTCAACAGGATTTTCCGCCATGCGGATAGCACTCTCATTATCACATAGGAGTGGGACTTTGCTCAGATTGTAGCCAAAGTCCCGGAGGGTTTGCCTCATCCAAAGCAGTTGCGCGCAACACTGTCCTGCGGCAACGTACTCGGCCTCAGCGGTGGATAGGGCAACGGAAGTTTGTTTCTTAGAGTTCCATGACACCAGGGACCTTCCTAAGAATTGGCACGTCCCCGATGTACTCTTCCTATCGACCTTACATCCAGCATAGTCGGAGTCTGAGTATCCAACTAAGTCAAAGGTAGACCCCTTTGGATACCAGAGCCCGAAGCAAGGCGTAGCAACTAAATATCTCAGAATTCGCTTCACCGCCACTAAGTGACACTCCTTAGGATCGGATTGAAATCTAGCACACATGCATACACTAAGCATAATATCCGGTCTACTAGCACATAAGTAAAGCAAAGAACCTATCATGGACCGGTATGCTTTTTGATCAACGGACTTACCTCCTTTGTTGAGGTCGGTGTGTCCGTCGGTCCCCATCGGAGTCTTTGCGGGCTTGGCGTCCTTCATCCCAAACCGCTTCAGCAAGTCTTGCGTGTACTTTGTTTGGGAGATGAAGGTGCCGTCCTTGAGTTGCTTCACTTGGAACCCAAGGAAGTAGTTCAACTCGCCCATCATCGACATCTCGAATTTCTGCGTCATCACCCTGCTAAACTCTTCACAAGACTTTTGATTAGTAGAACCAAATATTATGTCATCGACATAAATTTGGCACACAAACAAATCACCATCACATGTCTTAGTGAACAAAGTTGGATCGGCTTTCCCAACTTTGAAAGCATTAACAAGTAGAAAGTCTCTAAGGCATTCATACCATGCTCTTGGGGCTTGCTTAAGTCCATAGAGCGCCTTAGAGAGCTTACACACGTGGTCGGGGTACCGTTCATCCTCGAAGCCTGGGGGTTGCTCCACGTACACCTCCTCCTTGATTGGCCCGTTGAGGAAAGCGCTCTTCACATCCATTTGGAACAACCTGAAAGAATGGTGAGCGGCATATGCTAGCAGAATACGAATTGATTCTAGCCTAGCCACAGGAGCAAATGTCTCCTCAAAGTCCAAACCTGCGACTTGGGCATAACCTTTTGCCACAAGTCGAGCCTTGTTCCTCGTCACCACCCCGTGCTCGTCCTGTTTGTTGCGGAACACCCACTTGGTTCCCACAACATTTTGCTTGGGACGAGGCACCAGTGTCCAAACTTCATTGCGCTTGAAGTTGTTGAGTTCCTCCTGCATGGCCAACACCCAGTCCGAATCTAGCAAGGCCTCCTCTACCCTGAAAGGCTCAATAGAAGAGACAAAGGAGTAATGCTCACAAAAATTAACTAATCGAGATCGAGTAGTTACTCCCTTGCTAATGTCACCCAAAATTTGGTCGACGGGATGATCCCTTAGAATCACCGCTCGAACTTGGGTTGGAGGTGCCGGTTGCGTTTCTTCCTCCATTACTTGATCATCTTGTGCTCCCCCTTGATCACACGCCTCCTTTTGATGAACCTGTTCATCGTCTTGAGTTGGGGGATTCACCGTTGTTGAGGAAGAAGGTTGATCACGTTCATCTTGTTCCTGTGGCCGCACTTCTCCAATCGCCATGGTTCGTATAGCGGCTGTCGGAACATCTTCTTCATCTACATCATCACAATCAATAACTTGCTCTCTTGGAGAGCCATTAGTCTCATCAAATACAACGTCGCTAGAGACTTCAACCAAACCCGATGATTTGTTGAAGACTCTATACGCCTTTGTATTTGAGTCATAACCTAACAAAAACCCTTCTACAGCTTTTGGAGCAAATTTAGAATTTCTACCTTTCTTCACTAGAATGTAGCATTTGCTTCCAAAAACACGAAAGTAGGATACATTGGGTTTGTTACCGGTTAGTAGCTCATACGAAGTCTTCTTGAGGAGGCGATGTAGGTAGACCCTGTTGATGGCGTGGCAAGCCGTGTTCACGGCTTCCGACCAGAAACACTCGGGGGTCTTGAATTCTCCAAGCATCGTCCTCGCCATATCGATTAGCGTCCTGTTCTTCCTCTCTACTACACCATTTTGCTGTGGTGTGTAGGGAGCGGAGAACTCGTGCTTGATCCCTTCCTCCTCAAGAAACTCCTCCACTTGAAGGTTCTTGAACTCGGACCCGTTGTCGCTCCTTATCTTCTTCACCTTGAGCTCAAACTCATTTTGAGCTCTCCTGAGGAAGCGCTTGAGAGTCCCTTGGGTTTCAGACTTATCCTGCAAAAAGAACACCCAAGTGAAGCGGGAAAAGTCATCAACAATAACTAAACCATACTTACTTCCCCCTATGCTCAGATAGGCGACGGGTCCGAAGAGGTCCATATGCAGCAGCTCCAGGGGTCTTGAAGTGGTCATCACATTCTTGCTGTGATGCGCTCCTCCCACCTGTTTACCTGCTTGACAAGCTGCACAAGGTCTATCTTTTTCGAATTGAACGTTAGTCAAACCTATCACGTGTTCTCCCTTTAGAAGCTTGTGAAGGTTCTTCATCCCTACATGTGCTAAGCGGCGATGCCACAGCCAGCCCATGCTAGTCTTAGCTATTAAGCATGCATCTAGACCGGCCTCCTCTTTTGCAAAATCAACTAAGTAGAGCTTGCCGTCTAATACACCCTTAAAAGCTAGTGAACCATCACTTCTTCTAAAGACAGACACATCTACATTTGTAAATAGACAGTTATATCCCATATGACATAATTGACTAACAGATAGCAAATTATATCCAAGACTCTCCACTAGAAACACATTAGAGATAGAATGCTCATTGGAGATTGCAATTTTACCTAGCCCTTTTACCTTGCCTTGATTCCCGTCACCGAATATAATTGAATCTTGGGAATCCTTATTCTTGACGTAGGAGGTGAACATCTTCTTCTCCCCCGTCATATGGTTTGTGCATCCGCTGTCGATAATCCAGCTTGAACCCCCGGATGCATAAACCTGCAAGGCAAATTTAGGCTTGGGACTTAGGTACCCAACTCTTGTTGGGTCCTACAAGGTTAGTGCAAATATCCTTAGGGACCCAAATGCAAGTTTTGTCTCCCTTGCATTTTGCCCCTAACTTCCTAGCAACTATCTTCCTATCCTTTCTACAAATAGCAAAGGAAGCATTTAGGGCATGATAAATTGTAGAAGGTCCATGAACTTTCCTATGAGCATTAACAACATTTCTCCTAGGCATATTGTGAATAACATTTCTTCTACCAACCTTTCTATCATGCACAACATGAGAACTAGAAGCAGTCACAGCATAAGACGCATAAGCATGTGAATCAAAAGCATCATAACTTCTAAAAGCATTTCTAGAATTTTTCCTATCATGATACAAAAAGGCATGGTTCTTTTTAGCACTAGTAGCCATAGGGGCCTTCCCTTTCTCCTTAGCGGGAATGGGAGCCTTATGGCTTGTTAAGTTCTTGGCTTCCCTTTTGAAGCCAAGTCCATCCTTAATTGAGGGGTGTCTACCAATCGTGTAGGCATCCCTTGCAAATTTTACCTTATCAAATTCGCTTTTGCTAGCCTTAAGTTGAGCATTAAGACTAGCCACTTCATCATTCAATTTAGAAATTGAAACTAGATGTTTACTACAAGCATCAACATTAAGATCTTTACACCTATTGCATGTTTCAACAATTTCTACACAAGATGTTGATTTACTAGCTACTTCTAGTTTAGCATTTAAGTCATCATTAACACTCTTTAAAGTAGCAATGTTTTCATGACAAGAAGATAATTCACTAGAAAGCACTTCATTTCTTTTAACTTCTAAATCATAGGATTTTTGTGCATCTACAAACTTATCATGTTCATCATACAACAAATCCTCTTGCTTTTCTAAAAGCCTATCCTTTTCATTCAAGGCATCAATCAATTCATTGATTTTATCAATTTTATTTCTATCCAATCCCTTGAACAAACTAGAATAATCTATTTCATCATCACTAGACTCATCGTCACTAGAAGAATCATAAGTGACATCATTACGAGTGATTACCTTCTTCTCTCTTGCCATGAGGCAAGTGTGACGCTCGTTGGGGAAGAGGGATGACTTGTTGAATGCAGTGGCGGCGAGTCCCTCACTGTCGGAGTCAGACGAGGAGCAGTCCGAGTCCCACTCCTTGCCAAGATGAGCCTCGCCCTTTGCCTTCTTATAATTCTTCTTCTTCTCCCTCTTGTTCCCTTGGTCCTGATCACTATCATTGTCGGGACAGTTAGCAATAAAATGACCAAGCTTACCGCATTTGAAGCACGAACGCTTCCCCTTGGCTTTGGTCTTGCTTGGCTGTCCCTTGCGACCTTTAAGCGTCGTCTTGAATCTTTTGATGATGAGGGCCATCTCTTCATCATTAAGTCCGGCCGCCTCAATTTGTGCCACCCTGCTAGGTAGCGCCTCCTTGCTTCTTGTTGCCTTGAGAGCAAGGGGTTGAGGCTCGTTGATCGGTCCATTCAAGGCGTCGTCCACGTATCTTGCCTCCTTGATCATCATCCGCCCGCTTACGAATTTTCCGAGTACCTCCTCGGGCGTCATCTCGTGTACCTGAGATTCTCACGAATATTGTTCACGAGATGAGGATCAAGAACGGTAAATGACCTTAGCATTAGGCGGACGACGTCGTGATCCGTCCATCGCGTGCTTCCATAGCTCCTTATTTTGTTGATAAGGATCTTGAGCCGGTTGAATGTTTGCGTCGGCTCCTTGCCCCTTATCATCGCGAATCGTCCGAGCTCGCCCTCCACCAACTCCATTTTGGTGAGTAAGGTGACATCATTCCCCTCATGAGAGATCTTGAGGGTGTCCCAAATCTGCTTGGCATTGTCCAAGTCGCTCACCTTGTGATACTCGTCCCTGCACAAAGAGGCTAGCAACACACTAGTAGCTTGTGCATTTTTATGGATCTGTTCATTAATAAATGAAGGACTATCCGAGCTATCAAATTTCATTCCACTTTCCACAATCTCCCAAATGCTTGGATGGAGAGAAAATAGGTGTGTACGCATTTTGTGACTCCAAAATCCGTAGTCCTCTCCATCAAAGTGAGGAGGCTTGCCAAGTGGAATGGGGAGCAAATGAGCATTTGAGCTGTGCGGAATGCGCGAATAATCAAAAGAAAAGTTTGAGTTAACCGTCTTTTGTTTGTCGTAGTCGTTGTCCTTGTGGGAAGAAGTAGACTCGTCGCTGTCGTAATAGACGATCTCCTTGATACGTCTTGTCTTCTTCTTCTTCCCATCTTTACGTCTATGGCCCGAGCCAGAGTCGTTGGATTTGTCATCTTTTGACTCGTTGACGAAGGACTCCTTTTCCTTGTCGTTGATCACGATTCCCTTCCCCTTAGGATCCATCTCTTCGGGCGGTTAGTCCCTTTCTTGAAGAGAACGGCTCTGATACCAATTGAGAGCACCTAGAGGGGGGGGGGTGAATAGGTGATTCTGTAAAACTTAAGCTTATAGCCACAAAAACTTGTTAAGTGTTAGCACAATAAATGCCAAGTGGCTAGAAAGGAGTCTCAACAAAACACAATACCACAAGAGATCAATCACAGAGATGACACAGTGGTTTATCCCGTGGTTCGGCCAAGACCAACGCTTGCCTACTCCACGTTGTGGCGTCCCAACGGACGAGGGTTGCAATCAACCCCTCTCAAGCGGTCCAAAGACCCACTTGAATACCACGGTGTTTTGCTTGCTTTTTCTCAATCCCGTTTGCGAGGAATCTCCACAACTTGGAGCCTCTCGCCCTTACAATTGAAGTTCACAAAGAACACAGAGCAAAGGGGGAATGAGCAACGCACACAAGACTTCAAAAGATCAGAGCAACAACACGCACACAAGTCGCAACAAGAGCTCGCAACACAACTCAAAGAGTTCGCAACTCAACAAGAGCTCTAGATGCTATCACAATGAAACGAATGCGTGAGATCGATGTCTTGGTGCTTAGGAATGTTGTAGGAATGCTTGGTGTACTCCTCCATGCGCCTAGGGGTCCCTTTTATAGCCCCAAGGCAGCTAGGAGCCGTTGAGAACAAATCTGGAAGGCCATCCTTGCCTTCTGTCATCGGGCGCACCGGGCAGTCCGGTGCACACCGGACAGTGTCCGGTGCCCGATTCCTATCCTTAAATGGCGAAGCCGACAGTTGCAGATCTGGGAGCCGTTGGCGCACCGGACATGTCCGGTGCACACCGGACAGTCCGGTGCCCCCTTCCGACCGTTGTCTTGGCCACGTGTCGCGCGCAGAATCCGCGGCCGACCGTTAGCCCGGCCGACCGTTGGCTCACCGGACAGTCCGGTGCACACCGGACAGTCCGATGAATTTTAGCCGTACGCCGTCAGCAAATTCCCGAGAGCGGCCTCTTCGGCCGAGGCAGCCTGGCGCACCGGACACTGTCCGGTGCACCACCGGACAGTCCGGTGCTCCAGACCGAAGCAGCCTTCTGACTGTACACAGCCAACTTTTTCTTTTCTTTTTCTTCCTATTTCCAATACTTAGACAAGTATATTAGTACACAAAACCAATGTACTAAGACTTAGAAACATACCTTTGCTCTTGATTTGCACTTTGTTCATCTATGAGCATCGATTCACATTTAAGCACTTGTGTTGACACTCAATCACCAAAATACTTAGAAATGGCCCAAGGGCACATTTCCCTTTCAGTATGTTTCGAAAAAGATAGACCGTGTGCAGCTTGTCAAGCAGGGAAACAGGTGGGAAGCACTCATCCACTACAGGAATTCTAAAGATTCCCGTCGGCCAAACTAACTCCCGTCGGCCAGAGCAAAAGCCGACGGGCATAGCGTAATTCTCGTCGGCCCACTAGCAGCCGACAGGAGTTATGTTAACTCACGTCGGCCAAATCCCACGCCGACGGAGATTACTTTATCGCCGTCAGCCACGTCCCAAGCCGACGGGGATTACGTTAACTCCCGTCGGCCACATCACAGGCCGACGGGGATTAACCAGTTATGAGACCGGTCGTGGCCACGCGTGAGCTCATTCACCTTCGTCTTCAAACCGCCGCCGGCCTCTACCTCGCCGCCGCCTCCGCCCCTAGCCACGCCCGCCGAGCACCGCCACCCGTAGCTGCGCCCGCCCCGAGCGCCGCCGCCCCTAGCCGCGCCCGCCCGAGCCCCCGCCCGCGCGCCTAGCCGCTGCGCCGCCTGCCCACGCGCCGCCGGCCCCGCCCCTGCCCGAGCTACGCCGCCGTTGCCCCCGCCGAGCGCCCCACGCGGCCCCGCCCCCGACCGAGCGCGCGACGCCGCCCCGACCCGCGCCCCCGCCTCGAGCGCCCCCACACCGCCCCTGGCCCGCCCGAGCTGCGCCGCCCCCTAGCTCCCGCCGTCCGCCCTCAACAAGTCGCCGCCGTCCACAAGCGCCTCCGTCCCTAGCCCACCGTCGTCCGCCGTCCGCCAGTGCCTCGACGCACCGGTCAACCACCGCAACCGAGGTATAATCTTATTTCTAATTAATATGTGATTATTTTCGTCGGTTTTTTGTGGCCGACGGGAGTTAACTTTCTAATCAGGTAGTTTAAAATTGTTAATTGATAGTGTTCTTAGTTTTCATATGATTTTATGCATTATACTTGCTAGTTTTAATATCATGTGTGGCTTGATGTTAAGTAAAAATTAATTCTATTATTATAGTTGATTTAACAAATGGTTTATGTTTTAATTTTCGTCGGTTTTTATGGCCGACGGGAGTTAGCTGTAATGCGATTATAATTTGTTTAATATTGTTATTTGTTAGTATGGTTTGACCTAATATTATTTGATGTATGATATTTGTTATTTGTAACTTGATTTTGTAAATATGATATGATATATTTGATGTTATTATTTAATGAAATTGATGTTATGCAAGCATTAATCAATTTGATAGATTTGATGTTATAGGTAATGAATTTGATGTTCTGCAATTATAATTTAATTTGATGGATTGGATGTTTGCAAATATTGTTAATTGATGAATATCATGTTAATTTGATGTTATTTATGTGCATATATAGTTATTTATGTATATATATATAGTTTTACTACTTACCTATAGATGTATGTGTGACATGTAGAAACATGAATGTCTCACACGCACTCTTTACTCGTACACACAGCCGCAATAATGGGTGATAGACGTGATTGGATGTATGAAGGTTTCAAGAAGGGTGGGTGTCACACAAGTGAATGGTTTGCCAAGACGCAGATGTTTCTGGACCATGCAGCTGCTTTGTCACAAATAGATAATATTAGGTGTCCATGCAATAAATGTAGAAATATGACGAGCCACACCAAGAGGCAGGTCACACTACACCTGTGTTCGCATGGTTTCGTGCCAGGCTATAAGGTCTGGTATCTCCATGGTGAAGATGTTGAACGAGCAGCAGAAGTAGAAGTTGATGATGGTGAAGATGATGTTGATAGGATGGACCAGATGCTTGAGGATCTGCAGCCTGAACTGGCACCAGATCATCATGATTCACCTACACCGGAGGTTCAGAAGTTCTTCGACCTACTCAAAGCGTCAGAAGAGCCTCTTCACGGGCACACTGACGTGACCGTACTGGAAATCGTGACCCAGCTGATGTCAATCAAGTCCAAGTTTGCATTCTCAATTAATTGTTACAAGGAGCTTGTGGATTTGATTAGCGAGGTTCTTCCTACAGGTCACAAGATGCCCAAAGACATGTACCAGTCCAAGAAATTGCTTGAAGGTCTTGGTATGGAGTATGAGAAGATTGATGTTTGCCAAGACAACTGTATGCTTTTTTGGAAGGAACATGGCAGAGAACAGAAATGCTTAAAATGTGGGAAGTCGAGGTACGTGGAGCTTGTAAATGAAGATGGGGAGAAGGTGGTGACAAAGGTTGCACATAAACAGCTTCGGTACATGCCTCTCACTCCTAGAGTGAAACATTTGTTTCTCTCGAGGAAGACCGCTATGCACATGAGGTGGCATAAAGATTGTACGGACAGACAAGATGGGTTAATGGTGCACCCGTCAGATGGTGATGCATGGAAGGCTCTTGACAAATTTGATCCAGATTTTGCCAGCGATGCAAGAAACGTTCGTATCGGCTTGGCAACTGATGGTTTCACGCCGTTCAATATGACCGCTGCGTCGTATTCATGTTGGCCTGTCATTGCCATACCGTACAACCTTCCACCTGCTCTTTGCATAAAATATGAGTTTATGTTCCTATGTCTTGTTATACCTGGGCCTGAGCATCCTGGCGTACGCCTCAATGTGATGCTTCAACCACTGATTGAAGAGTTAAAGAAGCTATGGCAAGGTGTGGAAGCCTATGATTGCTTCAAGAAGCAGAAATTCAATCTTCGTGTTGCATATCTGTTCTCGGTTCATGATTTTATGGCGTATGGTATTTTCTCTGGATGGAGCGTGCATGGTAGATTGACGTGTCCTTATTGTGCTAAAGATACAGATTGTTTTCGTCTTAGTGCTGGTGGCAAGATATGTTACTTTGATTGCCATAGATGTTTTCTACCCTTCAATCACCCCTTCAGAAGGCAGAGAAAGGAATTTAGGAAGGGCACCATCGTCACGAAGGGACCGCCCAAGCGACGTAGTGGGATAGAAATTACAGAAGAGCATATGAAACTTGTCCTAGACGAGAGTGGGAAAAGGTATCAAGGTTTTGGTGAGGAGCATAACTGGACTCACATATGTGGCTTGTGGGAGCTTCCTTATGCTAAGTCATTGATTTTGATGCACAACATCGACGTCATGCATCAAGAGAGTAACTTTTGCCAAGCCCTCATAAATACATGCATGGATTTCCCTGATAAAACGAAAGACAATGAAAAGGCACGCATGGACTTAGCAGTGATATGTGATCGTCCAACCCTAGTGCTTAGAGAAAACGGAGGCAAACCAAAAGCTAACTATTGTCTGAAATCTAAGCAACGGAAAGAAGTGATGAAGTGGATGAAGGATATTAAATTCCCTGATGGTTATGCCGCTGGTTTTAGAAGATCTGTGAACTTGAAGACAATGAAGATGAATGGACTGAAGAGCCATGACTTCCACATAATTATGGAGAGGCTCATGCCTGTAATGTTTCGTGGATACATTTCAGAAGCTGTGTGGAAAATGTTAGCTGAAGTTAGCTATTTCTACAGACAGTTGTGTGCTAAAGAAATCAGAAGAGATATGATGGAACAGCTGGAGAAAGAGGCACCAGTGCTTTTGTGCAAATTGGAAAAAATATTTCCACCGGGTTCCTTCAATCCTATGCAGCATCTCTTTATACATCTTCCATATGAGGCTAAGGTCGGTGGTCCTGTTCAGTATAGGTGGATGTTTCATATAGAAAGAGCTTTAAAGAAGCTTAGAGCAATGGTGGGCAATAAGGCAAGAGTTGAAGGATGTATTGCGGAACAATTTAAACTTAAGGAGGAAGCACACTTCACAAGTTGTTACTTTGCAGAAGAACATAATGTATTTGCTCGAAAGAAAAGGTACCATGATGATGAACGAGAGATGCCTCCTTGTAGTGATCTTTCGATTTTTCAGACAAACGGCAAAGCCGTTGGTCCACCCAAGGCATATCACCTCAGTATGGAAGAACGGAAGTCTGCTTTACTGTACATGTTCACGAATATGCCTGAGATGGAGAAATATTTTCGTATCATGTTCACGAATATGCCTGAGCAGGCCCCTTGAGTAAAAAGGAAGGGTCCTCAAAGATATATTTGACTGAGGATCAATATCGTGAGGTTAGTATTCAATTTGTTTTACCCTTTATATTGATTGTTGTGATTGATATAATATGTAACATTGTGTGTGCAGGTGATGGTTCCATGGATGGCGCCTGTGCCTGATGCGTACTATGCTTGGTGTCGATATTGGGCTTCCGAAGGCTTCCAGAAAGCGTCAGCGCATCACAGACAATGTCGAGGAACCAATCCTAACCACAAGTTTGGCGGTGATGACATGATACGAAAAGCTAAAAGAATGGTAAGTTTGATCTAGCTATGTCGATCAGCAAATAATACGATTTCTTATGAATGTTTTTTGTTTATACAGGAAGCTACGAGTGGCCAAAAGCCTAGTGACATTGAGGTCTACCAGAAGGGCCACAAAGGACCAGACCCGAACAACCCTGACCAGCTCTGCAGCCAGACATCCACGGATCGCTTGGTGAGTTTTGGCCCAAAAGTACAAACATTCAAAGTATAGAAATTCCTGCATTTGTAAGGTTGTGAATGATGTATAGGCGGCATATGGGGAGGAGATGGTTCGTCGCCATGGCCCTGACTTTGACTGGCGTCATGAACCGGTGGATCCCTCAGTGGTGTACGCAAGTGGTGGTGGCAAAGCGCATGGACGGTAAGCTCTAACTTATGAAATTATATGGTTGACACTAAATTGATTATGCAGTAATAACATTTTTTGAATCACTTATAGATACGCACTCTTCGACGGATTCATTGACTCGTCGTCGGTGAGATCTTAGAGGACGGGTTCGTCTTCCCGTAGCTCATTCTCTCGTCGACCGAACGAGCAGGAGTTGGAGATTATGAGGATGCGTGAAGAGATGAGACAACAACGCGAATTTATGGAGGCTTGCAATGCCCATAACCAAGCGATGTATCAAGTGAGTACACATAATCCGAACTCTAAATTATTATATTTCAATACAACATCTTCAGTAGTAACACATATGTTTAACAGTTAATGCAGCAACAGGGCATGGCAACAAATTTTCCACCGCCACCACAATGGAGCCAATTTGCAAACACACCAGTTCCACCACCACAGTTCAACACCCCTCCGCCACATATACCTGCACCTGGAGATAGGGTACGTTTCATAACTCTCGATTAATTTATACACTTGTATACTTTTTGATATTTGTATTTAACGTGTTGATATTTGCTAACTTGCATAGGTTACGCCTGAAGCGGGTGGTAGTGGGTCTGATCCAGCAGGGACTGGATTTGTTGACTCGCTCTTCGCATTCCCTCCTCCTGGTGGTGGTGGCGGCAGCGGCCAAAGCTCTAACCACCCAAGTGGTGGTTATCTCTAAACACTCGTGCTCATTATGTTTTTAACTCCTGGATGTTATGTTTGTGTAAACACTTGATCTTAACTCGTATCAGAAATGTTTGTGTATGTTATGTGACGGATTTAACCTATAATGCGTTTGTGATGTGTACGTTCATGTGGATGATATATATGTTTTGTGATGTGTATGTTTTGTGATGTGTATGTTCATGTGGATGATATATATATTTTGTCATATGTTTGTCTGTGGAGAAATGTCTAATTTGGTGTTGCTGTTGCAGAAATATACATTAACTCCCGTCGGCCCAGTTAATCCCCGTCGGTTTGACCATAGCCGACGGGCATTAACTATTAATTCCCGTCGGCCCAGTTAATCCCCATCGGCTGACTGGGCCGACGGGAGTTAATTGTTAATTCCCGTCGGCTGGTAGGGCCGATGGGAATTAATTGATAACTCCCGTCGGTTGTCCTGGCCGACGGGAATTAGCCATAACTCCCGTCGGCCATTAACTAGCCGACGGGGATTAATTATTCCCGTCAGCCGACGACGGGAATAACCGTATCCCCGACATCTGACGCCCGTCGGCTAACAACCGACGGGAATAAGCCTTAAACCGACGGGAATAAGTAATTCCCGTCGGTTTAAGGCTTATTCCCGTCGGTTCCTGGCCGACAGGAATTAATTGATTTCCTGTAGTGATCACAGCAAGAATGTGATGACAACATCAAGACCGCTGGAGCTTCTTCACATGGACCTCTTCGGACCCGTCGCCTACCTTAGCATCGGGGGAAGTAAGTATGGTCTAGTAATTGTTGATGATTTTTCCCACTTCACTTGGGTGTTCTTTTTGCAGGATAAATCAGAAACCCAAGGGACCCTAAAGCGCTTGCTAAGGAGGGCTCAAAACGAATTTGAGCTCAAGGTGAAAAAGATAAGAAGCAACAATGGGTCCGAGTTCAAGAATCTGCAAGTGGAGGAGTATCTTGAGGAGGAAGGCGTCAAGCACAAGTTCTCCGCTCCCTACACACCACAGCAAAACGGTGTGGTAGAGAGGAAGAACAGGATGCTTATCGACATGGCGAGGACGATGCTTGGAGAGTTCAAGACACCCGAGCGGTTTTGGTCGGAAGTTGTGAACACAGCCTACCACGCCATAAACCGGCTATATCAGCATCGCCTCCTCAAGAAGACCTCCTACGAACTTCTTACCGGTAACAAACCCAATGTCTCTTACTTTCGTGTATTTGGGAGCAAATGCTACATTTTGGTGAAGGTAGACATTCTAAATTTGCTCCCAAGGCAGTAGAAGGGTTTTTACTAGGGTATGACTCAAATACAAAGGCGTATAAAGTCTTCAACAAATCATCGAGTTTGGTTGAAGTCTCTAGCGATGTTGTATTTGATGAGACTAATGGCTCTCCAAGAGAGCAAGTTGATCTTGATGACATAGATGAAGATGATGTTCCAACGGCCGCAATGCGCACGATGGCGATTGGAGATGTGCGACCACAGGAACAATAGGACCAAGATCAGCCTTCTTCCTCAACAATGGTGCATCCCCCAACTCAAGATGATAGACAGGTTCCTCAAGAAGAAGTGTGTGATCAAGGGGGAGCACAAGAAGAACAAATTATGGAGGAAGAAGCACCACTGGCCCCTCCAACTCAAGTCCGAGCGACGATCTAAAGATATCACCCCGTCAATCAGATTCTGGGTGACATAAGCAAGGGAGTAACAACTCGCTCACGTTTAGCTAATTTTTGTGAGCATTACTCGTTTGTCTCTTCTATTGAGCCTTTCAGGGTAGAAGAGGCCTTGCAGGATCCGGACTGGGTGTTGGCCATGCAGGAAGAGCTCAACAACTTCAAGAGGAATGAAGTTTGGAGCCTGGTGCCACGTCCCAAGCAAAATGTTGTGGGAACCAAGTGGGTGTTCCGCAACAAGCAAGACGAGCACGGGGTGGTGACACGAAACAAGGCTCGACTTGTGGCAAAAGGTTATGCCCAAGTCGCAGGTTTGGATTTTGAGGAGACTTTTGCTCCTGTGGCTAGGCTAGAGTCCATTCGAATATTATTAGCCTATGTCGCTCACCACTCTTTTAGGTTGTTTCAAATGGATGTGAAGAGCGCTTTCCTCAACGGGCCAATCAAGGAGGAGGTATACGTGGAACAACCCCCTGGCTTTGAGGATGACAGGTACCCCGACCATGTGTTCAAGCTCTCTAAGGCGCTCTATGGACTTAAGCAAGCCCCAAGAGCATGGTATGAATGCCTTAGAGATTTCTTAATTGCTAATGCTTTTAAGGTTGGGAAAGTCGGTCCCACTCTTTTCACTAAGACTTGTGATGGTGACCTTTTTGTGTGCCAAATTTATGTCAATGACATAATATTTGGTTCTACTAACCAAAAGTCTTGTGAAGAGTTTAGTAGGGTGATGACTCAAAAGTTTGAGATGTCTATGATGGGCGAGTTGACCTACTTCCTTGGGTTCCAAGTGAAGCAACTCAAGGACAGCACCTTCATCTCCCAAACGAAGTACACTCAAGATCTTCTCAAGAGGTTTGGGATGAAGGACGCCAAGCCCGCAAAGACACCAATGGGAACCGACGGACATGTCGACCTCAACAAAGGAGGTAAGTCTGTTGATCAAAAGGCATACCGGTCTATGATAGGGTCATTACTTTATTTATGTGCTAGTAGACCGGACATTATGCTTAGTGTATGCATGTGTGCTAGATTTCAATCCGACCCCTAGGAATGTCACCTTGTGGCCATTAAGCGAATTCTTAGATATTTAGTTGCTACGCCTTGCTTCGGGATCTGGTATCCAAAGGGGTCTACCTTTGACTTGATTGGATACTCAGACTCCGATTATGCTGAATGCAAGGTTAATAGGAAGAGTACATCAGGGAAGTGCCAATTCCTAGGAAGGTCCCTGGTGTCTTGGAGTTCAAAGAAACAAACCTCCGTTGCCCTATCCACCGTTGAGGCCAAGTATGTTGCCGCAGGACAGTGTTGCGCGCAACTACTTTGGATGAGGCAAACCCTCAGGGACTTTGGCTACAATCTGAGCAAAGTCCCATTCCTATGTGACAATGAGAGTGCAATCCGCATGGCGGATAATCCTATTGAACACAGCCGCACTAAGCACATAGACATCCGACATCACTTTTTGAGAGACCACCAGCAAAAGGGAGATATTGAGGTGTACCATGTTAGCATCGAGAACCAGCTAGCTGATATCTTTACCAAGCCATTAGATGAGAAAACTTTTTGTAGGTTGCGTAGTGAGCTAAATGTCTTAGATTCGCGCAACTTGGATTGATCTATAGCATACATGTGTTCTATGCCTTTGATCATGTTACTTCATGTATTTATGTAATTTGTCACTTATTTATGATGCTCAAGTTGTGCAAGGGATCCTCGGACCTCACAAGTCCCTGTGTGAATGATGCACATATTTAGGGGGAGATGTGCTACAACTTGACCCCTTGATACTAACCTTTGTGTTTGAGTATACTTGATTTAGTCTCAAAGGTGCATTGAAAGGGAAAGGTAAACTTGGACCATGCAAAGACTTCCACTGCACTCCGGTATTGGTGTAATTAATTCCAAGTTCATACTTATGTTCTCATTGTCTTTTGCTCTTAATTGACACTTTGGTGAGGCAATGGGGTTAAAGGGCCAAAAATGATCCCATTTTGGTGCTTAATGCCAAAGGGGGAGAAATTAAGGCCAAAGCGAATGGATCAGCTACCACCTTGAGAATTTTGAAAATAGTAGAGTTAGAATTTTTGATTTGTCCAAAATACTCTTATTGCAAAATTTGGCCTCTTGTGGGGGGAGAAATTTTTATTATGGCAAAAGGGGGGAGTTTTTGGTACTTGATCAATTTTTCCATTGGAATATCTCTCTTTGTGCCCAAACAAGTGTGTTTGACTTAGAGATAGGAAAATGAATTTGATTTGCAAAAACAAACCAAGTGGTGGCAAAGAATGATCCAAATATGCCAAATTAGAGTCAAAAACAATTTTGTTCTCAATTGCATTGATGTTGCACTTCTTTTATTTGCTTTTGGATGTGTTGGCATAAATCACCAAAAAGGGGGAGATTCAAAGGGAAATGTGCCCTTGGGCAATTTCTATTATGTTTTGGTGATTAAGTGCCCAACACATTTAATTGAGTTCTTATGTGCTAAATAAAGAGAGAAGTGCAAATCAAAGAGAAGGTATGTTTCTAGACTTAATAGTTGGCTTTTGTATACTAATGTATTTGTCTAAGTGTTAGAAATAGAGAAAGAAGAAAAGAAAGAATTGGCTGTGAGCAGCCAAATCTCAGCTCAGTCTGGCACACCGGACAGTGTCTGGTGGTGCACCAGACAGTGTCCGGTGCGCCAGGCTGGACTCCGGTGAATAGGCCGCTCTCGGGAAAAGTATGGCGGCGTACGGCTATAATTCACCGGACTATCCGGTGGTGCACCGGACTGTCCGGTGAGCCAACGGTCGCCAGCGCAACGGTTGGCCGCGCAATCCGCGGATGACGCGTGGCCCGCGCCAACGGTCAGCAGGGGGCACCGGACTGTCCGGTGTGCATCGGACAGTGTTCGGTGCGCCAACCGGCCTGGAGCTGCAATAGTCGTCTGCGCCAGAAAAGAAAGGACATCCGCACCGGACCGTCTACAGTGACTGTCTGGCGCACCGGACTGTCCGGTGCGCCACTTGACAGAAGGCAAGGATAGCCTTCCTTGTTGATCTTCAACGGCTCCTAGTTGCCTTGGAGCTATAAAAGGGACCCCTAGGCGCATGGAGGAGCTACCCCAAGCTTACAAGAAACATTGTAAGACTCTAATACTCCAACTTCACGCATTTGATTCTCTAAGATAGTGACTTGAGCTCCATTTGAGTTTTGAACTCTGTGCGTTGTGTTTTGAGCTCGAGTTATGACTTGTGTGCGTGATTGTGCTGTGGATTTGAGTCTTGTGTGTGTTGCTCTCCCCTCCCTTACTTCTGTGCTTCTTTC
Organism: Zea mays; assembly: GCF_902167145.1. Classification (NCBI taxonomy): domain Eukaryota; kingdom Viridiplantae; phylum Streptophyta; class Magnoliopsida; order Poales; family Poaceae; genus Zea; species Zea mays. The sequence continues at coordinate 148,099,508 of NC_050099.1, forward strand.
GTGATCATCATTGTAAGGGCGAGAGGCTCCAAGTTGTGGAGATTCCTCGCAAACGGGAGAAAGACTAAGAAAGGAAAACCGTGGTATTCAAGTTGATCATCGGATCACTTGAAAGGGGTTGAGTGCAACCCTCGTCCATTGGGACGCCACAACGTGGAAGTAGGCAAGTGTTACTTGGCCGAACCACGGGATAAAATCGCGTGTCTCTTGTGTGCTTTCTCTTTGATTGTCTGTGTTCATAAGAGCTCGTTTCAAGCTACTTAGCCGTTCTAACTTTCATAACTAAGTTTTGTGGCTATTAGTGTTGAATTTTACAGGATCACCGATTCACCCCCCCCCCCCCTCTAGGTGCTCTCAGGGGCCCACGGGTAGAGGCAGCGGCAGCCCCGCGCGTGAGAGCACGTAATCTTCAACTGACGCGCGGACAGAGGATAAGGATGGAGGGGGAACACGCAGCGCACGATGCGAGGGGCTGGCCAGTGGGCCAGCAGAGCCAGTGGGCACGCGCCCGTGGAGTCCGGCTGGGCCGTGCGCGAGAAAGGAGATGGCTTGTTGGAACGAGTGATCAGAAGCTGGCCCAGGCGTATTCTCCCCTATTAATTTCTTTTTCTTTTGTATTTCCTTTTCTTTTCTCTTTTCTCCTCTTTTCAAATTTGGGTTTCCAATTTGAATTCATCTATTTGTAGTCCATACTTGGGTTAAATGTCTATATTCTAATAACAGTATGAACCAAAATTTAATTCATATATAATTAGTGTATCCAAATTTTTGTAGTATTTTCCTTTTCCTTCTCCAATTTCTAATTTGCAAACTAGGTCTTAAATCCAAATGTGAACATTAATATATTTCTACTAACCTTATTATTATTATTGTTAAATGCACACATAAATAATTCCAACATAATGTAATAGATATATGTTTATTTTAATTATTTTATTTATTTGATAGATGTTAGAAATATGAAACACACTCCTATAGGTCCTTTCTTTTTAGAAAAATAATATTTTATTTGTGGGATATGAATTAAAGTTACTTAAAAATTAAATATTCATGAAAATGATTACTTATGGTGCATCATTTAATAATATGCATAATCTTTTAATTGAATAGAAAACTTTTCTATTACCTCTTTTCTAAAATAATTCTTGGCTTCCAAAATTCAGTTCTCAATTTTCAACACTTAGGTATGAGTTGAGATGTCAGAATTTACTATTTTATTTCTTCATATATTTATTTTATTATTATTAATATTTTTTCTTATACAGATTTTGGGCCTTATAATTATGTGTGTGCGCATATACATTGCTACCTCTACATTTTGCATTTGAGTGAAGTGATCTCTAGCAAATTAAATAACTGCAATTTAGATGACATTGTTTGTTGCTATATCATGCATATAGTAATAATGTTTGTACTACTATATTCTTCATCCATGACACCATGACAATTTTCGGTTCTTAGGTTGTAATAGCAATCCTATTTGAGGAATGATCTTGCTTTTTTGCTGATGACTAGCTCCATTTTTCCCATTGCAGACAAGCCTAAGGATATAGCCGGGTGGTGTTATGGATTCACGACCTTATTTCTTTCTGTGAGATCTTTAGAAATCTTTTCAGGGAATGGAATGCATATGTGGCTTTTCTTCCACGTTAAATGGCAGTGACTCTGTCATATCTTTCTACCATCCAATATTTGTGAACCCATCTATACAGTAAACACACTTAAATGTTTTCTAGACCGCGGAGCGCACACAATTTTCTAGTTAAGATATAGTTTAGTTCCACAGCAATGGCCGATATAGCAGAAGCCAAGTGTTCCGATGATTTGTTTTTTTCAATTGTGTTTTCTGTTATTGGTTCAGCATGCACATATATTGACATGATTTATGGCATGACATCTACCATCTTTGTTATATTTATGACATCGTTCTTGATTGATGTGTGCGACATGAATGATGGATCTATTTAATATCCTGACCATCATTGTGTCACTCATTATCATCTTTTATATATCATTTATGGGTTCACGGATATGAAATGACAGGTTTCTTATTTTTTAGATCTGAACCATGTGTTGTCTTTTGAGTTGTTACATAATAAATGGTCCAGTCGATGCGTTTTACGTTCAAAAACTTCTACGCTACATGCACGGAAACTAACGCTAAACATGCGCGATTTAAACGTCGTAATTCGTTACGAAACAGATCAACGATTTATGCTGAAATTCACACCCATTTGTGCTGTTTTGGATCACATTTTACGCAAAAATCCACACGAGCCAGAACCCACGCATGATCGGACGCGTGCGATTTTTACGCCGTAATTTTTGGGCTACATTCGTCGTTATGAAACAAATCTATGATTTACGCTAAAATCTGTACTCATTTGTGCTGTTTTAGTTCACGTTTCACGCAAAAATCCGTCCGAGCCAGAACCCGCGCACGATTTTTACACCGTAATTTTTGGGCCCATTTGTCGTTACAAAACATATCTACGATTTACGCTAAAATTTGTACCTATTTACGCTATTTTGGTCCACGTTTTACGCAAAAATCCACTCGATCCAAAACCCGCGCACGATCGGAAGCGCGCGATTTTTACGACGTAATGTTTGGGCCCCATTCGTCGATATGAAACAGATCTACGATTTACGCTAAAATTCGTACTTATTTACGTTGGTTTGGTTCACGTTTTACGCTAAAATCTGACTGAGCCAGAACCATGCACGATCGGATACATGCCTACCTGCGCGGAGGCAATACCTAACTGGGGCTTCCTGATATTAATGTTAGCCCTGAGCTTCCATTAGCTCGTCCATATATATATATAGGGACGAGGTAATGGAAGCCCTGGGCTTCCATTAGTACCAGGAAGCCCCAGCCAGGTATAGCCACGTCCCGTACCAGCATGCGTCCCATCGGGCATGAGTTCTTACTTGGACATATTTTAGCGTAAAACTTGAACAAAAACAGCGTAAATGATTACGAATTTTAGCGTAAATCGTAGATCTGTTTTGAAACGGCGAATGCGGCCCGAAAATTACGGCGTAAAAATCTCGCGCGTCCCATCGTGATCGGGTTCTGACTCGGACAGATTTTAGCGTAAAACATGAACCAAAACAGCGTAAATGAGTACGAAATTTAGCGTAAATCTTATATCTGTTTCGTAACCGTAAATGGGTCCCGAAATTACGGCGTAATAATCGCGTGCGTCCGATCGTGCGCGGGTTTTGCTCAAATAGATTTTAGCGTAAAACGTGAGCTAAAACAGTGTAAATGAGTACACAATTTAGCGTAAATCGTATACCTGTTTCGTATACCAAATTTACGGCGTGAAAATCGCGCGCCATCGGTCGTGCGCGGGTTCTGGCTCGGACGGATTTAAGTGTAAATCGTGAACCAAAACAACGTAAATGAGTATGAATTTTAGCGTAAATCGTCCATCTGTTTCATAATAACGAATGTAGACCGAATGTATATCTCAGCGCATGAGGTTGTCATAAAACATATCAAGAAATGTCGTAAATTGGTGTAAGATACAACAAGAAGTGATCTGAGCTAATTGTAGTGTAAAATGCAAGCTAACCATCTACAGGAGAACTGTTTCAGATTTTACAATATGATATAAGAGATAATTATTCCTGTTCATGTTGCCCTTATATTTTGTGTAGAGGTCCTTCAAGTCCGTTTTCTCATAATCTGACCCTCTATATTTAGCTTCAAATTCTTCAATGTCAGCCTCCGTGACCTGGGAATAAAGATTAAATTAAGTACCATTATATATAAAAATATACAACCTGTCCCCAAAATACTGTCACTCTGGCTATACATCTAAACAAGCCAAAAGGGTATTCTTTTAGAGACAGAGCAACAGAGCTAGTTTTATGCCACAACAGAGTTCTCGCTACTGTATTTCCCTAAAAAATATCATTGTAAATTAATAGACAACATTAGCCTACAATTAATATAGAAGCAACCATACTTTCTTGTACATTGTTCTGAAGTACTCCTGAAGATTGTTTGCTGCTTCTCCCACCAATGCCTAGATGAAAAAGGAAGATCCATAAAAATATTGCTTGAGTCTGAAAGGTAAAAAAACATTCATGTTTATGGTTGAGATACTACCTCATCCCCAGGATTCTTATCTGGGTGGAGGCGCAGAGCCAATTTGTGATACGCCTTCTTTATTTCTTGTTGAGAAGTGGTCTTCCCAACTCCTAGAATCTTTAAATGATAAAAAAATAAACAAAAAATTAAATAATTAAATTGTGATCTGGAAAGAGAACCTGAAAGCAATACGTGACACATTTAGAACAGTTCAGACTTTTGTCCCATCTACAATTATTTACATGACCTGTTTACAAATAGACCTTAAATAAGAAGCCAGAAGAAATTCCAGCAGTTAAGCGTTGTTGTAGACCTTCTCATAACAATATTTAACAATATCAAATCTTTTTAACCAGACTTTAAATGCTTAGTTTCATTAAGTGCGATCAAAGCAGTAAGAACTGGTTAATTACAGTTCCAAAGTGATAGCATATGCCAAAGAAAAATTCAAAGATGTTTTGGTTTTTTAATGTTATGTACTTAAATAATATATATACACTAAAAACCAATATATATGCATAACCAAAAAATATATATATATAAAAATATAAAATGTCTCATAATTGTACAGAATGAAGCAACAAATATCATTAGCACGAGTATATATATGAAAAATTGACAAACAATACTAGCTAATTATGATAAGATTATTACTTGCCATTAACCAAAAGTGGATAACACAACCCCAGGCTCATGACTATTGATTTATAGAGAACCCAGTTGATTTATTTGTACTGTGTAGCTAGCAACCAACCATATAGCCTAATTACGTAATGGGAATCACATATATACAATGTTTTATACATGTTTGCATAGCATACAAGTAATCACCTTGGCATTCCGCCGTTGCATCTCATCAACTCCTCGACCTGCAAGAAATACTGGAAGTAGCACTCCAGCCCTGCGCGAAGTCCCAGTTGTGTTCTTCAATAAGAGGCGGTGGCCAATCAAAACCGTCGTCACTGCCTCTGCTTCTTCCCTTTCCGTGGCTAGCTCCTACCTCGAGACTGTCAAACAGCAAGTGCTTGAGTTGCTCCCCTGCTCTCTCCCCTTCACCAGCGTCGGTCGTCCTCCAGTGACTACAACCACCTGTTCGGCGGCGTCGACAAGGCAGTCGATGGGCGGCTTGGACTGGGCGAGGAGCCAGTTCAGGGTCTTGCTGGCCTTGTCGAACCCAAGGCGGTCCTGCAGCGCCAAGAACTCTCGCGCGACCCCGACCGAGAGCCGCATCCGGCGGTCGTGGAGGCCCTGTGCGTGCGGATCTTGCTGTGTTTAATCGTCCGGAACGACCGCTTCCGTAGTACGGCCACGACCTGGACGCCGGCGTCATCCACCACCGGCGGCGACCCGTTGCTCGGCAGCTCCGTCTCCCCCGCCGGCGCCTACATAAAAGAAAGCAGAAGCGGAGGCTGTGAGATCTAGTAGCCATGGCCGTGCTGCGCTAGGTGGATCCGGATCTGGGTGGGGTGGTTGTCTGGATCGGGGAGTGGGGCTCGGAGGCGATGGCAGCGTGAGTGGAGGTAAAACTGCCGCCACTGAAACCCTATTTTTCTTGCAAACAGCCGCCGTCGGGAAGGCTGGATAGTGTGATCCGTTTTATACGATGGTGTTACAGCAAAATAAGCGTAAACTTATGTACAACAAAGCGTAAAGATGATGTTAGGTCGACCGATTGAGTAGGGGTCAGGGCTTTCTCTAATTAGAGAGAGCCCAGGGCTCCTAATACTATAACTATATATATATATATATACACTACTTATTAAGACTGCAATAGTAGTCGGCCATTCCGCGTTCTGCTATTCCCTGTTCTGCCCATTCCGTGTTCTGCCTTTCCGATTCCCTCCTCCCCCCGCACAGTCCATTCCCTTATTCTGCCACCATTCTATATCTATCATTCTCATTCCCCCTCCCCGCAAAGCCCATTCCCATTCCCCCGTACAACCGATGCCTAGCCACATGGCCCCAAGGAGATTCGAACCCACGACCTCTCAAACAAATGCTAGCAGCAGCTACCACTACACCACATGTGTGTTTATGTCTACATCTATAACAGAAAACACATCTACTATATCTCTCTCCAAGTCCACCTGCTATCCTTGCACAATGCGTGGTAGTAGATAAGTATCACCAAGATTCTTGAATTATATTTTTGGATGGAGGGAGTAGTATTTAAAGAAGAGGCTTGCATGCAATTTCTTTTGTTTGAATAATGTTTTCAACTTAAATCCCTTTTTTGCATGCGTGACATTTATTCTTCGTAATATTTTTTTCTATGGATCTGACTTGTGAATCATTTTTATAAACCAACGCCAAACATGAATCCATGTTTCTTACTTGAAAACCCCAAACAAACACCATTAGCAGGAGGCACTCGCGTTGGGGTCGCTCATCGACGACAAGAAGAAACTTGGCGACTGCCAGTTCGACCTCTAGAAATAGGCCTACGTGGCCGCATGTGCCGCTATGTACGACAAGCTCCGGCGCAGCCACCGCTTGGACGCGGTGCAGAGCGGCTGCTCCGCGTTGTCCATCGTCAAGCAGGGGGACCTCATGGTCGTCACCAATGTCGACGACTCTCGGGTTGTTCTGGGCACCGCATTCGACGACGATGCCATCACGTCGTCCAGCTCATCGTCCACCTGAAGCCCAACCTGCCACGTAAGTCGCTACTGACTGACCATGAATTCTTGTGTGCTGAGACGATGGCCATTGCTGACGTTGTATGAGTGTCCTCGAACACGATGTATGTAGAGGAGTAGCGCATCCGGTGGTGCAACGGTCAGGGGTACTACCTTGCTGATGAGCCCGGGGTGCACTTCGTTTTACAGCCCAGCCAAGAGTCATCAGTACTCGGTATGTCGCGCGCGTTCGACGACTACTATATCGAGGACTGTGGCGTCATCTTGGCGCCAGAGGTAACGTAGAGGAGGACCGACAACAATGACCAGTTCGTCATCCTCACCACCGTTGGGGTAGCTTTTGTGCCGGCTTGCCTTTAATTCTCTTCGCAAATGTCACACCCGGGCTTTAAGGAACAAAGTCGGGTGCATCTCATACATGCGCCAAAGAAGACAACATATATAATAACAGAGTGTATAGAGATAAATGTCACAATAATCAGAGTATTTATTACATAGCGAAAGACTTACAAAATAAAAGATAAATATAAAACGAACTAAGGATCGTCCTTGGCGCAGAAGTCAACTGGGGAAACGCCACCTAGATTAGATCAAACTCCTCGCTTTGTGGCTCCTCCTGAACCACCTGTTCTTCTCTTGTGGGGGGTGTGAGACAGCAAGGATGAGCTCACACATGATCATAGCTCAACAAGTTGTGCGGAACTAGTGGACATGAACTCACAAAGGTGGGAGTTCATGTGATGTGTAAGGCTAGTCAACAACAGGGGTTAAAGCTGAGCATTGCTTTTAAGTAATTGGTCAAGATTTTATTAGCAGTTACTAGATGTAAGTATATACCAAACCTTAATAAAAATAATAGAACAAAATTAACAAAATATCCCATGCAATGCAAATGACAAATTGAGTTTAGGTTCCATAGATTAATCATCAGAGAGTCCTGAGCTGCTCATGACCGTGAGCTTGGCTAGTATACCAGTTTTACACTCTGCAGAGGTTGTACCCTTTACCCACAAGTCGTGTTTCCCATGTCGCCAGGGTTAGCTAGGCCCTTAGACACTGCCGAGGTGAATGGCTAGGGATCCACTACGAGGCCTTTACAAAGTTCCACTAGCTTCCGAAAACCCGCTACAGTTTATGGGAAGAGCACTTGCAAGAATCCCCCGTCTGACCGCCATCGCAGCAAAGTCAACCTGAGAACCTCCTTGCATGCAACTCCCCTACTGCCCTTGCCCTTTTCGGGTAAGGTAGTCTTCCACTAGCTTTTCTAATTAGTTAGCCAAGGGGTCTCATTCCTCCCTTGTGGTGGCACGTGTTTCTCAAGTTAAGCTCCCTGTTCCAATTAACAATAATATAATGATCTTGTCATGAACATAAATAAAATAACATAATAACTGGAACATGGATATAATAAATGATTATCCCAAAACCATATAAAGCAATAGCAAACTACCCAAGTGATTTAGGGGTAAACAAGGTAATGAGATAAACAATCTAGAGTGACCTATTGGGTCCCATCAAAATTAAACCTATGCATGGTAAATGATTATAAAGAACATTATTGGGTAACAAAAGTGAATCAAGGGCACAACATGCCTGGCACTTGAGATTCCAGGTACCAACTTGCCTTTCAGATGACACGTGTCCTCGCGCTAGTCATAGCAATACAAACAAACATGGTATAGATAAAATTAACATCACACCAAACATAAGAATAAACTGCATAATAATGATCTACATGTCGCTACGAGATCATGGGAACGAGAACCACTAAGATCGGAGTTACGGTCACCGAGTTATGATTTTATGTAGTTATTAAGTACCTAGCATAGAGTAATTCATGTGAGTAATTTTAAATCAAGTTTCATGGTTAGATAAAGGTACTAGGTGATAAACAATACTTAAACAAAATTAATTCCACTAGAATGAATCAATTTGGAGTAATGGATTTTAAGTTATGAATTTCTAGAGGTTTTATGTATTTGATACAAGATTGATTAAGAGATACATTTTAATATGGTTTTCATGTCAAAACAGTGGTACTAGATGATGAACAATAATATTACAAAATTATAGGAACTGGAATGGACTAAAAAGGATTTAATATTAATTTTCTATGATTTATACAAGTTTCTACCATTATTTGTGTATTAAAAATGAATTTAGAATAAATTTCTACGATTTTATTTGTTATTTGGACTGCGCGCAATAATACAAAGAACTGCAGGGTGCTATCTAAAAATTCTAGGGCCTCAGTGTAAGGTTCTTTCAACTGCTTGGGATTGCGGGTTAATTCGTGGAGATCCCAGCGGTTCTTTTATAACTCAGACACGGCGAAGGGGTATGGACCCATCTGAGCCGTTGGATCAGCGCTCGATGGTTCAGATTAGATCTAGCACATTATGAAACCCGAGAATGACGCGGAACCACACGATTGCGATCTAACGCTCTAGATCAAGTGGCGAAGGGGTACGCACGCATTTAATCAGGACCGCCCGCCGATCGATCAACGGCCCAAGGTCGATACAGCGCGATCTAATCTTAGCCACACATCAGGTTTTCAACAGCTATCGAGTGTCTTCCTTCTCCCACCGCGGAGGGAGCGGCGGCGTAGACGCCCTGGCGCCATGGCCGACGCACAGACGAGGCGCCCCAACAAACGCGGTGGCGGCCATGGACGGAAATGGCCAGATCGACATCCCGGCCGTTGGCTGGGCAATCTACGGCCACAGAGTGCCTCCCCAACCTTCCCTGCCACCCCCGCCATTAGAGCGACGGAGCACAGGGCCCCCGCGGTGCGAGTTCACCGGAGATGCGAGAACCGGCGAAGCAAGGTACCAATCTATCATCTAACGATTGCTACGCGATGCGGAGTGGTTATTGGAGCTTCTGAGGATATTCTTACCCGTGGTGAGGAGATGGCGAGGCCGACCCACGGCGTGTGGTGGTTCAGCGGCGCCCAACGAAGTCCGGCGAGCAATTGGCTAGGCTCCGGTCATCTCACTGGTCTAGTGACAGCGCGGAACCTCACCATGTGCCCCCCGCCACCCAGACCGGTGGTCGGGACAGGGACCGTCCATGGCGGCCTGCCAATCTTCTCTGCGCCCTGCATCCCCGCCCTGAGTCCCCGGCGAAGAACAGTTGGCGCACCGAGCTACCACACGCCCAGCCACGCGATGGTGAGTCCCACGAGCTCGCGCCGGAGGACGAGACAGCGGCGTGGATGAAGATTCCACGGTGGCGGTAGCAGCCAAGGATCCACTTCCTCGCTGTGGAAGTGGGCATGAGCACTGGGAGCGGCGGCATTGGATTTCTGGACGGCTTCAGATGCTTGGGAAGGTGATTGCGGCTTTATACTTCGGAGGTTGGGGCGAAGGAAGATGCCCAGGCGCAAAGCTAGCGCGACCACGCCAAACCCGGATGGTTGCAACGGCCCGTGATCTACGGCGGCGGCCACGGATTGAGCTTGCTTCGGCGTCCAGGCAGGTGATGACAACATGGTCCCACGGTTCAGCGACCGGTGTGAGTCTGTTGTGCTTGAGAAAAACCGAGCTGGGGAGCCCACCTGGCAGCGATTCATCCATGCGCGCAGAGGTGGGGGTGCAGACGCGGCATGGGAGACTGACGAAAGAGGCCCACATGGTAGAGGCACTGAGGAATAAAAAGAAAGGGAGAGGAGCAGTGGGTTGCGCGTGAGAGTAAGTGGAGTTGGGCCAGATTAGAGAGGTTAGGCCCAGTTAGGTTTCTTTTCCTTTTTCTTTTATCTTTTCTGTTTTTCTTCATTTTGAATTTCAAATTCAACACTTCAATTTAAACTCAATTTTTGTGACACATTTGTACACTGACTAATTATTTATTTTGATCATACCAACTCTGTTGAGGTTATTTAATTATGGTTTTATTTGTATTGTATAGTATTCATTTCCTTCCCCTTTTCTAGATTCTAGAGTGCAAATTGGGTTAGCACTAATTCTCTTCTTTTATGTATTCTTATTATCATTACCACGGTAGACACATGCACAAACCAATAAACACCAGTATGATGATGATTTAATGGTATATCTTTGTATTATTTATTTGTTGTTGAATAGGGTGTTCACGTGCGATAATAAGTAGATTCAACACACACATAGAATATAGGAAATGACTTTTCTCCTTTCATATGATTTCTTAAAAATTGCAAATTGGGTATTACAGCAAACACACACTTGTCTTTTGTTTAAGCAAAAGCGTATGGTGGTACGTGTCCGATGACTAACGATGTATGAGGGAATTTCTTCCGGTATGTGTGAAACGTGCTCTCCAATAATGAGACCATGCAAATCGTGATATATATCGAAGTCTGCATGATACTGATGGTTGCAATGTAGCGGTGAAACAGATAGATTATAAATAACAAAATTTATGTATGGCCAGAATCACAAATTGTTTATGAAACATTTTTTCATAACAGTATAACATACATTTTGTATATAAGTTATCGTAGTATACTAGTATTATATATTCCCGTTGCAATATATATATATATATATATATATATATATATATATATATATATATATATATATATATTTCATATAAAAAGGTTAAAAATGTAAAAAAGACGGCCAGTGTCAGCGACGAAGGGCTGTGATTAGGGCTGGAAACGAGCCGAGCCGAGCTCGGCTCGGCTCGGCTCGTCCATTTCACGAGCTGGCGAAAGAGGCTCGGCTCGGCTCGACCTTGGCTCGCGAGCCGGCTCGGCTCAGCTCGCGAGCCATATTCTAGTACTTATCGTTGCATTATTTGGTGAATTAACATTATATATTCATCATTAAAGACTAAAAAATAATCTATTATCCATAAAATTATCTAATATTCATTATTATTTCATAAATTGATCATTTTTGCAAGGCCGGCTCGCGAGCTGGCTCGGCTCGGCTCGCTGCAAAAACGAGCTCGAAAAAGAGGCTCGGCTCGGCTCGTTCGAGGCTCGCGAGCCGCACCGAGCTCGAGCCGGCTCGCGAGCCTCGAGCTAATTTTCCAGCTCTAGCTGTGATCCCCTCTCCTCGCTACCATGCGAGCCGCTACTCTCTTGCTGGGTCGCCAGCCCGCTAGCTTGCGAGGCGCTATGCCTTTATTTTAACTTGAATAGACGAGCATTGTTTTGATCTTTTTTCGTATAATTATGTATTATATACTGTATACTTAATTTTTTTTAAAAAAAACTTTGGTACCCATGAATTACAGTACAGTGAGCCACCCCTGGCCGTAGAGGCTAGCTGGTGGTGGAAGCTGACATTTTTTATAAGAAAAATAAGCTGGTATATTTGAAGCACGTCTGGATACATTGGGACGATGCTTAAAGATGCAGATGAGGTGGGCTTGAGGGTGCATGCGTGTCCTGCATGTATCCGAAAACACTAATAATCGGAGAATTGTCGATTTTCCAGAAAAAAATCTTCTTCCATCTGAAATTAGAGGCCACTCCAGCTATATATATCCTAAATCAAATTCTGATCAAGTATTTCTTTTCTGGAAAATACTTTAACATCTAAAATACTAAACAAAATTGCACCATGAGGAGATATTGGTGTATTCTTTTATAAACTTCACTAGACTTAAATTTATTTTTTAATGAATACAAAGCTAAAGTGATGTATAATTCGGTATGGCTGGGGTAGCTTAATTTGTTCTGTAACGCCATTGACAAATTGTAAAGCAACATTAGTGAATGCTTCTTCCAGTTCCGTAGTTCTTGTTGTTTACTTAATTTGGGTAATAACTTTAAAATACTTAGTTTAAAGACAATAAGTCTACATTAGATTATCCTTGAAATTATCCCAAAAGAAAATATATTTATTGACTATGTATATTACAACAATTTTACCCCGGTGGTCCTCCGGAATATTTTGCATCAATCTTAAAACACCTGGCAATTAATTATAATTGTGGATCTTAAAGCACCCGGCCTTATCCATGCTCAATCGAAGCCCAGCCCAAGCCCAGGCTGATAATTGTGGATCTTCGCCTTCCAGTTGCATCACGTAGTGCTCGTACTTGCTCGATTCATTCAGTCGCTTGGTGGTTCGGGGCGGCGGTGCACGGATGCCGGAGGGGCGGCGGCACCATCCAGCGACAGAGCCCAGTTCCACAGTGCAGGGAGACCTTGGTCTCACCACGCGGCCCCAGGTCCGGGCACGGACCCGGCAGTAACGGCCTCGAGCCATACTTTCCACTTCCACTGTTCCACATCCCTTGCTTGTGTGTTCACTGTTCACCGTCACTTCTTGCATACTTCTTGCATTCTCTGTTCATTTGGAACCTGCGGTTCATGAATGGGTTAATTAATTGGACCAACCATGGTGGATGTTTGTTTTTTGGGTACATTCTATACGGATGCCATTGACAATTCTAGACGATAATTATGCTGATTCTGTACGCAGCTGTAATCTGAAAGCTGAAAACACAGAGCCATAAAAAACCGAATCATTCTGTTCTGGTTTCCAAGATTGCAGGGTTCCTTCAACTGTACTGCTTAGGCCATGTTTGAATGAAAAATAAACCTAATAGTTAGCCACTAAAATTAGCAAAATACATCCAAACAGTCTAGTTAATAATTCAGCTATTAGCTACTTTTAGCAAATTACTTAATAATTAGATTGCTATTTATTAGCTAGTTAATTCCACTAGGATTTTTTTAGTCAACTAACTATTAGTTCCACTGCATTCAAACACCCCCTTACTATCTATGAAATGGGTTGTCTGCCAACATGACTACTGATCAAAGCTATGCTACAATTGTCGGCAACGACTGTTGTGCAAGCGGGTCTTAGGTGCAAACAAGCCTCCTGGTCCGTTAGATAATAATCCAATTGTATGTCACATTTAACAATTGCACCCTTCCACCATAGGCTTGTGTAACTTTATCAAAAACCCCTTAACGAACTATGGTTACATCTATATCTGGATCATGATTTAACCGACCAGAAAGCTTGTTTGCACGCTTGCACTAAGATCCACTTGCATAACAGTAATTGCCACAATTGTCAGGGTAATTTATGATGTTTGAAAACAAAAAACCGTCAAATTACTGGCAATTGACATAGAAAAGCATATGGTGTCGTATTTATTAAGGAACAAATATTGTATGAGTAATGCAATTGCTATAATCAGAGCGAGATCTATCCACCGTCTTCAACACCAAAAAAATATCGGTGGCACTCTTCCATGTCTTCAACTTGTTAGGTTGTGGCTAGCAGATAATATATATGATCGTGTAAAATACCATTTTGCACTGTAGACAACACCGTTTACAAAGTGAAGATTGAACTAGAATATATAATAGGAGATGACTAGATGAGATAGGAGAGCTGTTGCAAATAGCCTTACCCCCGTTTGGATCATTGGAATTGAATTCCATTATAGTAATAGTAATTTAGGCATATATCAATTAAGCTAATTCGATTTTATGCAAAATATATTTGTATACTATTATTAGCAAGATGTCGAAAATATTTATGTGCTACATTTTTATTGTAGAGGAGTGGGACGAAGAGTGTCATGTAAATTAGAGAGTAGAAACAAATTCTACTAATGCATAAAATCATTTCTCATCCTCCACCCCCATGAATTTGAGATAGGCTTATATTTGAACTTTAGAAAGTGGTGGAATGTCAAATTCCAAACTAAATAAGTTACTTTATTGAGTGAATTCCAATTCCTCTAAAAATGAAGGGATCCAAACGCCCCGTTAGGAATTTTATTGACCGGAGGCCAGTTCACCGGGTAGAGGGTATCTCATGTGCCGTGCGGTATGTACAAGAAAATGAGCCAAGTAAATGTTGTAATATATATGTCCTTGGATTAAGAAAAAATCTCGAAATTATTATAAAAACTTAAAGTCATAATTTATGTGTTGTTTGGTTCACATATTTGTAACGTGAATGTTAACCGATAACGTTAAATCATGTTTGATAAGTTCAACCGTAATCAGATATCATACTATAAACTGATATCATCCTATTTAAACTTGTTACCACTAGTAATCAAGTGTGAATCATTACCTTTACCATTTATGTTACATTTTGTGAACCAAATGGCACCTTGGTTCCTAGAGCTCGGGAGGAGCTAACCTAGCATGCAAATAAGGATTGCCTGATCAATTATGAGCAATCAGTTGCAATGTTTCATGAATATAGTTGTGTGGTATTAGTTGATCCCACTCTTATGGGTATTCACTAAACTCAGTCAGGAAGCACCCTTTGATCATTCGTTACTAGACCTTTACATGGATATGGGACATATGTCTACGGTGCCCGATGCTCTTTTTGTTCCCAACGCGTTCCAAAAATCTTAGCCAATTCAAGGTGAATGTCGATCTGATGATGTCTTGACAGCCCTTCAAGAGATCTCTTTGACTGACAATTATCCAAGTAAGTGTCATCTCAACATCTATTATTAGCATTCATTGTCCATTTCATTATTTTTCCCAAACATTTCTTCTTGTGCTTATGATGATGGAAGCGACATTCGTGATAGTGTGGGTGTTCCTCTTGTATCTTTATGTGTTAAACGTTGAAGAAGTCTAAGGCATCCAATGGCGTGGATGATCAAATTATGGACCATGTGGAGCCTTACAAGTTTCACAAGGGCCATTGATTCTGATGATGACCATCCCATCAGAGAACTTGTTGATAGTGATATTGAGTTGACCGGACATATTTTCCCTTGTCGGGATCCACAATTCATAAGTTAACTGATCTTAGTCAATCCCATTGGGTTATGCAGAAGAAACGGATGTTGAGTTGTTAGATACTCTAAAGGTCGAGCCAAGCATGGTTGTTGAGAAGGTCATGGTGCTCGAGAACCTTCTTTCATTGAAAACATGGTTCTAGGAGTATTCAGTGATACATAAAAGATCATTCAAGATGAGTCATTCCTATGTAGAGTGGCGATACACAGTTTTTTGCAAGAAGGAAAGATATGCATGGATGGTTTATGCTAGGAAACAAAAGGACACATGAAAGTCCAAGATCACTAGAATCATCAATCCACATACTTATGTTGAAGTAGAGCTACCACAGAAGCATCGACGGTTGAGCTCCATTCTCATTACTAAGAGTTCTTTTTGGAATATTGAATGGATATCCCAATATGAAGGCACAAATGATTATAAGGATTATTGAGGACAAATTTAGATACAATATAATGTATAGAAAAAGCATAGAGGGCAAAGCAACACACCTAGAAGATGATATATTGAGACTAGAAAGATGGGTACGAGAAGTTGCCAGCACTATTTGATGCAATCAAAACATTTAGTCCAGGCATGCATTACGAATACATACCAAAACCAAACAAATAGGAGGGTAGGTAGATATCATTTTGTGTATTCTGGTGCTTCCCTCAATGCATCAAGGCTTTTATGCATTATTGTCTCACTTTCTCTATTGATTGCATATTTCTTATTGGCAAGTATCATGACACACTTCTCAGCCATTTCCTATTATGTAGATAACATATTCGTTCCTTTGATGTTTGCTTTGGTTGAGAGGAAGAACAAACACGACTAGGGGGTTGTTGGCCTTGATATGGTGGTTGATGCGATATCACTACAAGAAACAATGCTGAGATAGGGTCTAAAAATAAAATAAAACTTATAGAGATCTAAATGTGAATGTTTTCAAAAAAGGGGCTACAAAGTAAATAAAATCTAGGCAAAGAGTGGTAGTGGAAATCTTTAGAGCTACCATAATCAAATAAGAAAGTTCTATACACCTTCTCAAGTCTAGTATATGAGGAGGAAAACAGAAGCCCACATGCGCTCTCCCACTCAACTCATTAGGCCATGTGAAGTGTGTGGGCGCTTGGGACCTGCATGAGTGGTACGCGAAATCTGGTCCCTAGCCTTGTGGGGGCACACCGTACCTTTTTTGTAGATTCAGTTTTTTGGCCTTTAAGTTTATGGATAGGAGTTCTAGATAATAGATTGCAGTTGCGACATGGATAGGACTATACACACAGCCTACCGGTGAACAAAAACACATCTAATTGAGTTTGTGTTTTTCCTCTTCTCATTGTTGTGTCGCCAGCAAAGTCTCTCCACCCCGAGCGCTAGCATGAACCGGTGATAAACAACAGACCTCTAGCACACTTGTTCTTGTGACTCTAGCACACTTGTTCTTGTGATTCTGCTCCATAAGAAAATGAATAAGGTTTTTAGATGCCAAAATGTATCTTCCATACGAGTCAGACGGTGATACATTTTGGCATATTCGCCGCTTTGAGCTCTTTCTTCACTTCTCATCGACGACTTTGCACCACCATTAGTAACATCATATCCATCTCTAGTACATAATGACATCTATCTCTACAAACGAAAGGTACACCACATCGTGGTCCAATCTGTCAGTGTTGTATATGTACTACTTTGATTGTGTTGTTGTTTATTATGGCTATTTATATTGTTTGATCTAATTAGTACGTTATGGTTGTATCTAGATCGATATAATTTATGTTGTACAATCTAACTAGCATGTTAGAGCTATTTCTGGTATTGTCGTAATTTATGTTCTAGTTTCAGTATAAAAATTATCTAATTTTCTTAGTAGTAAGGGTTTATTCTTTTCAACGCTAATCCATGTGAATTGAATGGTATTAAGTCGGATTAATTCCATAATGAAAGGAAAATAGGGTTAACCTTTTCCTACAATTAATTTTGGTGGTTGAATGTCCAACACAAATATATGGACTAACTAGTTTGCTCTAGAACTCATGTATTATAGGTGCATAAGGTTCAACACAAACCAATAAAAAATTCAAGTTAGGGACTAAAATTAAAAGGAGCAAAGACTTGAGTGTGCTGTGGACTGGCGCACCGGATTGTCCGGTGTGCCACCGGACAGTGTCTGGTGCACCATGTCCGTACGAAGATGAACCAGCCACTCTCGGGAAAACTGAGCCACGCTCCGCTATAATTCACCTGACTGTCCGGTGTGCCACCGGAGCAATGGCTAACTCGCGCAACGGTCGACTCTGACAGGAGCTACAGTGAGCAACAGTGTCGCGCAGAAGTCAGAGCAGCAAAGTCAGAGGGGCACCGGACTGTCCATGTCGTAAGAGGACAAAGCTCCAACGGTCGACTTCGCTTCGAACCCTAACGGTTGGGTGACGTGGCAGCACACCGGACGGTGAACAGGACCTGTCCGGTGCGCCCATCGCCAGCGGCCTCCCCAACGGCTTCTTTGGTGGTTGAGGGCTATAAATACCCCCAATCACCACAACTCCAAGCATCCAAGTTTTCTGAAGTTCTCATTCAATACAAGAGCTCTAGCATTCACTCCAAGACACAATTCAATAGATCAAATCCTCTTCAAGTCCCAAATCCATCTCAACCACTTAGTGACTTGTGAGGGAGAGATTTTGTGTTCATTTGCGCTCTTGTTGCTTGGATTGCTTTCTTCCTTCCTCATTCTTGTTCTCAAGTGACTTGTAATTAGAGAAAGAGACACCTAAGTGTGTGGTGGTCCTTGCGGGGTCTAAGTGACCCGTTTGATTAAGGAGAAGGCTCACTCGGTCTAAGTGACCGTTTGAGAGAGGGAAAGGGTTGAAAGAGACCCGGTCTTTGTGACCACCTCAACGGGGACTAGGTTCTTTAGAACCGAACCTCGGTAAAACAAATCATTGTGTTCATTCGCTTGTTTTCTCACTTGATTTGTTTTCCCTCTCTCTTCCGGACTTGAATTTAATTCTAACGCTAACCCCGGCTTGTAGTGTGTGCTTAAGTTTATAAATTTCAGGTTTCGCCTATTCACCCCCCATCTAGGCAACTTTCAATTGGTATCAGAGCCTGATGCTTTATTAGAGTCTAACAACTCGAAGTGATGTCGGGAGATCATGCCAAGAGGGAGATCGTGACCGACGACAAGCCCGCAAGCTCGGGGAGGACTCTCTCAAGGGAGTCCGGCAACAAGCACAAGGAGGAATCCTCTTCCTCCATCAAGTTCCATCGGAGAGGCGACAAGAAAAATAAGATGAAGAAAGTGGTCTACTACGAGACTGACTCATTGTCACCCTCCACATCAAGCTCCGAGTCATCCGTCGCTTCTAAGCTCCATGAGCGCAAGAAGTATAGTAAGATGCCCCTTCGCTATCCCTGTATTTCAAAACGCGCTCCTCTACTTTCCGTTCCCCTAGGCAAGCCACCATACTTTGATGGTGAAGATTATTCTATGTGGAGTGATAAAATGAGGCATCATCTAACCTCACTCCACGAAAGTATTTGGGAAATTGTTGAGTTTGGAGCACAGGTACCGAAGGTAGGGGACAAGGACTACGACTCGGACGACTGGCCCAAATTAGGCACTTCAACTCCCAAGCCACGTCTATACTCCTCGCCTCCTTGTGTCGAGAGGAGTATAACAAAGTGCAAGGGTTGAAGAACGCTAAAGAAATTTGGGACGTTCTCAAAACCGTGCACGAAGGAGATGAGGTGACCAAGATCACCAAGCGCGAGACAATCGAGGGCGAACTTGGTCGATTCGTCCTCAAAAATGGAGAAGAGCCACAAGCAATGTACAACCAGCTAAAGACCATAGTGA
This sequence comes from Zea mays, assembly GCF_902167145.1. NCBI lineage: Eukaryota > Viridiplantae > Streptophyta > Magnoliopsida > Poales > Poaceae > Zea > Zea mays. The sequence goes on from NC_050099.1 coordinate 148,118,830, forward strand.
ACCAAGTACGCAACCTTGGGAGCACCAAATGGGATGACCATGAAATGGTCAAGGTTATTCTAAGATCTCTCATATTTCGTAATCCCAGTTAATACGTGGAGATCCTAGATACAAACAGATGTCTCTTGAGGAGGTGATTGGCAAGTTTGTGATCTTTGAACTTATGATCAAAGACTCCAAACATATTGTCAACTTGGAGCAAGGTGCCACCTCAACACCCGAGGTGTAACCCGTCGCATTCAAGGCGACGGAAGAAGAAAAGAGGGAGTCTACACCAACTAGGCTTCCAATCGACGCCTCCAAGCTCGACAACGAGGAGATGACGCTCATCATCAAGAGCTTCTGCCAAATCCTCAAGCAAAGGAGGGGGAAGGACTACAAACCCCGCTCCAAGAGGGTGTGCTACAAATGTGGTAAGCCCAGTCATTTCATTGCTAAATGTCCAAATTCTAGTGGAAGTGACAGGGACGACGACAAGAAAGGGAAAAGGAAGGAGAATAAGAAGTACTACAAGAAGAAGGGCGGCGATGCCCACATGTGTCGGGAATGGGACTCCGACGAGAGCTCTACCGACTCTTTCTCCGACAAGGACGCCGCCAACATCGCCGTCAACAAGGGCCTCCTCTTCCCCAACGTCGACCACAAATGTTTCATGGCTAAGGACAGCAAAAAGAAGAAGGTAAAATCTAGAGCCACCCCCAAATATACAACATCTAGTGATGAGGGTAGTTCTAGCGATGATGAAGATAATTTAATGTCCCATTTTGCCAACCTTAACATGGAACAAAAAGAAAAATTGAATGAATTAATAGAGGCTATTAATGAAAAGGATGAACTCTTGGAAAGCCAAGAGGACTTCCTTATTAAAGAAAATAAAAAACATGTTAAAGTGAAAAATGCTTATGCTCAGGAAGTAGAAAAATGTGAAAACTTGACTAAAGAGCTTAGCATTTGTCACGATTCAATTTCTAGTCTTAGAAATGAAAATGCTAGTCTAGCTTCTATGATTAATGAATTAAATGTTTGCAATGATGCAATTTCTAGTCTTAAAACTGAAAATGCTAGTTTAGTTTCTAAGATTAAAGAATTGAATGTTTGCAATGATTCCATTTCCTGTCTTAGAGATGAGAATGCTATATTACATGCTAAGATAGAAGAATTAAATGCTTGCAAACCCTCTACATCTATCGTTGATCATGTTTTTATTTGTACTAGATGTAGAGATATTAATGTTGAAGCTATTGATGATCACATTGCCATGATTAAGAAACAAAATGATCATATAGCTAAATTAGATGCTAAAATTGCCGAGCATGAGCTCAAAAATGAAAAATTTAAATTTGCTCGTAGCATGCTTTATAATGGGAGACGTCCTAGCATTAAGGATGGCATTGGTTTCCAACAGGGAAGCAATGTCAAGCTTAATGCCCCTAAAAGATTGTCTAATTTTGTAAAGGGCAAGGCACCCATGGTTCAGGATAATGAAGGCTACATTTTATATCCTGCTAATTATCCTGAGCACAAAATTAGGAGAATTCATGCTAGGAAACCTCACACTGTCTCTCATCATGCATTTATGTATAAAAATGAGGCTTCTAGCTCTAGGCATTCCACTCATGTTAAAATACCTAAAAAGAAATCTCCTACTTCATCAAATGAACATAACATTTCATTTAAAACTTTTGATGCATCCTATGTGCTTACTAACAAATTAGGCAAAGTAGTTGCCAAATATGTTGGGGGCAAACACAAGAGCTCCAAGACTTGTGTTTGGGTACCCAAGGTGCTTGTTTCTAATGTGAAAGGACCCAAGACTGTTTGGGTACCTAAGAACAAGGCCTAAAATTGTTTTGCAGGTTTATGCATCCGGGGGCTCAAGTTAGATAATTGATAGCGGATGCACAAACCACATGACAGGGGAGAAGAGAATGTTCTCCTCCTATGAGAAAAACGAAGATCCCCAACGGGCTATCACATTCGGGGATGGAAATCAAGGTTTGGTCAAAGGTTTAGGTAAAATTGCTATATCACCTGACCACTCTATTTCCAACATTTTTCTTGTAGATTCATTAGATTACAACTTGCTTTCAGTTTCTCAATTATGCAAAATGGGTTATAATTGTCTATTTACAGATGTAGGTGTCTCTGTCTTTAGAAGGAGTGATGATTCATTAGCATTTAAGGGAGTGTTAGAGGGTCAGCTATATTTAGTAGATTTGAATGATAATCAATCTGAACTTGACACTTGCTTAATTGCTAAGACTAATATGGGCTAGCTCTGGCATCGCCGATTTGCCCATGTTGGAATGAAGAATCTTCACAAACTTCTAAAGGGAGAGAACATTTTAGGACTAACAAATGTTCATTTTGAGAAAGACAGGATTTGTAGCGCATGCCAAGCAGGAAAGCAAGTTGGCACTCACCATCCACACAAGAACATCATGACGACTGACAGGCCGCTCGAGCTACTCCACATGGATTTATTCGGCCCAATCGCTTACATAAGCATCGGCGGGAGTAAGTACTGTCTAGTTATTGTGGATGATTATTCTCGCTTCACTTGGGTATTCTTTTTGCAGGAAAAATCACAAACCCAAGATACTTTAAAGGGATTCTTGAGACGGGCTCAAAATGAGTTCGGATTGAGAATAAAAAAGATAAGAAGCGATAACGGGACGGAGTTCAAGAACTCTCAAATTGAAGGATTTCTTGAGGATGAGGGCATCAAGCATGAGTTTTCTTCTCCCTACACACCTCAACAAAATGGTGTAGTGGAGAGGAAAAATAGAACTCTACTGGACATGACAAGAACCATGCTTGATGAGTACAAGACACCGGACCGATTTTGGGCGGAAGCAATCAACACTGCTTGCTACTCCATCAACCGGCTCTACCTTCACCGAATCCTCAAGAAAACATCGTATGAACTCCTCACCGGTAAAAAGCCCAATGTTTCATATTTTAGAGTCTTTGGGAGTAAATGCTTTATTCTTGTTAAGAGAGGTAGAAATCTAAATTTGCTCCTAAGGCTATAGAAGGCTTTTTACTAGGTTATGACTCAAACACAAGGGCATATAGAGTCTTTAACAAATCCACTTGATTAGTTGAAGTTTCTTGTGACATTGTATTTGATGAGACTAACGGCTCCCAAGTGGAGCAAGTTGATCTTGATGAACTAGATCATGAAGAGGCTCTATGCGTCGTGCTAAGGAACATGTCCATTGGGGATGTGTGTCCTAAGGGATCCGAAGAGCCTTCGCAAGCACAAGATCAACCGTCATCTTCCAATCAAGCATCTCCACCAACCCAAGATGAGGTTCAGGCTCAAGATGATGAAAATGAAGATCAAGAGGATGAGCCACCTCAAGATGAGGACAAGGATCAAGGGGGAGATGAAGATGATCAAGATAAGGAAGATGAGCAAGAAATACAGGGTCAAAGACCGCCACACCCAAGAGTCCACCAAACGATTCAAAGAGATCACCCTGTCAACTCCATCCTTGGTGACATTCATAAAGGGTTAACAACTAGATCTCGAGTTGCTCATTTCTATGAACATTACTCTTTTGTTTCCTCTATTGAGCCATACAGGGTAGAGGATGCATTAAGAGATTCGGATTGGATGGTGGCAATACAAGAGGAGCTCAACAACTTCACAAGGAATAAGGTATGACATTTGGTTCCACGTCCTATTCAAAATATTGTAGGTACCAAATGGGTATTCCGCAACAAGCAAGATGAGAATGATGTGGTAATAAGGAACAAAGCCCGACTTGTGGCCAAAGGTTATTCACAAGTCGAAGGTTTGGATTTCGATGAAACTTATGCACCCGTAGCTAGGCTTGAGCCAATTCGCATATTACTTTCCTATGCTACTTACCATGGCTTTAGGGTGTGTTTGGTTGTGCTGTGGCTGTGAAACAAAGCTGCTCTAGGCTGTAAGCTGTGAAAAAGCTGCTGTGAAGTATTAGCTGTGAAAAAAGCAGAAAGCCGTTTGGTTCGAACAACTGTGAAATTGTAGGTTTGGTACAAAATGTGTGTAATGGCCCTACCTTGTAGGAGACACTTAATATTCGAGTTGATTATAACACTTTATTTTGTGCAATAATGACAAGGAAAAACATTTTAGAAATAGAAACTAGTTTTTTTATAAGTTTAGTATTCACCATTAACATTTATTTCACATAAATAAACTGATGATTCAGAATATCCTTCTTCAACATAACTATCTCCCTCTCGCACTACTCAAAGCATCAGCTATCTTATTGCGAATGGTATTCATTGTATTCTCATTCTCTCCCTCTGGATTGTCATCTCCTTGTGCTTGTAACGTGAAACTCTGTTGTACCAAGTGTCCAAGTACTCCTCATCAGCATCACATCTATCAAACAACTTATCTTCAGAATTGCTGTCACGAATAAAATTATGCAATGCCATGCAAGCTATTATTATATGTTTCTGTGTATGTGTAGGAAAACTTGGAATGCCTTTCAAAATACGCCACTTCTGCTTCAGGACTCCAAAAGCCCTCTCAATAACATTTTGAAGAGATGAATGTAAGAAATTGAACATCTCATACTTCCCTTGAGGAGGACGTCCATTACGAAGTCGAAATTCTAGTATATGGTATGTGCTTCCTTTGAAAGGGGCTAGATATCCTTGTCGGTTTGGATAACCAGAGTCGACGAGATAATACTTACCTATATCAAAAAAATTAGCAAAACAAAAAATCCATATAAATATTGAATGAAACAAAACATATATACCTTTTGGAGGCACCGGAAATGAAGGGAAATTTGCTAAAGCATGATCCAGGATCCGTGTGTCATGTGCAGAACCCGGCCACCCAGCAACGACAAAGATAAATCTCATGTCAAAATCACAAATAGCTAACACATTCTGAGATGTATACCCATGTCGACATGTATAGTTAAGCACTTCATCTGCTGGCACTGTGACAGAAACATGTGAACTGTCAATAGCTCCGATAGCTCCTTAGAAATATGGCCAGAAACGTTCCTCTTTGATTCTATCATGCTCAGTTTTGAAAGTAGGATCTCTTGGTTTAATATTATCTTTCGATAACTTGCGCAAACATTTTAGTACTTCATGAAATTTGGTGTGCACTGTCCATAGTGATCGGGTAAAACGATTTTCAGCTTGTGAAAATGATTGTGGTCCTCCAACGATCCACAAAAACATTGCTAGTGACACCATCGATGACACATTATTAGTTGATGTTAAGCCGTAACTAGAGACGAGCAAGTCATGTAGTGCCATGAAAACATCTGTGCTCATGCGAAACATCTTATAAAAGTACCTTGGACGACCCATGCAATTCGTAACCCATTGTATTCCAGTTTCTGGGGTTTCCCTGTACTCTCCTTTGTGCAAGTATCTCTGATTGTACTCTTCACCCATTTCACCAATAACAGCTGCTTGCTGGGACAGTTCAGCAAGATACAATAGACCCTTGTTTGCTTGTTTGGCCAAAGTTGCCATGTTGTCAGCCATCTACACAATATATTAATATATTAATATTTATAACAAAAATTGAATAGCAAATGAATATGTAGACAACAAATAAAATTGTACACAACAAAGCAAACTGTGCACAGAAAACAAAGATTATGGACACAATATCATCATTCCAAATGGTGCTTACATAGCAAGCAAATAAATAGTTCTCACAACACAACAATATAAATAAATAATTCGAAATCTTCTACATGTGCCTCATCATTTCCTTTGCATGCTCCCTCTCAAGTAAGTCAGACCTTCCTTCATTTGTTTCCAGCATGCAGAAGACCTCTCTAAATTGAGGCTTGACAATCAAAAATGTAGTTGTATGCATTAGAGCTGTTTTCTCTTTAACCCCACAATCTTTCACCATCTTCATAGTCTCTGCAATGCTAGGCACTTGGCTTGTTGGATGTGTTGATGATGCTTCAACACTTGTGGATATCTTCTCTGCTGCTGTTTCTATCTTCAAACATGTGTTCTTATATAGTCGAAAGAATGGACTCTTCTCTTCCTTCTCCTTAGCAGCAGTACATGAGGCCTTGCGTTTCCTTTTCACTGGTTTGGATCCTTTCGAAACAGCCACTTTGACTTCATCATTTTCTGGAGTTCTTTCTATCTCTAGCACATCATCACTTGAGTCATTAGATGAAATATCTCCAGGACATGATGCACTTGTCCCGCTAACATGTATCTTATCAAACAACATATGTAGATCATCAAGATGTTTTGGTCCTTGTTTTCTGAACCTAACATGGTTGCATTTGATACCTTTATCCGGATTGTTACATCTCTGCAATTAAATGAACAAAGTTACCAAGTCAGTCCATATAGAAGAATGCAAAATGATAAATTAAAAAGGACATGATATTATTCTTACTGCTAGGTGTTCATCCCACCAATCTTTGGAGCATTCAACAGTTTGCTTTGCCTCATTCCATCCAAGACCAGTGGTCGCATTCTTGAACTCCATGAACCATGTATACTCCTTTTTCATGTTGTCCAACTTATTCTTCAATTGTTTCTTTGTTAGCTTTAGGCCTGTTTTTTCTTCATACTTTGTAACCAAATTTTTCCAACCTGTCCTAGTGAAAACTCCCATGGGCCTATTGTCATCTTATATCTCTTTTTTGCAGATATTAATGAGATATGTAACATTTGCATCACACCAATCTGCCTTATCAGCCATTCTTCATTGAATTAAAAAACATTCATGGACAAGGAAGTTGTCAATCATTTATGTGAATAATAAAGTAATATGTATCTGCAATTTTATATCAAATTCCATAGCATCTCCAAATATAAAACTATACGTTATGCGGTATGTATTGACTGTTTAATTGACAAAAATGCAATCACTAGGTATATGTATTAACTGGTTTATGTGTATTAGCTTGTGTGTGTCTCCCATGGGTTATAACTTGAAGATTTCTATGACCGATTTGTGGTCACTCATGGTTCGATGAAATCCCATCAGTTCCTCAAACAATCTTGGTCCAGTGTCAAATACCCTACTGGATTATAATGTGTTCAACAAATGACGTAATAGTGTATGTTTTTTCTTTAAAAAAGAAAGTTACACTAATAATGTTTGAAACAACAGCATATGGGTTTGATATTTCTCTGAATATGACATGGCTTAGAACAATTCAGATGACAGCTTCATGGATGCAGAAAATTAGCAATTAATTTCTCTTAGTGGTTGCATCCATATAGGCTATATAAATATATTCTGGTACAATCATCATAAAAAAGCTGGAACACAGGGGGGAGACGTCCCTAGGTTTTTCCTTAAGAAGCTGTACCAGGATTCATATGTAGACTGCAAAGCAAGACAATGCCCCTCCCCACCACCACCCCCCACACAAACATCAAACTGCTCTAATTGCTATAAATGGCTGAGAAGCTGGTTGTCACAACCATCATAAATAACAGATAGCTAATGATGAGCTTTACAGGCCACAAAACAATTAATTGAGCTCAAATCTCCCATTCATCTACCAAGCTTAGAGCTAGAGAATAACGAGTTCCTATTTATCTTTTTGCTGCACCATATTCCATGATTTCTTATAGTGATGGTTTCTGCTATGCGTCCAATATTTTCAATTGAATCAATTTCGAATCTTAACAGAATAAGTGCTAGCTAATAATGGAGGCACACTTCCTTTTTCCAGGCACCAAACAATGAAGGCAACGAATAAGCAAATCTAAAGCTGATTCCCCTTAAAGCCCTGTTCCTCCTTGCGACACAGGCATAGAGACTAATTTGCTAGGGGACAGAACGTGATGTTGTCTAATAATGGTGAGACCACGGTCTAAACATAACAGGCATCATGTGAAACATCGGTTAAATCAGCAAGCAGCCATGAACATGAGGTCCAGAGGAAACCTATGAAGTCTTTTTCAAACCTACGAAGTCAAGAACCGACGGCCAAGAGCACTGTCGAACAGGTCAATGAACATACGGATCAAGGAGGAGTGGAAGCATTTCTTACCACAGCGACGAATTTAGCCACTCCCCAAATCGAAATGCCAGTTTCTTGGCACCAAGCCTCTTCTCCTCGCTATACGACTCTACCTTGACGCTGGGGAGGACTCGGCCGCCTGACACCTGGGGAGGAAGACGACCAGCGCCTGGGGGCGGACTCGGCCGCCTGGCACCTGGAGAGGAAGACGAGTTGCGGTCGCCTGACGCCTGGGGAGGAAGAGGAGCCGCGCCTGGGGACGGACTCGACCACCTGGCGCTTGGGGAGAAACACGAGCCGCGACAGCCTGGGGACGAACACGAGCCTTGGCCGCCTGGCGCCTCGGGAGGAACAGGAGCCACGGCCGCCTGGGACGAACACGAGTCGCGGCCGCCTGGCGCCTGGGGAGGAAGACGAGCAACGTCTTGGGAGGCCCAGCCACCGACTGGGTAGCCGCTGGGGAGTCGCCTGTAGAGGATCGGCCACCGTCTGGGAGCAGGCTCGGGAGGATAGGGCTGCCGCCACAATTCCACATGCAATCTGATTTCTTTCAAACGACGATAACAACGAATCGGTACGTTTATAATGGCATTGTGGGTAATTTTGTGGATAAGCTTGCCCCCACAGCCAAAAAAAGCACGTCAAGGGCTGCTGTGACAATTGAACTAGAGAAAAGCTACTTTTTTGGAAGTATGTTAGTAAAAGTTTATCCCTTTGGTTGGTATTTCGACTTTTTTAAAAGTAAAAGTAAGTTTGGAAGCCCAACCAAAGGCACCCTTAAGCTCTATCAAATGGACGTGAAAAGTGTCTTCCTTAATGGACCCATCAAGGAAGAGGTCTATGTTGAACAACCTCCCGGCTTTGAAGATAGTGAGTACCCTGACCATGTTTATAAACTCTCAAAAGCGCTTTATGGGCTCAAGCAAGCCCCAAGAGCATGGTATGAATGCTTGCGAGATTTTCTTATCACTAATGGCTTCAAAGTCGGCAATGTCGATCCTACACTTTTTACTAAAACTGTTGAAAAAACTTGTTCATATGCCAAATTTATGTCAATGATATCATATTTGGGTCTACTAACATGTCTACTTGTGAAGAGTTTAGTAGGATCATGGTTCATAAATTCGAGATGTCTATGATGGGAGAGTTGAGATATTTCCTAGGATTTCAAATCAAGCAACTCCAAGAGGGCACCTTCATCAGCCAAACAAAGTACATTCAAGACATACTTAAGAAGTTTGGAATGAAGGATGGCAAACCCATCAAGACACCCATGGGAACTAATGGGCATCTCGACCTCGACACGGGAGGTAAATCCGTAGATCAAAAGGTATACCGGTCGATGATAGGATCTTTACTCTATTTATGTGCATCTCGACCGGATATTATGCTTTTTGTATGCATGTGTGCAAGGTTCCAAGCTGATCCTAAGGAAGTTCACCTTAGGGCCGTAAAGAGAATCATGAGATATTTAGTCTACACTCCTAAGTTTGGGCTTTGGTATCCTAGGGGATCCACCTTTGATTTAATAGGATATTCCGATGTTGATTGGGCAGGGTGTAAAATTGATAGGAAGAGCACATCAGGGACTTGTCAGTTTTTGGAGAGATCCCTGATGTCTTGGGCTTCAAAGAAACAAAACTCAGTAGCTCTTTCTACCGCCGAAGCCAAGTATATTGTCGCAGGCCATAGTTGTGTGCAATTACTTTGGATGAGGCAAACCCTCAGGGACTATGGCTACAAATTGAGCAAAGTCCCTCTCCTATGTGATAATGAGAGTGCAATCTGCATGGCGGATAATCCCGTTGAACACAGCCGCACTAAACACATAGACACTCGGTATCACTTTCTAAGGGATCACCAGCAAAAGGGAGATATCGAAATTGCTTATGTTAATACCCAAAACCAATTAGCCGATATCTTTACCAAGAGGGATGGACAGGCGGTGCACCCTATCCGCATTTAATGCTGAGGTAGCGTAGCTTGCGACATAGCCCGCGGTGCGGCCTGCGGTGCAGAGGCCATACGTCAGGCTCCGCCCGTTGGCTTACGTCACAGGCCATGGGCCACGTGGCGGCATCGGGTATCCGCCTGGGCGGGGAGCAGTAGCGCATGCGGACAGGTCCGCACCAGGCTGGTCCTGGACACGTGTCGACACCGGACCCCTGCCTGACCTCGAGTAAGGCCTGGGTATCCTTTGTCCTAGAGTCCCGGGACCTAGCTATGGGCGGCCCGGACCCCACACAGAAGGGTCCGAGACCTGTCCCGAGGGTCCAGGTCATGCCCGTGGGAGTCCTAGTCCTTTCTTGGGGGTCCGATCTTCATGAACAGGGGTCCGGCACTTTCCCATGGGGTCCGGACCCACTGTTGACATCTTGGAGTATATCATCTTCTCTGGCCATGTGGCGATCTTGGAGCCGTCCACGTGGTGGGGTCGAGTGCTGTTCACCATGTGACTGGAGATAGCCGCGTGGGCACTGCGTCTTCATGCTGTAGTAAGGGTACTGACAGTGGCCACCAGGCCCACCTCAGGGGAGGATACGAGCCTGCAGGTGGGGCCAAAGCCTAGCTGGTGATTGGCGCGTCGGTTCCATGCGTTTGCTGACGTAATCTCCGCCGATCCGCCTTCGGTCACGCCAACTGCCATGTCTGTCCCCGCGGTTGACTGACCGTGGCCCCACGCCTGGTGGTTTTATCGGGCCACACGCGGGACGCCTCATTGCTGATGCCGAGTAGCTCATACCTGCAGAGATAAGGCTAGGGTTCCGCTCGAAGGCGGATGTAATAATCTTTGGTTTTGTAAGATACTATTGAGAGCTATTAATCAAACAACACTTATCTGTATGATATTTGTCCTCGCTGTGTGCAGCGTTACCAACTTCTCCCTAGTAGGCTCGACGTGTCGAGGCTGGATACCAGTATACCCAAGAAAGAATTGGTGACCTGGCCTACAGGAGGTAGTCTCGACTGGGACCTGGACCTGTACACGGCCTTGGCTAGAAAGTTTTAGTAGTGCACCCATAGGACCCGCTAGCTGGTATCTTCTATCCTTTGATTCATGCAACAGGACCTGTAGGATTTAGCTTGGGAAGCTAAGCCACGTGTCTGGGCCCCTTGGGTCACAGCTCCAGATACTAGGACACCCATCGCAGAGTGGTGGAGCGTGCAGGCTTAGGGTACGAAACCAGGCTAAGCGGCTACACGGCTCCGGACCACCCCAGGAGATGTGTGTCCATTCTCTAGAACCGGACCCCAGGTTCCCGGACCCACAGGGCTATAGTTCCAAATACTAGGATACCTGTCGCAGAGTGGTGGAGCGTGCAGGCTTAGGGTACGGAACCAAGCTAAGCGGCTACACAGCTCCGGACCACCCCAGGGGACGAGTACCCATTCTCTAGAACTGCCTCCAGGTTGTCGGACCCCCCTTGCCGAGGGATCCCCAACTGCAAGCTGGCTACTCAATCCGAATGTCATCATACTAGCAAGGTTGGGAAACGCATGGGTGGGTTAGATAAAAAATAATATCCAGAGACTATAGCAGAATAAAACTATCACAGAAGCAAATCTGAGGGGGTAAATCCTTTCTTTATAACTCGATATGCATGGGTGCAGACCAACAGGTTGGGCTTATGAGAGCGGACCTCACCGGGCTGGCATACACGTATGTGCAACCTAGTTACAAGAAGAAAACTCAACACCTCAGACTTGCTCCTATGGATAGAACTTACGGGGATGCTCTCTGTGTCCAGGGGTTGGGAAGAGCCATTCCTTCAGCTGTGGCAATGCGGACACACCTGGGTCGGCATATTTCCGTCACCTTGAAGGGTCCATCCCAGCTGGGGGAGAGTTTGTGGAGCCCTTCTCGGTTCAGTACTCGCCTTAGGACCAGATCCCTGACCTAGAGTTCCCTACTACGCACGAACCGTTGGTGGTAGCATCTGGGCGCCTGGACGCCGCGATGACCGAGGCCTGGGCCTGGCCGAGCCAGAGTGTGCCATGCTGAGCATGCGGTCGACGTCGTCACGCCACTACTTCATGGCCCTTGGCGAGGCTGTGGAGCTAGGAGGGTGGCGCAACAACTCCCTAACCATAGAACAAAGCGCCAGGCGCAGCCCTTGACGCCCTGGACGCCTGTGAAGGGGTGTGCTGCCACGCAGAATGCACAGCAGCAACACCAGCCACAGGGCGGCTGGAGGCCCGAGGCGTGGAAGAGGCAGCTTCCTCCTCCACCGGAAGTCCCCGGGGACGAAGTCGTGGTGCTCGATGGTGTGAACCATGATGTCAAGCAATAGAACAACCAAAAACCTAATGACAAGCCCCCTACCTGGCGCGCCAAATGTCGAAAAGGAAATCTCTAGCCGGGTGGCGGAGTGCACCCGCCCTAAATCCTAAGATGAGGAGGGGCCTAAGCATTCTGCTTGTTGTGAGATTTGGGGATGAACACAAGAACACGCAAGAGTTTAGAGTGGTTCGGGCCGCCGGAGCGTAACACCCTACTCCACTGTGTGTTGTATTGCTGTGAGAGCTTGAGAGCTGGGAATCTGAGTTGGCCTGTGTGGATGTGTGAGCCCGAGAGCGTCTGAGTTGTAACGTTGCATGCCTCCCCTTTTATAGCTCAAGGGGGCACGCACAAGGGTACTGAGCCCCGACAAGTGGGCCCAGGAACATTACGGATGTAATACTTGGAGCAACTAATGCTAGTCACTAGTGCAATCTCCTTGCGTCCTGATATCTGTAGCCTGTGTAGTATTGGCGTACAGCGGAAGCCTTCCTGGCAACGTGTGAGTGATGATGAGCACAGTGCGCGCCGCAGCACGGGCGTACTGCCTGCCAGCAGAACGGATAGGCACGCTGCCTGCGAGACAGCCTGGTCGCTGCCTGCCAGCAGAGTGGACAGGGCACATTAAATGCTGAAGGGGCACATCGCCTGTCAGTGGAATAGACAGGGCGCATTAAATGCTGAGGCGGTACATCGCCCGTCAGCGGGATGGACAGGCGGTGCACCCTATCCGCATTTAATGCTGAGGTAGCATAGCTTGCGGCGTAGCCCGCGGTGCAGCCCGCGGCGCAGAGGCTATACGTTAGGCTCCGCCCGTTGGCTTACGTCACGGGCCGTGGGCCACGTGGCGGCATCGGATCTCCGCCTGGGCGGGGAGCAGTAGCGCATGCGGACAGGTCCGCACCAGGCCAGGCCTGGACACGTGTCGACACCAGACCCCTGCGTGACCTCGAGCAAGGCCTAGGTATCCTCCGTCCCAGAGTCCCGGGACCCGGCTATGGGCAGCCCGGACCCCACACAGAAGGGTCCGGGACCCGTCCCGGGGGTCTAGGTCGTGCCCGTGGGAGTCCTGGTCCTTTCCTAGGGGTCCGGTCTTCATGAACAGGGGTCCGGCACTTTCCCATGGGGGTCCAGACCCACTGTTGACATCTTAGAGTATATCGTCTTCTCTGGCCACGTGGCGATCCTAGAGCCGTCCACGTGGTGGGGTCGGGTGCTGTTCACCATGTGACTGGAGATAGCCGCGTGGGCACCGCGTCTTCATGTTGTAGTAAGGGGTACCCCTGTTTCAGGGTACTGACAGTGGCCCTCGGGCCCACCTCAGGGGAGGATACGAGCCTACAGGTGGGGCCAAAGCCTAGCTGGCGATTGGCGCGCCGCTTCCGTGCGTTTGCTGCCGTAATCTCCGCTAATCCGCCTTCGGTCACGCCAACTGCCATGTATGTCCCTGCGGCTGACTGACCGCGGCCCCCACGCCTGGTGGTTTTGTCGGGCCACGCGCGGGACGCCTCATTGCCGATGCCGAGTAGCTCATACCTGCAGAGATAAGGCTAGGGTTCCGCTCGAAGGCGGATTTAATAATCTTTGGTTTTGTAAGATACTATTGAGAGCTATTAATCAAACAACACTTATCTGTATGCTATTTGTCCTCGTTGTGTGCAGCGTTACCAACTTCTCCCTAGTAGGCTCGAAGTGTCGAGGCTGGATACCAGTATACCCAAGAAAGAATTGGTGACCTGGCTTACAGGAGGTAGTCTCGACTGGGACCTGGACCTGTACACAGCCTTGGCTAGAAAGTTTTAGTAGTGCACCCATAAGACCCGCCAGCTAGTATCTTCTATCCTTTGATTCATGCAACAGGACCTGCAGGATTTAGCCTAGGAAGCCAAGCCGTGTGTCCGGGCCCCCTGGGTCACAGCTCCAGATACTAGTACACCCATTGCGGAGTGGTGGAGCGTGCGGGCTTAGGGTACGGAACCAGGCTAAGCGGCTACACGGCTCCAGACCACCCCAGGAGTTGTGCGTCCATTCTCTAGAACCAGACCCCAGGTTCCCGGACCCACAGAGCTATAGTTCCAAATACTAGGATACCTGTCGCAGAGTGGTGGAGCGTGCAGTCTTAGGGTACGAAACCAAGCTAAGCAGCTACACAGCTCCGGACCACCCCAGGGGACGAGTACCCATTCTCTAGAACTAGCTCTAGGTTGTCGGACCTCCCTTGCCGAGGGATCCCCAACTACAAGCCTGGCTACTCAATCCGGATGTCATCATACCAGCAAGGTTGGGAAACGCATAGATGGGTTAGATAAAAAATAATATCCAGAGACTATAGCAGAATAAAATTATCACAGAAGCACATATGAGGGGGTAAATCCTTTCTTTATAACTCGATATGCATGGGTGCAGACCAATAGGTCGGGCTTATGAGGGCGGACCTCGTCGGGCTGGCATACACGTATGTGCAACCTAGTTACAAGAAGAAAACTCAACCCCTCAGACTTGCTCCTATGGATAGAACTTACGGGGTTGCTCTCTGTTCGAGGGGTTGTGAAGAGCCATTCCTTCAGCTGTGGCAAGGCGGACACACCCGGGTCGGCATATTTCCGTCACCTTGAAGGGTCCCTCCCAGCTGGGGGAGAGTTTGTGGAGCCCTTCTCGGTTCAGTACTCGCCTTAGGACCAGATCCTCGACCTGGAGTTCCCTACTGCGCATGAATCGTTGGTGGTAGCATCTGGGTGCCTGGACGCAGGGATGACCGAGGCTTGGGCCTGGCCGAGCCAGAGTGTGCCATGCTAGCAGGCGGTTGACGTCATCGCGCCACTGCTTCATGGCCCTTGGCGAGGCCGTGGAGCTAGGAGGATGGAGCAACAACTCCCTGGCCATAAAACAAAGTGCCAGGCACAGCCCTTGACGCCCTGGTCGCCTGTGCAGGGGTGTGCTGCCGCACAGAACGCACAGCAGCAGCACCAGGCGTAGGGCAGCTAGAGGCCCGAGGCGTGGAAGAGGCAGCTTCCTCCTTCATTGGAAAGTCCCCGGGGATGAAGTCGTGGTGCTCGACGGTGTGAACCATGATGTCGAGCAGTAGAACAAGCAAAAACCTAATGCCAAGCCCCCTACCTGGCGCGCCAAATGTCGGAGAGGAAATCTCCGGCCGGGTGGCGAAGTGCACCTGCCCTAAATCCTAAGATGAGGAGGGGCCTAAGCATTCTGCTTGTTGTGAGATTTGGGGATGAACACAAGAACACGCAAGAGTTTAGAGTGGTTCGGGCCGTCGGAGCGTAACACCCTACTCTACTGTGTGTTGTATTGCTGTGAGAGCTTGAGAGCTAGGAATCTGAGTTGGCCTGTGTGGATGTGTGAGCCCGAGAGCGTCTGAGTTGTAACATTGCATGCCTCCCCTTTTATAGCTCAAGGGGGCACGCACAAGGGTACTAAGCCCCGACAAGTGGGCCTAGGAACATTACGGATGTAATACTTGTAGCAACTAATACTAGTCGCCAGTGCAATCTCCTTGCGTCCTGATATCTGCAGCATGCGTAGTATTGGCGTACAGCGGAAGCCTTCCTGGCAACGTGTGAGTGATGATGAGCACAGTGTGCGCCACAACATGGGCGTACTGCCTGCCAGCAGAATGGATAGGCACGCCGCCTACAAGACGACCTGGTCGCTGCCTGCCAGCGGAGTGGATAGGACACATTAAATGCTGAAGGGGCACATCGCCTATCAATGGAATGGATAGGGCGCATTAAATGCTGAGGCGGTACATCGCCCGTCAGCGGGATGGACAGCCAGTGCACCCTATCTGCATTTAATGCTGAGGTAGCGTAGCTTGCGGCGTAGCCCGCGGTGCGGCCCGCGGCGCAGAGGCCATACGTCAAGCTCCACCCGTTGGCTTACGTCACGGGTCGTGGGCCACGTGGCGGCATTGGGTCTCCGCCTGGGCGGGGAGCAGTAGCGCATGCGGACAAGTCCACACTAGGCCGGGCCTGGACACGTGTCTACACCGGACCCCTGCCTGACCTCGAGCAAGGCCTGGGTATCCTCCGTCCCAGAGTCCCAGGACCCAGCTATGGGTGGCTCGGACCCCACACAGAAGGGTCCGGGACCCGTCCCGGGGGTCTAGGTCGTGCCCGTGGGAGTCCTGGTCTATTCCTAGGGGTCCGGTCTTCATGAACAGGGGTCCAGCACTTTCCCATGGGGTCCGGACCCACTATTGACATCTTGGAGTATATCGTCTTCTCTGGCCATGTGGCGATCCTGGAGCCATCCACGTGGTGGGGTCGGGTGCTGTTCACCATGTGACTGGAGATAGCCGCGTGGGCACCACGTCTTCATGCTATAGTAAGGGGTACCCCTGTTTCAGGGTACTGACAGTATCTATGCTTATGAAAATGAGATTTCAAAATTGGTATCCATTTAAAAACCCTCTTGAAAGCTAAGAGGAGAATTTCGTTCAGGGGGAGCTTTTGTTTAGTCAAAGGAAAAGCATTTGAAACAGGGGGAGAAATTTCAAAATCTTGAAAAATGCTTCTCGTGATCTTATTCATATACCTTTGACCATTTGCAAAAGAATTTTGAAAAGACTTTGAAAAGATTTGCAAAAACAAAAACATGTGGTGCAAAAGTGATCCAAAATGTCAAATAAAAGAAAGCAATCCATTCATATCTAGTAAGATTATCAATTGGTTTAATTCCAAGTAACTTATGCACTTACCATATGCAAACTAGTTCATTTCTGCACTTTATATATTTGATTTGGTTTGTGTTGGCATCAATCACCAAAAAGGGGGAGATTGAAAGGGAAATAGGGTTAACCTTTTCCTACAATTAATTTTGGTGGTTGAATGTCCAACACAAATATATGGACTAACTAGTTTGCTCTAGAACTCATGTATTACAGGTGCATAAGGTTCAACACAAACCAATAAAAGATTCAAGTTATGGACTAAAATTAAAAGGAGCAAAGACTTGAGTGTGCTGTGGACTGGCGCACCGGACTGTCCGGTGTGCCACTGGACAGTGTCCGGTGCACCATATCCGTACGAAGATGAATCAGCCACTCTCAGGAAAACTGAGCCGTGCTCCCTATAATTTATCGGACTGTCCGGTGTGCCAGTGGAGCAACAGCTAACTCGCGCAACGGTTGTAGCATCCCAAAAATTCAAACCCTGAAATTTTCTCAAACTCGCTCTAAATTCAAAATGAATTTCAAATTTCATTTCAAAATGTTTGTTTGCGAGTTGATATCAACAAATAAAGTATAGTGGTCTATATTCTCTCTAAAAACCTCCTCAAAATACCCTACAAATATTTCCTCAGTGATCCCCCTCAAATTGTTTACAGAAATACTGCCCAGATATTTCCCTAGTGATCCTCTTCAAGTTCTTTCCAGAAATACTGCCCAAATATTCCACCGATATATCTCCAGATATTTTCCTCCTGAGAAATACCTTCAGAATCATTTTTCAAGTCCCTATAAATATTTTCTTCATAACTTTCCTCATGCTCATACGTATACGTATGCCTCCAGTGTCATACGGTGAGCTCTACAAGATAATTACACTTATACAAGACAAATACATGCTAACCTCCCACTAATCCTCTCATCCTCCCACTAATCCTCTCATCCCTCCCCCTAATCCCCCCACCATGGCTATAAATAGAGGGGCAAGGGCCTCCTCTCATCCCACCCCAAGCCATTTCATGGCAACTCTCCCCCCCACACACACCCACTCCATGTTCCACACAAGCACACACTAGCACAAGGATCGTTCGATCGTTCTTCGATCGTTCGTCCCCCTGTTCTTAGTTTGTTCGTTCATTCGTCCGATCGTTCGATCGTTCGTCCGATCGTTCATGGTTCGTTCGTCCGTTCGTTCGATCGTTCGATCGTTCGTCCGTTCGTCCAAATAATCTTTTTCCTACCGTTATGCTGCCGAAATTCCGATCGTTCGTTCGTTCGATCATTCGATCGTTCATCGTTCGTTCATAGTTCCTATTCATCGTTCATCGTTCGTTCATAGTCCCTATTCATCGTTCTTCCAGATAATCTTTGTCCTGCCGTTATGCTGCTGAAATTCCGATCGTTCGTTCGTTCGATCATCCGATCGTTCATCGTTCGTTCATAGTCCCTATTCATCGTTCATCGTTCGTTCATAGTCCCTATTCATCGTTCTTCCAGATAATCTTTGTCCTGCCGTTATGCTGCCGAAATTCCGATCGTTCGTTCGTACGATCATTCGATCATTCGTCCGTTCGTTCGTCCAAATAATCTTTTCCTGCCGTTATGCTGCCGAAATTCCGATCGTTCGTTCGTCCGTTCGTTCATAGTTCCTATTCATCGTTCATCGTTCGTTCATACGAACTATTCACTATCACTATTCACCATTACTATTCACCATTACTATTCATCGTTACTATTCACATACACTATTCATCATCGTTACTATTTACCATTACTATTCATCATCGTTACTATTCATCGATGATATCTATAATTACTTTTCCATCGCCACTATTCATCGTTACTAATCATCGTTACTATTCATCGGTCATCTAGTCATCCCAAATTTCAACTACTCATCCATCATGCTGTCCAGTCCACCTAAGACCAGCCAGACCCATATTCCAGTCATACGAACTCCGGTGACTGTGATTTTCCTTCCAGTAGGGAACTTCCCATCTGGTCACCCATCCTAGGTTTCTCTAAGTTGAGCATGCTTAACTTTGAGATTCCTTTGAACCAGGCTTCCAAACTCAGATTCCAATAAATCTCGTTTCTAAATTCTTATCAAACTATTCCCTATCCAACCATGTCATCCCTTAAGCATGGTCCATATTCCAGAAAACCCCAAAATACTCTTGTCCCATATTCTGCCTATAACTCTCCTATTCATACTAAGTCAGACGATTCATTCGTCACTATTCTCACCAACAGTGAACTTCACTGTGCTACACCACATACACCCAGCTATAAATACACCCAGCTACCCTCTCCCTCTCCACACACACTCAACACCCTTAGCCAAGGCAAACACCCCACCCACTCAGTTACTCTGCTCTGCCGGCTACACGCATAGTGTCGCTTCGCCTCCAGTCCACCCTCCTGGTAAGCACCTCCGCTCCACCACCAGTAATATCACAACACCACATGACATAGATTCTACTCAAGACTCTACCCATCCATATATCACTATTCTGACCACTATACTAAATATTTGTTGGTATACTTGCTTGTTTGTATGTTTGCTTGTTCATGTTGCATAGTTATCGGAGCGTTCGTGCCATCTCGTGGAGGCCAGATCTGCAAGTCTACGCCAGGCGGTGGAGCCAGAAGCCAGTTCTGCGAGCTCCCCTTCCCCCTTCGCCGAATAAGCACGGCAAGCTCACTGGATCCCTTTGATGCATAAATTACCTATGTTTTACAACCACAACCCTCAACCTGTTATTTTATGCATGATATGATTTTAAGACAAGTTATTATGGCCACCCAGCCGCTTGCCGCAATCAATCCCTGATATATTTGTTACAAATGATTTGAGGAAAGGTGTGAGTTTTCAAAAGAAAATGTTTTTCAAAATGTGTATGATGAAGGGTTTTCACCCTTATCACCTTGTGAGTGGGATAATCAGGGACTCCCTGGTTTAGGGGAGGGCCTAAGGTGATGGCTCAGCTGGTTTAGGCGTGAGCAGAAGGATTGTCCCCTCGTATAAGGACCGGTTTGTCATCTTCTCTACCTGTACTCTTTAATAGTACAACCACTCGAGACTGTGTGGGCAGTCACTCAATCTGAACTCGTACGGTCCAACCCCAGGGTTATGAAGGCTGGGGAGCACCGGGAGGATAAGGAGGGGGAAAGTTTTGTCTGGTTTGGACATGGTGGTGGCCTGACTCCTTCCGGATAACCGTTAAGGTTAGGACGTGCGGGGAAAGAAAGAGATTCGGATTCGGGTCTCACTAGCTATGAGATCGCAGAGCCGGACTAGTGGGTAAAGTGTACACCTCTACGCAGAGTTCAAACCTATTCGAATAGTCTGTGTCCACAGGAATGGACGAGTCTGGTGTGGTATGGCAATTAGTGTTTGGTTTTTCCAAAAAAAAGGGTGTGTTTGAGAAAAGTGGTTTTTAAAAGGACCGGCGGTTGAGCCGTGAGCTATGGTGGACGGGAAGTCCAATAGCTGTTTTTGAAAATGAAAACCAGTGGGAAACTGCTGAGATACCTGGATGGTTTAGTCCAGGGGATTTTGTTATAATACTGAAAAACTTCCTGCTCCTTTTGGAGAGGATGCACTTTGCAAAATACAAAATGTTTTTCAAAACAACCCTGCATAAAATATTGCTGTTTCTGCAAATATCCTGAGCTCTACATATTCCATGCATTATATCTGATTTCCCCATTCCGCGGGTGAAGGTGGGCTGCTGAGTACGTTTGTACTCACCCTTGCTTATTTGTTGTTTTTTTCAGAAAAAGGAGATCGGGTAAGAGTTACGACTGTTCCCAACCTTGCATGTGGTTGTTGGACCGCTGAATTGCTTCGCTGCGTATATCGGGCTGCTTCAGCCCCACTCTGATGATATGTCCCGAGTTGTGGACCAACTCTTAAAGTTGTTCGCCACCTTTATAGGTTTGTCTCGTTTAAGCAGATCTGGAATCATCTGATGTATAAATGTGTTTACTAGCCTCCTGGGACTAGTAATTGTATCACATTTGAGTCCCAGAGGATTGGGGACGCTTCAACGGTCGACTCTGACAGGAGCTATAGTGAGCAACAGTGCCGCGCAGAAGTCAGAGCAACAAAGTCAGAGGGGCACCAGACTGTCCGGTGTGGCACCGGACTGTCCGGTGTGGCACCGGACTGTCCGGTGCCGCAAGAGGACAAAGCTCTAACGGTCGACTTTGCTCCGAACCCTAACGGTTGGGTGACGTGGCAGCGCACCGGACAGTGAACAGGACCTGTCCGGTGGCGCACCGGACTGTCCGATACGCCCATCGCCAGCAGCCTCCCCAACGGCTTCTTTGGTGGTTGAGGGCTATAAATACCCCCACCACCACAACTCCAAGCATCCAAGTTTTCTGAAGTTCTTATTCAATACAAGAGCTCTAGCATTCACTCAAAGACACAATTCAATAGATCAAATCTTCTCCAAGTCCTAAATCCATCTCAACCACTTAGTGACTTGCGAGGGAGAGATTTTGTGTTCATTTACGCTCTTGTTGCTTGGATCGTTTTCTTCCTTCCTCATTCTTGTTCTCAAGTGACTTGTAATCAGAGCAAGAGACACCTAAGTGTGTGGTGGTCCTTGCGGGGTATAAGTGACCCGTTTGATTAAGGAGAAGGCTCACTCGGTCTAAGTGACCGTTTGAGAGAGGAAAAGGGTTGAAAGAGACCCGGTATTTGTGACCACCTCAACAAGGACTAGGTTCTTTGGAACCGAACCTCGGTAAAACAAATCATCGTGTTCATTTGCTTGTTTTCTCACTTGATTTGTTTTCCATCTCTCTTCCGGAATTGAATTTAATTCTAACGCTAACCCCGGCTTGTAGTGTGTGCTTAAGTTTATAAATTTCAGGTTTCGTTTATTCACCCCTCTAGATAACTTTCACATAACAAGTTAAAATCTATTCCAATCCATTCTAATACACTCTTATCCATATGCAATTGAAATAACCGAAGAAGGCCTAAAGGAATAATGTATGTGTTCCTCATCCGAAAGGATTACTAGTTGCATGACCAAAGCGGATTGGGAATCATGAATCATAGGCAGCATACATAGTTGAATGTCGATGCTGACGTGGAATTTTATCACCTCATTTCGCTAGCACGTAGCACTCTCTATCTGCCCGCCCACATGAGCACGAAGATGCTCATCCGTGTGGGGTCGATGCTGAATCTGCATTACAGGTGGTACGAAGACTGGAGAGCTGCCAATCTCGGTGGCGTCGGTGCCGTTCGTCCGCTCGGTACACGGTGAGACGGGTTGGTGTGCCCAGACTTCCTAAGTTTGAGGCTCGGGCGTTATTAAAAACAAGGGCTCTAATATCGTAAGAACTATCTTTACTATTATATATATCAACTAATTAAAATAATTTAACGTATAACAGGGAAAATTGAGCGATTAAAAAAAGAAAAATCATTACCTAAAATATATTATATATACCTTAAAATGTCTTCTAATATTTTTTGATACAAAATCATCAATAATGAATTAATATAAATATCATCTAACAATTTCTTCTCGATACATAAAGTGTCTACCGGGCACCGGTGTAACACATCAAATCCATCAGTTAAAATAATACATTACTAATCACTAAACCTAGTAGAGAAAAAATAAAATTTAAATTAAATGCTTGATTTCATTTATTTTTGGAGAATGATTTTTGTTTGCTAATAATTGATTGATGGTTTTATTCATAGATTTCTTTTATTCAAAACACAATTTATTAATATATAGACTTTGGTATAAAAATAAAATATTTTCATTATAAACATTATTGTTATATTTTTTATGATTTTTGGAAATATTTAAAATATATTTATTTATAGTTTAATTAATCTTTTTCAGGAAAAAAGAAAAAAAAATAAAAAACCTAACCCTAGCCGTGTCGGCCCAGCTGCGCCTCTTCCCCTCATTTCTCCCCCTTCCTCTCTATGATGTGCGGGCCCCACCCGGCCTTCCCCTTCCAGCCGCCGCATGGGCAAAGAAGCCCGAGCGCGCGGGCACGCTGCTGCCGCTGCAGTCGAGCCGCCCGGCTCCCCCGCGCGCTCCGGCTTTCGTGCTGCTCCATCTCCCTCCCCTCGCCTTCCCACGCCGAGTAACGACCACGGACTTCTCCCTTCCCCTCCCCCACTCTTCTCTCTCCATTAATGGAGGTAACCGTCACCACCATGAAGGGCCACCGACCGACTCTCCATCTCCCTAGGCATTCTCCCTCATCTCTTCTCAATATAAATATCGATGCCGAGCTCCTAGGACCGGTTCCCGGACCTCTCCCTCGCCCTACACCCTCTCCTCTCTCTCACCTGCGTTCGCCGCCGCCGGAGCACCGCCCACCGTCGACCACCGCCGCGTCGAAGCCCCTGCTCGCCGTGGCCACGCCCCGTGCTCCCTAGCCGACCCATGTCCTTCAATTTTGTCCCTGCGCAAGAACCAGTGAGCAATGTTGAAGATGACACATATTTTGTTCTATTTTCAAAACTATGTTTAATTTAATTCAAGATTTACTGCAGCGATTTGTTGTTTAAATTTGTATATAGTGTGAAATTGAGATCATGTGGATGTTGAGCGATTATTATCAAGTGTATGTGATGGACTGTTGTTCCTATATCTGTCGTATTGTGTATGTTAATTTGTTTACGGTTATTTTAGAATTAGTGTTTAGAATAAAGAATAACAGGATATGGTAGTCCACATATTTGTAACAAAAACACTAGATGAGTAATTTCACGATTAACTTTATTTACTATGAACATTAGAGTTTTAGTTGAGATGTATGTACTCATACGTTCATATGCCTAATTCATATCTACTAACAAATAAGATAGTTTCTACTAACATTGAGATAATATAAGTAGTACCCATGTCCACCATAATCTAAATAGTATAGTTAAATTAGTAGTTTAATTTAGTTCTCTTAATATTAGAGTTATTTGGCCTCTAGTTAACATTGTGACAGCCAGTATCATTCCCTTTCAGAACGAAAGAATAAACCTAAAATGAGACCCATGTTTATGGTAGAAATAATTAATTAATAATTAATCCAATTCCGTAGAGTTTGGTTAAATCACTACATCTAAGTCATCATATATGAATTTATAAATGCATTTTAATAGTCAATTTGCCATATAGATTTCACTAATAAACTCTCGAAACAAAATTAGTGTTTTATGTCATAGCAAATGAGATGGACATAGATGTGAGTAGACTTATATTATAGATACAAATCAAGTTCTATTTTAGACATTTTCTTTTTATAGGTATGATTTGTATTATGTATGTTTATTTATTGGTGTATGTTTTCTTCTTGTATGTACGATGTACGAATCTATATTAGAAGCTAATTTCATGGTAGAGGACTCAAATACGTTTGAAGATGACCCACATGACACTTTTGATCAAGGCAAGTGGATTCTCCCTCTGCATTTCTTATTGTACACAAATAACGCATACGATAATATTTACTTTTAGATATATGCATAAATTTGATGGGTTTTGCCTAAATGGTGTTAACTAGAAATACCAACATTATTCCTTGATTAACCTGAGATGAATACTACGCTTACTAATTATGCTACCGCTCAATTTTATCATTATGATGTCACTCTTTTAAAGATATTACTGTTCCAGAGATGAAATTTATACTATTGGCGTTAATCCGATGATTAAAAAGATCATGTTGTATTAAACCGAACATGGAGTGATCATTCAGGAAAATAGTGCAACCACAAGTACTATCATGGCTCAGGCTTGTAACACCCAAATTCTACTTTAGAATTTTAAACATTAATAATAAAAAATGTCCCAAAATGAATATATTTTCTAAGTAAAAGACTAAAATAAAAGATACTTAGAAATTAAATTATACTTGGATTGGATTATATATAGAAGAATTATGATTAAACTTTTTAATCTACAATAGAGATTATACTTCCCTAAAATTAATAAGGTATGAACTATTCTCTATTATACGATTGGAAACATGTATAAAAGAACTAAAATGAAAACAAATATATAAAATACAATTTTTGCATTCATTCTGGTATCTTGAGTTGAGCATTTTTGAGGTGGAACTCTAAATCCCAATTTGAACTTAAATTTGAAATGGGAATAAAAAATTTGGATTAAGAAAGGAAAAGAAAAGGAAAGGATAAAAGAAAATGGGGGTCTCGTCATTTGGGCCGAAACCACGGCCGGTCCATTTACCTCACCCCTCGACCCACCTACACACGTCCGCGCCATCCTGTTGGTGGGCCAGTGCCGACAGGGGGGGCGGATTGTCAGCTGCTCAGCGCGCGCATGCCGATCTCGCTGGCGCGTGGGACCGGTGTGGGGGCCCCATCGTCCCGCGCTGCGTGCCTGGTTCTCATCGCCCTGTCACTTACCACGGGGGCCCACCGTGGCAGTCGTCTCCTCGCCGCAATAGACCTCACGCTAACCATGACATAGATCGCGACATTTGCCGGTTTGTTAGGATTGTCGCCGGGTTGTTGGATTTGGTTTCCCAACTCCTCCCGTGTATATATGAGCGTAGACCCCCCTTCTCCACTGTCTACCGCCATGAGCCATCAAACGCCGTGGGGAGAGAAAGGAGGGAGATAGTGACAGTCATCGTCGTCAGGGCGAGGCTACGCGACTGTCGTGCCCTCGGGGTAGCAAGCAGGGGGTGTCACCAGCTCTCGTTGAAGCTTGTGTGTGTTTTGGCTGAGCGAGGGGTGGCTCGAAGTGCGCGCAATTCATCATTGGAGCAAGGGCGGTGCCGCCGATTCGCAGCTCACCGCGGGCAGTACCACTAACACCCAAACTCATGGTAAGAATGCTTCACCATGCTTCGCAATCCTCTCTTATGCGCATAGCAAACCTCGTTTGATCGATTTGGGGCCGGAATCGCCGGTTGGCCGCAACCCGGCCATGGCGCCGCCGCTGCTGTCAGCCGTGGGGTGGTGGGCGGATCCGGGGTCATTGATCGGACCATGGGCGGTCCAGATTAGGGCACACTTACCTCTTCGCGCAATCGGATCTGGACCGTGGATCTAGTATCGAGTGAACGAGAATCGATCATGGTCGTAGATCTCCAATCCAACGGGGCTCCGTGCGTACCGGTTCGGATTGAAGAAAGCTCTAATCCGAGCCCTCTATTGCAGATCAAACGACCGATATGTGTCAATACCCCTTCGGCCAGGGAATTTTGCATAAGAGACCTCTGACTTCCTTAAAATAAACTCGCCATCCGGTTACACAAGAAATAATTAGATACAGGTCCTTTTATTTATGTCTGAGCCCGTAGAACTTCCGATAATCATGGCCCCAGTCCAGCCAACCAGGAAAACAATAAAAATAAATGCAGAAGTCACTTTTTAGTGCAAAAATAATGTCTTAATCTTAGAAAAGTCATAACTTCATTGTTTTAACTCCAAGTTGACCCATTTCTCCTGCATTGGATTCATAATAATATTGTTTACCAGTTAGTAACCTTATTTTACTATGTAGCTTAGTGATAAAAATAACACTCATTTGGTTTTATATTTAACACTTAAAACTTTAGAAAGCCATATCTTTTCAACCTTAACTCCGATTTTAGTGATTCTCGAACCTGTGATCTCGTTACCATGCATAGATCATTATTATTCAATATGTTCTCATGATTGGTGTGATGTTGTTTTTCCCATACCATGTTTGTTTGTATTGCTACGAGTAGCAGCGAGGTCACGAGAATCTGAAGACCAACTTGGTACCTGGGAATCTCGAGTCTAAGGCAAGTTGTGCCCTTGACCACTTTTCTCTTTACCTAATAATGTCCCTATTAATCACTGTGACATGCTCAGGTTAATTTGATGGGACCTAATAGGTTTCCCTAGTATTGTTTATCCCACACCTTGCAAACAAAAGAACTATTGGGTAGAATTGCTATTGCTCTACCTGGTTTTGGGAAATTAATGTTATATTATGATCATGTTTCAATTTTGTTGTTGTTTTAATTATTGTTCATGATAAAATCATCATGTTAATTGGATCATGGAGAACCACCCCGGAAACAGTGCTACCATAAGGGTGGAATGGGACGCCCTTGGCCAAGTAATTAGAAAAGGCAGGGAGAGAATATCTTACCCGAAAAGGGCAATCGGGGAGGCGTCGCTACAGAGTATAGGGAGGTTCTCGGGTCGAACTGTTGTGATGGCATTTCGGACGAGGGATTCCTATGCTTCCTTCTACCTGAAATCGTAGTGGGTTTTCTCGAACTAGTGGAACTTTGGAAAGGCCTCGTAGTGCTACCCTGCCTCGCTTCCTCGGTAGAGGTGTATGGGGTCTGTATAACCCCGTGGCAAATGGGTAACATGACTTGTGGGTAAAGATGTGCAACCTTTATAGAGTGTAAAACTGGTATAACAGTCGTGCTCACGGTCATGAGCGGCTCGGACACTCGCATGATTAAATTATGGAATGAAACTTAATCTATCATTTGCATTGCATTGTGGGTGTTATTATTAATTTTGGTCTCTTATTTATTTGGGTTGGTATCTACTTATACTTAGTAACTGCTAATACAATTTTGACCAACTCTAAAAGCAATGCTCAGCTTCAACCATCTCTTTTGGTAAGCCTTACACTTCACATGAGCCCTATTGTAAGTGAGCTCATGCACATTATTCCCCATAACTTGTTGAGCGATGAACGTATGTGAGCTCACCCTTGTTGTACTCACATCCCTCGAGATCAAGAACAGGTACCACCGGATGAGGAGCATGAAGGATGTCGCGATGAGTTCGTGAGAGGTCTAGGTCGTCGTCTCCCAGTCAACTATGGTTGTTGGATCGTCGTCTTCATATGATGTAATTATGTAGCTATTTTGTATAGAACTCCATTATATATTAGAGATGTGACATTCGTTTCTGTACCATGAGTCATCATATGTGTGATACTTGATCCCAGCACACATTTGATTCGCGCCCAGGTTTGTCCCCTAAATCTAGGTGTGACATGGCTTTGGTAAATAGCTTTATAGACTTAGTATTTAGCAACCCTACTTGAAAGATGGGCAAGAGGGGGCAGCAGTGGTTTGGTGGCAGCTCACGTTAACATGGGGTGGTAGTCTTGGCTAAGGTACCTCGCCCAAAGGGTCACCAATACTAACGTGGAAACCTTAGCAAGTGGCTTTATACTAAGGATATTTTGTGAAAGCCTCATAGTGAATCCCTAGCCATTCACCTCGGCAGTGTTTATGGGTCCGTACAACCCAAGCTAAAGGGCACACGACTTGTGGGTAAAGTTGTACCACCTCTACAGAGTGTAAAACTGGTATGTCGGTCGTGCTCACGGTTAAGAGTAGCCTGGACCCTCACATGATAAATGACTTAAAGATGGAAAATAAATCGTGATCCCTTGGTTTTAAAATGGTTTGCTTAAGTGGTTTCACTTAAATGCTTTTGAGATATAATCATATGCTCATGATTAATTAGAATTTTGGGATACACTTACAATTAGTAAGTTAGGCATTGTTAATAAAATATTAACTAACTAAAATGCTTACTGCTTAACTTTAACCTACCTTGTTAACCTTGCATAATTCCTCCCATTTGCTGAGCCCCAACGTAAGTGAGCTCACCCCTTGCTAAATTTTTGATCAGAAGTTGATGAGGAAGACTTTGATGAAGATGTTGACGAGTACTGAGTCTAGCGCGATGCTCTGGTCATCTTCCTGTGGGAGATTGCCCAAGATATTTCTGATGTACTCTGACAATATACTGTTTAAGACTCCTAAGTATGGATGATGTGATAAAGTTATTATACTCTCTTTTACGCCTTTATTGCATTGTCGTTTGATATATATTACACTTGTGACGTCAACATATGTGTGGAAAGTGGATCCTGGCACACATATGCTATGCATTCGGTTTTGCCCCTAAAACCGGGTGTGACAACCAGCTAGACCATAGCCTATGGTATGCATATTCATATTTGTTTTGCGTACCACATTCCGCATGTGAGTGTGCAACCTGTGAAGCCATGACCCATGACCTGCACTATTGAGTCCTGTGTGCTATGTATGGTGTCCGTGTATGGGGTGGGCCCATGGGAAGTGGGGGCCTAGATGAGGCGCCCCCCTCGACCCCCTAGGCATGGCCCTGGGCCAGTGTTGTTGAGGTAGCACGACATATGGCGAAGGGGACTTGGTGCCGGGTTTCCCCCCATTTTGTGGTCTTGCCAATATCTTACCTGGATGGCAAAGCAACGGGACTAATGCGGGGTCGAGGCTGTGTCATGGCGGACACAGGTTCGGTCATTACGTGCCACAACTGGTGTTGTCTGTTCGTAGACAGAACAAAGGAGAAAGGAGGCGGGCAAATATTTTTATCTGTTAATTTTCGGTGACTAGAGGATGGACCACCGAAAATAAGGTTAATTTTGATGGCTGTGGGGACGACCGTCGAAAATAACACTTATTTTTGGCGGCTAGTGGTTACTGCCGAAAATTGCCCATAATTTCGGCAACCAGAGCAAGGTTGCCGAAAATAGCTTTGGCCAGCGAAAATTAGCACAGTTGCTGTTGTGCTATGAGACCACCACCAAGCGACCGAATGAAATGAACATGACGGTAGCATGAGATGCAATTGGACGGCGAAGATCCACAATTACGGCCTAGTATGCGACTTAGGGGTGGTTATGGATCACAACTTAATTTTTTCTTCACAATTCTTTCTTTGAGCTCTAAATTAATTTTAGTTAAAAATGAATAGAAATAGAATCTGATCTTAATTCGATCCTACGATTCTATAGTATAAGATTTAGAGCCATTACCACTTTTAATGGGACTGGGCTTGGATAGTGCATGGAAAGGAGGTCTCAATATAGTAACAAGGGTATTCATTGAGTAGCCAAGATTTTAATAAAAAATAAATATAAAAGATAATTCTAGTTTTTATCAATTTTATGCTCATCTAAGACTCTATTTTAATGTGTATGTTATAAAATTGTTGATATATAAATATGTAATATATTGTGGTATTATACATGTCAAATTGTAAGACTTTACCGGTGCTGTTTAATATGTAATACATACTATTTTTTACCCTTTAATAATTTTGAATATCCATGTTTCAAATCCGGGCCCGCCACTTGATAGGACCAGATCTAAAGCATACCCATTACGAAATGGCATGTTGCTTTAAAACTTCGTGCAAAACACTGGAAGGACAACTTGAGCATAATTTAAAATCATATCAAAGCTACATTTAATTGTCCAAAAGAACTATGGAACCCGAGAGAGTAAAAATGTGTTCTCAATTTCTTTTAGATATTTTTTTCCTTTTCTGAATCATGAACTTATCAGTGCTGTACTGCGATGTGTTTTCGTCAATCGTTCGTCATCTGTCGCCATGGAATCTAAGTGTACCAGGTGGATGAGTGCCGAAATGTATCCAACTTTCGGACATTTAGATTTCGGGTGGCCTTGCTGTAAAAAAGAAGAAGAAAAAGAGTGACCTTGCTGTCAAAAAAGAAAAGAAGCGACCTGTTTGGCGTAATTAAATGGGAGGCCCTAGCTTTTATCTCCCGACTCCCGTTCAAAGTCTCCTCTCCATTCATGTTTAATTTCATTGGTGGATACAAAACGATTAGGGAATGGATAGCACCTCCACTAGCAAATGGCCAGTAGAAAAACCACGCTGCCAATCTTCCACGGGCTCCATCGTTTCGTAGTGCACGGCTTCTTTTATTTCAAGCGTAGTTAGGCCATTTCCACCAATAACGTACAAACGGGCATATAAAACACATTTTTACTGTAGATGCAGGTAGAGTTTAAGATGGAGAATGGGATAAAAAATAGGATACAAAGACTATTTGGGAGTGAGATAAGAAGTGGGATACGGAGGCTGCTAGAGATAGCCTTATGTTCTTTGAGATTGAGACAGACGAGTGCATATAGTGCATGTCTTGAAGTACCACTATCAGAAACATGTTCTTTGTCGAGTGCTCAGAGATTTGGCGAGAGCAAAAATCTTTGTCTGAGTGTCACTCTCGATGAACAACAACACCGTACAAAAAAGTAGGAGTTCTGCTCTTATTTATACCAGCAAAAGTAGTGATATGTAGGGTTGAAAACAATGCGTAAAATCTCATCCGTAATTCCAGAAAAAGGTTGAAATTGTATTTAACGTCCGAAAAGTATCTCGAAGGCTCCAAAAATTCAAAGAAAATTTATAGACATGATTTGGCACCCAATGAACTCAAAAAAAAATTAGAGCTTTTGAAAATATTTTTAATTACCTCAAATAAATAGATTTTGGTTCTTAAAAACTAGAAAAACAATCCGAAAAAATGAAAATTTACTGAAAACTTCTACAAGGTATATTAACATGTTTCAAACATCTTTTGCACTTAGAGACACTATGCAACAGCGTGGCTGCAACAACCAAAGCACCTCTAGGGCTCACTTCACTGGGCTCACGTCAATATATAACAAAATAACTCTTCATTATTTTAGAAAAAAGAAAAGAAAAGCAAGGAAAATAGAGAGTAACGCCTGAATTTTGAGAATAGAGCAAAGAAATTTTTATACCCCAAAATTTAAGGTGTTACACACATAGAGAAGTTGAAGCATCCTCCATCTTCAAAAGGCAGTCTGATACCGCTAAAGACAGAGTTGTGGACAGTAAAGGGTTGAGTTCTACGACTCAGAAGAACAACCTTCATACAACTATTAGAGTAGGTAGAGGTATTTTCAAGCTCAACTTACTAGATAATTTAGCTATGTCGAGCTTGGGGTTTACAGTAAACTGTAAAGGATATGGGCCACGGGTATCCTAAGTGCATCAATGTTTAGTAAATTGACCTACAGGCCCAACTTGATCCTTGCTACCAACTCAAACTTAGTTTCGGACAAGGGCAACAGTACTCGGGATTTCACATTAGGGAAGGATCCAGAAGATAAGGTAGTTACTTTATTTACATTTTGCTTTTGTAACAAAAACGTCCGAGATATAAGGATTTGCGGGTATACAAAGATCTTGTAATCTAGATCTATTCTAATCTGTAACTATCCCCTTTCTTGAATTATAAAAGGAAGGGGCAAGTGCTCCCTAGGGGCACGACCAGTAATCATAAACATAGCAACTATCAAGCTAGACATAGGGTGTTATCGATCCAGAGGGCCTGAACTAGTATAAACCTTGTGTCTTCTTATGTCATTTACCTTCAGATCTAAGATCATGCATACCCAACAAAAACCCACTAAAACATTATCAAGAAATCCTCACAAGTTGCATCCGTGGTATTGCAAGCACCTACAATGTCATGATGACATTGGTTTACCTTTTTTGGTAGTTCAATGGATGGTCGCCCCTTCAACAAGCAAAGGTGCAAATATGGAAACTTCCCTACCGTTTACATCAGAGACCCCACTCTTCTATTTTCTCCTATCTAACTTGCCTTCTTTTAAAAGACTCGTTTCTAAATGTGCTCTTTTCTTTTGTAGTATCTATTAGTAGAGGATTAGGTGGAGTCATTCTAGTTAGAAAGTATAATATACACTTTCAATCTCTACTTCAGAGGTAGAGGCGAAATTGGAGGGAGGGAAGCCAATGGATAAAGATGTGACTAGTACACTAAGTGAGAAGTTGTCTTGCACAAACTAAGCACGTAGAAGTGGAATACCACTTAATTTGTGGATGAACTAGTGTCTCAATGGTTGTTGGATATCTAGTTTGTTCCTTCAAGAGATCAAGTAGAAATTGGCTTCACCTTCATAAATAAGAATTTGTGACATCAAGCTTGTCATTGGCTGGACAACAAGAGTTGATAACCCTATTATAGGATGGTACTATCAATATAGGGAAGTTAATAGGTGTCGAGAATGTTCTTTGTCACCTTACCAACTAAGAAAAAATGGGTTGAGTAGTTATTGTTTGGGCAAATCCACTTTGACTCATTTTATAGTTTACATACCTCCATACTACCTTTGTTTACTGCGTATTTATGTTGATGCACTTTCCAATGATACATAAGAAAAGTATTTCAAGTCCTTATAGGGAAGGCATCGGTTCATTCACTGTATTGAATACAAATATAAGATTTGTTTCCCTAAAAATTAGAGGTCTCTTTCAACCTTTGGGCTCCTCTTTGGTCAAAAAGAATTCTGATGGCTAAGTTCTAAGAAATTGATTAGATCGTGAACAAAGAGTGTGTTGTCTGAAAGATATTATTTTAAGCATAAAAAAGAAGAAAAATAAAAGGTGTGCGAAACAAACTAGAATGGAGATGACTATCTAGTATTGGTACTTTGTGCATTTGCTTCCTTCACATGTGTATAGACATAAAAAGTGCAGGAAGACATTTGTTTGTCCTTATCACCCTTTGGGGGTATTACACTAGTGAAACTAACTCATAAAACAGCCCAAAAGTAGGAACTTTTCTTGATTGAATTTGTTTGAGGATTCCTTTCGGAATCAATGCCGGAATCCACTCAAACAAACAAGCAAACCAAGGATTTTAAAATAGGGTAGCAGATGAAAACTATTAGAAGAAAGATAATGGTCAAAGGAGTGATCCCCTCATCAATTCCAAATGAAACATTTTTCCAATCTACTTTACATTAGTAATGCTCATGCTTTTCTGGGTAACCAACTAGTCGTTCTCTAGTTTGACTATTGAAACCCAAGCTTCCTGATCAAATTGTCAAGCAATGAACAAGCATATCATTTGTATCAATTATCTTGTTGTGTAGGTGTCCTTTTGTTTGGCTAAGGATTGGAGTGGAATAGGGTGGAAGTAGGTCCCGTAGAGGAGGCGGGCCATAGGAGTGTGGTCTAGACGAGCTTACTTGTATCCATTAGAAGTAGTTGCTGATAAAAAAATAGAGTTACTTAGGTGTAGTGTTAATTATTATGTTCTACTCGATCTTAGGGTCGAATACAAATCATTTGGATATTAATATCCATCTCAAATCCATAACAGAAATCTAGTTTTGAGCATTTGTATTTGGATATGGTTAGATATTTAATATTTAGATTCAGATATGAGCGGCCTATATAAGATTTTGACCTTTTTCAAAATCTTTTCAAAACGAACTAACATCCATCCTATTTTTATCCTTGTATGGTTATGCCACGTGGTTGGCAGAGGGATAGTGGACATATTCTAGATAGGGATGAAAATGAGCGACAAAAATCCTGTTTTGTCCGGTATCATATTCCGATTTTACTCGAACCGTTTTCATATTTGTGAGAGAAAAACGAGAATGTCATGGAAATATGATACTAATTGTGGGAACGAGAACGAAAATGGTTCGATGTGTTTTCGTTTGTATACTCAAAATTCCTTTTTTGGGATATGCCTGCTTTTCCCTATTTTGGTCGCGCTATCTGGATAGGATGTGAACTGTGATGCCTATGGTGGCATGGTGGATTAGGGCTCACTTACATAATGTTTGATGTTACTCCCTCTTGTTTTTTTTTGTATTTGCAAATTTGAGGTTAAAGATCGATGAATGTTAACCGAAAAAGTATCGTATTTGCATAAATTGTTGGTCTTTAAAAAGATTATGTCCTTGTACTGACTTTTAAACGTCCTAAACCTTTAAAGTTGTAGTTTATTGAGTGATGTTACGATATTTTTTTCCTAAAGTTTCCATTTACGACACGTTCCATTCGTTTTAATCTATTTTCGTGTAACCATATATCTGGACCGTTCTCGTTTATGGCTATCTAACTCTTAGTATCGATAAAAAAATGTGATAACTGAATTAGGAGAGAGGTTTTTTTACCGTTTCCGTTCGCGTAGGCGTGGTCAGTGTCCGGGACCGCTGGCACGGTCGTGAGTCGTGACAGGGCGACGTCAACACGCGCCGAAAAAGTTGTCCGATGGGGGAAACTTGTCTAACTGGCAGCGGCATTGTGGATTGCTCGTGTGATTTCGTCGAAATGACAGAAGGCATGTTTGGATAAAATTATAGAATCCAGATTGTGAATAGAAATCATTTTACTTTGACGGTATACCTGTGTGATAAAATGCTCTACCGGTAACAACTTGCAGCGGCCCAAGCGAGACGCCGCATCCGGGCCGAGAAGATTTGGGCCGTGCGCGATCTTTCTGCCTGCCTGATGGCTGATGCCGCGGCCCAAGCGTGTGGATCCAAAACTGCTCGCTTAGAGCAACTCCAGTAGTTCTTTAAAAAATAGCTTGCTAAAATCATGTTTAGCAAGTTGCTAAATAGCTATTGGAAGTAAAAAATAACTTAGAGCAACTCCAAAAAATTAGCTAAAAAGACTAGCCAAATTTACTGATTTAGTTACTCTCTAAAATAGATTTTAGAGAAAAAATGTAGGCTAATCCAACAGACTCGGTAAACCTACGGACTGAATAGAGAGTGAAGCAGGCTATCCAAAATTGGAGAGCGAAGATGGAGAAATAGAGAGCCACTAAATTTGAAGAGTCGTTTACAGAGTCTATTGGATACAATTTTCTTTTAATATTAGTTAAATTTATCTTTACAAAACCATATACCTAGTCTCTTGGAGTTGCTCTTAGTCTCCAATAGTTGATCATATTTAGAAAGTAGTTCGATTTTGAATCTAGCTTTAGTGGCCCTGTCCCTATGAGATCTGCGTGATAATAAGGTTGAGAGCAGAGGATGTGAGGGCGGAAGAAAAAAGGTCGGTCGATATGAACTATGGATGAGTGATGGTCCGGTGGCGCAACCTATGAGGAAGTTGGGTTCGACGGTGAAGGAGAAACTTGTGTCATACGTGTTTGACCTAGCTACCTCATTATGCTAGAAAATGAAAAAAGAGCGTGCTATACCTGGCTATCTCACTGTGTGGGAAAGAGAAAATTAATCACGCTAGTGTGAAGAAATTGACGTCAACTGCATTTAGGGAGTTCCTACCGAGTTGCTAAATGTGGAGAGTAAATAGAGTTGAATAGCAACTAAGTAAATTTAGCAAGTCTATTTAGAGAACTATTGGAGAAGCATTTTTCTGTTCACTTCTTAAATTTAAAATTTAGAGAGTTGTTTAGAGAACTATTGGACTCAGCCAAGGTTATACCCATCAATTATTCTTTCAATTCCATCTTCAAGAAATGAAGAGTAGACCGATTATACCCAACAAATATTCTTACATTTCCATGTTTAAGAAACAAAATAGCAGACGGAGACGGCAGACCGATTCAAAGTCAGTACATAGATACTACTATAATGTTAAGAGACAGATTTGTTTATGTGATACCTTCACCCGAGCGTACTCCGATCTCCTGCAAGTCTGAAAGAGGGGCAGGGGTTTAAATTAACCATCAGTTTCCGTGGCGATCGCGTTCTAGACAACCACCTGGACATTAATTATATAATAATCTCGTCATTTCATCGATTGAGGATGCTAAATTTCAACGGATTGAACTTGATACGCACAGACTTTCTTACACTCCGTCATCCTTATTACTAACACTCGAGTTCGACATCGACGTACGAGACGCTAGCTATCTCGCGACGTAGCGTGTCTTGCTGCTTATCAGAGTCTCCGAATAATTAAGACCGGAATGCGACCGTCTGCAAATGATGATGAATTAATGATAAAAAAATACCTCCGTGTCAACAAAAGAGAAAACCAGGAACAACTGGATATTTAACGAGATTCTGCCTACTGTGAATGCGTGCCGGAAGATATTCAAAAGAGAAATGAGTCTCGTTTGGCACCGAGTTAAGCTAGAGATAGGTGATAGAATTAGAAGTTAGATTCAACACCATGTATCGTAGTGGCTCTGTTCCTACCCTGTGAAGTAATAAAAATAATGTAAGTACATCTACAGTAACTTATCATAAAAAAACAAACAAACCCTGCACGCGCTACTAGTCGCCAGCCGATGCTCCGGGGACGACACCACTTCGTCAAAGGATCCGGCAACTTGTTCCTTGTTTTGCTGCACCATGCCTTGATCGATACTTCTAGCTAGCACGTACTCCTCGTAGCAGGCGGCTACGTACGCGTGCGTTGTCAAAGGCTGCAGGCTGCGAGCACTCGTCGATCACGGGAGGACGACAAGCATCGCATGCAGCAAACACAACTAGAAGATGTTTTTTCAACAGAACTGCCGATTATATTGCTACTAGTACAATATCCAGGGCTTTACGACGGCAGATCATTCATATTTGATGGTACAGTGCGACAATTATACAACATGCGGGGTACAATAGCGAACCAGTGTGATACAGTCTCTCCATAAAAAAATAATTTAAAATCAAACTGGACCCTTCTCACAAAAAGGATAAATTTAAAATTAAAGTGGACATATGGTCCACATATTAGATATTAAACAACAGATATTGTATTTTATCTTATCTTAGCCAAAATCTTGATAAATGTATGAGTTGAAAAAGAGACATTTCACTCTTTTTTATAGCTCGCTTGACCGCTCGTTCTCCTTCAGCTGGCGAGATGGTACTATCTGGGAGCACTGTACTGTATGCGACTTCGTGTTGTATTGGGCTTGAGTGTTTTCTCACAGCACATCTGGGAGGAAGCGGCCCACATCACTTGACAACACAAGATAACAGTTGAACCGTGGAAGGACCTTTTTGCAAAAAAGGAACAATGGTGGAAACCAGGAAAATCACTGCTTTATTGGTGTAGAGAAAAGGATAGGGCTGACAATAGGGAATTCTCCGTCGGGGAATACCTCCCATCCCCATCCCCGTCCCCGCGATAAAAACATTTTCTCATGGGGATCCCCACGAACACTTGCGGGGAACGTTTCTTTCCCATCCTTGTTCCTCGCAGGATAAATCCTGACGAAGATCCCCGTCCTGCTTAAATAATAATTAATTATAATTAAGATATACATCCTTTGTTATTATGTAAACATTGTCACTTATAAACATTGTCAGATGTAAGAAATCACTATGTGTACATCGAAATGAACACAATTGTACAATGAATGATCTCTTGATAAGATAAATATTTAATTTTATCATTAACTATTACATGAAAACATCGTCACATACAAATTTAATGGGTCCCCATCCCCGTTTACCCATCAGGGGACAATTTTTTCCCGTTTACATCCCCATGGGGAAAGAAACTTCCCCATCCTCTAATGGATGAATTCCGCGTCGGGATCGAGTCCCCATTACCATCCCTGGAAATGGATCAAGCCAAGTGAAACAACATTCTCGAAAAGGTTTATAACAGGAAATGACCATAAAGATTAATACAACTTGTGCCAACAGCATCACTCACGCATGAGCAATAAAACAACACAATGATCACAAAACAAACAATCACTCATCTAAGAGGTAAAGACACCCCTGCTAAGAGATCCCAAAAGGCATGACCTCTTAAACTCATTAGAGGCTTGAGGAACTCCGACGATAACAAACCTTATAGATGGTATGTATAGTTTTGAAGTGCCTCCTTCACTAAAGTTTCTATCATTCTGAATAATACCTAAATCCTTTAACATGTCGCACTGCACAAGACAGACACTTCCTCATAGCGAAGATCTATACTAGGACTAACACCGATATGTTGTTGTCGTGGTCAATAGTGGGGAAGGGTATGTACGAAAAGAAGCAATCCTCTCACCTTTACTAGTTGTCATAGCAAGATAATACACTACCTTAGTTGATGGATTCTCATCAGTTGAGGCTATTGTACATCAACCTTAACCATAGATTGTATCGAGCTTTCTTGGTGATGAGTAAAATGGGATATTCAATTGCCAAATGTGCATATGAGACAACTTTCTCATCATGACATGTGTCCTCCACCAAAACAACATCCTCAACAGAGGTGACAAATTTGTGGTAATTTTAGATCTACCATTTAAATAATAGGTGTGATCTGAGTACTAGAAATTTCTAAGGGCACAATAATCTCATAATCCTCCCTAAGGACAACTTAGAGTGACACAACACCCATGGAAGGCTCTTGATACTCTTAACCTTTAGAGGGCCCAAACAATACATAATCCAAAATGTTGAAAAGCTCTCCCATGTATAAATCTCTACACATGGTTTTGGTAATTAAGAAAAGTAGTTCACTAAATTCTACTCTAAGTAATGTAAATGCAATAGGTTAAGTCTATATCTAAAGATTACTAAAGATTAACAACAATAAGAAGGATGGTTATAGCCACAAAATATAATAAAGTGCTCAACATGGAAAGAGAAAGGAGAAAAGTAAAATGCAAAGGTGAAAGGGAAATGTGCCCTTGGGCCATTTCTATAAGTGTTTTGGTGATTAGATGCCCAACACATATTGATCGAGTTCTTATGTGCTAAATGAGTGAGAAGTGCAAATCAAAGAACAAGGTATGTTTCTAGACTAATTAGTAAATTGTTTTTGAATACTAACATGTTTATCTAAGTGCTAGAAACAGTGCCAAGAAAAGAAGATTTGAATTAGAGAAGAGTTGGCTAAGTACAGCCAAAACCAGCAGTAGCCTGGCACACCGGACTGTCCGATGGTGCACCGGACAGTGTCCGGTGCCCCAGACTGGCCCGACGTGAACTGGCTGCTCTCGAGAATCGACCGAGCGACTTGGCTAAAATCATCGGACTGTCCGGTGGTGCACCGGATTGTCCGGTGAGTCTTCAACGCATGCGCCCAAGTACTTCGGCGACGAACTCGTCGCTCTTGGGAATTCGCCGAGGACGCCGTGACTAAAAACCACCGGACTATCCGGTGGTGCACCGGACTGTCCGGTGGTGCATCGGACTGTCCGGTGAGTCAACGGCGCCCGCGGCCAATGGTCGCCTGCGTGATCAACGGGCGACACATGGCTGATGTAGGAAACGGGTGACGCTTAAGAGGGGGGGTGAATTAGGACTTCTAAAACTTTTACTAAACTAGGCCACAATTAAATCCCTAGAGCAAAACCTATGCAAGTAATCA
This sequence comes from Zea mays, assembly GCF_902167145.1. Taxonomy (NCBI): domain Eukaryota; kingdom Viridiplantae; phylum Streptophyta; class Magnoliopsida; order Poales; family Poaceae; genus Zea; species Zea mays. The sequence goes on from NC_050099.1 coordinate 148,158,690, forward strand.
AAACTAGAATGTGCAAACTAGGTTTTGTCTAAGTGTTGCTATCTCTACCGCAAAAAGGCTAAGTTTCAATCTACACTAAATAAGTATGACTACAAGATTGAAACTTAAATGCTTAATATAAATGCGGAATGTAAAGAGCTAAGTAGAGAAGCAAACTCTCGTGGATGACGCCGGTATTTTTACCGAGGTATCCGGAACCGCGCAAGGTCCCGACTAATCCTCGTTGGTGCCCCTACGCAAAGGGAAGCCCACGCGAGGGCCAAGCACCACGGTCGAGTAACTCCGTAGAGAGCCGCGGGCCTTCTCCACGCACAAGTGGTGCTCCGCTTACGGCTCCTCTCGGACGTTCCCCGCCGTCTCCACTATCGAGCTTCCGGCCGAAACGCCGCGGGCCCCGTTCCCTCCGGTACACGGTGGCGGCCGTGACACAAACGCGGTTGTCACGGTCTCGCAAGACTCTCGCCCCACTCGGTACAATTACAACGGCTCGCGCAAGAGCCGAGGGGTTGTGTGGTTTTACAAAACTCACTCAACTAACTAGGATTCACCTAGAGCAAGCGCTAAAGCGGTCTAACTAACCTAAGCACTTCGCAAAGTACCTACGCTAATCACCGAGTGATTCTATTAAGTACTTGGGTGTTTGAGCACTTGGAAATATGCACTATGTGTATTGGAATGTTGCTTGGGCTCTCACACTTGAGAATGGCCGGTTGGGGTGGTATTTATAGCCTCCACACCCCCAACTAGCCGTTGGACAGAAAGCAGCAGCTTTCTGTCGTCGGGTGCACCGGACAGTCCGGTGCACCACCGGACACAGCACAGTAGATGTCCGGTGCACGCCACGTCAGCCGACCGTTGGCGCCTGTAGCAGTCGACCGTTGGATCCGACCGTTGTCGTCTGCCCATTGGCACACCGGACAGTCCGGTGCACACCGGACAGTCCAGTGCTACAGCCAGAGAGCGCCTGTCTGCGGCCTCTCTACGCAGACTGTCCGGTGCCTCACCGGACAGTCCGGTGCACACCGGACACGGATGTCCGGTGCGCCACCAGGCGCTGGCTGACAGCCCTCGTCTTGGATTTCTTCGCTGATTTCTTCGGGCTTCTTTGTTCTTGAGTATTGGACTCCTATGCATCTTTTTATGTCTTCTTTTCAGGTGTTGCATCCTCATTGCCTTGGTCCAATTCTCTTTGCATCCTGTGAACTACAAACACAACCACTAGAAAACTTATTAGTTCACTGATTGTGTTGTTCATCAAACACCAAAACTCAATTAGCCAAAAGGCCCGGGGTCCATTTTCCTTACAATCTCCCCCTTTTTGGTGATTGATGACAACACAACCAAAGCAAGCAAATAGTACAAGTATTTGAGTGAAAAATATGCAATCTACTTGCTAAGATGCATGATTGTCCCCACAATGTGATATTATGGACTTAAGCCTCCCCCTAACTCCATAATTCACTTACTTCCTATTTTTGGACCAAATAACCAAAACCACTTGAAAAGCCATTTGGAGATATAAAATTTTAAATTGGTGGTGTTTGGTGTTTGATATAGTTTTCATTGCTTTGGTCCCTAAACTTCTCCCCCTTTGGCATCAACCACCGAAAAGGAAGACATTAAAAGCATGTAGGAAGTAAATAAAAGCTTGCCCTCATCAAGAATTGAATCAAATGATATCACTAGAAGGATATTAAAATTAAACTATGTGAGTGATACCACTTGAAAGAGTCCTCAAAAGATTACTCCCCCTTGACAGAGATCCTCTACTTAGGAAAAAGCATGTGAAAATTAGAGGTGCAAGACATGATTTGAAAAGACTAACTTCCCTTATGCATAGATAACAGAATATGAGTTAACTACTTATGCATTTTTAGCAACATGGAAGCATATGATATGAAATATAGTCTAATCAAATATTGGAGAAGACATGTAAATGATACTGAATGTAGTCTCAAAAGATACCAATTGAAGATCAATGGCGAGCTTGAGAGACATGAGAGTTCTTGGAGATTTCGCAGTGGAAGATTGTTGTCTTTCTCCGGGGACTTCATTTTCCTTACAATGAGACTATCACATGAAATAGACTTGAAAAGGTGTTAGTCTCAAAGTGTTAGATTATAGAGTAACCTCCCCCTAAAGGTGTGCATATAAGTTTTGAATACTTGTAGGAGACATGCACTTTGATTTGATATCAAGAGAGGCAAATTATCCATAATCCAAACTTTGGCACATATAAGTTAAATGATACACTTGTAGAAATAAAAAATTTTCAATTGATGCATCATTTACTATGGAGTGATATAAAAGCTATGTGCCATGCTTAAATAAACATTTTAAGCCATGTAGGTTTGCTTAAGTGTATGAATTAAGAACGAGCAATCCTACCATATGATTTACCTAGTATGATTTTAAACAAAAGTACATAACAAAATGTAATACTAGGCAAGAAAGGTAAACTAGATAAAAGGTAAATAGATACGCATATCTAAAAACGAGAAATATAATACAACTAGTTACCTTAGTCATGGGTGGGAAATTTGGGTCCAAAATTTACACTAACCCACTTGGCAATAGACTTGATCCAATATGATGTATCCCATGATATACATCCCAATTTTGCCAAGTCTCCAAATTTCCCGAAGACCTTCGGTCCACTCACTTCCCTTTCGGGATCCAAACCTTCTTGGTGCTTTTCATGGTTGAAATTATCTCCTTTGGCACCCAGATGCATTTGGTCCCCTTTCCTTTGTTGGCTTGCTTGTTGGCCTTGATTGCTATCACCTTTCCGTTCTTTTTCTTCTTGATCAAATATGGTGTAGCATCCTTTTTGTTCACCTTTTTGATGTAGGTGTTGGAGATTTTGCTTGATGGCTTTTGCTTGAGCTTTTGCCTTTGTTTATCCCCGGTCATCGCCTTGCATTGGAAAGACTTGTGGCCTTCCTTGTGGCATAGCCTACAAATCACAGTTTCTCCCTCCATAGGCTTGTTCACTCCCGCAGTGGTGTTATCCTGTGGAGGTCGGATTTGTTTGGCTTTGCCTTTCTTGTCATACAAAGTCTTGCCAAGGCGAGCCACTTCTTGCTTTAATTGTTCATTTTCCTTTGCAACCTCATCCGAACATGTCTCTATAACAATATTCTCAACAACGACTTGGTTGCAGGGGTTAGAATCATCAATTAAATCAAAGCAGGAAGTAGAAGCATCTTTCTTAATTATTTCAGGTATTTCAACTAAAGATGCTGCTGGGGTGCTACCAATGTTTTCTAGCTTAGTAGTTAGCTCATTATTGTGTATGCTAAGAATTTCCATTTTCTCTAGCAAATTTTCAATAGCTTCTTGGGAGCTAGCTAACTTAGCCTTAAGTTTTTCATTCTTTTTAATAAGGCTATCATCGGTAGCAGTGGATGGAGCACTAGACTCTAATAGCTCAATTTTAGTTGATAGCTCACTATTTAGGTTTGCAAAAGTTTCAAATTTTTCTAGCAAACCTTTGTAATCATTTTGAGAGCTAACCAACTTATTTTTCAAAGTTTTAAGTTGAGCTTTTTGCTTAGTGCAAACATCCTGGAAAAAATTAACGGCTTCCGCAAGCTCTTCTAGAGAGGCCTTTCCCTCACCTTCATCATCACTACTACTTTCATCACTAGAGGATGGAATGCTTTTGTTACCTCTTGCCATAAGGCATTTGTGTGATGACCGTGATGATCGTGACGAGGACCGGTGGCTGCGCGTCCTTGGAGGTTCATCTTCACTTGAAGAATCATCCCAAGTTCTAACACTTGTTAGCGCCTTGCCTTTGCTCCTCTCCTTTTTGGGTTTGGCCATATTTGGACAGTTGTCCCTGAAGTGGCCCTTCTCCCCACATGCGAAGCATCCTCTCTTCCTTTGCTTTTTCCTGTCAATGTTAAAGAGAAGATCCTCGACCTGCAGGGGCACACCCATTAGATTAATCTTGCGGATCATCCTCATTACCTTTCCGACGCGTCGGATTGTTTCTTCGTCCTCGGAGGATGATGTGCATGGTTGATTATCTTCATCATCATCACTTTCTTCTTCTTCCTCTTCTTCACTTGAGGAACTTGGAGTGGGAGCCTTCTTTTTGCCCTTCCTTTCATCACATGCAAAAGCATATGGCTTTGAGGAAGTTGGCTCCTCTCCCCGACTCATTTTTCGCGACATCTCAAAGGCCGCGATTTTCCCAATCACAATGGTCGGGGTCATGTTGCTCAAATCCTCCATGTTGTGAAGGATGGTGATGATGCTCCCATATCTTTGTTGTGGTAGTAGGGAGATAATCTTCCTCACAATGTCCGCATCACCTAGCTTATTAATGCCAATAGAGTTGAGCTCATTGATTATTAGATTCAAACGAGAAAACATGTCTCTAACAAGCTCATCATCTTTCATGGCAAAAGAATTATACTCATTTAAGACTAGGCAATGTTTTTGCTCACGGACATTTGATGTGCCGTCATGGAGCTCATGCAATTTTAGCCAAATCTCATTAGCAGTTTTCAAGGTAAATACTTGATTGAAAATATCTATGCTAAGAGATTCATACAAGCAATTTTTGGCTCTAGCATTTAAATGGATTTCTTTTTCCTCACTCGTGGTGGGTTTCTCGGGATTCTTGAGAGGTTTCATCCCGTCACGAGTGACTCTCCAAACACCTAGATCAACGGCCTCTAGGTAACAAGCCATTCTAGCACTATAATATGGGAAGTTAGTGCCGTCGAAGTGTGGTGGCCTATGGGTATCCATCCCTTCCTCTAAAAAGCGTCGGCTCTTTTAGCGGTGAAGCTAAAGCGTTTCAAATGAGCCAAACCGGGTTCTGATACCACTTGTAGGAAACGGGTGACGCCTAAGAGGGGGGGTGAATTAGGACTTCTAAAACTTTTACTAAACTAGGCCACAATTAAATCCCTAGAGCAAAACCTATGCAAGTAATCAAAACTAGAATGTGCAAACTAGGTTTTGTCTAAGTGTTGCTATCTCTACCGCAAAAAGGCTAAGTTTCAATCTACACTAAATAAGTATGACTACAAGATTGAAACTTAAATGCTTAATATAAATGCGGAATGTAAAGAGCTAAGTAGAGAAGCAAACTCTCGTGGATGACGCCGGTATTTTTACCGAGGTATCCGGAACCGCGCAAGGTCCCGACTAATCCTCGTTGGTGCCCCTACGCAAAGGGAAGCCCACGCGAGGGCCAAGCACCACGGTCGAGTAACTCCGTAGAGAGCCGCGGGCCTTCTCCACGCACAAGTGGTGCTCCGCTTACGGCTCCTCTCAGACGTTCCCCGCCGTCTCCACTATCGAGCTTCCGGCCGAAACGCCGCGGGCCCCGTTCCCTCCGGTACACGGTGGCGGCCGTGACACAAACGCGGTTGTCACGGTCTCGCAAGACTCTCGCCCCACTCGGTACAATTACAACGGCTCGCGCAAGAGCCAAGGGGTTGTGTGGTTTTACAAAACTCACTCAACTAACTAGGATTCACCTAGAGCAAGCGCTAAAGCGGTCTAACTAACCTAAGCACTTCGCAAAGTACCTACGCTAATCACCGAGTGATTCTATTAAGCACTTGGGTGTTTGAGCACTTGGAAATATGCACTATGTGTATTGGAATGTTGCTTGGGCTCTCACACTTGAGAATGGCCGGTTGGGGTGGTATTTATAGCCTCCACACCCCCAACTAGCCGTTGGACAGAAAGCAGCAGCTTTCTGTCGTCGGGTGCACCGGACAGTCCGGTGCACCACCGGACACAGCACAGTAGATGTCCGGTGCACGCCACGTCAGCCGACCGTTGGCGCCTGTAGCAGTCGACCGTTGGATCCGACCGTTGCCGTCTGCCCATTGGCACACCGGACAGTCCGGTGCACACCGGACAGTCCGGTGCTACAGCCAGAGAGCGCCTGTCTGCGGCCTCTCTACGCAGACTGTCCGGTGCCTCACCGGACAGTCCGGTGCACACCGGACACGGATGTCCGGTGCGCCACCAGGCGCTGGCTGACAGCCCTCGTCTTGGATTTCTTCGCTGATTTCTTCGGGCTTCTTTGTTCTTGAGTATTGGACTCCTATGCATCTTTTTATGTCTTCTTTTCAGGTGTTGCATCCTCATTGCCTTGGTCCAATTCTCTTCGCATCCTGTGAACTACAAACACAACCACTAGAAAACTTATTAGTTCACTGATTGTGTTGTTCATCAAACACCAAAACTCAATTAGCCAAAAGGCCCGGGGTCCATTTTCCTTACAGCTGAGCCAACAGTCGGATGGTCGCACCGGACTGTCCGGTGTGCACCGGACAGTGTCCGGTGCGCCAACAAATTCGAAGATCCAACGGTCGGCTTCGCCAGATAAGGAATTGGATCGAGCACCGGACAGCTACAGGACCTGTCCGGTGGTGCACCGGACTGTCCGGTGCGCCACTCGGTAGAAGGCAAGAATTGTCTTCCAAGTTGATCTCCAACGGCTCCTAGCTGCATTAGGGCTATAAAAGGGACCCCTAGGCGCATGGAGCAGTACACCAAGCATTCACTAAGCATCGTAAGACTCCCAGACTCCGCCTCCACGCATTTGATCGATTGTGTTAGTGATTTGAGCTCTGTTTGAGTTGTGAACTCTCTGTGCTGTGTTTCGATCTCAAGTCTTGGCTTGTGTGCGTGTGTGTGCTGCGGATTTGAGTCTTGCGTGTGTTACTCTCTCTCACTTACTACTGTGCTTCTCTTGTGATAAACTTGTAAGGGCGAGAGGCTCCAATCTGTAGAGATTCCTCGCAAACGGGAGAAAGACTATAAGGAAGATAGCCGTGGTACTCAAAGTTGATCATTGGATCGCTTGAGAGGAATTGAGTGCAATCCTTGACCGAAGGAGGTCACCACAACGTGGAAGTAGGCATTGGCCGAACCACGGGATAAATCATTGTGTCTTGTGTCCATCTTAATTTGTGATTGGCTTTCTTCTGAAGTTCACACTCTAGCAACTTGGTTTTAATCACACTAACATTTCATAACCAAGTATTCGCTATTAAGTGTTGAATTTCGCAGGATCACCTATTCACCCCCCTCTAGGTGCTCTCAAAAGGCTCAAGACAAAGGTATTACTAGGATGCTTTGTTTTTGCCAATTAAGATGCAATAGAGCGAGTGATTGAATTTAGGATAAGTAGTGAAAGGGAAATTGGCCTTAAAGCCATTTATAAAACTTTTCGGTGCTTCTGACCATCACAACCACTTGGACTAACTAGTTTGCTAAGTATATGATCACATGTTCATAAGAAAATACTTTAAAAGATCAACTCATAAATTCAGAAGGAGCGGACCATCCGTGCCCCCAATGTGGACCGTCCGCGACACCAAAAACCAGATTCAGACAGGAACTATGTCAATTTGAGAAGATGTACTATGGAATAAGTCAAGTACCTTTTGGCTATAATTCGTAGGCCATCCACCTATTCAAAGTCTGATCAACCCGAAGGTGCTGAGTTCGGGGAAATGAATTTTAGTGGCAAGTGCGGACCGTCCGGGATTAGATGTCACGGAACCTCCCAAGGTATTAGGCCCCCTATAGATGTCCTTGTCCTAAGGACCTCAGACAACCATGTAGATGAGCATAATCACTCGACAAGTTTGGTCATCTATATCATCATCATAATATCGCCCAAGAGCGCTTCACCCATCACGCAGACATTACACACATAATCGGAGTAAAGAATAATGGAAGCGGATTACAATAACATAATTTACATTCAGAAAATATAGAGAGAGTATTTATTACAATACCGGGTGTGTTATGAGTGCATAACTTATTATTACAAAACAGGGAGGTAAAACATCCTCTCGCCACAAGTTTTCTAATTTGCCTCCTCCTTTGGCACCACCTTCGAGCAGAAACAACAAAACTCGGTTGTTTCATCACCTACAACTGAGAGCACCTAGAGGGGGGTGAATAGGTGATCCTGTAAAAACTTAAAACTCGTAGCCACAAACTTGATTAAGTGTTAGAGCAATAAAGCCAAGTGGCTAGAGAGGAGTTCTTGCTAAACACGATAACCACAAAGAAATCAACACAGTGAGGCACAGTGGTTTATCCCGTGGTTCGGCCAAGTCCAACACTTGCTTACTCCATGTTGTGGCGTCCCAACGGACGAGGGTTGCACTCAACCCCTCTCAAGTGATCCAATGATCAACTTGAATACCACGGTGTTTTTGCTTTCGTTTACTATCTCCCATTCGCGAGGAATCTCCACAACTTGGAGCCTCTCGCCCTTACAAATGATGATCACAAAGAAACACAGAAGTAAGGGAGGGAGAGCAACGCACACAAGACACAAAATCAAAGCACAAACACGCACACAAGTCAACAACTTGAGCTCAAAGTTCACACACGGAGTTCTTGACTCAAAAGGAGCTCAAATTGCTATCACAACAAATCAAATGCGCTAGAATGGAGTCTTGGTGCTTAGGGATGATCAAAGAATGCTTGGTATACTCCTCCATGCGCCTAGGGGTCCCTTTTATAGCCCCAAGGCAGCTAGGAGCCATTGGAAGCAATCCAGGAAGGCAATTCTTGCCTTCTGTCGGGTGGCGCACTGGACAGTCCGGTGCACCACCGGACAGGCACTGTTCACAGTCCGGTGCAGATTGCTTTCCAAAATTGGCGCAGCCGACCGTTGAAGATTTGGAGCCGTTGGCGCACCGGACACTGTCCGGTGCACACCGGACACTGTCCGGTGCACACCGGACAGTCCGTTGCCCCCATCCGACCGTTGGCTCGGCCACGCGTCACGCGCGGATTGCGCGGCTGACCGTTGGCGCAGTCGACCGTTGGCTCATCGGACAGTCCGGTGAATTTTAGTCGTACACTGTTGACTATTTCCTGAGAGCGGTGACTTCGCCGCAGACGACTCACCGGACAGTCCGGTGCACCACCGGACAGTCCGATGATTTATAGCCGTACGCCGCCGTCGAGACCTGAGAGCAGGCTGTTCATTAGGACTGGTCCTGGCACACCGGACACTGTCTGGTGCACCACCGGATAGTCCGGTGCACCCAGACCGAGCAGCCTTTTGGCTGTACATAGCCAACTTATCTCCAAAGTGATTTCTCCTGTTTCTAGCACTTGGACACAATACATTAGTCTTCAAAAAAATGTACTAAGTCTAGAAACATACCTTTAATCTTGATTTGCACTTCTTGAGTCTTTAGCACAAATATCACTCAAGGCATTTTTGTGTGGAGCACTTAATCACCAAAATCTTATGGAAATGGCCCAAGGGCACATTTCCCTTTCAATCTCCCCTTTTTGGTGATTTATGCCAACACAACAAAAAGCAACTAAAAGAAGTGCAACATTAATGCAAATGAGAACAAAAATTTGTTTTTGTTCAAATTTGGCATATTTGGATCATTCTTTGCCACCACTTGGTTTGTTTTTGCAAATCAAACTCAATTTCCTATCTCTAAGTCAAATTCACTTGTTGAGGCATAGAGAGAGGTATTCCAAGAGAAATTGATTAAAGATTCAAAAACTCCCCCTTTTTCCCATAATCAAACATTCTCCCCACAAGAGACCAACTTTTGACAATAAGAGACAATACGAGTATTTTGACAAAACCAAAACTCTAACTCTACTATTTTCAAAATTCTCAAGTGGTAGTAGCTGATCCATTTCTTGCTTTGGCCTTAACTTCTCCCCCTTTGGCATCAAGCACCAAAACGGGATTATTTTTGGCCCTTAAACCCCATTGCCTCACCAAAATCTTCAATTAAGAGTAAAAAGGCAATAAGAGCATGGAGATGAACTTGGAGTAAATTACCCTCTCATCAGAGTGCAGTGGAAGTCTTGCATGGTCCAAGTTCACCATTTCCCTTTCAATCATCTTTGAGACTAAATTAAGAGAACTCAAGCACACGATTAGTCTCAAAGGGTCAAGTTGTAGCATTTCTCCCCCTAAGTATGTGCATCATTCACACATGGACTTGTGAGATCCGGGGATCCCTTGCACAACTTGAGCACCATAAATAAGCAATAAAATGCATAATGGAACATGATCAAAGGCATAAAACACATGTATGCTCTATATCAATCCAAGTTACGCGAATCTAAGACATTTAGCTCACTACGCAGCCTACAAAAGGTCTTCTCATCTAAAGGCTTGGTAAAGTTATCAGCTAGCTGGTTCTCGGTGCTAACATAGAACACTTCGATATCTCCCTTTTGCTGGTGGTCTCTCAGAAAGTGATGCCGGATGTCTATGTGCTTCGTGCGGCTGTGTTCAACAGGATTGTCCGCCATGCGGATTGCACTCTCATTGTCACATAGGAGTGGGACTTTGCTCAGATTGTAGCCAAAGTCCCAAAGGGTTTGCCTCATCCAAAGTAGTTGCGCGCAACACTGTCCTACGGCAACGTACTCGGCCTCAGCGGTGGATAGGGCAACGGAGGTTTGTTTCTTAGAACTCCAGGACACCAGGGACCTTCCTAGGAATTGGCATGTCCCTGATGTACTCTTCCTATCGACCATACATCCAGCATAGTCGGAGTCTAAGTATCCAATTAAGTCAAAGGTAGACCCCTTTGGATACCAGATCCTGAAGCAAGGCTTAGCAACTAAATATCTAAAAATTCGCTTAACGGCCACAAGGTGACACTCCCTTGGGTCGGATTGAAATCTAGCACACATGCATACGCTAAGCATAATATCCGGTCTACTAGCACATAAATAAAGTAAAGACCCTATCATAGACCGGTATGCCTTTTGATCAACGGACTTACCTCCTTTGTTGAGGTCGACATGTCCATCGGTTCCCATTGGTGTCTTTGCGGGCTTGACGTCCTTCATCCCAAACCGCTTGAGCAAGTCTTGCGTGTACTTCGTTTGAGAGATGAAGGTGCCGTCCTTGAGTTGCTTCACTTGGAACCCAAGGAAGTAGTTCAACTCACCCATCATTGACATCTTGAATTTCTGAGTCATCACCCTGCTAAACTCTTCACAAGACTTTTGGTTAGTAGAACCAAATATTACGTCATCGACATAAATTTGGCACACAAATAGATCACCATCACAAGTCTTAGTGAAAAGAGTTGGATCGGTGAAAGTCGCCTAGAGGGGGGGTGAATAGGGCGAAACTGAAATTTACAAAGTTAATCACAACTACAAGCCGGGTTAGCGTTAGAAATATAAACGAGTCCGAGAGAGGGCGCAAAAATAAATCGCGAGTGAGTGAAGAAGTGAGACGCAAGGATTTGTTTTACCGAGGTTCGGTTCTCGCAAACCTACTCCCCGTTGAGGAGGCCACAAAGGCCGGGTCTATTTCAACCCTTTCCCTCTCTCAAACGGTCCCTCGGACCGAGTGAGCTTCTCTTCTCAAATCAACCGGGAACAAAACTTCCTCGCAAGGACCACCACACAATTGGTGTCTCTTGCCTCGGTTACAATTGAGTTTTGATCACAAGAACAAATGAGAAAGAAAAGAAGCAATCCAAGTGCAAGAGCTCAAATGAACACAACAAATCTCTCTCACTAGTCACTAAAGCTTTGTGTGGAATTGGAGAGGATTTGATCTCTTTGGTGTGTCTAGAATTGAATGCTAGAGCTCTTGTAAGGTGTAGAAGTGTGAAAACTTGGATGACTTGAATGTGGGGTGGTTGGGGGTATTTATAGCCCCAACCACCAAACTAGCCGTTTGGTGAAGGCTGCTGTCGCATGGCGCACCGGACAGTGTCTAGTGCGCCAGCCACGTCACCCGCCCGTTAGGGTTCGACCGTTGGAGCTCTGACTGGTGGGGTCGCCTGGCTGTCCGGTGGTGCACCGGACAGGTACTGTAGACTGTCTGGTGCGCCGTCTCGTGCGTGCCTGACTTCTGCGTGCTCTGGCGCGCATTAAATGCCTCTACAGGTGACCATTGGCGCTGATGTAGCCGTTGCTCCGCTGGCTCACCGGACAGTCCGGTGTGCACCGGACATGTCCGGTGAATTATAGTGGAGCGGTTTCCTAAAGCTGGCGAGTTCAGAGTCGCTCTTCCTTAGGGCACCAGACACTGTCCGGTGGTGCACCGGACAGTCTGGTGAATTATAGCGGAGCCCTCTGAAAATTCCTGAAGGTGAAGAGTTCAGCCTGGAGTACCCTGGTGCATCGGACACTGTCCGGTGGCACACCGGACAGTCCGGTGCGCCAGACCAGGGCTGCCTTCGGTTACCCCTTGCTCTTTTTGTTGAACCCTTTTCTTGATCTTTTTATTGGCTATTTGTGAACCTTTGGCACCTGTATAACTTATAGACTAGAGCAAACTAGTTAGTCCAATTATTTGTGTTGGGCAATTCAACCACCAAAATCATTTAGGAAAAAGGTGGAAGCCTAATTCCCTTTCAATCTCCTCCTTTTTGGTGATTTATGCCAACACAAACCAAAGCAAATATAGAAGTGCATAATGAACTAGTTTGCAAGATGTAAGTGCAAAGGTTACTTAGAATTGAGCCAATATAAATTCTCATAGGATATGCATGGATTGGTTCTTTATAATTTTAACATTTTGGACCACGCTTGCACCACATGTTTTGTTTTTGCAAATACTTTTGTAAACTCTTTTCAAATTCCTTTTGCAAATAGTCAAAGGTAAATGTATAAGATTTTGTGAAGCATTTTCAAGTTTTGAAATTTTCTCCCCCTGTTTCAAATGCTTTTTCCTTTGACTAAACAAAACTCCCCTTCAATAAAATTCTCCTCTTAGTGTTCAAGAGGGTTTTAAGATACCAATTTTTGAAGGTGCTACTTTCTCCCCCTTTTGAACACAATAAGATACCAATTTGAAAATTATGAGTTTTAAAATTAGGTGGTGGTGCGGTCCTTTTGCTTTGGGCCAATACTTTCTCCCCCTTTGGCATGAATCGCCAAAAACGGATACTTAGAGTGAAATATAGGCCCTTTTCTAACTATTTTCTCCCCCTTTGGCAAACAAATAATATAAGTGAAGATTATACCAAAGTCGGAGAGATGCTCGGAGCGACGGCGAAGGATAAGTTAATGGAGTGGAGTGGAAGCCTTTGTCTTCGCCGAAGACTCCAATTCCCTTTCAATATACCTATGACTTGGTTTGAAATACACTTGAAAACACATTAGTCATAGCACATGAAAGAGATGATCAAAGGTATAATATATGAGCTATGTATGCAAGACATCAATAGAAATTTCTAGAATCAAGAATATTTAGCTCATGCCTAAGTCTGGTAAAAGTTTGTTCATCTAATGGCTTGGTAAAGATATCGGCTAATTGATCTTTAGTGTTAATATATGCAATCTCGATATCTCCCTTTTGTTGGTGATCCCTAAGAAAATGATACCGAATGGCTATGTGTTTAGTGTGGCTATGCTCAACGGGATTATCCGCCATGCGGATTGCACTCTCATTATCACATAGAAGAGGAACTTTGGTTAATTTGTAACCATAGTCCCGCAGGGTTTGCCTCATCCAAAGCAATTGCGCGCAACAATGGCCTACGGCAATGTACTCAGCCTCGGCGGTAGAAAGAGCGACCGAATTTTGCTTCTTTGAAGCCCAAGACACCAAGGATCTTCCCAAGAACTGGCAAGTCCCCGATGTGCTCTTTCTATTGATTTTGCACCCTGCCTAATCGGCATCGGAATAACCAATTAAATCAAATGTGGATCTTCGAGGGTACCAAAGCCCAAACTTAGGAGTATAAGCCAAATATCTCAAGATTCGTTTTACGGCCGTAAGGTGAGATTCCTTAGGGTCGGCTTGGAATCTTGCACACATGCATACGGAAAGCATAATGTCCGGTCGAGATGCACATAAATAGAGTAATGAACCTATCATCGACCGGTATACCTTTTGATCGACGGATTTACCTTCCGTGTCGAGGTCAAGATGCCCATTAGTTCCCATGGGTGTCTTGATGGGCTTGGCATCCTTCATCCCAAACTTGTTTAGAATGTCTTGAGTATACTTCGTTTGGCTAATGAAGGTGCCCTCTTGGAGTTGCTTCACTTGAAATCCTAAGAAATACTTCAACTCCCCCATCATTGACATCTCGAATTTTTGTGTCATGATCCTACTAAATTCTTCACATGTAGATTCGTTAGTAGACCCAAATATAATATCATCAACATACATTTGGCATACAAACAAATCATTGTCAAGAGTTTTAGTAAATAAAGTAGGATCGGCCTTGCCGACTTTGAAGCCATTAGCAATAAGGAAATCTCTTAGGCATTCATACCATGCTCTTGGGGCTTGCTTGAGCCCATAAAGCGCCTTAGAGAGCCTATAGACATGGTTAGGATACTCACTGTCTTCAAAGCCGGGAGGTTGCTCAACATAGACCTCTTCCTTGATTGGTCCGTTGAGGAAGGCACTCTTCACGTCCATTTGATAAAGCTTGAAGCCATGGTAAGTAGCATAGGCTAATAATATACGAATTGACTCAAGCCTAGCTACGGGTGCATAGGTTTCACCAAAATCCAAACCTTCGACTTGGGAGTATCCCTTGGCCACAAGTCGAGCTTTGTTCCTTGTTACCACACCATGCTCGTCTTGCTTGTTGCGGAAGACCCATTTGGTTCCTACAACATTTTGGTTAGGACGTGGAACTAAATGCAATACCTCGTTCATAGTGAAGTTGTTGAGCTCCTCTTGCATCGCCACCACCCAATCCGAATCTTGAAGTGCTTCCTCTACCCTGTGTGGCTCAATAGAGGAAACAAAAGAGTAATGCTCACAAAAATGTGCAACACGAGATCTAGTGGTTACCCCCTTATGAATGTCGCCGAGGATGGTGTCAACGGGGTGATCTCGTTGGATTGCTTGGTGGACTCTTGGGTGTGGCGGCCTTGCAACTTGCTCATCCTCCTTGTCTTGATCATTTGCATCTCCCCTTTGATCATTGTGTCATCTTGAGGTGGCTCATCATTTTGATTTTCTCCTTCATCAACTTGAGCCTCGTCCTCATTTTGAGTTAGTGGAGATGCTTGCGTGGAGGAGGATGGTTGATCTTGTGTCTTTGGAGGCTCTTCGGATTCCTTAGGACACACATCCTCAATGGACATGTTCCTTAGCGCGATGCATGGAGCCTCTTCTTCACCTATCTCATCAAGATCAACTTGCTCTACTTGAGAGCCGTTAGTTTCATCAAACACAACGTCACAAGAAACTTCAACTAGTCCTGAGGACTTGTTAATTAAAGACTCTATATGCCCTTGTGTTTGAATCATATCCTAGTAAAAAGCCTTCTACTGTCTTAGGAGCAAATTTGGATTTTCTACCTCTTTTAATAAGAATAAAACATTTGCTACCAAAGACTCTAAAATATGAAATGTTGGGCTTTTTACCGGTTAGGAGTTCGTATGATGTCTTCTTGAGGATTCGGTGTAGATATAACCGGTTGATGGCGTAGCAAGCGGTGTTAACCGCCTCGGCCCAAAACCGATCCAGCGTCTTATACTCATCAAGCATGGTTCTTGCCATGTCTAATAGAGTTCGATTCTTCCTCTCCACTACACCATTTTGTTGTGGGGTATAGGGAGAAGAGAACTCATGCTTGATGCCCTCCTCCTCAAGGAAGCCTTCAATTTGAGAATTCTTGAACTCTGTTTCATTGTCGCTTCTAATTTTCTTGATCCTCAAGCCGAACTCATTTTGAGCCCGTCTCAAGAATCCCTTTAAGGTCTCTTAGGTTTGAGATTTTTCCTGCAAAAAGAACACCCAAGTGAAGCGAGAATAATCATCCACAATAACCAGACAGTACTTACTCCCGCCGATGCTTATGTAAGCAATCGGGCCGAATAAATCCATGTGTAGGAGCTCCAGTGGCCTGTCGGTCGTCATGATGTTCTTGTGTGGATGATGAACATCAACTTGCTTTCCTGCTTGGCATGCGCTACAGATCCTGTCTTTCTCAAAATGAACATTTGTTAATCCTAAAATGTGCTCTCCCTTTAGAAGTTTATGAAGATTCTTCATCCCAACATGGGCTAGTCGGCGGTGCCAGAGCCAACCCATGTTAGTCTTAGCTATTAAGCAAGTGTCGAGTTCAGCTCTATCAAAATCTACCAAGTATAGTTGACCCTCTAACACTCCCTTAAATGCTATTGAATCATCACTTCTTCTAAAGACAGTGACACCTACATCAGTAAAAAGACAGTTGTAGCCCATTTGACATAATTGAGATACGGAAAGCAAATTGTAATCTAATGAATCAACAAGAAAAACATTGGAAATGGAATGGTCAGGAGATATAGCTATTTTACCCAAACCTTTGACCAAACCTTGGTTTCCATCCCCGAATGTGATAGCTCGTTGGGGATCTTGGTTTTTCTCGTAGGAGGAGAACATCTTCTTCTCCCCTGTCATGTGGTTTGTGCACCCTCTATCGATGATCCAACTTGTGCCCCTAGATGCATAAACCTACAAAACAAATTTAGTTCTTGACTTTAGGTACCCAAACGGTTTTGGGTCCTTTGGCATTAGACACAAGAACTTTGGGTACCCAAACACAAGTCTTGGAGCTCTTGTGTTTGCCCCCAACAAACTTGGCAACTACCTTGCCGGATTTGTTAGTCAAAACATAAGATGCATCAAAAGTTTTAAATGAAATGTCATGATCATTTGATGCATTAGGAGTTTTCTTCTTAGGCAACTTAGCACGGGTTGGTTGCCTAGAGCTAGATGTCTCACCCTTATACATAAAAACATGATTAGGGCCAGAGTGAGACTTCCTAGAGTGAATTCTCCTAATTTTGCTCTCGGGATAACCGGCAGGGTACAAAATGTAACCCTCGTTATCCTGAGGCATGGGAGCCTTGCCCTTAACAAAGTTAGACAATTTCTTTGGAGGGGCATTAATTTTGACATTGTCCCCCTTTCGGAAGCCAATGCCATCCTTGATGCCAGGGCGTCTCCCACTATAGAGCATGCTTCTAGCAAATTTAAATTTTTCATTTTCTAAGTCATGCTCGGCAATTTTAGCATCTATTTTTGCTATATGTTCATTTTGTTGTTTAATTAAAGCCATATGATCATGAATAGCATCAATATCAACATCTCTACATCTAGTGCAAATAGAAACATGCTCAACGGTAGATGTAGAGGGTTTGCAAGATTTTAATTCTACAACCTTAGCATGTAATATATCATTTTCACTTCTAAGGTTAGAAATAGTGACATTGCAAACATCAAAATCTTTAGCCTTAGCAATTAATTTTTCATTTTCACATCTAAGGCTATCAAGAGAAATATTCAATTCATCAATCTTAGCAAGTAAATCAACATTATCATCTCTAGGATTGGGAATTGAAACATTACAAACATGAGAATCAACCTTATCATTTAAATTAGCATTTTCATTTCTAAGGTTGGCAATTAAATCATGGCATGTGCTTAGCTCACTAGTTAATTTCTCACATTTTTCAACTTCTAGAGCATAAGCATTTTTAACCTTAACATGCTTTTTGTTTTCCTTGATTAGGAAGTCCTCTTGGGAGTCCAAGAGTTCATCCTTCTCATGGATGGCACTAATTAGTTCATTTAATTTTTCCTTTTGTTGCATGTTTAGGTTGGCAAAAAGAGTACGCAAATTATCCTCCTCATCACTAGCATTATCATCACTAGAGGATTCATATTTAGTGGAGGATTTGGATTTAACCTTCTTCTTTTTGCTGTCCTTTGCCATGAGGCACTTGTGGCCGACGTTGGGGAAGAGAAGTCCCTTGGTGACGGCAATGTTGGCGGCGTCCTCGTCGGAGGAGTCGGTGGAGCTCTCGTCGGAGTCCCACTCGCGGCACACATGGGCATCGCCGCCCTTCTTCTTGTGGTACCTCTTCTTTTCCTTTCTTCTCCCCTTCTTGTCGTCGCCCCTGTCACTGTCACTAGAAACACGACATTTGGCAATAAAGTGACCGAGCTTACCACACTTGTAGCAAACCTTCTTGGAGCGGGGCTTGTAATCCTTCCCCCTCCTTTGCTTGAGGATTTGGCGGAAACTCTTGATGATGAGCGCCATTTCCTCGTTGTCGAGCTTGGAGGCGTCAATGGGTTGTCTACTTGATGTAGACTCCTCCTTCTTCTCCTCCGTCGCCTTGAATGCCACCGATTGTGCTTCGGGCGTTGAGGAGGTGCCTTGCTCGATGATTTTCTTTGAGCCTTTAATCATTAGCTCAAAGCTTACAAATTTTCCTATAACCTCCTCGGGAGACATTAGCTTGTATCTAGGATCACCTCGAATTAATTGAACTTGCGTAGGGTTAAGAAAAACAAGGGATCTAAGAATAACCTTGACCATCTCATGGTCATCCCATTTTTCTCTCCCGAGGTTGCGCACTTGGTTCACCAAGGTCTTCAAGCGGTTGTACATAGCTTGTGGATCCTCCCCTTGGTGAAGCATGAAGCGATCGAGCTCCCCCTCGATCATCTCCCGCTTGGTGATCTTTGTCACCTCGTCTCCCTCGTGCGCGGTCTTGAGTACATCCCAAATTTCCTTCGCACTTTTTAACCCTTGCACCTTATTATACTCCTCTCGACTTAGAGAGGCGAGGAGTATAGTGGTGGCTTGGGAGTTAAAGTGGTGGATTTGGGCTACTTCGTCCGAGTCGTAGTCCTCATCCCCTACGGATGGTACCTGTACACCAAACTCAACAACATTCCATATGCTTGTGTGGAGTGAGGTTAGATGATGCCTCATTTTGTCACTCCACATATTATAATCTTCACTGTCAAAAACCGGTGGTTTGCCTAATAGAACGGAGAGCAAAGGAGTACGCTTTGAAATATGGGGATAGCGTAGGGGAATCTTACTATACTTATTGCGCTCATGGCGCTTACAAGTAACGGACGGCGCGTCGGAGCCGGAGGTCGATGGTGATGAAGTGTCGGTCTCGTAGTAGACCACTTTCCTCATCTTCTTGTGCTTGTCGCCTCTCCGATGCGACTTGTGGGAACAGGATTTCTTTTCCTTCCCCTTCCCCTTGTTGCGGGACTCTTCCGATGAAGTCTTCCCGTGGCTTGTAGTGGGCTTGTCGCCGGTCTCCATCTCCCTCTTGGCGTGATCTCCCGACATCACTTCGAGCGGTTAGGCTCTAATGAAGTACCAGACTCCGATACCAATTGAAAATCACCTAGAGGGGGGTGAATAGGGCGAAACTGAAATTTACAAAGTTAATCACAACTACAAGTCGGGTTAGCGTTAGAAATATAAACGAGTCCGAGAGAGGGCGCAAAAATAAATCGCGAGTGAGTGAAGAAGTGAGACGCAAGGATTTGTTTTACCGAGGTTCGGTTCTCGCAAACCTACTCCCCGTTGAGGAGGCCACAAAGGCCGGGTCTATTTCAACCCTTTCCCTCTCTCAAACGGTCCCTCGGACCGAGTGAGCTTCTCTTCTCAAATCAACCAGGAACAAAACTTCCCCGCAAGGACCACCACACAATTTGTGTCTCTTGCCTCGGTTACAATTGAGTTTTGATCACAAGAACAAATGAGAAAGAAAAGAAGCAATCCAAGTGCAAGAGCTCAAATGAACACAACAAATCTCTCTCACTAGTCACTAAAGCTTTGTGTGGAATTGGAGAGGATTTGATCACTTTGGTGTGTCTAGAATTGAATGCTAGAGCTCTTGTAAGGTGTAGAAGTGTGAAAACTTGGATGACTTGAATGTGGGGTGGTTGGGGGTATTTATAGCCCCAACCACCAAACTAGCCATTTGGTGAAGGCTGTTGTCGCATGGCGCACCGGACAGTCCGGTGCGCCACCGGACAGTGTCCGGTGTGCCAGCCATGTCACCCGGCTGTTAGGGTTCGACCGTTGGAGCTCTGACTGGTGGGGTCGCCTGGCTGTCCGCTGGTGCACCGGACAGGTACTGTAGACTGTCCGGTGCGCTGTCTCGTGCGTGCCTGACTTCTGCATGCTCTGGCGCGCATTAAATGCCTCTGCAGGTGACCGTTGGCGCTGATGTAGCCGTTGCTCCGCTGGCTTACCGGACAGTCCGGTGTGCACCGGACATGTCCGGTGAATTATAGTGGAGCGGTTTCCCGAAGCTGGCGAGTTCAGAGTCGCTCTTCCTTGGGGCACCGGACACTGTCCGGTGGTGCACCGGACTGTCCGGTAAATTATAGCGGAGCCCTCTGAAAATTCCCAAAGGTGAAGAGTTCAGCCTGGAGTACCCTGGTGCACCGGACACTGTCCGGTGGCACACCGGACAGTCCGGTGCGCCAGACCAGGGCTGCCTTCGGTTACCCCTTGCTCTTTTTGTTGAACCCTTTTCTTGGTCTTTTTATTGGCTATTTGTGAACCTTTGGCACCTGTATAACTTATAGACTAGAGCAAACTAGTTAGTCCAATTATTTGTGTTGGGCAATTCAACCACCAAAATCATTTAGAAAAAAGGTGGAAGCCTAATTCCCTTTCAATCGGCTTTCCCAACCTTGAAAGCATTAGCAATTAAAAAGTCTCTAAGGCATTCATACCATGCTCTTGGGGCTTGCTTAAGTCCATAGAGCGCCTTAGAGAGCTTACACTCGTGGTCGGGGTACCGTTCATCCTCAAAGCCAGGGGGTTGCTCCACGTACACCTCCTCCTTGATTGGCCCGTTGAGGAAAGCGCTCTTCACGTCCATTTGGAACAACCTGAAAGAATGGTGAGCGGCATAGGCTAACAAAATACGAATCGACTCTAGCCTAGCCACAGGAGCAAAAGTCTCCTCAAAGTCCAAACCTGCGACTTGGGCATAACCTTTTGCCACAAGTCGATCTTTGTTCCTTGTCACCATCCCGTGCTCGTCCTGTTTGTTGTGGAACACCCACTTGGTTCCCACAACGTTTTGCTTGGGACGTGGCACCAGTGTCCAAACTTCATTTCGCTTGAAGTTATTGAGCTCTTCCTGCAAGGCCAGCACCCAGTCCGGATCTAGCAAGGCCTCTTCTACCCTGAAAGGCTCAATAGAAGAGACAAAAGAGTAATGCTCACAAAAATTAGCTAATCTAGAGCGAGTGGTTACTCCCTTGCTAATGTCACCCAAAATCTGGTCGACAGGATGATTCCTTTGAATCATCGCTCGGACTTGAGTTAGAGGGGCCCGTGGTACTTCTTCCTCCTCATCTTTGACATCCTGTGCTCCCCCTTGATCACACGCCTTTTCTTGAGGGACATGTTCGTCATCTTGAGTTGGGGGTGCACCGTTGTTGAGGAAGAGGGTTGATCTTGCTCTTGGTGTTCCTGTGGTCTCACGTCTCCAATTGCCATGGTACGAATTGCGTCCGTTGGAACATCATCCTCATCTACATCATCAAGATCAACTTGCTCTCTTGGAGAGCCATTAGTCTCATCAAATACAACGTCGCTAGAGACTTCAACCAAACCCAATGATTTGTTGAAGACTCTATACGCCTTTGTATTTGAGTCATAACCTAACAAAAACCCTTCTACAGCTTTGGGAGCAAATTTTGTATTCCTACCTTTCTTCACCAGAATGTAGCATTTACTCCCAAAGACTCGAAAATATGAAACGTTGGGTTTGTTACCGGTTAGAAGTTCGTATGACGTCTTCTTGAGGAGGCGATGAAGATAGACTCGGTTTATAGCGTGGCAAGCTGTGTTCACAGCTTCCGACCAAAACCACTCGGGCGTCTTGAATTCTCCAAGCATCGTCCTCGCCATGTCTATAAGCATCCTGTTCTTCCTCTCTACCACACCATTTTGCTATGGTGTGTAGGGAGCAGAGAACTCGTGCTTGATTCCTTCCTCCTCAAGAAACTCCTCCACTTGAAGGTTCTTGAACTCGGACCCGTTGTCACTTCTAATCTTCTTCACCTTGAGCTCAAATTCGTTTTGAGCTCGCCTTAGAAAGCGCTTGAGGGTCCCTTGGGTTTCTGATTTATCCTGCAAAAAGAATACCCAAGTGAAGCGGGAAAAATCATCAACAATAACAAGACCATACTTACTTCCCGCGATGCTAAGGTAGGCGACGGGTCCGAAGAGGTCCATATGCAGTAGCTCCAGAGGTCTTGATGTAGTCATCACATTCTTGTTGTGATGAGCGCTTCCCACTTGTTTACCTGCTTGACAAGCTGCACAAGGTCTATCTTTTTCGAAATACACATTTGTTAGACCTAACACATGTTCTCCCTTCAGAAGTTTGTGAAGGTTCTTCATCCCAACATGTGCTAGACGGCGATGCCACAGCCAGCCCATGCTAGTCTTAGCAATTAAGCATGCATCTAGACCGGCCTCCTCCTTTGAAAAATCAACTAAATAGAGTTTGCCGTCTAGTACACCCTTAAAGGCTAATGAACCATCACTCCTTCTAAAGACAGACACATCTACATTTGTAAATACGCAATTGTAACCCATATTACATAATTGACTAACGGACAATAAGTTATACCCGAGCGATTCTACTAAAAACACATTAGAAATGGAATGCTCGGATGAAATAACTATTTTTCCTAGTCCTTTAACCTTGCCTTGATTCCCGTCACCGAATATGATTGAGTCTTGGGAATCTTTGTTCTTGACGTAGGAGGTGAACATCTTCTTCTCCCCCGTCATGTGGTTTGTGCATCCGCTGT
The DNA here is from genome assembly GCF_902167145.1 of Zea mays. Lineage (NCBI taxonomy): Eukaryota > Viridiplantae > Streptophyta > Magnoliopsida > Poales > Poaceae > Zea > Zea mays. The sequence continues at coordinate 148,181,266 of NC_050099.1, forward strand.
CGATAATCCAGCTTGAGCCCCCGGATGCATAAACCTGCAAGGCAAATTAGGCTTGGGTTTTAGGTACCCAACTCTTGTTGGGTCCTACAAGGTTAGTAACAATAGCCTTAGGGACGCAAATGCAAGTTTTATCTCCCTTGCATTTTGCCCCCAATTTCCTAGCAACCACTTTCTTATTTTTACATGAAAGTACAAAATCAGTGTTGCAAGCATGAAACACAGTAGCAGATTTATTTTGTATTTTCTTAGGTACATGATGAACAACATTGTTCCTAGACATATTTCTACCATGCACAAAGGAAGAACTTGAACCAAACATGGCATGTGAATCATAAGCATTAAAACTCATATTATAATGAACATTTCTAGAATATTTCCTATCATGATACAAGAAAGCATGATTCCTTTGAACACTATTAGTCATAGGGGCCTTCCCTTTGTCCTTGTCAGAGATGGGAGCCCTTTGACTTGTTAGGTTCTTGGCTTCCCTTCGAAAGCCAAGCCCATCCTTAATTGAGGGATGTCTACCAACAGTGTAGGCATCCCTTGTAAATTTTAGTTTATCAAAATCATTCTTGCTAGTCTTAAGTTGGGCATTAAGACTAGCCACTTCATCATTTAATCTAGTAATAGAAATTAAATGTTCACTACAAGCATCAACATTAAAATCCTTACACCTAGTGCAAATCACAACATGCTCAACACAAGAACTATATTTATTTGCTACTTCTAGCTTAGCATTTAAATCATCATTAATACTTCTTAAGCAAGCTAGTGTAATCAATTTCATCATCACTAGAGTCCTCATCACTAGAAGTAGAGTACTTAGGAGTTTCTCTAGTGATTACCTTCTTTTCCTTTGCCATTAGACAAGTATGGCGCTCGTTGGGGAAGAGCGACGACTTGTTGAAGGCGGAGGCGGCGAGTCCTTTGTCGTCAGAGTTGGACGACGAACAATCCGAGTCCCACTCTTTGCCGAGGTGTGCCTCGCCCTTCGCCTTCTTGTAGGCCTTCTTCTTTTCCCTCTTCCCGCCTTTCTCTTGTTCCTGGTCATTATTGTTGTCGGGACAATTTGCTATAAAATGACCATACTTACCACATTTAAAGCAGGAGCATTTCCCTTTCGCTTTGCTCTTGTTGGGATGCTCCTTTCTTCCTTTTAGTGCCGTCTTGAAGCGCTTGATGATGAGGGCCATTTCTTCCTCATTAAGCCCGGCCGCCTCAACTTGCGCCACCTTGCTAGGTAGCGCCTCCCTGCTACTTGTTGCTTTGAGGGCAACGGTTTGAGGCTCGTGGATCATCATTGGGCCATTTAGCGCCTCATCAACATATCTCGCCTCCTTGATCATCATTCGCCCGCTTACAAACTTCCCAAGTATTTCCTCGGGCGTCATCTTGGTATACCTAGGATTTTCACGAATAGAGTTTACAAGATGAGAATCAAGGACAGTGAAGGACCTTAGCATAAGCCGGACGACGTCGTGGTCCGTCCATCTCGTGCTTCCATAGCTCCTTATTTTGTTGACCAGGGTCTTGAGCCTGTTGTACGTTTGGGTTGGCTCCTCCCCCTGATCATTACGAACCTTCCCAGTTCGCCATCCACCAACTCCATCTTGGTGAGCATGGTGACATCATTTTCCTCATGCGAGATCCTGAGGGTGTCCCAAATCTGCTTGGCGTTATCCAAGCCGCTCACTTTATGGTACTCTTCCTTGCACAAGGATGCTAATAGAACAGTGGTAGCTTGTGCATTTTTGTGAATTTGTTCATTGATAAACATGGGATTATCCGAACTATCAAAATGCATTCCATTCTCTACTATCTCCCATATACTTGGATGAAGAGAGAACAAGTGACTACGCATTTTGTGACTCCAAAATCCGTAGTCCTCTCCATCAAAGTGTGGAGGTTTACCAAGAGGAATGGAAAGCAAATGAGCATTCGAATTATGCAAAATACGAGAATAATCAAAAGAAAAGTTTGAGTTGACCGTTTTCTTTTTCTCGTCGTAGTCGTCATCGTCTCTTTGGGAAGAAGAAGACTCGTCGCTGTCGTAGTAGACTATCTTCTTGATGCGCCTCTTCTTCTTCCCGTCTTTCTTTTTGTGACTCGAGCCAGAATCGGTGGGCTTACCATCTCTTGGCTCGTTGAAGGTGGACTCCTTCTCCTTATCGTTGACCACCATCCCCTTTCCCTTAGGATCCATCCCTTCGGGCGATTAGTCCCTTTCTTGAAGAGAACGGCTCCGATACCAATTGAGAGCACCTAGACGGGGGGTGAATAGGTGATCCTGTAAAAACTTAAAACTCATAGCCACAAACTTGATTAAGTGTTAGAGCAATAAAGCCAAGTGGCTAGAGAGGAGTTCTTGCTAAACACGATAACCACAAAGAAATCAACACAGAGAGGCACATTGGTTTATCCCGTGGTTCGGCCAAGTCCAACACTTGCCTACTCCACGTTGTGGCGTCCCAACGGATGAGGGTTGCACTCAACCCCTCTCAAGTGATCCAATGATCAACTTGAATACCACGATGTTTTTGCTTTCGTTTACTATCTCCCGTTCGCGAGGAATCTCCACAACTTGGAGCCTCTCGCCCTTACAAATGATGATCACAAAGGAACATGGAAGTAAGGGAGGGAGAGCAACGCACACAAGACACAAAATTAGAGCACAAACACGCACACAAGTCAACAACTTGAGCTCAAAGTTCACACACGGAGTTCTTGACTCAGAAGGAGCACAAATTGCTATCACAACGAATTAAATGCGCTAGAATGGAGTCTTGGTGCTTAGGGATGATCAAAGAATGCTTGGTATACTCCTCCATGCGCCTAGGGGTCCCTTTTATAGCCCCAAGGCAGCTAGGAGCCGTTGGAAGCAATCCAGGAAGGCAATTCTTGCCTTCTGTCGGGTGGCGCACCGGACAGTCCGGTGCACCACCGGACAGGCACTGTTCACAGTCCGGTGCAGATTGCTTTCCAAAATTGGCGCAGCCGACCATTGAAGATTTGGAGCCGTTGGCACACCGGACACTGTCCGGTGCACACCGGACAGTCCGGTGCCCCCATCCGACCGTTGGCTCGGCCACGCGTCACGCGCGGATTGCGCGGCTGACCGTTGGCGCAGTCGACCGTTAGCTCACCGGACAGTCTGGTGCCTCACCGGACAGTCCGGTGAATTTTAGCCGTACGCTGTTGACTGTTTCCCGAGAGCGGCGACTTCGCCGCAGACGACTCATCGGACAGTCCGGTGCACCACCGGATAGTTCGATGATTTATAGTCGTACGCCGCCGTCGAGACCCGAGAGTAGGCTGTTCATCTGGACTGGTCCTGGCACACCGGACACTGTCCAATGCACCACCAGACAGTCCGGTGCACCCAGACCGAGCAGCCTTTTGGCTGTACACAGCCAAGTTATCTCCAAAGTGATTTCTCCTGTTTCTAGCACTTGGACACAATACATTAGTCTTCAAAACAATGTACTAAGTCTAGAAACATACCTTTAATCTTGATTTGCACTTCTTGAGTCTTTGGCACAAATATCACTCAAGGCATTTTTGTGTGGAGCACTTAATCACCAAAATCTTATGGAAATGGCCCAAGGGCACATTTCCCTTTCAACAACAACATGGGTTCGAAAACCCTAAGTACGAAGTGTACTTTCGTAAGTCTTACCTGACAAAGGAAAAGACTCTCAAGGATATGCTGGCTTGTGGGATTCAAGGTAAAGCTAATCAAGAATCAAAGACTCTATTTGTAGAAAAGCTTACTAACAGTGTATCCTTAAAAATCCAGTTTTATTATTAGGTTAAGTCATTACCTGTATCTAGAGTTCTTTCTATCCTAGTTCAGGCACTTAGCCTACACTAGCCATCTTTTATCACCCCTTGAGTTCACTGGATTGCTACATGTAAGCCAGTGACCAAGTTTTCATGTCTGAGAAGTAACGGCTATCCGAATCGATTAATACCTAGCTAGGGATCTCCAACCACACGACATATATAGCACTTAACCCTTGCATATGTCAACTCGCCACCGGGTTTCTCCAGACTAGAATGGGTTCACGCTAACCGAGAGCACAGATACACCACCGTCCAGCCTCTTGCCATGGAGGGTACACGCTACTCTCACCATCTCTCCACTCCCATTGCGTGGTGGCCTTTCTGGTATTGGTCCGACCGAGACAAAGCTTACCCATAATGAGGCATGTGGCCAATTAAAAGGACCTCGATCATCAAGCCTACATCGACACGGTCCTTAATCGACTCAGACAGAGACTACACCGAGACTCCTTTCTCGTGCAAGTCACCCACCTGATCTCGTCTTTATTACTTGAAACCCAAAGTTTGGTACCTGACAGAGGTACCCTTTTCAGATGTTGAACCCATCATGGCCATGATGGATTCGCTATCAAGTCTTTTCTTTGAAAACTTCCCATCCCATATGAAGCATCATCTTTTGTTTTAAAACAAAACATTTTGTTCTCTAAAGCAAAGCTAAGCATCAGAAAACTTTTAAGTAAATCAGGTATCAAGGAATGGCAATCAATTCTAAGGAAGGGAATGCAGCAATTGTTTAGCACACAATTCCTATCACCTAATGCATCATATAAGGTGATAAAGATTTTAAAACACAAGGAAAGGGATAATGAACTGGGGCGTGCCTTGTGTGCAGGAGGCTCAGGGTCTGTCCCACAGATGTCAAAATAGAAGTTGTTCTCGACAGGTGGAATTTTAGCTTGCGGGGCAACTTCTTCTTCGACTATCACTTCTTCGTTTTCTATACATAACAATACATATACATGAATGCTTATGTGATGCTATGAATATGCAGTTATAATAAAAACACCCTAAGTTGTATCTTGAATACAACCTTTCTTCACGATACACCTGAGTCACTAGAGTTTCCTGAGCTAGTATTCTATTAGGGTTAGGCAATTATACCCTAGGGAACTAGTGTATTGTGTTTGGGATCAAACAATGTTCAAAGCATGTCAAATTCTACCCAAGGGCTTTAATCCTCAAATTAAGGTTACCCAAAAAGTTTTATTAATTTTGGAGCTACCAAATTAATTCTAAAATTCTAAAAGGCTAGGTTTATGCATCTTTAAATGCTAAATAATTCCAGGTTTGAACTAAAAATCTTGGAACTATTTTTATTAAATACTATATGATTTTAGGAGTCTAGCAAAATTGGTCCTATAATTTTACCATTTTTCTAGAATTTCCTACAATTTCCCAAGCCTAGCAGAAAAAAGAAAAAAGAAAAAGGAAGAAGAGTACTCAACCAAAACTAGATCGATCCGGCCCACGACCAGGCAAACGCGTCCACGCTGGCGATTTTGCATAGAGATCCTCAGTGATTTGAAAAATCAATAAAGACTCCCTATGCACTATAACTTGTCTGGCTGACAATCGCACTTAAGCCCCTCTCCTTTCTCTCCTTCGCAAGATCGAGTCCCCGACGGTGAACGACGGCGTGCGCGCTCCAGCGAACCTGTACCGGCCACAACTCTCAATAATTCGTGCTCTAGTTCAGTCTACGCCTAATTCCACCCTTGGCGATCCACTGGGAAACACTAATTTAACCCGAACACCACTCAAGAGCTCGATTCACACAAACCCGCGGAGTTGTAGACATTCCTGACGCGTTCCTAATGTTCTAGTGTGGTATAGCCTAATTGGTCGAGCCGACGAGCATCACAAGCATGCGAGAGTGCTGAAACACGGACAGGGAGGACGAGTGCAGACCTGAGAGCGGCTGGCTACGGTGGGGTGACATACGGTGGCGTAGACGACCGATTTGGGGGAAGAACGAAATTCTCCGGCTATGGTGGCTAATCGAGCCGACGAGCATCACAAGCATGCGAGAGTGCTGAAACACGGATAGGGAGGACGAGTGCAGACCTGAGAGCGGCTGGCTACGGTGGGGTGACATACGGTGGCGCAGACGACCGATTTGGGGGAAGAACGAAATTCTCCGGCTATGGTGGCTAATCAGAGGCGGGAGTGGGTGCTCTGGGTTCGTGATAAGCTAACGGAGCTGACTGTGCACTCAATTTATAGCAGCTGGCCACGGTTGTCTGGAATTTGAAGGAGATTTGGATCACGGTGGTGATAGGATGTTGCACTGGTGAGCTCGTCGTGGCGTTCAATGGCACTATGACTCAAGGGCGGTAACTCTTAGCTTGCCACGGCTTCGGGTACGTGGTGAAAGGACTTCGACATGGCGCAATCACGGTGAACGGTGATCTCCACGGCGATGACCGCCCGACCACGTCGCTGCGCAAGTGGGTACAACAACTGGGTAGTAACAGTGCCCCGACTTCATCCCCTGCGCGAGATCTTTCACTTTACGTAGGTATCCACATGCCATTGGGCACGAATCGCAACGCCGGCAAGGATCATGATGAGGGATCACCGGCGGCAATGCACTGAACCTGTCGATCTTTATCACGTTACTGTACCATGCGAATTCCTTTCATTACGCCTGACAAAGCAGATTAAGAAGCTCCATTCTCCATTTTTCATGTGGAGAGCTACCGATCCATATGCACCAAAGTTGTTGCTCTATAAACCAGCTTGGTTTTTGTTATAAAGACCTTGATCGAATTCTCACCGAATCATACAGAATTCAGCCTCTAAAGTTCATCCGAGCTCACTGTCAGTCAAACCCTAACACCTGATCCGACTGACAGCCTGACTTTTAGTCCCTTTTTCTCCAATTTTTGTACAGCACCAATGCTTAGTCTCTTAATCAAACTTGTACCCCTAACATAGCTCTACAAGTTTGATGTATTGACATAGAGCAAAACCTTTATGGATTAAGAACACAAGGTTCCAAAGTCAGCTTAATAACACTGATTTCAGAGTTAACCCAATGGGTGCTCTTGGGACTTTTTGCAATCAACTCCAATTTGTTCCACATTACTTGAAAATCCTCTAATGTAAAAGTTGTTTGGTTTTTCATGTTCTACCACTTTGATATATACACTTTGGTCCAAAAGTGTATAGAAATTGAAATCACTCCATAGGGCACAAATTAGGGTTTTCTAGGGTTCCTCTTAGGGCTTTGAGCACTCTAGGGTTTTTGTGCCACTCAAATTCATCAAACTTAGTTTCTTGTGAACATTTCCCATAACTTTTGAGGTAATACTCAATTTGGTCTCATATTTACCCATATGCTCTAATCCCATGGTTAAGTACCCTATTCTAGGGTTAAGAAGTACTTCAAAACATCACATCACATTTGTTTTGAAGTTTTAGCCTAGTGGATGCATTCTAGGTGTAACAAACATAATGATATGTTAATGCATATGATGCCATGCTCAAATTTTAGTTCTAGTAACACCAGGGCTATTACACTAGAGGTGGACCATCCGTGATGCACTTTATCTGACATCTGGCGACATATTTAATGCACTTATATCCATTTATATAGTTGTTGCAACTAATCATTAAGATCTAGTCATTGACCTTGCAGGGGCGGATCGTCCGAGTAGAGCATGCAGACCGTTCGCTTGTGCACAAAACGAAGTAACGATTTTGGGTGGTCGAAGGCTATAAATACCCCCTATCCATCCCATTCAATGGTATCCAAGCATACCAAGCACTTCATTCAGTCCTATTCACTACAAGAGCAAGAGCACTCACTCCAAGTCATACTCAAAACAATCAATAGTCTCCAAGTGCCACAATCTAGAAGTGATCAACTAGTCATTAGTGCCTTGTGAGAGACATTGAAGAAGAGACATCAAAGTCATACTCAAAACAATCTAGAGTTTTGATTTTAGCTTTCTTTCTCACTTCTAATCATACTCTCATTCTTGTAAAGGCTGGCGAGAGACTCTCAAGTTTGTGGAGATCACCATGGAGACTTCGTGTCTCTTAAGTTGAGAAGAAACACTCAAACAGTCTAAGTGAATGGATTAAGAGAGGGAGAGGGTTAAAAGAGACCTATCCTAAGTGGACTCCTCAACGAAGAGGTAGGTTTCTTTGTGAAACTGGACTATGGTAAATAAAACACGTGTGTCTCTTGTTGTGATTTATTTGCGATTTATTTCTTCCTTCCTTCTTCAAATAGTTCTCTTGCTTGCACTTGATTCTAAATCAATTGTGTTGTTCCCTAAAGTAATTCCGCAATCATATTGAGCAACACTTGCAAGAAGAACTTCTCACCCTTACTCTGTTTGACTTATTTCTCATTCTAACACCTAATCAGGGTTTGAGTTTGTGTTTAAAGTCAAAATTTATAGGTTTCGCCTATTCACCCCCCTCTAGGTGACTTTCAAGTAGATGTACTATAAAGAGAGGAACTCAATATTCAAAATGGTTACTTCAGTGCTACTAGGTGAATTGATTCCATGCGTATTCATTAGACCTAATGGAGCCATGAAACTCCACATTTGATACAACTAAAAAGAAGCTAATTCATATGAACAAGTGTGAGGGACGTGTTGGACTTAGCACATGAGAAAAAGATAAAATAAAAAGAGCTAGAGGACATCTCTAGTAGGCGTTGAACCCAAGCACACATAGTGTTGGATCAACGCAATTCCAGTTTGATCGTTATGATGCTTGTTGTAGATCTTTAGTCTTTCTCGAGAGAATGTTGGACTCTGAGTTTTGATTCGACAATGTCAACTTAGGCCTCATTGGATAGGATGGGCATAATGTTCATTAGGGAGTCCCACTATTAAGCATGCGAGAAAATTCATATAAGGGTCATTATACCCTAAGTATTGGTCGAACGAGGATCTTTAGACTAGTTCGACACTTCTAGGAGCTCTCTAGTTGCTTTCAACAGGCATCTAACCCTGGTCGGTGCTCACCCAACGGCCATCAGACCAAGCATGTCCATACCTATTGGGTTTGCAATGGTAACATTCAAACTTCTAGAACATATGATAGGCTCTGGAGTTGTCGGATCCAAGGTTAATGGTTCGGCAGTTGGCGTCGATCAATCCAACACCCAGATTTCTACACGGTAGAGAGACCAACAACTAGTTGTCTCTTGAGACCTTATAAATAGAGCGCATTCTAGCTTCCCAACTTAACATACACCTTAGTAAGCCTAAGAGAACATCTCGCACACATCTCTAGTGATATTGACACATTCAAAGTGAGATTGTGAGTGATCTTTAGTGATTTATATTAAGTTATTGTATTTAGTAGCAATAGTGGCCATATTGAGTTGTGGGATTCTTGTTACTCTTGGTGGTTGCCGCCACCCAAACGGTTTGGAGGCAACAGAAGGCCATGTAGTAGATTTCGTGATTTTGCCAATTTTGATCATCATTGCGAGGGGCGCTTGTGCTTATTCTTCATGGGATATTCACGAAGAGCAAATATAGCGAAACCATGGCTTGTTGGGTTTCCTCTCTAGAGTGATTCTTAAGGTTTCCTTATTGTGTAGTGGTGTAGCTAGGATTTTAGTGATGGATGGTCTAGCAAATGTTTTTAATAATATATGTACATCACCTCGTCATGTAAATAAAAAAATTACCAAATACAATATGGTCGAATAAAAAGGTCTTACATTCATCTAATATCTTAAAAACAAAAGTTATAAAAATAATCTAATATCTTAAAAATAAAATATAAAAAATTACTAGACACAATATGGTTTATATGTACTACGCACATACGTGTGACTGTATGAGAATTGATTGATCATGTATTGTTGATGAGATTTACGATACCTACATGGTGAGCACGACCTCCTCCTGCTTAAGCGACTTGACGCGAGCACGAACACACAACCTGTCGTACCAAGACCGGAGTGCGTGCGCGGTGTAGTCATGCTCGTTCTGCTTGGCGTGCCACCACACGCGCTTGTTTTGGAACTAGATACCACCTAGTGCAGTTGCAGGCTTAGATGCGTAGCTCCACCTAAATCGAGGTTGTTGTTTAGGAGTAATATTTTTATACATAATACATATAGCTTAATAGCCTTTGGGCCAGGGTGGTCCCTGGACCATATGCATGGACCACCCTCTAGCTCCACCCTTGTAATTGTGGGATTAACAACTAATGACAATTAGCACATGAATCGTCTAGCTTGGACTCACCACAACAAGGACATAAGTTGCGAGCAAGAAACTGAACCTCGAGAATATATCTTGTGGCATCATCTCTTGTCTCATGTGGTTTGCACTCTGGACTTACTCTTAAAACTACATCTATTTAATGTATCATATTTGTGTATTTAACCTTGTGATATTTGTCGGGGACCGTAATTAGGGGTACCCCCAATGCTCCTTAACCTGGCCGAAAAACATCTTCGGAACAAACCATCAACAACTGATAAGCACGGTTCAAGTCAGGGCCTTGTAGGACACGACCTTGCCTCGTCCGAACCCAGCCTCGGGCGCAGACAATAGTCCTGGGGCAAATTCACGCCTTGCCCGAGAGTCCCCTCTGTCAACAAGCGCACCCCCGTCTCACCCAAGGCTAAGCTCAGGCGAACTTTGTCACACAGCGACCTCGACCGAATCGCCTTACCAACCGACCGTATCGTATGCACATTTAATGCGGAGATCGCCTGACACCTTGTCCTGACACGCGTGCCTCAGTCGGCAAGGTCAAAGTGACCGCAGTCACTTCGCCCCTTTACTGACCGTTCTAACAGGAAAACAGCACTATTCACCCTGCTCCGGCAACTGTGCCAGCCACCAGGGAAAGACTAACAATAGTCACGGCCTTTCCCGAGTTCGGCCTCGGGCGCAACAGGGAGCTCCGCCTCACCCGACCCCGGGCCTCGGCCTTAGCTTCGGTCTCGGGAGAAGGTCTCCGCCTCGACCGACCCCGACCTCGGCCTCAGCCTCGGCCTCGGGAGAAGGATTCCGCCTCGCCCGACCTCGGCCTCGGGGAAGGACTCCACCTCGCCCGACCTCAGCCTCGGCCTCAGAGGAGTCGCCGCCTCGCCCGACCTCTGCCTCGGATCAACTACGCTATAGGGGATACATCATTACCCTACCCCTAGCTAGCCGCTTCAAGCTATGAAGGAACAAGACCGGTGTCAAAACTGGGTTACTCCGGTAATAGGTAATGATAGTTCCCTGCGTGCGCCCGTGACGTCGGTTGCTCTCAACCCCCTACGGAAGCAAGGAACGTCAGTAGGATCCATGCCGCACCACCAGCTATGCTTCTACAGGGCTCAAGGCACTTCACCGACGGCCACATTGGTACATGTACAGGGCTCAAGGCACTTCTCTACCAGCCACGTTAGCTCATAGCTACACCCCTATTGTACAGCTGGGCATCACCTTGTATCTATAAAAGGGGGACGTCCAGGGCCTTCCAGGGGGGACGGGAAAAAGCGCACGTACGAACACATGGACGCACCACGCAGATGAGCAGAGGCAGGCAGAGTAGGAGAGACGCAGACAAGCAGAGGCAGACTCAGACGGCTCGCCTCAAGGCCGAACCCTCTCTTTCTCGCTCTCTCTCGTTCTCGCTCTCCCGCAACGCTTGTAACCCCTACTACGAGCACCCCGGTGCAAGATAACATAAGCCTCATTTCCCTCTTGTGTTCCATCTTGCATCAACCCATCTGGGCAGGGACACGCAGCGACAAATTTACTGGTCGATTGACGGTCCTCACGGGTCCAAAACGCCGATAGTTGGCGCGTCAGGTAGGGGTCCTGCTGCGTGTTGACAAACACTTTCCCGTTGAGTTCCAGATGGGTAGCCTTCAGCAGCCTCTTCAGCCCGGGACGGTGCTCCGCTTCGGAAGTCTCGAGTTCATGTCCCTCGACGGCGGCTACGACATGGTACTGCACCCATCGCAGCACGACGACGATCGTCGGCCCGCCCGGCGGAGGTGAACTCGACGACGGCATCTCCTCACGGCAGAAGAGGAACACCCAGGTTTGCCTCGCCACCCTCCTCGCCGGAGGAGGAGGAGACGGGGCAACCGTGGCCAGGCAGGAGGCAGCACCTCGTCGGCTGTCGAACCAGAGCGGGTCGATGATACCGGCACCCCTGCAGGGGACATGTCGGGTGTTATCCTCGCACCTGAGACAACGACGGGTGTTGCTTCCCCGCAACATGCCAACCCCAAGCGGACTGAAGACGCCAGCACCCTCGCGAAGGACTTGCTGGACGTTAGCCTCGTACCCGAGATAACGGTGCAGTCCGTCCCTGATGCGACTTCACCACCGTCTATCGACCAAGAGGTACCATTCGTTTTCCATCCTGTTCCCTTTAGATTTAGCTTCGATCCACCAAGCGACCCCGCTTCGGTGAGCGCTTTCGCTAGGGCATATCCTGACCTTCTGGGGTACCATATGTGGTCAACTTGGGACCGACTGATGGCCGTCTCAACCTCCGGACCCACGGGTTTCGAGGAAGAGGACGACCCCAACGTCAGTTGGGATTTCTCGAGACTCCGTGATCCCAGTGCCATGCGTGACTTCATGTCCGTATGTGACCAGTGCCTCTCCGGCTGCTCTAATGATGGCCACAGCCTTGACGATGAGGGTTGCGACCCAACTCGCGAGTGCTACCACATCGATCAGGAAGATCACGATGGAGAAAACCACCTTGGCATGCCAGGAAGTGGCGGCGCCCTTGCACCTGCGTCTCGCGTTGAGATCCCGCGGGAGCTAGCTGTGGTCCAAGTCCCTGCGGGGGGTCAGGACACACAGCTTGAGCAACTCCGCGAGATGGAGGCCAAGCTCGATGAAGAAGCAGGGCGGCTTGTGCAGCTCTGACAAAACATCGAGCAGGAGTGGGTAGGCCGGGCACTCGCCGGAGGAGCGCGTCATCGGGCCCGGGACGTCCAGCGCCGTATTGTTGATGATGTCAGGGCAGGGCTGCCCCCGGCCTTCAGCGAGGCCGGCCAGAACCTAGCTGCAGCGGTGATGCTACTTCGAACAATGCCGGAGCCATCCACCATTGAGGGGCGACGTATCCAGGGCGAGCTCAAGGGCCTCCTGGAAGACGCTGCTGTCCGATAAGCCGAGAGCTCTACCTCCCGGAGGCGAGGGGACCCCTCAGAGCATCACGCAACGCCCTCCCAACGCATACGGGAGGCCTCGGTCCACACCGCGCGCACACGGGACGGGACACCTGCATCTCCGAATCGCCTCAGCGACGAGCAGCACCGCCGCGACCGTCGAGCCCGACTCGAGGAAAGGGTGCGTCGAGGAGCGCCCGACGCGAAGCGGCGCGCCGGCAACTTCGAACCGGCCGAGGCAGTTAAGTTCGTCTCCATCGACCCCAGCAATGACGCCGGCAAGAAAGTTAGGATCGGCTCCAAGCTCGACCCCAAATAGGAAGCAGTGCTCATCGACTTTCTCCGCGCAAACGCCGAAGTTTTTGCGTGGAGTCCCTCGGACATGCCCGGCATACCGAGGGATGTCGCCGAGCACTCACTGGACATTCGAGCCGGTGCCCAACCCGTGAAGCAATCCCTGCGCTGCTTTGATGAAGAAAAGCGCAGGGCCATAGGCGAGGAGGTCCACTAGCTGATGGCTGCAGGGTTCATCAAAGAGGTATTCCATCCCGAATGGTTAGCTAACCCTGTGCTTGTAAAGAAAAAAGGTGGGAAATGGAGGATGTGCGTAGACTACACTGGTTTAAACAAAGCATGTCCAAAGGTTCCCTACCCTCTGCCTTGCATCGATCAAATTGTGGACTCCACTGCTGGGTGTGAAACCATGTCTTTCCTCGATGCCTATTCGGGCTATCACCAAATCAAGATGAAAGAATCCAACCAACTCGTGACTTCTTTCATCACACCCTTTGGCATGTATTGTTATACGACAATGCCATTTGGTTTGAGGAATTCAGGTGCCACCTACCAAAGGTGCATGAACCACGTGTTCGGAGAACACATCGATAGAACGGTCGAGGCTTATGTCAATGACATCGTTGTCAAGACAAGGAAAGCCTCCGACCTCCTCTTCGACCTCGAAATAACTTTCGGGTGCCTGCGTGCGAAGGGCGTAAAACTCAATCCCGAGAAGTGTGTCTTCGGGGTCCCCCGAGGCATGCTCCTAGGGTTCATCGTCTCCGAACGAGGCATCAAGGCCAACCCGGAGAAGATTGCGGCCATCACCAGCATGGGGCCCATCAAAGACTTGAAAGGAGTACAAAGGGTCATGGGATGCCTTGCGGCTCTGAGCCGCTTCATCTCGCGCCTCGACGAGAAAGGATTGCCCTTGTACCGCCTCTTAAGGAAGGCCGAGCGCTTCACTTGGACCCCCGAGGCCGAAGAAGCCCTCGGAAACTTAAAGGCACTCCTTACTAATGCACCCATCTTTGTGCCCCCTGCTGCGGGAGAAGCCCTCTTGATTTACATAGCCGCAACCACTCAGGTGGTCAGCGCCGCGATCGTAGTCGAGAGACGAGAAGAGGGGCATGCACTGCTCATCTAGAGGCCGGTCTACTTCATCAGCGAGGTGCTATCCGAGACCAAGATCCGCTACCCACAAATCCAGAAGCTACTGTACGCAGTAATTTTGACACGGCGAAAGTTGAGACACTACTTCGAGTCTCATCCGGTGACTGTGGTGTCATCCTTCCCCCTGGGAGAGATCATCCAGTGCCGAGAGGCCTCGGGTAGGATAGCAAAATGGGCAGTGGAACTCATGGGCGAAACACTTTCATTCGCTCCTCGGAAGACCATAAAATCCCAAGTCTTGGCGGACTTCCTGGCTGAATGGGTCGACACCCAATTGCCGACAGCTCCAATACAGCCCGAACTTTGGACCATGTACTTCGATGGGTCGCTGATGAAAACAGGAGCAGGTGCTGGCATGCTCTTCATCTCACCCCTCGGGAAACATGTGCGCTACGTACTGCGCCTCCATTTTCTGGCGTCAAACAACGTGGCCGAGTACGAAGCCTTGGTTAATGGACTGCGCATCACCGTCGAGCTAGGGGTTCGGTGTGGCGGAACTGACCGAATTATTCCAACTTAAGTGCCTAAGCCCTGCCTTAGAGGCTAGACCACACTTAAATGGGAATAACCCGTCAATTCCTCGGATCTAGTCCGACACGACCACTGACAGGATCAAGTACCACACTCTCACTCGATGGTGAGTCACAGAGCAAATACAATAAAGCATAAAACCATGCAGGTAAGAGTGTTAAATTATTACATCATCATCATCGGAGTTTTGCAAAAGTGACCATCATTGTTCGAAGTGCAGCGGAATAAAACTAACGGAAAATAAACAGAGAGATGGGGAAGCCTGTCCCATCACTCCTCATGCTCCTCCTCAGCCGAGGCGGGGTCCCACTCGACAGTCCAACCCGGTGGCAAGATGGACGGCCAAGTCACTCCAAAAACCATGTCCTCCAAAGAACCTGTAAAATTATGCCACACGCAAGGCTGAGTATACTAATACTCAGCTAGACTTACCCGGTGTGAGGAGTCTACTCCTCTACCTCTAGACATGCACCTGTTTGGCTGTGGGGTTTGGTTGCCAAAAGCACTAGCTGAGTTTCTAAATTCCAGTTTTAACTTTGTCAAATTTAAGTGTGACTCTCTTAAGGCTAAATGTGTACTATCTACTCACACATAGTGGCAAACATTTTTAGCAATCAACATCTTATATCATCTCATCATATTTCCACTTGTTACTCATTGTAGCAGCATGGATCAAGCAGTCTCATTAGCTGCGAGAAGCAGACGATTCGAATCGAGTTTTTATCCTTGCAAGGTAAACCTAAACACACGACATGGCGAGGCACTCCGTCCCCACACACATCAACCGTCCCCATCGATTCCCCGTCAGCAGATCAGGGCTCACCGCCTTGGCGTACAATGCCTCACTGACCCCGACTGCCGTCGTGCAGTGACCGCACTTGTACCCACCATAACCAGAATGGGAGACCACGTCTCAGGTCGCGTGAGGGGATATGTCCACTGCCAGGTTCACTCAGGTACTAGGCTTACCGATTTACCATATTTCTCGGCATGTGCTTAGTACGTTCAAACGCTTGACTCACGGTACCACACCTTAATCCTTATTCCAATTTCCACCTCGTAGACAACCAATCCCCATGGATTGTTGTCCACAGACCAACATCATTATGATATAAAAATGGATACACCCAATTCCTGACCTCGCGCGAGTGCTAGAAAAATCACTCGACTTCTACCGAGATCCTATTTAATAAAGCAGCTACTCGACTTAGCATACTAGTATCCATCTCAAAAGGAATCCTGAGTTCATGCAACTATGGCTTCAAACAACTCCTACACTTAAGTGCACAAACAAACCTACAATCATTAAGTATAGTAAAATAGCATAAATAACAGGTTATGCATAAAACCGGGGCTTGCCTTCCAAGGCTGTGGCAGGCAGATCCTCTGGTGCAGACTCGGGTGCTAGATCTGGGGCTACCTCCTGAGCAGCTCCTTGCTCCGGCACGAGGACGTACTCTCCGTCAGCGAGGTTACAGTCTATCGAAATGCAATGAACATGTATGTCATGATTATGCAGGATTTAAAAACATTACGCTAAGAGAAGAACACTAAATTAATGAGTAACTTAGGGTTTCCGGGTCATATGTGGCTTTTGGTGGTTTATGTTTATCACCTTTAGGTTTAAGTTTTTGTTGAGGATAAGTATAGGGAATTGGTATTGCCTTTATATACTTCAGTGGACAAGTTATAAAGAGTTTTTAGGATGACACCAATTTCCCGTTATTCACTTTTCCCCTTCCTTCATTTTCTACTTATGGTTTCTAGTGTAGGTTTGAACTACGACAGTGATTTAACATTTTCCAAAAATTCTGTAAAAATTACAGTGGGTTGCCATTTGCTATTCTAGCCTGTTGTAAGAACCTGAGGCTCAAAATATGGAGGCCATGCTTTAGACAAAAATAACAAGAGTTGTGTAAAATGGGCCACTTTGTACTACAACTCTTCATTAGAGGAGAGTTCCTTCCTAAGGGTTATTTTTGTTGGCATCTAACAGTAATAATAAACCTCTGTGCCAAAATTCACAGAAAGTTAATTGGTGGGTATTTAGTTGTGATTTTCTAAAGTTTTATGTCAAAAAGGTGCTTATAACTAACTTGTCATTTGAAAAATATCAAACAACAGATTTTATATTTTTCTTATGTTCATAATAACAAAACATTAGTTATCCCAAGGGTTGGGGTGTTTTCACCTTAGGGTTATTTTTGTAGAGTTTTTCTAAGCTTTCCTTGTTTTCTTAAAATAAAAGGGATCTTACTTATTTTATACTACACCAGGGTATGATAGATTTTTCTAGTAAACTACATGGAATAAGTACTCTAACAAAAATAGGGGTGTCCTCTGGTTCATTATTTAAATCATCTTTTTTATTTTTCTTAATCTTAAGCATATTGTAAAATGAATGGCAAAAAGTAAATTAATGGGGTGGACAGAGAGGTTTAACATTTTTGAACAGGTCAGTATGTGGATAGAAACTCTTCCAAATTTTTCTAACCCTAGTCAAAAAGTACAACTATTTTCTTTCTATTATTGAGCTTTTGGCTAAAACTATAATTAAATCAGAACCTTATAGTTTTCTATAGTACATAGGGGTTTTTATATTTTTATTAAGTAGGTCACATTATTTAGAGTCTGACAACATTGGTTTGACCAAATTTGGATGAACTAAACAGAAGTTATGGATTTTCCAAGTTTCTGTTCAAATTTAAAATCAGTTTTAATAAGGTTTTCTGAAAAAGTAGTTTACACCGAGGTCCCTGGGTTTAAACTAAATCAACCCGCACAAATCTACCCCTGCGCCACTATTCCCCTGGGTCGCTGACAGTTCAAAAAGCCCCCTGACCTTCTGTTCCTCTCACCCGCGGTCCTTCCCCCAATGTAAACAGTACCCGCGGGAAAGAAAAGGGTAGCGCGGCTTACCGGCGGCGAGATAGGTCCGGCGAAGGGCAAGGTTGGCTCGAGGAGGCTCTGGCGGTCACAGCGAGGTGCGGCTCGATGGCGGGGATGGCCGGAATCGCTCGGTCCACGTGTGCAGGCGGGTGTTCTCGTCGGCGGCGAGTGTACCGGCCAAACCACGGTGATCTGGTTCAATCCAAGGGCACGGTGAGCTTCACGGGGTAACGTAGAGACTGTGTGCACAAGGAATCGGAAAATGGTTCAGTGGATTACCCGGTCCACGCACTCCGGTGGGGTTGTGAACTCCGGCGACCGTGGACTGGCCTCTCCGGCGAAGTAGACTTCGATTCCTCGCTAGGGGAGCTTCACTAGGCTGTGCACACTCGTCTCCGAGGGTTGGACGGGGCTGGGAAGGGCTGGGCTGGCCGGTCCACGACGGCAGTGGCTCGGGTGGCCGCGGACACGCCGTGCTTGGGCAAACGACGGCGAGTTAAGCTTTGGTTAGGTTTGAGTGTGCGCGGAGGGGTGTGGCCGATGCCTCAGTGGGTTTTATAGGCGCGGGCGCACACAGGGGACACGGGCGCGGCTCGGCGCGGCGCGGGGTCGGGCGCGGGCGTGCTCTGGCGCGGCAGAGCGCGTCGAACACGTGGAGCTTTTCTTCTGCCCTTGTTCCACAGCTCACCCAAGTCGCAAACGTGCGAATCTTGGCATAAATCCGGCGCGAGTCTTTTCCTGGCACCTAGGGCTATCACTCATCTGTGAGACGCCATGGCAGATATGGCCTAGGGAGGGAGATCTTGGGTCGCCAAATCGGGTGTGTCACTCTGCCCACCTCGCGACAAAAACCATGCCAAGGTGTCGGCGTTTCGAGACAGGGGGGTCCCAAAGCCGACGAGTGAGTGTGCTGCGTGCCCCAGCCCAGATGGGTCGAGCGCGTGGGCGAGCGCGAAGGGGGGAGAGGCGAGGTGGCCGGAGCCGAGCGTGAGAGAGGTGGAAGTCCCGCGGCCTTCGTGTTCGTCCCGCGCCCAGGTCGGGTGCGCTTGCAGTAGGGGGTTACAAGCGTCCACGCGGGTGAGGGAAGCGAGCGGCCCCAAGAGAGCGCCTGTCCCGTCCTCGGTCCCGCGCGGCCAACCCTCTCTAAGAAGGCCCTGGTCCTCCCTTTTATAGTCGCAAGGAGAGGATCCAGGTGTACAATGAGGGGTGTAGCAGAGTGCTACGTGTCTAGCGGAGAGAGAGCTAGCGCCCTAGGTACATGCCAATGTGGCAGCCGGAGAGGTCTTGGCACCTTGCTGGCGTGATGTCGTGGCTGTCGGAGGTGCGACGGAGCCGGGCGGAGGGACAGCTGTTGGAGCGGTCGAGTCCTTGCTGACGTTGCCCTGCTTCCGTAAGAGAGCTGGGGGCCGCCGTCGTCACAGAGCTTGTGGAGCGCCATCATTGCCCATCCGGTCGGAGCTGGTCGGATGGGACGCCGGTCTTGTCCTCTGTGTCCCGAGTCGATTCGGGGTAGGATGATGATGGTGCTTCCTGTTGACGTGGCGGGTCTGTGCCCTAGGCGGGGTGACGTGGGGGCTCCTCCGAAGCCGAGGTTGAGTCTGTCCTCTGTTGCCGAGGCCGAGTCCGAGCCCCTGGGTCGGGCGAGGCGGAAGTCGTTCGGCAGAGGCCGGGGCGGAGTCCGAGCCCAGGGGTCGGGCGAGGCGGAGTTCGTCGTCTTCCGGGGCCGAGCCCGAGTCCGAGCCCTGGGTCGGGCGGAGCGGAGTTCGCCGTCTTCCGGGTCTTAGCCCGAGTCCGAGCCCTGGGGTCGGGCGGAGCGGAGTTCGCCGTCTTCCGGGTCTTAGCCCGAGTCCGAGCCCTGGGGTCGGGCGGAGCGGAGTTCGCCGTCTTCCGGGTCTTAGCCCGAGTCCGAGCCCTGGGGTCGGGCGGAGCGGAGTTCGCCGTCTTCCGGGTCTTAGCCCGAGTCCGAGCCCTGGGGTCGGGCGGAGCGGAGTTCACCGTCTTCCGGGTCTTAGCCCGAGTCCGAGCCCCGGGGTCGGGCGGAGCGGAGTTCACCGTCTTCCGGGTCTTAGCCCGAGTCCGAGCCCTGGGGTCGGGCGGAGCGGAGTTCGCCGTCTTCCGGGTCTTAGCCCGAGTCCGAGCCCTGGGGTCGGGCGGAGCGGAGTTCACCGTGGCGCCTTTGGCAAGGCCTGGCTGCCTGTCAGACTCACTCTGTCGAGTGGCACCGCAGTTGGAGTGGCGCAGGCGGCGCTGTCCTTCTGTCAGACTGGTCAGTGGAGCGGTGGAGTGACGGCGGTCACTTCGGCTCTGCCGGGGGGGGCGCGTGTCAGGATAAAGGTGTCAGGCCACCTTTGCGTTAAATGCTCCTGCAACTTGGTCAGTCGGTGTGGCGATTTAGTCAGGGTTGCTTCTGAGCGAAGCCAAGGCCTCGAGCGAGCCGGTGATGTGTCCGCCGTAAAATGGGGGGCCTCGGGCGAGACGGAAGTCTCTCGAGGTCGGCTACCCTTGGCCGAGGCTAGGCTCGGGTGAAGCGTGATCGAGTCACTCGTGTGGACTGATCCCTGACCTAATCGTACCCATCAGGCCTTTGCAGCTTTATGCTGATGGGGGTTACCAGCTGAGAATTAGGCGTCTTGAGGGTACCCCTAATTATGGTCCCCGACAGTAGCCCCCGAGCCTCGAAGGGAGTGTTAGCACTCGCTTGGAGGCTTTCGTCGCACTTTTTTGCAAGGGGACCAGCCTTTCTCGGTTGCGTTTCGTTCCGGTGGGTGCGCGCGAGCGCACCCGCCGGGTGTAGCCCCCGAGGCCTCGGAGGAGTGGTTACACTCCTTCGAGGTCTTAATGCCTCGCGTAATGCTTCGGCTGGTTTGGTCGTTCCCTCATGCGAACTGGCCGTAGCCCGGGTGCACGGTCGGGGCCCAAGCTCTCGGGCTGGTATGTTGACGCTGTCAACGGTTTGGCCGGAGCCGGTTTTTGCGAGAGCAGCCCCCGAGCCTCTGCACAGGGCGAGAGGACGATCAGGGACAGACTCGACTTTTTGCATACGCCCCTACGTCGCCTTTCCGCAAGGAGGAGGGGGGGAGTGCGCCATGTTACCCTCGATGGGCACCGAACATGGTGTCTCCGGTGAGCTGCAAGCGGGTAATCCGAGTGGACGTCTGTGCCCCGTTCGTTGGGGGTCGGCTAGGGGCCCAGAGGCACGCCCAAAAGTACCTGCGGGTGATTTGCCGGACCCGGTCCCCTGGCGACGGGGTCCGAGGGCTCGATGCCTCCCTCCGATGGGATTCCGTTACAAGATCGTTCCCGCGGGTCTCGGAAATGTCCTAGGGTACCTCGGGAGCGCAGCCCGAGCCTTGGTTATGTATCGAACGTACCCCTGGTCATCCCTCGCTCGGTGTCTGAGGCGACTGTGAACCCTTCGGGGCCAGCCTTCGAACCCCTGATCAGTAATGGGCGCGGAGCCCGAGTAGCCTGAGGCGGCCATGGAACCCTTCGGGGGGCTGACCTTCGAACCCCTGACCAGTAGTGGGTATCGGGCCCACGCGATCTGAGGCGACTGTTGAACCCTTTGGGGGGCCAGTCTTCGAACCCCTGATCAGTAGGGGGGCTCGGAGCCCGGTTCCTTCACGGAGAAGGATCCTTCTTGGGGTATCCCCCTTTCCCGGTCCCTGTTGCAAGAGATAGAGAAAGAGGAAAAAGGAAAAGGATACGAAATCGAGCGACGTGGCGTACCTCTTTTTGACGCGGTTATTACGGCGAAGGCGAAACGTCGCGCGCTCCTCCCGTCAGAGGCGCCGCGTGTCCCGCCGCGGAGTTAATGCGACGGGGCGAGTGGTTGGCGGGGTGGCCGTTACGCGTGCGCGATCCGTTCGAGGGACGGCTATTTTGCATCGCGCTTTTTGAATCCCGCGTCCGGTTCGGGCGGAGCGCTGGAAACGGTTTCGCCCTGGTCTTTATATACTCGGGAGAGAACCTGGTGACGGTTCTTCGCTCCACTTCCTGCCTCTTTCTTTTAGGTTTTCGCAACCCGAGAGGCTTCGACCAGAGGAGAGGAAACCGCCCTTCCCGTCCCTTGCGCCGCCATTCCTTCTGCCTTGCTGATGGCTGACCGAGTGACCATCATCTCCCCGCGCGATCCGTGGCCATTCTCCACGGTGACGGCGAGCGATCTGGAGGAGCTGGTTGGCGAAGGTTTGCTTCGCCCTCTCACCGACGGGCAACGACCTGAGTGGATTCCTCCCACGGGCGGAGTCGCTCCATCCCCACCGCCGGGGTACGTCGTGAGCTTCATCTCTTTCCACGAGCGGGGATTCGGCGTGCCGACCGGACGCTTCATGCGGGCAATCCTGTTCCACTATGGGGTGGAGTTGCACAACCTTTCCCCCAATTCCATCTCACAGGCCGCTATCTTCGTAGCGGTGTGCGAAGGGTATTTGGGGATTGCTCCCCATTGGGATTTGTGGACCCATCTCTTCTTCGCCGAGCCTTTTGCCTTGCCGACGGGGGAGAGGAAGGTCCGCGCGGCGGTGCGGGCCGGCGGCTGCACTCTCTTGCTGAGGCAGTCGCGAGCGTCGCAGTACATTCCTGCCATCCTTGCGTCCTCGAACAAGGGGTGGCAGCGCCGGTGGTTCTACCTCCGGAACGACGGCGAGTTGCTCCCACCGTTCTCCCAGCGGGTAGTCACCGCCGCCACTGACGCCTGGCGTCACGGGACCCCGCACGAGAGACAGAAGAATCTCGAACCCCTCCTCGAGGCCCTGAAGGCGTTGCGGGAGAGGGGACTCACTGCTGCGGGAGTGATTGCCGCCATCCACCGTCGGAGGGTGCTTCCTTTGGCGGAGCGGCGGCTGCCGCTCTGGGAGATGACCCCGGAGGCCGACTGGGAGGGCTCGCGAATGTCCCCTGATCCTCTTCCTTTCGACGCCCTTCAATGGCGGGTGTCGGCTGCGATGGGGAAGCCGGACTCCCACGCCTACTCCCAGCTTCGAATGCGCCCCGACCAGGGGTGCGTAAATCTGGTGAGTGTTCACTCCCTCCTCCTTCATACATCGGGTTGCTCTGGGTTCTTATGGTTGGGTTTCTTTCTCCCATTTTTTAGGAGGTGGGGTGGCACAAACCCTCCCTGCCACGGGTCCCGGAGGACGCGGTGGACCGAGCAGCGCGGCGGGCCGCCGCGGAGGAGAAGAAGAAGAAGAAGGACGCGGAGAAGGCCCGAACCCGCGAGCGGAGGCGGGCTCGGGATGCCTTGGAGAAGCGCCGTCGCCAGCTGGAGAGGGAAGGACTCCGAGGGAGCCGTCGCCGGAGACGCCCGACGATGACGATGATGATGATGATGATGATGAGGACGACATGGCTGCCCGACTCGGCCTCAGCCCCGACTCGGGGTGGGGCCAGGAGCCGTCGAGCCAGCCCCCGCGCGGGCCGACATCATTAGCCCCCAGAGTTGGGATGTCGGGGCCCCCGCCCGAGGCACGCGGGCGACCCGAGAGGTCTCCCGTTCCCTCGGTCGGAGGAGCTGAGGTGGCTCCGGAGGGCCAGGACAGGGCGTCCGCTCCCCAGGGGCCGTCGCTCGTACCGGTGGCGCATGGGGGTGACCCTCAAGTCGTCACGGCCGTGCCCGGGCAATCTGCTCCCCGGCCGTCCAACACGAGGGTGGTGCCAAAGGTGCCGGTGAAGCGGACCCCGGCGGCTGTTCCGGGAGCCGGGACCCAAGAAGGCTCTCCCCAGGCGCGGTGGATCATGGCCCGAAGTGGGTGAGTATCTCGTAATGTCTTCACCTTGGCTTCCCATTCGTACGTCTTGGCTGTGATTTTCCCTTTCCCTTCTTTTCTTCCTTTTATCCAGCAAGAGAAGCCATGGCCATACCGACCTGGCACCCCGGAAGGTCCTTAAAACGGCGCCGGACTGCGCGGCCAGCGCTGCCCCAGGTCTCGTTGTTCAGCCGACCCTTTCGCAGGGCGTTCCACCGCAGGGGGTTCGGGCGTCGCCTGCCTCCGGGGAGCGGGCTCCCGAGGCTGGCTCTTCTGCCGAGGCGGCCATCGTGATTGGGGAGGCGGCTGACGCTGACGTGGCCCCGAGCCTGCCCGTCGTGCCGGCCACGCCGGTGCCGGTTGCTGCCGAGATCGCCGCCGTCCCAGTCGGGGAGCGACCGGTTGCTGCCAGCGTCAGGATGGCCGACGCGTCGGCGCCCAGTGCCTCAGAAGAGGTGGGTGTGGACGCGCAATCCGTCCAGCCGGGCGGCAGCCTCATCGCTGTGCGGCGGAGCCCCGAGGCCCGGCGCCCGTTGCTCCGATTCCGGACCCGCGAGGCCTCGGACCCCGTCTTCATTCTTGATGATGAGCAGGAGGACCAGTCCTGGGGTGAGCTTCGCGAGTGCGCAGAGGCAACGGTGGGGTCGCTCTGGTCGTCGCTGGAGGTTTTCTGCAGAGACGTCCCCAAAATCCTCCAGGTAGCGGTTTCGGGCGTACCTTTTTTCCTTCTGTGGGCGAGACACTCGTCGTGACGCCCTGTTTCCTTTCCCCAGGATCTGTCGGACCGGAGCGCCGCCAAGTCGTCGTTCATCCGCCGCGAGGTTGATGTCTGGGGCTCGCTGCGATCCCTGAGGTCCTCGCTCGCCGGGGCTACCGCGCGCCTTTCTCAGCAGGACGCCAAGGTTGCGGACCTCCAGTTGCTTTGCGCTGACCTGAGGGCCGAGGCGGCAGTAGCGCGCGCGGAGGCGCAACGGCAGCGGTCGGAGTCCGCCCAGGCCGTCGAGGAGCGGGACCAATCTCGGGGCCGAGCTGCCGAGGCCGAAGGCAGGGCTGAGACCCTCGCGGCCGACCTAGCCGTAGCTCGGGTCGCGGCCTCGGAGCAGCGTGCCCGAGCCGAAGGTACGCCATGGCCGTCCCTGATTCTTGGTTTTGTCGGTTTTCTCTGCTTGTGCTTGAGGTCTTTCTTCTGGTTGTTCGCAGAGCTCGGGTCCGCCCTTGACGAGTCCGCCAAGGCGCTCGCCGAGGCGCTTGCCGGAGCCGCCGAGCAGAGGGAGGCCGACCTCGCGGCCATGTCTGAGGCCGTCTCGGACGTTTATCGTAACCTCGGCTCCGGCGACGTCCCGTCAGGAAGCTCCCCTCAAAGCCGTCTTCAAGCCTTGGGTGATCACGCGCGCGGCAGAGTCCGCGAGGCGCTACACCACGGTGTCAGGCGGGCCTTCGCCGTGCTCGCTTCCCACTACGTTGTGGACCTGGAGCGGGTTAGTGAGGGGTACTGTCTTCCTGACGAGGACGAAGCTGCCCTAGCAGAAGTCCAGCGGCTCGACGCGGTCGCCGCGGGTCCGAGCGCGGCGCTGGCGACCACCTTTGAGGCGGAGATCCTTCCCCCTGTGCCGTCACCGGAGGCCGAGACGGACCTTACCAATGGCGGGGGCGATGCTGAGGGCGCGGCTCCTTCCCAAGGCGGCGCCTAATTCTTGTTGGAACAATTTCTTGTTGGATGTGCGTCTCACCGCGGCCGCTGAGGCCTGAACACTTTTTCTTTTTCGCATGAAGTCGTACTCTCCTTTCTTCCCATTTGCGTGTCCGTCCTAGCTCGTCAATAATAGGGTGGCTTCCCGAGTTGGGTTATTCTTCGTGGCAGGTGATGAGTGAGGTATCCTTAACCCGGAGGCGCAGGAATTCCTCGGCTCAGTCGGCCTCGCCATTTGCATGTACCCACGTTCGCTCTCCGAGGCCCTGCTTCTGGCATAGCCGGGAGAACGCGAGAGGCCCCTTTTTTGATTGAAAATTTTTGACGCGGAGAAATACGCCCAATCTTGACGCAGAGGGGTTCCCCCTTTTTAGCCCCCGAGGGAGGGTCGGGCTCTGCCGAGGCGAGGCCGACTCTCCCTTGATGACCGAGGCGTAGAGGCTGCCTGACGGGTCGGACTCAGGCCCGAACATCCAGCGAGTGCTCGGCGACATCCCTTGGTATGCCGGGCATGTCCGAGGGACTCTACGCAAAGACGTCGGCGTTTGCGCGGAGAAAGTCGACGAGCACTGCTTTCTATTTGGGGTCAAGCCCGGAACCGATCCGGATCTGCTTCGTGGTGTCGCCACTGGGGTCAAGAGGGACGGCCTTAACCGTCTCTGCTGGCTCGAAGTTGCCGGCATGGCGCTTCACGTCTGGCACCTCCTTGGAGAGGTTCTCCAGGTCGGCGATGAGGGCCTCGGACTCGGCGAGGGCCTCGGCGTACTCCACGCACTCCACGTCGCATTCGAACGCGTGTTTGTACGTGAGGCCGACGGTGATGACCCCGTTGGGGCCCGGCATCTTGAGCTTCAGGTAGGTGTAGTTGGGGACGACCATGAACTTCGCGTAGCATGGCCTCCCTAGTACGGCGTGGTAGGTTCCTCGGAACCCGACCACCTCGAACGTCAGGGTCTCCCTTCGGAAGTTGGAGGGCGTCCCGAAGCAGACGGGGAGGTCGAGTCGCCCGAGGGGCTGGACGCGCTTCCCAGGGATGATCCCGTGGAAGGGCGCAGCGCCTGCTCGGACGGAGGACAGATCGACGCGCAGGAGCTTGAGGGTCTCGGCGTAGATGATGTTGAGGCAGCTGCCCCCATCCATCAGGACCTTGGTGAGCCTGACATTGCCGACGACGGGGTCGACGACGAGCGGGTACTTTCCCAGGCTCGGCACATGGTCGGGGTGGTCGGCCTGGTCGAAGGTGATGGGCTTGTCGGACCAGTCTAGGTAGACTGGCGCCGCCACCTTCACCGAGCAGACTTCCCGGCGCTCTTGCTTGCGATGCCGAGCCGAGGCATTCGCCGCATGTCCTCCATAGATCATGAAGCAGTCGCGGACCTCGGGGAACTCTCCTGCTTGGTGATCCTCGTTGTTGTCGTCGTCGCGGGCCCTGCCACCCTTGGCGGGTGGCCCGGCCCTGTGGAAGTGACGCCGAAGCATAATGCACTCCTCGAGGGTGTGCTTGACGGGCCCCTGATGGTAGGGGCACGGCTCCTTGAGCATCTTATCGAAGAGGTTTGCACCTCCGGGGGGCTTCCGAGGGTTCTTGTGCTCGGCGGCGGCGACAAGGTCCGCGTCAGCAGCGTCGCGTTTCGATTGCAACTTCTTCTTGCCTTTCTTCTTGGCGCCGCGCGGAGCAGACGCCTCGGGAGCCTCTTCCGATGGGCGGCCCTGGGGCTGCTTGTCCTTTCGGAAGATTGCCTCGACCGCCTCCTGGCCAGAGGCGAACTTAGTGGCGATGTCCATCAGCTCGCTCGCCCTGGTGGGGGTCTTACGACCCAGCTTGCTCACCAGGTCGCGGCAAGTGGTGCCGGCGAGGAACGCGCCGATGACATCCGAGTCGGTGATGTTGGGCAGCTCGGTGCGCTGCTTCGAGAATCGCCGGATGTAGTCCCGGAGCGACTCCCCCGGCTGTTGCCGGCAGCTTCGAAGGTCCCAGGAATTCCCGGGGCGCACGTATGTGCCCTGGAAATTGCCAGCGAAGGCTTGGACCAAGTTGTCCCAGTTGGAGATCTGCCCCGGAGGCAGGTGCTCCAACCAGGCACGAGCAGTGTCGGAGAGGAACAGGGGGAGGTTACGGATGATGAGGTTGTCGTCGTCCGTTCCACCCAGTTGGCAGGCGAGGCGGTAGTCCGCGAGCCACAGTTCCGATCTTGTTTCCCCCGAGTACTTCGTGATAGTAGTCGGGGGCCGGAACCGGGTCGGGAATGGCGCCCGTCGGATGGCCCGACTGAAGGCCTGCGGACCGGGTGGTTCGGGCGAGGGACTCCGATCCTCCCCGCTGTCGTAGCGCCCCCCACGCCTGGGGTGGTAGCCTCGGCGCACCCTTTCGTCGAGGTGGGCCCGACGGTTGTGTCGATGGTGCTCGTTGCCGAGGTGGCCCGGGGCCGCAGGCGCGGTGTTGCGCGTGCGCCCGGTGTAGACCGAGGCCTCCCGCATGAATCGGGAAGTCGCGGCATGAGGTTCCGAGGGATATCCTTGCCTTCGGGAGGCAGTGCTCTCGGCCCGTCGGGCCGCAGCGCCTTCCAGGAGATTCTTGAGCTCTCCCTGAATTCGCCGACCCTCGGTGGTTGATGGCTCCGGCATCGTGCGGAGGAGCATCGCTGCGGCTGCCAAGTCCTGACCAACCCCGCTGGATGCGGGCGGCGGCCTGACCCTGACATCGTTGGCGACGCGGTGCTGGAGACCTTGGGGCAGGTGACGTATTTCTCCGGGCAAGGGTTGGCCCGCCCACACCTGCCCGACGTCCCGACGGATCGGCTCAAGCGCTCCTGTTCCCTCGTTGAGCCTGGCCTGCGCCTCGCGGACTTGCTCGAGTTGTGGGTCGTAACCCCCCGCCGGAGCGGGGACCACAGCTAGCTCCCATGGGATGTCGGCGCGAGGCACCGGCCTAGGAAGATCACCGTCCTCCGGCATGCCGAGATGGTTGCCTTCGGAGGGATCCCCTAGCTCGATGTGGAAACATTCGCGGCCTGGGCCGCAGCTCTCGTTGCCAAGGCCGCGGCTTCCGTCGGAACAGTCGGATAGGCAGTAGTCACATGCGGTCATGAAGTCCCGCATGGCACTGGGGTTGCCAAGTCCGGAGAAATCCCAACAGATGCTGGGATCGTCATCTTCCTCGGACCCAGAGGGCCCGTAGGTCGAGACGTCCGTCAACCGGTCCCAAGGCGACCGCATACGAAACCCCAGTGGGGTTGCACTCGCCTCAATGAGAGCACCCGCCAAAGCGAGGTCGTTTGGCGGGTTGAGGCCGAGTCGAAATGACGCAAGATGGGAGTTAGTCGGTACCTTTTGGTCGACGAGGAGCGACGTAGTCACATCGGGGACTGGTTGCACCGTCGTCTCAGGTACGAGGGCGACGTCCTGCAGGCTTTCCGCGAGCGTGCCGGCGTCGTCTTCTTGCTCGGGGTCAGTGTGTCGCGGGGGGACGGCGCTTGCCTTCGTCTTGAACGCGAGGTCGACGTCCTGTGTGCCTTCCGTCGGGGCGTCGGGGGCGTCGATTCGCTCGACGGTCAACGAAGCACGGCCTCCCGCTTGGTCTTGATGGCCCCGCCTCCTCCTCCGTTGGCGGGGGAGAGAACGGAGCGAGCTCGAACGTTGCTCTTCCACCACGCGGGGAAGATGTCGTCGATTCCGTCGCCGGCGGGCGGGTTGTCGGCCGCCATTGTCGTCGTCGCGCGGCGATGGAAGAAGTATCATGTCGTAGCTGCCGTCGAAGGATACGAACTCAAGAGTCCCGAAACGGAGCACCGTCCCGGGCCGGAGAGGTTGCTGGAGACTGCCCATCTGGAGCTTGACGGTGAGCTGTTCGTCAGCACGCAGCATGCCCCTACCTGGCGCGCCAACTGTCGGCGTTTCGAGACAGGGGGGTCCCAAAGCCGACGAGTGAGTGTGCTGCGTGCCCCAGCCCAGATGGGTCGAGCGCGTGGGCGAGCGCGAAGGGGGGAGAGGCGAGGTGGCCGGAGCCGAGCGTGAGAGAGGTGGAAGTCCCGCGGCCTTCGTGTTCGTCCCGCGCCCAGGTCGGGTGCGCTTGAAGTAGGGGGGTTACAAGCGTCCACGCGGGTGAGGGAAGCGAGCGGCCCCAAGAGAGCGCCTGTCCCGTCCTCGGTCCCGCGCGGCCAACCCTCTCTAAGAAGGCCCTGGTCCTCCCTTTTATAGTCGCAAGGAGAGGATCCAGGTGTACAATGAGGGGTGTAGCAGAGTGCTACGTGTCTAGCGGAGAGAGAGCTAGCGCCCTAGGTACATGCCAATGTGGCAGCCGGAGAGGTCTTGGCACCTTGCTGGCGTGATGTCGTGGCTGTCGGAGGTGCGACGGAGCCGGGCGGAGGGACAGCTGTTGGAGCGGTCGAGTCCTTGCTGACGTTGCCCTGCTTCCGTAAGAGAGCTGGGGGCCGCCGTCGTCACAGAGCTTGTGGAGCGCCATCATTGCCCATCCGGTCGGAGCTGGTCGGATGGGACGCCGGTCTTGTCCTCTGTGTCCCGAGTCGATTCGGGGTAGGATGATGATGGTGCTTCCTGTTGACGTGGCGGGTCTGTGCCCTAGGCGGGGTGACGTGGGGGCTCCTCCGAAGCCGAGGTTGAGTCTGTCCTCTGTTGCCGAGGCCGAGTCCGAGCCCCTGGGTCGGGCGAGGCGGAAGTCGTTCGGCAGAGGCCGGGGCGGAGTCCGAGCCCAGGGGTCGGGCGAGGCGGAGTTCGTCGTCTTCCGGGGCCGAGCCCGAGTCCGAGCCCTGGGTCGGGCGGAGCGGAGTTCGCCGTCTTCCGGGTCTTAGCCCGAGTCCGAGCCCTGGGGTCGGGCGGAGCGGAGTTCGCCGTCTTCCGGGTCTTAGCCCGAGTCCAAGCCCTGGGGTCGGGCGGAGCGGAGTTCGCCGTCTTCCGGGTCTTAGCCCGAGTCCGAGCCCTGGGGTCGGGCGGAGCGGAGTTCGCCGTCTTCCGGGTCTTAGCCCGAGTCCGAGCCCTGGGGTCGGGCGGAGCGGAGTTCACCGTCTTCCGGGTCTTAGCCCGAGTCCGAGCCCTGGGGTCGGGCGGAGCGGAGTTCACCGTCTTCCGGGTCTTAGCCCGAGTCCGAGCCCTGGGGTCGGGCGGAGCGGAGTTCGCCGTCTTCCGGGTCTTAGCCCGAGTCCGAGCCCTGGGGTCGGGCGGAGCGGAGTTCACCGTGGCGCCTTTGGCAAGGCCTGGCTGTCTGTCAGACTCACTCTGTCGAGTGGCACCGCAGTCGGAGTGGCGCAGGCGGCGCTGTCCTTCTGTCAGACTGGTCAGTGGAGCGGTGGAGTGACGGCGGTCACTTCGGCTCTGCCGGGGGGGCGCGTGTCAAGATAAAGGTGTCAGGCCACCTTTGCGTTAAATGCTCCTGCAACTTGGTCAGTCGGTGTGGCGATTTAGTCAGGGTTGCTTCTGAGCGAAGCCAAGGCCTCGGGCGAGCCGGTGATGTGTCCGCCGTAAAATGGGGGGCCTCGGGCGAGACGGAAGTCTCTCGAGGTCGGCTGCCCTTGGCCGAGGCTAGGCTCGGGTGAAGCGTGATCGAGTCACTCGTGTGGACTGATCCCTGACCTAATCGTACCCATCAGGCCTTTGCAGCTTTATGCTGATGGGGGTTACCAGCTGAGAATTAGGCGTCTTGAGGGTACCCCTAATTATGGTCCCCGACACAAGGCATGTCAAACGTCCAAGTCTCGGGCTCAGCTTTTTCCAGTTGGTGCCTTAGGTGGTATGCCACATTTTTGGTATAGAACATAGGTGGATTTGGTGCCAGCTTCGAGGTGAACACGACTGATCTTTAGTGTAGGTATAGTTTTTAACTTAGAGAGAAATAGAGAGCTCTAGCTCTCTCTCCACTTGGAGATTTGATTTGGGGTTTCTCTAGGGGTCTTTTTGCAATATTTCCTTCCCCTAATTGCTGGTTATAAGGTTACTTAAGGTTTGGTTGAAGATTACCCATGTTTTGCACATTTGCCCACTCTCTCTCCCCCTTTTATTCATGGCCTTGAGATATAGGGTTAAAGAGAGGTCTAGGGTTTTCCCCCCCTCTTATCCAAGGTAGTAAGTGTACAAATATTTGAGTAATACTTCTTAGGTCATTAACAAACTTTGATTAACACATGATCTCCAAAGTTCTCATGTGGTTCCTTAAGTCTCTACCACATATGATCACAGTCCTTAGTGCCAAGGTGTGCTCTAGCCATGGTAACACCTGAGGTGTCACAGCCCTCCCCCTTAAAGGAATCTCGTCCTGAGATTTTAGGCAGAGTCCTCTAGAGGGGGTGCTACTAAGGTACGATTGTGTTACTCTTCCTTATACTCCAGTTCTCTAGTTACTGCTCTTCGAATGTCATTCTCTTTGCAACTTCAGAAGGAAGCCCTTTTTAAGTTAAAACCACAACTTAGACTATCCTTGTTATCTAAGTTTTTCTTATAATTGAGTTCAAAGGGCAGGTGGGGGTGGGGTTTTGGGGTTACGTACCGACTCCTTTGGGCAGAAAGTCGGGGAAGCGAGAGTGTAGAAAATCCTCCGTCTCCCACGTAGCTTCCTCTGCTGAATGGTGACTCCACTAAACTTTATACATTCTAATTGATCTTGTTCGTGTTGATCTCTCCTTCTGATCCAGTATCTTGACGGGGTACTCTTGATAGGACAAGTCTGGTTCTATCTCAACCTCCGGTTTCGGTAGCACTTCGGTGGGTAGGCGAACACATTTCCGCAGCTGAGATACATGGAATACATCATGAATAGCTGACATGCTGGGTGGCAACTTCAATTGATATGCTACAGGTCCACAAGCCTCCTTGATCTCGTAGGGTCCAATGTAACGCGGAGCTAACTTGCCCTTGATCCCGAATCTCTGGACACCCTTGGTGGGTGATACCTTAAGATAAACATGATCTCCCACCTCGAACTGTAGAGGCTTCCGCCTCTTATCATGATAGCTCTTTTGCCTGGCTTGAGCAGCTTCTAAGTTCTTCTTGATGACTCTGACCTTTTCCTCTGCTTCAAGTACCAAATCTGGCCCAAATATTTCCCTTTCTCCTGCTTGAGACCAATTCAGCGGGGTTCTACATCTCCTCCCATATAAGGCTTCAAAAGGTGCCATCTTCAGACTGGACTGATAGCTGTTATTATAAGAAAACTCTGACAAGGAAAGACACTTGTCCCAATCCTTTTCGTAGTGTAGTGCACATGCCCGCAACATGTCTTCCAAAATCTGATTCACCCTTTCTGTCTGGCCATCGGTTTGGGGATGGTATGCTGAGCTCCGTATCACATGGGTCCCAAGTGATTCCTGCAATTGTTCCCAAAATCGTGCCACAAACGGTGCTCCTCGGTCTGAGACTATAGTCCTTGGTATCCCATGCAAACGAACTATCTGGTCGATGTAAATTTCCGCATACTTCTCCGTCCTGTGGGTGGTATGTACTCGCAAGAAATGAGCGGTCTTGGTCAATCTGTCCACAATAACCCAAATTGAATCATGGTGCCTGGAGGTGTTGGGCAACCCCACGATAAAGTCCATGCAAATGTCCTCCCATTTCCAAGATGGTATGGGAAGGGGTTGTAGACGACCTGCTGCCTTCAAATGACTAGCTTTGATCCTTTGGCAGGTGTCACACTCGGATATATACTTGGCAATTTCCCTCTTCATTCTGGTCCACCAGTACAAAGATCTGAGATCATGGTACATCTTGTTGCTACCAGGGTGCATGGAGAACTTGGAAAGGTGAGCTTCATCCAGTATCTTCTTTCTTAGCTCAGGGTCCTTGGGAACAACCAATCGATCTCCAAACCATAAAATTCCTTTACTGTCCTGACGGAAGCACTTGTATTTTTCTGCCTTCTGCTTGAGCACGTCTTTGATAACCTGAACACCTTTATCCCCAATCTGTGTCTGGACTATTTGCTCTTGCAATGTGGGCTCCACCGAGATATAATTTAATTCACCGGAAGTAACAACTTCCAGGTTCAGCTTGCACAATTCATCACACAGGGTGGTAAACCTTGCATCCATGCTCATACAATTGCACTGGGCCTTTCTGCTCAAGGCATCTGCCACAACATTTGCTTTGCCCGGATGGTAGTGCACCTCCAAATCATAGTCCTTGATTAACTCCAACCATCTTCTCTGCCTCATGTTCAGATCTGCCTGAGTGAAGATGTATTTGAGGCTCTTATGATCAGTGTAGATGTTACAGTGAGCTCCCATCAAGTAGTGTCTCCATATCTTAAGGGCATGAACCACAGCTGCCAACTCCAGATCATGTGTAGGGTAATTCTGCTCATGGGGCCTGAGTGCTCGGGAAGCATAAGCAATGACTCTGTTCTCTTGCATCAAGACACATCCCAATCCCATACCAGAAGCATCACAATAAACTTCAAAGGGCTTGGTGTTATCGGGTTGAGCCAGCACTGGGGCTATTGTCAAATGCTGCCGCAAAGTTTGAAAGGCATCTTCACACTTTTGGCTCCAATCATACTTGGCTCCCTTCTTTAACAGTTCAGTCATTGGTTTGGCAATCCTGGAGAAATCCAGAATAAATCGTCGATAATACCCTGCCAATCCCAGAAAACTCTGAATCTGCCTCACTGTAGTTGGGGGTTTCCAGTCCATCACCTCTTGTACCTTCTCAGGATCAACTGATATCCCCTCCTGAGAAATGGTGTGACCCAAGAATTTGATCTCCTTCAGCCAGAATTCGCATTTAGACAACTTAGCATAAAGACGATGATCGCGCAGTCGCTAGAGCACGATGTGCAGGTGCTCAGTATGTTCATCTTCATTCTTGGAATAGACCAGAATATCATCAATGAAAATGACCACGAACTTGTCCAGCTCTGGCATGAATACTGAGTTCATCAGGTACATGAAATAAGCCGGGGCATTGGTCAACCCAAAAGACATCACCAAAAACTCATAAAGCCCATATCTGGTAGAGAAAGTAGTCTTTGGAATATCACTGGCACGGATCTTGATTTGATGGTAGCCCGAGCGAAGGTCTATCTTGGAGAATACTTTGGCTCCCACCAATTGATCAAACAAGACATCAATACGGAGTAGCGGGTATTTGTTCTTGATGGTCACCGCATTAAGAGGGCGGTAGTCAACACACATCCTCAAACTCTCATCCTTTTTCTTCACAAATAATGCAGGACATCCCCAAGGTGAAGTACTTGGGCGAATGAACCCTTTGTCCAACAATTCTTGCAGTTGTTTCTTCAGTTCTGCCAGTTCCGCGGGAGGCATCCTATAGGGTCTCTTGGAGATAGGAGCAGTCCCAGGTTGCAATTCAATTGCAAACTCAATGTCTCTGTCAGGTGGCATTCCGGGCAATTCATCCGGAAAAACATCTGGGTAGTCACAAACTACTGGGATCTTTTCCACTGGGGATTCTATCATGACAAAGGCACAAGAACGGGTACAACCCTGGTCGGGCAAAAATAATGTGGTTTCACCACTGGTCGGTGAGTGCACTATGGCCCTAGCTGCAATGTCAATCACTGCCTGATGTTTGGTCAACCAGTCAGTTCCCAATATGATATCCACACTATCCAACCCCAAGATAAGAAGGTTGGTTTTAATTATCAGACTACCAAACTTTATAGGCACATTCTTGCTGATTTGATTGGTGGCAATCCTGCCTCCTGGTGTTGAAATTGTGATACCCCCATGGGTGTGATGAAAAGGCAATTGACACTTGGCACTAAATTTGGTACTAACAAAGCTATGTGATGCACCAGAATCAAAAAGAATAATAGCAGGACAATTCAAAACTGTAAAGATACCAGTCATGACGGGTGCTCCCTCTGGAATATCAGCCATGGTGGTAAAGTTCAGCTTGCCCTGCCTCACTTGCACCTTCTGCCTCTTGCCCTGGTTTTGGTTGACATTCTGCCCCTGCCTCTGCTGGTTTCTGGGGCAATTCTTGGCATAATGCCCGATGTTGCCACAGGTGAAACACCTGTTGTCATTTGCCTGGCGATACTGCTGCTACTGCTGATTGTTCCTCTGAGCTGGAAATTGGGTGCGGTTGGGTGCCTGCTGCTGCTGCTGGGGTCGGATCACCCATCTCCCTTGCTGCTGTTGGGGTCCCCTGTTCTGAGTGTCGGACACAAACCTGAAGCGCTGTGGCTGAGCTGAGGGTCCTGCCACAGGGGTCTTCCTCTTCTTTTCTGCCTGTCGGGCTGTGATACAGTCCTCCTGGGAGATAGCCATGTTGACCAACTCATTGTAGCTGTTGGCCCTGACGGTGTTGAGACGGTCACGGAGCTTAGTGCTGAGCCCCCTTCTGAACATGTCTCTCTTCTTCTCATCCGTATCTGCGTGATATCCAGCATACTGGCACAAGTCATTAAAAGCCTGGGCATACTGCAACACTGTCCTGTTGCCCTGAGTGAGTGCCAGAAACTCATTGAGTTTACAGTCCATGATGCCAGCTGGGATATGGTGTCCTCTGAAAGCTGCCTTGAACTCTCTCCAATCCACTTCATGGTCAACTGGTTGCATAGCAAGATAGTGGTCCCACCATGTTCGCGCGGGTCCGCGAAGCTGCTGGGTGGCGAATCGGACCTTTGTCACCTCAGAACAAACTCCATTGAGTAGTGGGAATTTAGATTCCACTACCCTCAGCCATACATCAGCATCAAGTGGATCCTCCGCCCTGGTGAACAACGGTGGCTGGGTACTGAGGAACTCCTGGTAAGTGGCTACTGCGGGGTGACTCTGATGGTCCCCACCACCATAGTGCTGAGGTGGTGGCTGACGCTGAGCCAGCTGCCTCAAGATCTCATTCTGCTGAGCCATTAGCTCCTGCAGAGTGGGAGGCGGTGGCGGCGGTGGAGGAATGCGCTCATTCTGGCCACGGCGCGCTCTCCCAGCCATCTGAAAAACCACATATATTCTCAATAACACATCTTCAAGTTTAAGGTTTAATCGCGGCGAAAGAGTCAAGGGCGAATTGATAGATTCCGACATAAATAAAAGGACTCTGAAAAGACATAAATTTTTCTTCCAAGTTAAGAACTAAAAGCATCCATCAATCATGCTTCCAAAAGAGTTTATCACGGTTACATTAGTGTCCCCAAAAGACTCAACTCTATCTAGCCTAGTACCCCAAGGGTGCAAAAGCTAAGCTAGCTGTGAGGAGTCCTACATTACCAACCTCTATTCCTACTCCGGCACCTAATGAGCGAACGAGGCAACACTCGACTCGGGGGAAGGTGGCCTCCCCGAGCCAGCGGTGTCTACACTGGAAGCAGGCTCCTCCCCTCCCTCAATGTCGACGTCCTCGTTAGCCTCCCCATCATGGATCTCCTGATGATGCATATCCAGGTGCTCATTAGCCTCTGCTAGCTGCTGCTGGGTGTTGAGGAGCTGATCTTCGAGAACCTCGATGGTGTTCTCCCTCGTCCCTACCAATTCCTCCAGCTCATGGATCTCATCAGACAACTGCTCCACTTGTAAATCTTTTTCCACCAGCTCCTGGGACAAGTCAACCATGAGCTCCTCCCTGTTATCCAGGGTGATCTTGGTTGCCTCCAATAATGCCATCAGATGAGACATTGCCTCTCCACGCATCACTTGCAGACGATACAGGGCGTTCATGCATCGTACCGACAAGTGAGCCGTGTGGCCTGGGTAGAGAGCCCAGATGTCCTTGGCATGCTCCACCCAATCCTTCCACATCGGGTCGTCCTCCTTTTCCGCGGGGAACAAGCCAATGGGGTGGGTAGAGAGCTCCAAGGGATGGAATCCGCAAAAAGTAGTCAACCCGTGCAGAGCGATCGCCTCGATTGTGTCCTCCGCCCGGTATCCGAAAGACTCGGAGTCCAGTGAACGCCAGCCTGGCTGCAGGGGATGAGGCTCCAAGGTCATCCTCACCCTACAGCGGGGCACCCGGTGCTTCTCGAACTGCTGCACAGCGTACTGAGGGGGTGTCATATACCCGGCCCCCTGAAGTACCTCCCACAAAATACGGGGGAAGCCCTCTCGTGCAAGCCCGTCAGTGTGGGTTAGTGCATTCCTGTCGTCTGAGGATCCGTGGGAAGTCATCTATGTACGGGGAAGCGTAAGTAAAAGAAAAAGAATTATAAAAAGAGTCAAGAAAAAGAATAAGACTCAGCTTCTTTCCATTTATAAAATAGTACTGAGGCACTTAGTTGGTCATCATTTTGTATTTAAGTCCTTGCCAAATTTTCCTCTTGTTTAATTTAATGTAAGAATGCATGCATGCTCGTCATGAACGACCTCACAGCAATGAGAAGGGATTAGGGAAAAACTCCCATCCCCTAAAGTGGCTTGTGGGGCCTAATTACTTAGCCACCTAGCTACCCTTCTATCATCCTCAGGCTTCGCGTCCTAGATCTATCCTGCTCGTCCTACGATCTATCCAACATTGTTTCTATCAAGTTTTATTTCGGAAAGGGATGGTATTCATATCTTATTGATTCCTCTGTGGTGGTACAAGCTCCGATACCAGCTGTGGCGGAACTGCCCGAATTATTCCAACTTAAGTGCCTAAGCCCTGCCTTAGAGGCTAGACCACACTTAAATGGGAATAACCCGTCAATTCCTCAGATCTAGTCCGACACGGCCACTGACAGGATCAAGTACCACACTCTCACTCGATGGTGAGTCACAGAGCAAATACAATAAAGCATAAAACCATGCAGGTAAGAGTGTTAAATTATTACATCATCATCATCGGAGTTTTGCAAAAGTGACCATCATTGTTCGAAGTGCAGCGGAATAAAACTAACGGAAAATAAACAGAGAGATGGGGAAGCCTGTCCCATCACTCCTCATGCTCCTCCTCAGCCGAGGCGGGGTCCCACTCGACAGTCCAACCCGGTGGCAAGATGGATGGCCAAGTCACTCCAGAAACCATGTCCTCCAAAGAACATGTAAAATTATGCCACACGCAAGGCTGAGTATACTAATACTCAGCTAGACTTACCCGGTGTGAGGAGTCTACTCCTCTACCTCTAGACATGCAGCTGTTTGGCTGTGGGGTTTGGTTGCCAAAAGCACTAGTTGAGTTTCTAAATTCCAGTTTTAACTTTGTCAAATTTAAGTGTGACTCTCTTAAGGCTAAATGTGTACTATCTACTCACACATAGTGGCAAACATTTTTAGCAATCAACATCTTATATCATCTCTTCATATTTCCACTTGTTACTCAATGTAGCAGCATGGATCAAGCAGTCTCATTAGCTGCGAGAAGCAGACGATTCGAATCGAGTTTTTATCCTTGCAAGGTAAACCTAAACACACGACATGGCGAGGCACTCCGTCCCCACACACATCAACCGTCCCCATCGATTCCCCGTCAGCAGATCAGGGCTCACCGCCTTGGCGTACAATGCCTCACTGACCCCGACTGCCGTCGTGCAGTGACCGCACTTGTACCCACCATAACCAGAACGGGAGACCACGTCTCAGGTCGCGTGAGGGGATATGTCCACTGCCAGGTTCACTCAGGTACTAGGCTTACCGATTTACCATATTTCTCGGCATGTGCTTAGTACGTTCAAACGCTTGACTCACGGTACCACACCTTAATCCTTATTCCAATTTCCACCTCGTAGACAACCAATCCCCATGGATTGTTGTCCACAGACCAACATCATTATGATATAAAAATGGATACACCCAATTCCTGACCTCGCGCGAGTGCTAGAAAAATCACTCGACTTCTACCGAGATCCTATTTAATAAAGCAGCTACTCGACTTAGCATACTAGTATCCATCTCAAAAGGAATCCTGAGTTCATGCAACTATGGCTTCAAACAACTCCTACACTTAAGTGCACAAACAAACCTACAATCATTAAGTATAGTAAAATAGCATAAATAACAGGTTATGCATAAAACCGGGGCTTGCCTTCCAAGGCTGTGGCAGGCAGATCCTCTGGTGCAGACTCGGGTGCTGGATCTGGGGCTACCTCCTGAGCAGCTCCTTGCTCCGGCACGAGGACGTACTCTCCGTCAGCGAGGTTACAGTCTATCGAAATGCAATGAACATGTATGTCATGATTATGCAGGATTTAAAAACATTACGCTAAGAGAAGAACACTAAATTAATGAGTAACTTAGGGTTTCCGGGTCATACGTGGCTTTTGGTGGTTTATGTTTATCACCTTTAGGTTTAAGTTTTTGTTGAGGATAAGTATAGGGAATTGGTATTGCCTTTGTATACTTCAGTGGACAAGTTATAAAGAGTTTTTAGGATGACACCAATTTCCCGTTATTCACTTTTCCCCTTCCTTCATTTTCTACTTATGGTTTCTAGTGTAGGTTTGAACTACGACAGTGATTTAACATTTTCCAAAAATTCTGTAAAAATTACAGTGGGTTGCCATTTGCTATTCTAGCCTGTTGTAAGAACCTGAGGCTCAAAATATGGAGGCCATGCTTTAGACAAAAATAACAAGAGTTGTGTAAAATGGGCCACTTTGTACTACAACTCTTCATTAGAGGTGAGTTCCTTCCTAAGGGTTATTTTTGTTGGCATCTAACAGTAATAATAAACCTCTGTGCCAAAATTCACAGAAAGTTAATTGGTGGGTTTTTAGTTGTGATTTTCTAAAGTTTTATGTCAAAAAGGTGCTTATAACTAACTTGTCATATGAAAAATATCAAACAACAGATTTTGTATTTTTCTTATGTTCATAATAACAAAACATTAGTTATCCCAAGGGTTGGGGTGTTTTCACCTTAGGGTTATTTTTGTAGGGTTTTTCTAAGCTTTCCTTGTTTTCTTAAAATAAAAGGGATCTTACTTATTTTATACTACACCAGGGTATGATAGATTTTTCTAGTAAACTACATGGAATAAGTACTCTAACAAAAATAGGGGTGTCCTCTGGTTCATTATTTAAATCATCTTTTCTATTTTTCTTAATCTTAAGCATATTGTAAAATGAATGGCAAAAACTAAATTAATGGGGTGGACAGAGAGGTTTAACATTTTTAAACAGGTCAGTGAGTGGATAGAAACTCTTCCAAATTTTTCTAACCCTAGTCAAAAAGTACAACTATTTTTCTTTCTATTATTGAGCTTTTGGCCAAAACTATAATTAAATCAGAACCTTATAGTTTTCTATAGTACATAGGGGTTTTTATATTTTTATTAAGTAGGTCACATTATTTAGAGTTTGACAAAATTGGTTTGACCAAATTTGGATGAACTAAACAGAAGTTATGGATTTTCCAAGTTTCTGTTCAAATTTAAAATCAGTTTTAATAAGGTTTTCTGAAAAAGTAGTTTACACCGAGGTCCCTGGGTTTAAACTAAATCAACCCGCACAAATCTACCCCTGCGCCACTATTCCCCTGGGTCGCTGACAGTTCAAAAAGCCCCCTGACCTTCTGTTCCTCTCACCCGCGGTCCTTCCCCCAATGTAAACAGTACCCGCGGGAAAGAAAAGGGTAGCGCGGCTTACCGACGGCGAGATAGGTCCGGTGAAGGGCAAGGTTGGCTCGAGGAGGCTCTGGCGGTCACAGCGAGGTGCGGCTCGATGGCGGGGATGGCCGGAATCGCTCGGTCCACGTGCGCAGGCGGGTGTTCTCGTCGGCGGCGAGTGTACCAGCCAAACCACGGTGATCTGGTTCAATCCAAGGGCACGGTGAGCTTCACGGGGTAACGTAGAGACCGTGTGCACAAGGAATCGGAAAATGGTTCAGTGGATTACCCGGTCCACGCACTCCGGCGGGGTTGTGAACTCCGGCGACCGTGGACTGGCCTCTCCGGCGAAGTAGACTTCGATTCCTCGCTCGGGGAGCTTCACTGAGCTGTGCACACTCGTCTCCGAGGGTTGGACGGGGCTGGGAAGGGCTGGGTTGGCCGGTCCACGACGGCAGTGGCTCGGGTGGCCGCGGACACGCCGTGCTTGGGCAAACGACGGCGAGTTAAGCTTTGGTGAGGTTTGAGTGTGCGCAAAGGGGTGTGGCCGATGCCTCAGTGGGTTTTATAGGCGGGAGCGCACACAGGGGACACGGGCGCGGCTCGGCGCGGCGCGGGGTCGGGCGCGGGCGTGCTCTGGCGCGGCAGAGCGCGTCGAACACGTGGAGCTTTTCTTCTGCCCTTGTTCCACAGCTCACCCAAGTCGCAAACGTGCGAATCTTGGCATAAATCCGGCGCGAGTCTTTTCCTGGCACCTAGGGCTATCACTCATCTGTGAGACGCCATGGCAGATATGGCCTAGGGAGGGAGATCTTGGGTCGCCAAATCGGGTGTGTCACTCTGCCCACCTCGCGACAAAAACCATGCCAAGGCATGTCAAACGTCCAAGTCTCGGGCTCAGCTTTTTCCAGTGGGTGCCTTAGGTGGTATGCCATATTTTTGGTATAGAACATAGGTGGATTTGGTGCCAGCTTCGAGGTGAACACGACTGATCTTTAGTGTAGGTATAGTTTTTAACTTAGAGAGAAATAGGGAGCTCTAGCTCTCTCTCCACTTGGAGATTTGATTTGGGGTTTCTCCAGGGGTCTTTTTGCAATATTTCCTTCCCCTAATTGCTGGTTATAAGGTTACTTAAGGTTTGGTTGAAGATTACCCATGTTTTGCACATTTGCCCACTCTCTCTCCCCCTTTTATTCATGGCCTTGAGATATAGGGTTAAAGAGAGGTCTAGGGTTTTTCCCCCCTCTTATCCAAGGTAGTAAGTGTACAAAGATTTGAGTAATACTTCTTAGGTCATTAACAAACTTTGATTAACACATGATCTCCAAAGTTCTCATGTGGTTCCTTAAGTCTCTACCACATATGATCACAGTCCTTAGTGCCAAGGTGTGCTCTAGCCATGGTAACACCTGAGGTGTCACATTCGGCGCCTCGACGCTCGTGGCGACTCGCAGCTTGTTATTGACCAAGTCATGAAGAACTCCCACTACCGCGATCGGAAAATGGAGGCCTACTGCGACGAAGTTTGGCGCTTGGAAGACAAGTTCTACGGGCTGGAGCTCAACCATGTTGCTCGACAGTACAACGAGACCGCGGATGAGCTGGCGAAAATAGCCTTGAGGCGAACGATGGTTCCCTCGCATGTCTTCTCCAAGTACATATATCAACCATCTATCAAACTCGATGACGCGCCCGAACCCGAGGAGACCTCGGCCCAGCCCGAGGTACCCTCGGCCGCCGAGGGTGAGGCCCTGCACGTTGAGGGAGAACAGAACGGGGTTACGCCAAACCAAAACTGGCAGACTCGGTACCTGGAATATCTCCTCCGATTAGAGCTGCCCCTCGACAAGGCCAAAGCTCGGCGACTGGCTCGGCGCGCCAAGTCGTTCATTTTACTGGGTGATGAAAAGGAGTTGTACCACCGCAACCCCTCAGGCATTCTCCAACGATGCATATCCACTGCCCAAGGACAAGAGTTGTTACAAGAAATACACTCGGGGGCTTGCGATCACCATGCAGCACCACGAGCCCTCGTGGAGAACGCTTTCCGATAAGGGTTCTACTGGCCAACCGCGGTGGCCGGCACCACTAGGATTGTACGCTCCTGCCGAGGGTGTCAATTCTACGCGAGACAGACGCACCTGCCCGCTCAAGCCCTGCAGACGATACCTATCACTTGGCCGTTTGCCGTGTGGGGTCTGGACCTCGTCGGTCCCTTGCAGAAGGCACCCAGGGGCTTCACACACCTGTTGGTCGCCATCGACAAATTCTCCAAGTGGATCGAGGTCCGACCCTTAACCAGCATCGGGTCCGAGCAGGCGGTGGCGTTCTTCATAAATATCATCCATCGCTTTGGGGTCCCAAACTCAATCATCACCGACAATGGCACGTAGTTCACTGGGAAAAAGTTCCTGGACTTCTGCGACGACCACCACATCCGTGTGGACTGGGCCATCGTAGCTTACCCAATGACGAATGGGCAGGTGGAGCGCGCCAATGGTATGATTTTGCAGGGACTAAAACCGAGGATCTACAACGACCTCAACAAGTTTGGCAAGCAGTGGATAAAAGAACTACCCTCGGTGGTTTGGAGATTGAGGACGACGCCGAGCCGGGCCACGGGCTTCTCGCCATTTTTCCTAGTCTATGGGGCCGAGGCCATCTTACCCACGGACTTGGAATACGGTTCCCCGAGGACAAAGGCTTACGACGACCAAAGCAACCAGACAAGCCGAGAGGATTCATTGGACCAGCTGGAAGAGGCTCGGGACGTGGCCTTACTACACTCGGCGCGGTATCAGCAGTCTCTGCGA
This sequence comes from Zea mays, assembly GCF_902167145.1. Taxonomy (NCBI): domain Eukaryota; kingdom Viridiplantae; phylum Streptophyta; class Magnoliopsida; order Poales; family Poaceae; genus Zea; species Zea mays. The sequence goes on from NC_050099.1 coordinate 148,224,775, forward strand.
CGCTACCACGCCCGAAGGGTTCGGCTCCGAGACTTCCAAGTGGGAGACTTGGTACTTCGGCTGCGATAAGATGCCCGAGGGCGCCACAAGCTTACCCCTCCCTGGGAAGGGTCGTTCATCATCGCCAAAGTTTTGAAGCCCGGGATATACAAGCTGGCCAACGATCAAGGCGAGGTCTACAACAACGCTTGGAACATCGAACAGCTACGTCGCTTTTACCCTAAAAATGTTTCAAGTCGTTCATGTATCTCGCTTTCTTTACATGCATAAATAAAGTCTAGCTATCAAGGAAGGATCAGCCTTGTCTCGGCAAAGCCCGACCCTCCCTCGGGGGCTAGAAGGGGGGAACCCCCTCTGCGTCAAAATTTTCCTCGAAAAAGTTTTCTACCAGAACGACTTTCGCGCTTTTCGACTGCGTCGATAACAGAATCCTAAAGACGAGCAAGAGAGACCTTGAGCAGCAAGGTCGACCGAGCCGAGGGACTCCTACGCCTCCGAGATACGTATACCTCACTCATCGCCTTCCACGAAAAGTAACTCGCGCTCGGATAAGCGATTCTGCTACCGACGAACAAGTCCTAATGCACAAGACGAGAGGAAAGAAAACGACTTTCGTACTTTTTGACTACATCGATAACGGAATCCTAAAAACGATGAGAGGACACATAAGCGGCAAGGCCGACCGAGCCGAGGGACTCCTACGCCTCCGGGATACGGATACCTTACTCGTCACCTTCCGCGAAAGGTAACTCACGCTTGGATAAGTGATTCTGCTACCGACGAATAGGTCTTAATGCTCGAAACAAGAGGAAAGAAGCACGACTTTATTCTCAAATGTTCAGGCCTCAGCAGCCACAAAGAACAAACACACGTACTTGGGATAACTATGCTACGTAGATGTCGGCAGCGCCCTCGGTGGCTTTCCCGACCTACAGCAGATATCACTGTACTTAGGGCAATTACATTTTGCTCTTACATTCCCTTACAAACGGGACCCAGCTCCATTCCCGCAGGAATGAACTACCTCCACACCGGAGGGGCTACAAGATAACAAACCCCAGGTGGCTCGCCGGCGACCACTGCACCAGCAGCGCGACAACGACCTCTGCCTCGGGCGGCTAGACAGCAGCAGTGATTGCCTCAGGGCAAACACTACTGTGAAAAGGCCCTCGTCCTCATCCCCCGTACGAGGGGCGAGGACAAGCCATTAAAGCCAAAGAGTCGGAGGTCCGCCCGCAGGTAGCACTGATGGTCTCGTCGGCAGAGGCGACCACCTCGACGGTGGGAAGCCTCACCTATGGCGACCACCACCTCAGCACCGACGACAGCGGCCACCTGCCCACCAACACCACAACGGCGAACGGCGGCCGCCCCAATGCGCACCGGCAGGTCCTCACTCCCGTCCTCGCCGAGGCTGTCCCAGAACACGAGTACCGCCCTCGTGGCGTACGACGTGTTGTGCGACCCCCCGGTGCAGTCGACGGCGCAGGGAGGACCTGGGCGTAGCCGGCCCGCGCACAGCGCAACCGACACCCGTGCGGTGGACGGGCAGCCACGCTCCGCTCCAGCAGTAGGAGGCGGCACCGGAAGCAGCACCGGAGCCGCTCAGGCCAGGAGCCAGACACGCGGCAGCTGACAGCGCCACGGGCGGCGAACGCCCTTCTCCCCCGATCACTGAGGAAAGGAGCGGGCCGCTGCCCACGCAGAGGCGGGCCCTGCCTCGGTGCACCCTCCTCCCCAGCACGGACGATGAACATCCTTGAAGCTGAGGGTAGGGGGGAGGCCACAGCCCGGCTCGCCCTTCCCCGCCACGAAGCTGGTGGTCATCCTCCTGGATGACCATTGGTGGGGGAATGCAGTCGGGCTGCGTGATGAAAATCCTTAAAGCCAAGCGATGACTGGAGAGCGCCAACCCCCACGGGGTCGCGCTCCTCCAACAGCAGCAAGAAGAAGGCGACACAGGTGCACCCCATCTGGGGGCTCGGAAGGGGGGAAAGACGCAATGAATGCGAGGAGTGTGAAGGCATGGCTACCACCTGGGGGGTCGATCCCTTTTTAAAGGCAGATCTCCTCACTCGCACCCCCAAGCGTCAAGGGCAAAGTCTCCACCGACGTGCTCCAGGGTTTCCACCCCACGACATGGGGGCTGGGTCCCACACGTCATGCGAGCTGACCCGAAACGCAAGGAAGGCAAACCGCCGCACGTGAAGCACGTAACCGCCCCGCGGTTATAAGCATTCCCTCATCCTCACCGAAACCAGTGGTCGAAAGGGTGGACCACCACGCAAGAAGCATGCAACCACACTACGGTTGTGCACCCTTTCAGCTTCGTCGCATCCGGCGGTCCAGCGTGGAGGCCCAGTCCCACATGTCATGTAACCGGCGCGCCGGTCACTACGTGCAAGGAAACTGCACCGCCACTTGCGCCAATGCTGCGTCTTCTCGACTGCAGAACCAGCGCAGCGACTCAAGGCAGCCCTGCGCGTGACCCAACAGTGCCCAGTAAGTGCGACGATCACGGGTCACTCAGCCGCGGAGATAGGCACGACGGTCGATATGATCAGAGGCGGGCCGGCAGTAATTGCAGCAACAGGCGTGCGGAAGCATCGGTCCAATCACCTACAGGTTCGCATCCTCTCCCGAAATGGCAGGGGAGCCCTCTCCCGCAGCATAAAAACGACGCACCCGTGTTCCGTTCCTCGAACGACTCGCGCACGCGCAACAGACGCCCCGCGAATCGCCCGTCCCGTCGCATTAACTCCTTGGCAGGGCAAGCGACACCTCCGGCAGGCGAAGCGGGTGCCGTTTCACCTCCGTCATGATGACCACGTCAAAAAAGGTGCGCCACATTATTTAAATTTATATCCTTTTCCTTTTCCTCTCTCTCTCTCTTGCCACAGGGACCGGGAAAGGGGATATTGCGAAAAGGATCCTTCTCGGCGAAGGAAACGGGCCCCGAGCCCTCCTACTGATCAGGGGTTTGAAGGTTACGCCCTCCGGGGTTCGGCAACCGCCCCAGAGCACTCGGGCTCCGAGCCCTTTACTGATCAGGGGTTCGAAGGCTGGCCCCTCGGAAGGGTTCGACAACCGCCCCAGAGCACGCAGAGTCAGGGATGACCCTGGGTACGTCCGTTACATGGCTGAGGCTCGGGCTACGCTCCCGAGGTACCCTAGTACATTTCCGAGACCAGTGGGAACGATTTGTAATGGAATCCCACCGGAGGGAGGCACCGAGCCCTCAGACCCTATCGAATGGGTCCGGGTCTAGCAAATCACCTGCAGGTACTTTTGGAGCGCGCCTCTGGGCCACTAGCCGACCCTTATCAAACCGGGCTCGGGCGTCCACTCGGATCACCCGCTAGCAACTCACTGGAAACACCATGTTCGGTGCCCTCCGAGGGTGACATGGCGCTTTCCCCCCCCCCCCCCCCCTTCCTCCTCGCGGAGAGACGACAAAGGGGCGTACAATAAGAGTCGAGACGGTCCTTGATCATCCTCTCGCTCCGTGCAGAGGCTCGGGGGCTGCTCTCGCGCCAGGCTACGGCTAAACTGTTGACCACGTCAACAAACCAGCCCAAAAACTCGGAGCCTGACCGTGCACCCGGGCTGCGGCCAAGTCACATGAGGGAACAACAAGGCTGGCCAAGGCATCACAAAAAGGATTAAGACCTCAGAGGAGTCAAACGACTCCTCCGAGGCCTCGGAGGCTACACCCGGCGGGTGCACTCGCGCGCACCCACCGGAACAAAGCATAAACGAGAAGGGCCGGTCCCCTTGCAAAAAATCCAGCAGAACCTCCAAGCGAGTACCTACACTCCCTTCGAGGCTCGAAGGCTACTGTCGGGGACCGTAATTAGGGGTACCCCCAATGCTCCTTAACCTGGCCGAAAAACATCTTCGGAACAAACCATCAACAACTGATAAGCATGGTTCAAGTCAGGGCCTCGTAGGACACGACGCCTCGTCCGAGCCCAGCCCCGGGCGCAGACAATAGTCCCGGGGCAAATTCACGCCTTGCCCGAGGGTCCCCTCTGTCAACAGGCGCACCCCCGTCTCACCCAAGGCTAAGCTTGGGTGAACTTTGTCGCGCAGCGACCTCGACCGAATCACCTTACCAACCAACCATATCGCATGCGCATTTAATGCGGGGATCGTCTGACACCTTGTCCTGACACGCGTGCCTCAGTCAGCAAGGTCGAAGTGACCGCAGTCACTTCGCCCCTTTACTGACCGTTCTGACAGGAAAACAGCACTGTTCACCCCGCTCCGGCAACTGTGCCAGCCACCAGGGAAAGACTAACAACAGTCACGGCATTTCCCGAGTTCGACCTCGGGCGCAACAGGGAGCTCCGCCTCGCCCGACCCCGGGCCTCGCCCTCAGCTTCGGTGTCGGGAGAAGGTCTCCGCCTTGACCGACCCCGACCTTGGCCTCAGCCTCGGCCTCGGGAGAAGGACTCTGCCTCGCCCGACCTCGGCCTCGGGGAAGGACTCCGCCTCGCTCGACCTCAGCCTCGGCCTCGGAGGAGTCGCCGCCTCGCCTGACCTCGACCTCGGATCAACTACGCTACAGGGGATACATCATTACCCTACCCCTAGCTAGCCGCTTCAGACTACGAAGGAACAAGACCGGTGTCCCATCTGGGTTACTCCGGTAACAGGTAATGATGGTTCCCCGCGTGCGCCCGTGACGTCGGTTGCTCTCAACCCCCTACGGAAGCAAGGAAACGTCAGCAGGATCCATGCCGCACCGCCAGCTATGCTTCTACAGGGCTCAAGGCACTTCACCGACGGCCACGTTGGTACATGTACAGGGCTCAAGGCACTTCTCCGCCAGCCACGTTAGCTCATAGCTACACCCCCATTGTACAGTTGGGCATCTCCTTGTATCTATAAAAGGGGTTGTCCAGGGCCTTCCAGGGGGGACGGGAAAAAGCGCACGTACGAACACACGGACGCACCACGCAGACGAGCAGAGGCAGGCAGAGTAGGAGAGACGCAGACGAGCAGAGGCAGACTCAGACGGCTCGCCTCAAGGCCGAACCCTCTCTTTCTCGCTCTCTCTCTCTCGTTCTCGCTCTCCCGCAACGCTTGTAACCCCTACTACGAGCACCCCGGTGCAAGATAACATAAGTCTCATTTCCCTCTTGTGTTCCATCTTGCATCAACCCATCTAGGCAGGGACACGCAGCGACAAATTTACTGGTCGGTTGACGGTCCTCGCGGCTCCGAAACGCCGACAATATTATAAATGAGTTTTATCTTATGATAGTAGGCAGCTTGCTACATTCAATATAATCTTTTTTACCGAGCTACTAGATAAAATAATTAGAAGCAAAACTTATAGTAAATTAGAGCTAGAGCAAAGCAAATATATGCTTCCGCACCCATCAACTTCGTCTAGTGATAAGTTTGAGTTTTGTGGAAACTCATTTGAGCTATTACAAAAGGTCTATTTATTTTTGAACAAAAAGGAGGAATAATATAAAGAACTACGCAAGAAGTACAGAGCTTTTGAGTAATCCTTTCTGGTTTAGAGTTGTGAGTACATTCATTGTAAATTTGTAATACCCAGTTTTTAATATATAATAAAAGAGGAGAAAATTTATTTTTCCTATATTTTATGTGTGTGTTGAATCTACTTATCAACACATATGAATACCATATTCAAACAACAAATAAATAATAAAAAGAGATACCACTAAATTATGCATCATGCTGGATTTATTTTGTGTGCATTTTGTGACAACATAAAATGACAAGAAATATACTTAAACTCAAAGTGGAATTTAAATTCTAAAAGGAATTCCAAAATTTGGAAAAGAGAAGAAAACAAGTATGAAGTGGATATAAAAAATAAGTAAATAAAAATATATTATTCCTATATCAGAGTTTGAATTTGAATAGTTTACTCAAAGGTGAAACTCATATTCAAATCCAAGTTTATGTTCAAAATAATTATGAATAAAAGAAAACATAAAATAAAACATAAAAGAAAAAGAAAAGGGGACCTACCTGGGCTTCGGTCACCATTCTGGCCCACCAGGAGAAGCCAACCGCGCGGCCCAATTCCTTCACAACCGCGCGCGCCACCCCTGACGTCTCTCTGTCGGCACCCAGCTGCTGAAACAAGCCACGTCTGGGGTCGCTGATAATTGGGTCCCGCTTGTCAGCCAAACGGGCGCACCATCCGCCACCTTCGCCATGTCGTTGTGCCGTACCCGCCGCCGTGGATCTTGGTGCATGGGTTAGCTCGTTTTCCCTGCAGTCGTGGGACATCTCGGGTATAAAGCTATCTGAAGCCGCACCCCGTGACCTAGTGACGCATAGAGCGTAACCACCGCCGCGAGAGATCGGGAGTCGTGGTGTTTGGGGCTGTTGTCGTCGCCTTGCCCTGGTTAGTGCCTCTGGTCGGCCGGTGGGTCATTGCGGAAGCTCTAGGGAAGTAATTGGAGAATTGGTTTGGTGCGGCCGTGGCAATTTCTCGCTGTAGCACTACCATCCGCCGCTCATCGGTGATCGGTACTCTGCGCTACGAATTGTTCTGGTATGACTGCCCGATCCTACTCGTTGTCATCCCTGCATCGCGTAGAAGCGAACGAATTGCTAGCTAGGGCATTCGTTCACCGGTTTAGGGCATTCATAGAAATTTCATTTTTAATCCAAATCAATTCATTCCAGTTTCTGAAATTTTGTAATATTAATCTCTATCACTTAGAATCTCTGTTTTGACATGAAAACAGTCAGAAAAATAATTTTTCACTTAATCCTATTTCAACCACATAAAACCTTTGGAAATTCATATCTTAAAATCTATAACTCCAAAAATTATGATTCCTGTTCCTAGGATTTTATTTTAATGTGTAGATTATTATTGTGTATTTTGTTTATATGTTTGGTATGATGTTAATTTTCTCTATATATTGTGCTTGTTTGTATTGTGGCGAGTAGAAGAGCCCGTGATTGAGGATCCTGGTGACCAGCAGATAGAAGTAGCTGAGCAGGAGCTCATTGAAGGTAAGTTGTTCCCTTGACCACTTTTATACCTAATAATGTTCTTTATAATCATTTACCATGCATAGGCTTAATTTTGATGGGACCTGATAAGTCACCCTAGACTGTTTATCCATTTTACCTTGTTATCCCTGAATCACATGGGTAGTTTATGCTATTGCTTTACATGGTTTTGGGTTAATATTTTGTTATATCCATGTTCCAGTTATTTTGTTATTCTATTTATGTTCATGTCAAGATTATTAATGTTAATTGGAACATGGAGCTTAACTTGAGAAACACGTGCCACCACAAGGGTTTAATGGGATGCCCTTGGCTGACTAATTAGGAAAGCTAGTGGAAGACTACCTTACCCGAAAGGGGCAAGGGCAGTAGGGGAGTTGCATGCAAGGAGGTTCTCGGGTTGATTTTGCTGCGATGGCGGTCAGACGGGGGATTCTTGCAAGTGCTCTTCCCATAAACTGTAGCGGGTTTTCAGAAGCTAGTAGAACTTTGTAAAGGCCTCGTAGTGTTGCCCTGCCTCGCTTCCTAGGTAGAGGTGTATGGGAGTCGTGATCCCTTGGTAGATGGGTAACATGACTTGTGGGTACAGGGTACAACCTCTGCAGAGTGTAAAACTGGTATACTAGCCGAGCTCACGGTCATGAGCAGCTCAAGACTCTCTGATGATTAATTTATGGAACTTAAATTCAATTTGGTTATTCGCATTGCATGGGTTTATTATTAATTTTGTTCAATTACTTTATTTAAGGTTTGGTATTTACTTACACTTAGTAACTGCTAATAAAACTTTGACCAACTACTTAAAAGCAATGCTCAGCTTTAACCCCTATCATTGGTTAGCCTTACACATCACATGAACTCCCACATTTGTGAGTTCATGCCACTGGTTCTCCACAACTTGTTGAGCTATGATCATGTGTGAGCTCACCCTTGCTGTCTCACACCCCCCCACAGGAGAAGAACAGGTGGTTCAGGAGGAGCCACAAGGCGAGGAGTTTGATCTGATCTAGGTGGCGTTTCTCAGTTGACATTGGCGCTGACGATCCTTAGTTCGTTTTATATTTATTCTTTTATTTTGTAATAAGTCTTCCGCTATGTAATAAATTCTCTGATGTTATTGTGACATTTATCTCTATACACTCTGTTATTATATATGTTGTCTTCTTGGCGCATGTATGAGATGCACCTGGCTTTGTTCCTTAAAGTTGGGTGTGACAGAAGTGGTATCAGAGGAAATGTTGACTGTAGGACGAGACCTAGATAGAAATGGACAAACCCTTTCCTACTTACCTTACTTTGATTCATTCTATACCTACCTCATCTTAGTCTTGTCTCACCTTTTGCTTTTCTGCTCTGATTAATCTTATCTTCTCTACTCTAAGACAAAATGGATTTCACACCTTGGAATCCTACCACTATGATCTTTTTAAGAGATAGGGAACCTAAGACAAAAAAATTATTTTCTCTATTTAAAATGTTGGTTGATTGTGCTGATGATAAATGCCTGATTTGCTTCTTTGATTGATTGAATTATTATAGATGGACATCTTAGCATGTACCACCATAAGGTATTGAGTTAGCTTTAGTAGGTAAAACATTAATCTGCTTAGCTAATAAATCCCCCAAAGTAACCTGATTTGTAAATACTTGTCTTGTCTACTATTCTCTTACCATATGTATCTAACTCAGATGGTCAATACCAGGCGGGGTGGTGGAATTGATTTGCCTCCTAATCAACACACTCGGTGGATATATAGACAGCCCCAGCCACAGCCAGCAGAGATGAATCCTCCTAATCCTCCACCGGGGGGAGTTGACCCACTGATTGCAGCTCAGATGAGGATGATGCAATAAATGGCGGATACTATGGCAGATATGCGAGCTCAGATGCAGCAAGAACGCCAGAAGATGCGCCAGGAAAGAGAAGAGATACGACAGGAGTTGCGCCAGGAGCGAGAGGAGATACACCAGGAAAGGAGGGCGCAATAGCAGCTGCAACAGCAAATGCAACAACAACAGCAACAGCAGCAACAGCAACAAGTACCATTGCCTCCACCACCACCACCAGTTCCACCCCGAAATAAGCACCGGGAATTCATGAGCCATAAGCCACCGACATTTGCTAGTTCTCCTGATCCACTGGACGCAGATGATTGGCTGAAGTCCGTAGAGAAGATGTTGAACATTGCTCAGTGCACTGACCGAGAGAAAGGTTTCAAGTCAACATTGCAGTAACCACCTCTTCCAAACGTGCAATGTTCTTCATACCTGAGGAGTTTGTTGGTGACAACATCCGTATGGTTAGAGATTTTCCGGATGTCTTTCCAGAGGAGTTACCAGGGATGCCACATGATAGAGAAGTTGAGTTTGTTATTGATCTCTTACCTGGGACTGTCCCTATTTCTAAACGGCCATACAGGATGTCTGTAGAAGAGTTAAAGGAACTTAAGAAGCAGTTAACCAAGTTACAAGAGGCTGGGTACATTCGTTCGAGTTCCTCACCTTGGGGAGCGCCAGTTCTGTTTGTACAGAAGAAGGACAGATCACAAAGAATGTGTGTGGATTATAGATCTCTTAATGATGTTATTGTGAAGAACAAGTATTTGTTACCCCGTATTGAGGATTTGTTTGATCAGATGAGAGGTGCAAGGGTATTCTCGAAGATTGATCTCCGATCGGGATACCATCAGATGAAGATTAGACCATCGGATATTCCCAAGACAGCTTTCTCGACTCGATATGGATTATATGAGTTCACTGTTATGTCGTTTGGATTAACCAATGCACCAGCTTATTTTATAAATTTGATGAATAAGGTGTTTATGGAGTATTTGGACAGATTCGTCGTGGTATTCATCGACGATATTCTTATCTATTCCAAGAGTGATAGTGATCATGAGGAACATCTGAGATTGGTGCTACAGAAGCTACGAGATAATCAACTCTACGCCAAGTTTAGCAAGTGTGAGCTTTGGATTGGTGAGGTGCCATTCCTTGGACATATCATTTCTAATGGCGGAATATCAGTGGATCCCACTAAGGTCAAGGAGATTATGGAGTGGAGCGTACCCACTACAGTTACTGAGATTCGAAGTTTCTTGGGACTCGCAGGATATTATCAGAGATTTATTGAAGGATTTTCTAAGATCGCTAAGCCTATGACCTCACTTCTGGAGAAGGGAAGAGAGTTTAAGTGGGATGAGAAGTGCCAAGATAGCTTTGATCAATTAAAGAAGAGATTAATGTCACCACCAGTGTTGGTTATGCCAGATCTATAGAAGGGATTTGACATTTATTGTGATGCCTGTGGCCAAGGCTTGGGATGTGTGTTCATGCAAGAAGGACATGTGATTGCCTACGTGTCTCGTCAGTTACGGAAACATGAATTGAACTACCCCACACATGACTTAGAACTAGCAGCTGTTGTGCATGCGCTTAAGATTTGGAGACATTATATTATGGGAACCAAGTGTCAAGTGTACACGGATCATAAGAGTTTGAAGTATATATTCACTCCGAAGGATCTCAACCTTAGGCAACACCGTTGCTTGGAGCTTATTAAGGATTATGATTTGGAGATTCACTATCACCCGGGCAAGGCAAATTTGGTTGCAGATGCCTTGAGTCGAAAGGAGCATGTTCATTCAGCTGTTGTTGCCCAGCTACCCGATGAGATTGTTGAGGATTTCAGGAGACTTAACCTGGGGATAGTTGCTCACACTGAAGGAGTTACTATTGATGTGGAACCTACTTTGGAGCAAGAAATCCACAAAGATCAAATTGGTGATGCTAAAATACAAGAGATTAAGGATCTGATTACTGAAGGTCGAGGTTCGGAATTCACGGAAGATGAGCAAGGCACCATATGGTTCAAGGACAGGATATGTGTTCCTGATATTGAAAGCCTCCGTGAGACTATTTTGAAGGAGGCCCATGACTCGGATTATTCTATTCATCCTGGTAGTACCAAGATGTATCAGGATTTGAAGCAAAAGTATTGGTGGTATGGATTGAAGAGAGATGTGGCTGCACATGTGGCTATGTGCGATGTATGTCAAAGAGTTAAGGCTGAACACCATAGGCCAACTGGACTACTGCACCCACTAAAGATACCTGAGTGGAAGTGGGAAGAGATTGGTATGGATTTCATTACTGGATTGCCTCGCACCCAGAAAGGATATGATGTTATATGGGTGATTGTGGATAGATTGACTAAAGTAGCTCACTTCATTCTTGTCAAGACTACTTACAAAGGCTCTCAACTGGCAGAGTTATATATGTCGGATTGTGTGTTTACATGGAGTATCGAAGAATATCATGTCTGATCGAGGTTCACAGTTTACCTCAAGATTCTGGAGAAGCTTCCATGAGAATATGAATACAAAGTTGAACTTTAGCACGGCCTATCACCCTCAGACTGATGGACAGACTGAAAGGACTAATCAAGTATTGGAAGATATGTTGAGAGCTTGTGCCCTTTAGCATGCAGGAAGTTGGGATAAAAGTCTACCATATGTTGAGTTCTCATATAATAATAGTTACCAGGCCAGTCTGAAGATGTCACCTTTTGAGGCTTTATATGGGAGGAAGTGCAGGACTCCTTTGTATTGGGACCAAACTGGAGAAAGACAGTTCTTTAGGCCTGAACTGATTCAAGAAGCAGAAGAACAAGTCTGTATAATTCGAGAGAATTTGAGGGTAGCTCAAACCCGGCAAAAGAGCTATGCTGATAACAGAAGAAGACCACTGGAATTTGAGGAAGGAGATTATGTGTATCTCAAGGTGTCACCACTTCGTGGAATGAGGAGGTTCAAAGTTAAGGGCAAATTGTCCCCTCGCTTCATTGGACCATTCATGATCTTTAGGCGAGTTGGGGAGATGGCATACCAACTCGAGTTACCTGCTAGTCCAGCGGATGTGCATAATGTGTTCCACGTATCTCAACTTAAGAAGTGTCTCTGTGTCCTTAAGGAACAGTTACCAATGGAAGAGCTCAGTGTTCAGTGTGATTTGACTTACACGGAGTACCTAGTCAAGATTCTAGATATATTGACTCAAGTTACAAGGAATAAGGTGATAAAGATGTGCAAAGTGCAATGGAGTCACCATGGAGAGGATGAAGCAACATGGGAAAGAGAAGAAGAGCTTCGCATAGATTTTCCCCATCTTTTTCCTCGTTCTTCCTAAATCTCGAGACAAGATTATTTTTAAGGGGGGAAGGATTTGTAATACCCAGTTTTTAATATATAATAAAAGAGGAGAAAATTCATTTTTCCTATATTTTATGTGTGTGTTGAATCTACTTATCATCACATGTGAATACCATATTCAAACAACAAATAAATAATAAAAAGAGATACCACTAAATTATGCATCATGCTGGATTTATTTTGTGTGCATTTTGTGACAACATAAAATGACAAGAAATATACTTAAACTCAAAGTGGAATTTAAATTCTAAAAGGAAATCCAGAATTTGGAAAAGAGAAGAAAACAAGTATGAAGTGGATATAAAAAATAAGTAAATAAAAATATATTATTCCTATATCAGAGTTTGAATTTGAATAGTTTACTCAAAGGTGAAACTCATATTCAAATCCAAGTTTATGTTCAAAAGAATTATGAATAAAAGAAAACATAAAATAAAACATAAAAGAAAAAGAAAAGGGGACCTACCTGGGCTTCGGTCACCATTCTGGCCCACCAGGAGAAGCCAACCGCTTGGCCCAATTCCTTCACAACCGCGCGCGCCACCCCTGACGTCTCTCTGACATGCGGACCCGAGTGGTCGGCACCCAGCTGCTGAAACAAGCCACGTCTGGGGTCGCTGATAATTGGGTCCCGCTTGTCAGCCAAACGAGCGCACCATCCGCCACCTTCGCCATGTCGTTGTGCCGTACCCGCCGCCGTGGATCTTGGTGCATGGGTTAGCTCGTTTTCCCTGCGGTCGTGGGACATCTCGGGTATAAAGCTATCCGAAGCCGCACCCCGTGACCTAGTGACGCGTAGAGCGTAACCACCGCCGCGAGAGATCGGGAGTCGTGGTGTTTGGGGCTGTTGTCGTCGCCTTGCCCTGGTTAGTGCCTTTGGTCGGCCGGTGGGTCATTGCGGAAGCTCTAGGGAAGTAATTGGAGAATTGGTTTGGTGCGGCCGCGGCAATTTCTCGCTGTAGCACTGCCATCCGCCACTCATCAGTGATCGGTACTCTGCGCTACGAATTGTTCTGGTATGACTGCCCGATCCTACTCGTTGTCATCCCTGCATCGCGTAGAAGCGAACGAATTGCTAGCTAGGGCATTCGTTCACCGGTTTAGGGCATTCATAGAAATTTCATTTTTAATCCAAATCAATCCGTTCCAGTTTCTGAAATTTTGTAATATTAATCTCTATCACTTAGAATCTCTGTTTTGACATGAAAACAGTAAGAAAAATAATTTTTCACTTAATCCTATTTCAACCACATAAAACCTTTGGAAATTCATATCTTAAAATCTATAACTCCAAAAATTATGATTCCTGTTCCTAGGATTTTATTTTAATGTGTAGATTATTACTGTGTATTTTGTTTATATGTTTGGTATGATGCTAATTTTCTCTATATATTGTGCTTGTTTGTATTGTGGCGAGTAGAAGAGCTCGTGATTGAGGATCCTGGTGACCAGCAGATAGAAGTAGCTGAGCAGGAGCTCATTGAAGGCAAGTTGTTCCCTTGACCACTTTTATACCTAATAATGTTCTTTATAATCATTTACCATGCATAGGCTTAATTTTGATGGGACCCAATAGGTCACCCTAGACTGTTTATCCATTTTACCTTGTTATCCCTGAATCACATGGGTAGTTTATGCTATTGCTTTACATGGTTTTGGGTTAATATTTTGTTATATCCATGTTCCAGTTATTTTGTTATTCTATTTATGTTCATGTCAAGATTATTAATGTTAATTGGAACATGGAGCTTAACTTGAGAAACATGTGCAACCACAAGGGTTTAGTGGGACGCCCTTGGCTGACTAATTAGGAAAGCTAGTGGAAGACTACCTTACCCGAAAGGGGTAAGGGCAGTAGGGGAGTTGCATGCAAGGAGGTTCTCGGGTTGATTTTGCTGCGATGGCGGTCAGACGGGGGATTCTTGCAAGTGCTCTTCCCATAAACTGTAGCAGGTTTTCGGAAGCTAGTAGAACTTTGTAAAGGCCTCGTAGTGTTGCCCTGCCTTGCTTCCTAGGTAGAGGTGTATGGGAGTCGCGATCCCTTGGTAGATGGGTAACATGACTTGTGGGTACAAGGTACAACCTATGCAGAGTGTAAAACTGGTATACTAGCCAAGCTCACGGTCATGAGCAGCTCAGGACTCTCTGATGATTAATTTATGGAACTTAAATTCAATTTGGTCATTCGCATTGCATGGGTTTATTATTAATTTTGTTCAATTACTTTATTTAAGGTTTGTTATTTACTTACACTTAGTAACTGCTAATAAAATTTTGACCAACTACTTAAAAGCAATGCTCAGCTTTAACCCCTATCATTGATTAGTCTTACACATCACATGAACTCCCACCTTTGTGAGTTCATGCCACTGGTTCTCCACAACTTGTTGAGCTATGATCATGTGTAAGCTCACCCTTGCTGTCTCACACCCCCCCCCCCCCACAGGAGAAGAACAGGTGGTTCAGGAGGAGCCATAAGGTGAGGAGTTTGATCTGATCTAGGTGGCGTTTCTCAGTTGACATTGGCACCGACGATCCTTAGTTCGTTTTATATTTATTCTTTTATTTTGTAATAAGTCTTCCGCTATGTAATAAATTCTCTGATGTTATTGTGACATTTATATCTATACACTCTGTTATTATATATGTTGTCTTCTTGGTGCATGTATGAAATGCACCTGGCTTTGTTCCTTAAAGCTGGGTGTGACAAAATTTGATTACATTAATGTGAACTGTTTTAACCAGTCTTAGTAATTTTATAGCTATATACATTACCGGAATCGCGTTCTTTGTTGAGTGTCTAAGACACTTGGCAAAGGCTATTTTACAATCGGCAAAGCCTTTGCCGAATATTACACTTGGCAAAGAATACTCAGCAAATATTTTATCAGGGATTCTTTGTCGAGTGTCGAAAAACACTCGACAAATTAAGAATCGAAAAAAATCCAAAAAAACAGCAAAACATGTTTTTAAATTATACGAACAACTTCCAACCACTACCTATTTACCATACCTACCACCCTATCATTTTTAATCAAATTTACATGTTTTGTGTGAGATTCGAACTCACACCTCACTCTCGCGCATACCCTCCTCTACCACTACACTACTCTATCAATTATGTCTATATCATGTTTTCATTCCTCGTGTACTATAACAAATCGGGGGTAATTTGATTATTTAAGGCACTAAATGAATTCATTTGAAAATGTGACCAACTATAAAGTTGCATAACTTTTTGAGATCTACAAGTTCTATTTTGATAGTTTCTACATTCGAGGTCGTTTACAAAATTTGAATTTCAAATTTGGAAACTTCACACGAATTTTTCAATGATAAGATGATTTCAAATCAAAAAATTGTCAATTACAAAGTTTCATTACATTTCAAGACTTACAACTTTTATTTTAGTGGTTTTTCCATCAGAGGTAGTTTGAAAAATTCAAATATTAAAATTCAAACATAGTTTTGCATGACAAGATGTTTTCAAACCAAAATATTGTCAACTACAAAGTTTCATAACTCTTCAATACCTACAACTTTCATGTTGGTGGTTTTTTCTTTCGAGGTCGTTTTAAAAATTCAAATTTTAAAATTTTTAAATTCGGACGTAGTTTTCGTTGAAAAGATGACTTCAAATAAAAAGGTTGCCAACTACAAAATTCTATAACTTCTCAAGATTTACAAAGTTTATTTTGGTTGTTTGGTCATTTGTTCATCTCACAGGATGGTTCTAACAATATGCATAAATCTTATACATCTCTCTCGTAATTTCATAAACTACGAGAGAGATATAGTTTTATGAACAAATTTATTTTTATTTTGTCATACGAAGAAATGTTCAAATATAAATTGTACATCATGATGAGTTATACAAATTTGTAGTTGAAAACCTTTCCATTTGAATTAATTTACTACTTTAAAATTTGATTTTTAAATTATCTTTGCCTAGTGTTGAAAAAAAAGCACTCGGCAAAGACCTCTATGTCGAGTGTTATATTTTTGACACTCAGTAAAGAAGATCTTTGCCGAGTGTCAAAAATAAAACACTCGGCAAAGAGCTTCTTCGCTGAGTATTTTCTTTTACCGAGTGTTTTTTACGTGGCACTCGGCAAATAGTTTTTTTGTCGAGTGTCTGAAAAAACACTCGATAAAATATTTAGTACTCCACAAGGAGTGAAATTCCGGTAGCAGGTTTGGGACCGTGCTTCATACATGCTTCAGTCAAACTGCCTCCAAAAGTCACAAAACGTAGCAGCCACCATATATGCGCATGTGCCCGCGCGTGATTTGAATTCGTGAACCAATTGTCTTTGTCTCTCATCAAGAAGAAGAAGAAAAGATGGAATAATCATTGGCATATTCGCTGTTCACGTTGGGCTCCCAGAAACCGGCGTGTCTCCGTGTGCATGTCTGGTGCCGTTTTTTCTTCGTGCGTGTGTCCCAAGTCAATCGGCACTGCAGCTCCAACACTCAAGCCCCTCTCGCCCAATGCCGTCGGCGTCGAACGGAAACTCGCCGATGCATCGTACGTGCGCCGTGTCCGCACGCGACAGGGTCTGTGGCAGTGGCAACGCGTGATAGCGTCGCGCGCGGCTGGCTTGGCGTCAGGTGTGACGTCAGCTGGACCGGCAGTCGTAAGTGATACGTTGAAACTCCCGGACTAATAAAATGTAAGTTGTCGTCAGGCACGGCACATATATGGTACGTACGTCAAGTATAATCACAAGATTATATTAATCGCTTATCTTGCGCTACCCGGTCGTCGTTTCTTTCAAACTTGTACAACTGATCGGCCGGAGCGGAGGAATGCGATGCGACGACGGAATTCTCCATTGACTTCTTCATTGAATCATTCTAGCTTTTTAGACAAATTGTACATTGTTGGCTTCAACAATTTCCAATGCAGATGTGAGAACCTTTTTTTTTTGTTCGTGGCTGTTTTTTCCTCTCCGACTTTTTTGGGTGTTCCGTGCTTGTTGTGTTGAGCTTTCTTGACCACTAAATTGCACGTGAGTTGACGACGACGATTCAGGCATCCCATGAAACTGAAAAAATATACTCTAATAATAACCATCAGGTTTCTTTGCCCACGTACGTAGCATTAACCAGAAATGTTCATTAGCTATAGTTATTACTCTAGCCATCAGATTTCTTCTGTCCCACGTAACATTAACCAGCTGAAATGTCTAGGTTACTTCATTGCAAGGTAACTGTCGTCTAGAAAGTGGAGAACTCTTTCAAGTAATACTATAATATGAATATAAAAATATTTTCAATTTTTGTGGTATATAGTTCACTTAGTACTGGACTAATTGCTAATAATCTAAGTATATATAATGTTTTTGTACTATCGAACTAAATGTCGCCCACTAAAATGAGATGGAGTGAGTATATATAAGTTTTTGTTTAATCTTTCTACTATCCGTCTCTGAGGTTTTATTGGCCCCTGATGCAAAACCACAAAAATGGGCCCTATGGCCTATACTATACAGAGATAAAAATCACCTAAATTTTATTTCACTATATATATATTTATCTCAATATTTAAAACAACAATAGACATTAACGTTAAAAGGTAAACTGTGTATCACACTTACTGATATATTTTTAAGTTATACTAAAGATCGGATCTTGTGCCTGTGTTCCACGAAATGAAACCTTCAATTACATATCTATATTTAATCTTATCCAGAACATCATTTTCAAGTTTAGTTATTGTCAATCCATTGAGTCTTTATTGTGTCATAGTACTATGCATGTAGGAGTTGAGCAACTTTCATTTTCAAAAACTTCATTTTGCAGATGCAATTGTCATCAGAATAGTCAGCAAACTTCTATATGTAATATGGCCATTACAAAAACATTAAATCCGCTTCATAAACTTCAGAATGTTACAAGGGCCCATGTCTTCGTTAGAGATAAACCCTTGGAGGAACATTAACTCTATATACAAGTCTTTATCGTCGTCATCAGAATACTGGCCACTATCTAGTGTCAACTCTAGTTGAGTGTAAGAAGGCATCAAACTTTTGACATCTAAAGAGCAGAACTTATGCGAAGTAAAAAATCTAAAGATTTTCTCGTACCTCTCATATTGTCTAAACCTTGTAGCTAGTGAAGTAATAGCTTGATCAACAATGTGTAAAAATATTTGTTCAAATTTTAAAGCAAAAAAAAAAAAATTAGAGGCCTTGTGTCATGGCTCCCCTTGCGCTAGGCAAGGCATGGGCCTATCGAGTATATTAATTGTTTGCGACATATATACGAGCTACATCTATAGATATCCATAATTTCTTATTAACACCATATGAGTAGCACAATAATTAAATGAAACCCTCAAATATACTTCCTCGCTTCTAATTTATAGTTTGGTTTGTCTTTTCTAGATAAAATACTTTTATTATGTATTTAGACATATCATAAATATATAGATGCATAATAAAAAAATACATAGCTTAAAAGCTAAAATGATCTATAACTTAGAACAAAGGGCGATAAACATAAAACTTGTTTTAACAAAAAAGATGATAGCTATATCTGCGAGTTTGCCTAGCTCCCATAGAGCGATTTGGCCATTTTTGGAAAGAACCAATATACTCACATTTTATTACGAGTATGTCTTAGGACTTTTGTGACAAAAACCACTATACTTTTACAAAACCTCGTATATGAAACCATGGGGACCAAATACCAATACCACTTTTCTATTTATTTTATAAAGAGCTGCAATTTTCAAACGTCAGCTTAACAAAATTAAGGTTCATCTACGGATATATATTTCAAAACAAGAAGGCAACTGTATTTACAATATTGCTCGGCTTCTCGACAGTGATATGTATATTTTTTTAAAAAAAATGGGCAGAGGCTACTCTCACTTGTCATGAGTCAATGTCGTCGAGGAATTTTTACAAACCTTGGGAGGCTAAAACTAGAAGAGCAAGACGTAACAGCTCCGCACTCCGGTAGATCTTTTTATAATCCTTGTAAGGGCCTACAGAATCTTGAAACGGATTTTTTTTAAAAAACAGAGCATGGAGCGCGGCCTACAATAAAGAAATCACTTTTATGGAAATATAAAAGATTACAATTCCAGTTGCGAAATACGAAATTACTACTAATCAGTACATCCTTTTTTTGTTTTGTGATGATTCATTCGCAAAAAAAAAGTATGATGAGTCGAGTGCTACCCCACCCACTCGCTTAATCTAATAAAACCCTATCCCACCGTCCGTACCACATAACCATAAACCAAAACCGGTAGGGGTATAAGGACATGTACAACCATGAGCTCTTGGACCGGTTTTATAAGCACACAAAACAGCTATAAGATTGCATGATATAACTTTAAGTCTCTAGATCATAAATACAGTAAAGACACAAAATGTATAGAGAAATACAATACAAAGTTGAAAATGCAGCACAAAGTTGATTTTTTGGGATCCTCTTTTACAAGACATTACCCAATGTAACATTACCCAATGTAGAAAAATCAAAATGTTTGATTGAATAGTACATAAAGTTTATCTCATTCTCAAAACTAATTGGTAACCAAACGCTCCAAAAAGGCTTAAATCCGATCTGTATTCGAGTAAGTAATTGATCGGTATCCGATTCATATCCTTATATTTAAAGTATGATATTTAAGATGTCGATATCAACTATAATCATATCCAACATAACTAAATAATATCTATATCCGATCTAAATAAAAAAAGAAAATATAAAAAACAAATATGATATAATCAATATCCGTTACGCCCCTAAACTAAAAAACCGGTCACGGCGCGATAGCCGGATCCGGATTCCGGACCGTGTCGTATAGCCACGTCCACTTATCATACGACCCGGCTCCCTGTTCCCTTCCGTCACGTCACCGTCTGATTTCTAACGTGGAAAGGCGCTGCGCTGGTCATTTCTGTGTCCGCGCGCGGCTGGCGCGCTGCCCCCGCGTGATTGGCCGTACAGCATCGCGGAACAGCGAAGCGCGGGCCCGCGATTGGTGGGCGCGGCCGGCCGTACTTTTGCCTCCCGGAAAAGCCCCCAGCCACGGCCGCGGCCGAAACGTTGTCGAGAAGGCGTTAAACTGTTGGCGGGTCCCTGCCTGGTGCGGCAGCAGGCTGCTTATCGCCGAGTGGTGGGGAAGTGGCGTAGTGCCGGGGCCCACGTAATTTAAAGCCGTCTGCGTTGAGGTGGCCATCCATGCGCGCCCATCATGCACCCGCGCCCTGATTGAGAAGGGGGGGCTACAGAACAAGACACCAACCGGACGATAAACAAGTTTGCTTTCGTTAGCAGACAACAATGTCTTTAGCAGGTTCTTTCCAGCTCTTGCATCTATAACAGCTCCTCCCGCCTGGGCTCCTCCAGTCCACCCATAGCCATAGGTAGGATATGCTTATCCGAGGAAATCACAAAGCTGCGCAACCTATCTAGATATGTTTGGTCGTTTGGAAGATTGAATTGGGGAAGTAGGAAATTCCATAGCAGCTGTTCAGCAAAGGTATATACTTTGGTGATATAGTTGGTATGTTGTAGACAATGAGACGGAGAGAACGAAATTTAGAAGAAGTTGCTTGAGACGGCGATAATATAGAGAGTTGTAATCTTTTAGAATGCACTATAAAAGATGAGAAGTGTTTGTTTAGAAGATGAAATTTAGGAGACATCGTTTAGAGATGGACGAGCTTTTTGATGGGACGTGAATGGATTTTTTCACGCAGCACAATGATGTTTGCTTTTTTGAATTGGACGGCACCATTATATTTATTTGGGAGGTCCAATTATTTTGCCTTATCCGAACTTATGGGCTGCATAATTTGGTGGGTGGTAGCTAGTGGTTTGCCAACGCATCAGAGAAACACTGCTTTTTTGCTTTTTTTTGTGCACTTGTGCCTCAACAAATTCCTCGGTTTTGGAGCAAACTGTGCTCGACACCCTCTCTATTAGTGGAAGCAGCCACATAATCAAATCAACTGCTGATTGCGACAGCAGGCGTTTGGCAATCGAGTCCCTCGTTTGTTGATTTGTTTATCGCGTGTTTTGTCTATATAGATTGCACTGCAGCCGTCTGAACAGCTAGTTTTAATCCGACGTCTACTTGAACTTTTCCATTAGATCGTACATTTTATTATAAAAGAAATCATATATAGCCCAGATGGCTAGCATACACGTTTGCGCGTAAGATTTCCGTTTACACCTCGGTCTGATTAGTGCTAACCGGACCTGTTTGGAGCCATGCCAAATACTAGTAGTAGGATCGAGAGACAAACCACGACGTACGAGGGCATTTGAGGAAATGAGAGAAAAAAACACTGTTCGCTCGCGGTCCCGGTCAGGCGCGGATCCGAATATTCCGCCTGGCCGTAGCTCCCACTCATGTCTTTAAATAGGCCACCCGGCCCCTCCTCCGAACGAGGTAACCCAAAAGACCAGAGAGAAATTACTGAAGCATGAGCGCGGAGCTGAAGAGGGACTACGAGATCGGCGAGGAGATCGGGCGCGGCCGCTTCGGGGTGGTCCACCGCTGCACGTCCCGCGCCACCGGGGAGGCCTACGCCGTCAAGTCCGTGGACCGGTCGCGGCTGGGCGACGACCTGGACCGCGAGCTCGCGCAGCTGGAGCCGAAGCTGGCACAGCTCGCCGGCGCGGGCAACCCGGGCGTGGTGCAGGTGCACGCGGCGTACGAGGACGAGGCGTGGACGCACGTGGTCATGGACCTGTGCCCGGGCCCGGACCTGCTGGAGTGGGTGGGCCGCCGCCGCGGCGCGCCCGTGCCGGAGCCCGTGGCCGCCGCCATCGTCGCGCAGGTCGCGCAGGCGCTCGCGCTCTGCCACCGCCGCGGCGTCGCCCACCGCGACGTGAAGCCCGAGAACATCCTCATCGACGCCGCCGCCGGGAGCGACGACGACGAGGAGGACGAGGCCGAGGCGGCGCCGCGCGCGCGCCTGGCGGACTTCGGGTCGGCGGCGTGGGTGGGCGCCGGTGGGCTCGGGCGCGCCGAGGGCCTTGTGGGGACGCCCCACTACGTGGCGCCCGAGGTGGTGGCCGGCGGCGAGTACGGCGCCAAGGCGGACGTGTGGAGCGCCGGCGTGGTGATGTACGCGCTGCTCTCCGGCGGCGCGCTCCCCTTCGGCGGCGACAGCGCCGCGGAGGTGCTGGCGGCCGTGCTGCGCGGCAGCGCGCGCTTCCCGCCCAGGCTCTTCGGCGGGGTGTCGCCCGCCGCCAAGGACCTGATGCGGCGCATGATCTGCCGCGACGAGTGGAGGAGGTTCACCGCCGAGCAAGTCCTCGGTGAGTTTTTTCGTTCGTTCCCCCGACAACCTCTCTCCTGCTCCGTTGATTTGATTTCCCCTTGTTCGTCGATGCAGTTTATCTAACAGATCTGCCGTTGGTAATAAAATAATGCAGCTCACCCGTGGATCGTGAGTGGCGGAGGAGCCCGGGCAATGGAGCGGCCAACCTGAGGAGGAATCCAGACGGACGTGTATTGCCGTAGAGCACTCAGGCACGGCAAGGAATCCCGGACGTTATGTATGAGGTTTTTGTACGTACGTACGTAGTAGTGTACGGTAGCTGCTGCCAGCTGCAGAGCAGATCGATCGGCAAAAGAAGCTTTATAGGCTTGTGGTTTTCCTTTGCCCCCGGGTTTTTGGGGACGCTCTTTACCTAGCGGAGCAGAGAGCACCCGTTTTCCGATGTGCTGGTTTTCCTAGCTGGATGTACATACACTGACCGTCTTTTGTACAGATGGAGTGTGGTGTTGGATACATAAATAAAAAAAAACCAAGCCTTTGTACTCCCTTCACATCTTTTTTTTTCCTTTTTACGTTTCATGCGTTTCTGATGCTACGAGGTGTGTGGGAAAACCATTTCAGTTCGTCAGGGAACACCCCCGCCCCATGTGGCCATGTTCGAGCTGGAGCAATATCCTGCCGTGGCTTGACCGCTTGAGGGTGTACAATCGGAAAGGTTCTAGAGGCGGGACAGCAAAGTCACTGCACTGCAGGTATGAGTTGTGTGCTCTCGGCTGTTTCGGCACCATAGATCTACTCTGCATAGAGTAATATTATTCATCAATGATGAACATGCTGAACACTACTCTAACATTATCAATATACTGTAGCTAAAACGAAACTTAAAATGTAAAAGTCCTCACAGGTAAAGATGGCCTACAGGTTAGTGACCCGTTAGGCTCTATGTAGAGTGTCCAAGTACGTTCGGGTGCTGGCTCTGTTTTTTTTTTCCGACGCTGTCGATTTTCCAAGGACCACTAAGTAAGTGTCCAACTTCTTTTATTTTGGTCTCCCACAACTGACTGATGGAAAAAATCTCATAAGTAAGCAGGCAATTTCATAGCCCTTTTTGCTGTTCGTTCCGGCTCCACACGGCCCACCTTCCGTGTCCGTCCCCCTGGCCTACCCCCTCCCTTTTCCCCCTGGTCTGGTCTCCATGTTTTTTTTCTCTTTGTTTGCTTCAACGAGATCGAGCGTGCGCGACCTATCAGCGTATCACGTTTCGTGCGCGCGGACTCGTCCCGTCCGGTCCAGCCGTACGAACAAGACCGACTGACTACACGGAGCCCTCCCGGCGGGCGCTGGCATATTCCGCGGATATTCCCCGCGGCCCTGGCCTCGCTCTCTGCCAGCAGCTGCAGCTGTCCCGTCGCTGCCTGTGGCCTGTGGGTGTGGGGCACGGCACGGCCCTCATCCAAACGAATCCGTCGCTTTCCCCCCGAGCTCGTATTGCTTGGGTCGCAAGGAAAATCCGACGCCGAGCGGGCCACCGCGGGGCTCGGGGTCGGGCCGGGGCACGCAACGCAAGCGGAAACGGGCAGATGAGATCCGTCAAAGAAGGAGACGTGGCGCGGCTTGGTTCCTTGGACGGCGCCCTCGTCCGGCACGCCGTTCGCTTTGGCGCTATTATAAGCAGTTGGCCCGTCCTGATAGGCCACTGGCCTTATTTGTCCAGGGGCACGTTCTGTGCACCTGTGCCATGGCGTCCGCGATCGGCTTCCCCTCACTTCCAGAGTCCAGACTCGCTCAATGGATCCGATGGAACAAAGTAGTTTATTGATAAGAATTTTTCAGAGTGTCCGATATACTAAAATCAACGACGAAGAGCCAGATTTCGGTACTAACCGCACGTCAAGAAGTGGGAATGATAAATATTTTAAAAACAAAATTTGAATGTTACGATATTAACTATTTTAGACCGAAGTACTGCTATATAGGAGTATATTTTTTTAATGTCTAGGAATCTTTGAATCTCAGATGCGCGCGCTCGTCGGATGATGATTTTGTTTCGGGGAAAGGGGAAAAAAACTTAATCTTCGCCATATTATAGACCGGACCTGTTGGGCGGGAATCACGCAACAGGCTTCGATGATCGATCGGTGCAGTCCTGGTGAGTGCTACCACGCTTCAGCTGAACCCACGTGATGAGCAGAGACTACCATGGGTCCGGTCCGGCCAGCCAATAATTTCCGTAAACAAAAGGTGAGTTTGGTTGCCCATCCCTTTCTGCCGCAAAACCCAATAATTCCCACAGATCGGCTGTCACGACGTTCGCTGGCGGCACGCACTCGTCGTCGCTAGCCAGGGTGAGGCCGTCAGGGTGCTGAGAGACGCCGTACCATTATTACCCAACCGGGTGCAGCGGCATCGTATCTATCGGTTGTGTTTGTTTGTGTGCGCGTGTCAAGGGTGGTGGTGGTGGTGATCAAGACGATCCAATAATTAATAGCCCCGTCGGAGAGGTAGTGCGTGATGTTGAGTGAGACGGAGACCATTAATACCCGCGTACTCATCCATTGGGTCGATTGGGAGTTTCGTTCTCAGCTGGACGCTATCGTGGTGTTGAGTGAGACGGAGACCATTAATAAAGCAATTGTAACCGCCCGCTGCGACGATAGGGAAGGTTGTCGCTCTACGAACACGTAGTTCTCCCTGCGAGCTGCTTCGGGTTACGTGCGCGGACGACGGGAGGGAGGCCCACGGGACACGACACGTTGCGTGCGCATGAGTCGCAACGTGCAGGCCCGCGTGGCCCCACCGGCTGGGCGGGCAGCATGTGGGTGCTGTCGGGTGTCGCCGAGGCGGATACGGTCGAATCTGTCTGTGTGCAGGGCAGGGCGTGGATGCGCGCCGGACGAGGTACCTGTACGGTGCAGTGCTGTGCGGTGCGCGTGGCGGTCGCTCTCAGTTCGGCCATTTTCTGGTAGGTTGTCGAGTGTCTTCCTTCCATGCCTTTCGTTTCGGCGGCTCCGTGTCAGCTTATCCATCCGGCTAATCCCCAACACGAGTTGAGGTTGAGTTATGGTGTGCTCTCTTTTTTTTATGTACGTAGAACGAGAGTGGGTTGGGGTGGTGTCCTGAACAACCCTGTCTCTATCTGCCCGTGCGCCCACCCATACCAGCACGCGTGTGGCGCGGATTCGGGATGCAACCAATAATATACGGCCCGTCTGATTCGATTCGCCGTTCTGCCGCGGTGCACATAATGCAAGCTACCTAGTAGGTCACGCATGGACAGAAAGCAGCAAGCTTGGTGCATGCGCCTCAGGTAGCGACCGCTCGCTCTTTACACGACCGGACACGTCCGTTGCAAGTCCGGCGCTCTGATCACTTCTGATTCACACATTCCCTGTCGCCTCTGCAGCCCTGACTGAGCGCCAAGCACTCAAGCAGACGAGACAAAAAAAAGAGGCAACTTTACTCAGCCCCAAAATCCTCTCGATGCGTCATCGATGGTGACGGCTATTGTATTGCCGTTGCCGGCGGGCCAACTAAAAATCCAAGCAGCCTGTTCGTCTAGAGCCTACTGCCTACGTACGTGGGGAAGTTAGCTTAGGTTAAAGTAGCATTCTCCCCAGGTTGTCATGGCTCATCTATCGGAGAAGCGTTGCTCCTGCTTCCACGTCGCTGTCACTTGGGCAAACACGATCGCCCGTTCCTTGTGATTAGCGACGGACGGGTGGTGCAGTGCTGCCTTTTTGCACACACCAAATCGAGCTGACACGGTCAGGTGCAACTGCCGCCTAGGTAAGTATCGAGCTGCCGAATCGATCGGGTAGCATTGCATATATGGTTCCAACGCATTCTCGTTGCATTGCAAGCATCGCCGAAGCTAACAGTATAATGATGGCAAACCATGCCTCGTACAAAAAATTGGCCGGACCGGAAAGGATACAGGGAGTGTACACGCCGAACCGCTCGTAACGTGCCTGAGTATTGCACTAGTTGAAGTCAGGCTTCTCTGGGTAGGTACAGCCTGGGCGCTGGATGACAACATTGGCGGCGTAGCAACCAGCCGTCACGCAGTCCTCGATGCTCTTGCCCTGGACCAGCCGAGAGAGAAAGCCTCCGACGAAAGCGTCACCTAGGAGGAGCAAGGAAGATTGGTTGGGTGTTATCAGGAACAGCAAAATAAGACGTAGAGACGTTCAGCTTTCATGTAATGCAATAATAGTAGTTAACATTATATGGAAGACATCTTAGCGAACAAACCAACTAGCGTTTGAGAATGAAAAAAATATCGGAAATAGATAAACTAACTCTTATCACTAAAGAAACATGTACCTGCGCCGTTGGTGTCAACAAGCTTCTCCTTGGGCAATAGGATCACAGGGAACGTTTTCACCTATTATCAACATAATAGTTAGTATATACGTCATACTCAACAACTCGTACAAGAACACTTGAGATGGCAGATATCATCAGTTCTTCATTCAAAGATCAAGGGAAAAAAAACTGCAGATGCAAAAAATCCTTGCAGAAGCAAACAGCTGCCGTGCAACCGACTTAGTTTCCAAAAAAGGGCATCAAAGGTCCCAAGCGGAACCACAAGAGAAGAGGCATGTTCGTTACAGAAAGCGGGTAGAAAAAGAATGCAAGCAAACATGTACACAAGGAGAATCTATCCATGTTTTGTTGCATGTCCAACAGGCAAAAGCACGCATATTTGACAAACAAACAAACAAAAAAAAACTATTTAATTATTGAAACCAGCTTCTCGACCTATGTCAAGTTTGTCAACTAAAATAGCACACATGTCATGTTATACAAAATTAGCATCGAACTGATAAGACCGTATATATACCTTCCCGTCCTCAGCAACAACCACTGGATCAGCACCTTGAGTAATCACAGCAATCCTCTTTTGCTTGCCTGAAGCCAAAGGAAGCTGAGAGATCTTCAAAGCAATCTCCTCGACATTCTCAGTCTACAATTTGTCACAGGTAATTAATCAGCAATACAATCATCAGAGGCAAATATTATACGAGGATAGAAGACTTAATACGTAATCACCTCCCATCCTCGAACTTTGGCGAAGATTTTTGCCTCGGTTTCATTGCCGAAGATGAAGTCAGCATACCTATATCGGTAATAAGTACCAACAATATATTCAAAAAAATGATTTAGAATCCATAAAGTGCATGCGAACGAGGCTCTAGCTAAGTTGGTTAGGTGGCACTCCTACATCAGACTAGGATTTAAAAAAGAATCCTCTAATATATTCCTCACCAAACCACAAGTCTAAGACCCCGTACTGATCAACGATCATGGTCGTTCTTATTGAGCTACGGTGACACCGTGTATGGGTGAGGAAGGGGTTTGAGGGTTTTCCCGACCTACATGAGGTATTCTTAAAGCAGTGCCCAGGAATTGTCTCCCCCCACCCACCAACACGCGCACGCAGTTCAAGCATCAAAGCACATAATAAGCCTGGAAGGTTTAGCACGTTGAATACTCAGGAAAATGTCTTGACTAGGATATGCACTGCTTCGTAGTTTTTCCCTGAGCAGCCTTGCATGTAGTTGAAAACACAGAGCAACTACAGAATATAAGACTTACGGGAGGACCTTCTCTTGGGCATCATAGAAAAACTCACAGATGAAGGGAGCAGAGAGGTTCATCAGGAACACCTGAAAATAGAATGGTCAATCAAACTAAAACAACAACTTCAACTGGCATTTTCATATTATTATGAATTTACCTTGTTATTTGCCGCAGCATGCTCAGCAACTAACTGGATAGAATCAGGTGACACCGTGAGGAAAAATCCAGCAATGTAGATGTATTTTGCCTTCTCAACTGGCATCAAGAATATTATATCTGTCAGCTAAAGAAAACCAGTACGTCTTAAGAGAAATAGAGATCAAATAAAGGCTATCGATCAGTCAAGGACAACACATTCACTGCTAGAACATATTATTTTCACCCAACAAAAAAATGTAATGATTCATTTCTGTGGTACAACTTAAAAATAGAGTACAAACCATCTTCCCCACAGTAAACAAATAAAAGTAAACTAGCTGTGCCATTTGCTAGACAGAGTACTCCGAAACATGCAAAACCCACTATTGCTCAACTGATAATTTGTGATCATCAAAGTAGTGTGTGTTCTTCTGGAACTAAACATATATAAATCCTCCCAACAAACTAAAAAAATGTTTTAGCAAAAAAAAAAAAACAAGTCAAAAGATATATTATACCTAGTGCCCAGTTCTCTGGTCTCTTGAGATGCTCAGATTTGTAACAGTTTGCCGCCGACAGATTTGCAATCAATGACCTGGTTACAGTAGGAAATAACTGATAATTGTAGAAGAAATTGCCGGCAATCAGTTTTTTTGTGAAATGACATGATACAAAACAAGCTTGAATTCATTGACACAGAACAGATGATACTAGGATAGAATTTAATCTTAACAACTACAAGCATTTAGTATTATAGTGTATGGAAATGCTTTTGGGAAAAAGTATGTAACAGAATCCAACACTTTCCTGAAAATGTATGCATTTGTGTATTTCAAGGCAGTGAACAGAAAAAAGGCAAAGAAAAAGTACAATCCCTGTTTTAATTTTGACGTGGTAAGTAACGATAGAATGAACAAGATACAACAACACAAGAAGTGGTCAAATATGTTTAGATCAACCTATATCAACTTGTTTAACAAAGTTGTTACACTGACAAAATTATAAACCTCAAACTACACATGTTAGTGATGATGCAATCAAAGACGATCCTTAGTAACTTGAGCACTGAGCTTACAGAGGATCAAAGAGCATATAAAATGACATGAAAATACATTATCATAATCATGCAATAGTCCTATTTAATAGTCGTTAAGTGGTGAACGTAATGTAAAAACCACACCAACGGCAGAAGTTGTGCAAAAAAACTGGTATGAAGACAACAAACCTTTCGCCACCAACAACACATACAGCACATGTGCCAGTAGGAGCAGTCTCATCCTCATAGTAATGAGCCTGAGTAGGTAAGCGCCAACATCAAGGCCACATTAGTCAATTAGCCAATAAATCAGAACATTACTGTCTAAAGTAGCATGAAGAAGATGAGATTAAAACTAACAGTAACTCCTGCAGCTTGAGCATTTTTCTTCATCTCCTCACCAAACTTGTCCTTCCCAATGCATCCCATGTAACTTGTTGCACCAGGAGTTTGAAGCATCCACTGAAAACAAGGACATGCCGTCATCAAACTGATGTAACTACAGTTTTTGGTTGTTCACGGTTTAGTAGATTATAAAAGGCCTGTTTCGATGATGCAGTTTTAGAAAACCATGGCATCATGAAGCTGTGGTTTTATAATCTAAAGACGTACAAAAACATGGTTAAAAAAAGAGTTCAAGAGAGAAGTCAGAAGTTTCTAAAACTCAAAAAAAGACTACGGTTTTGACAAAACTATGGTTTTAGAAAATATAAGGCTTCGTTGTATCCAAACACCCATAAGCTTTTCAAAACCAGAGTATTTTGCAAAACCATAGAATTTATTTGATATTCCAGAAGTACTTTGTCTCCAAACGAGGCCTAAGAGCTTACTTGGGCAACCCTGATAGAGTTCTGGGTGGCTCCTGTAATAAGAATAAAAAGAACAAAGATACAAACCATCAGAAGAGTCACCAAGTCGTAATAATTTATGGACAGCAATACTGCATATACAAGTTATAAGAAACATTACCTCCAGCAATATATTCAACATTGCTGTTGCTAGCCAACTCATCATACCTGTCAAAAACGCACCTTATTATTAGATAAACAGCATACAGCAAGACGAAGTATTAGAATGCAAATGTCTTCTCAGTAAAGTTAAAGTGTGCAGCTTGCAGTTTAAACAGACAACTCAAAGTTCCGTGATTACATGTACTTACATAAGAAAAATACATCCAAAAATAATGACACATAAAGAAGCACCAGTGATACTTATACTTACATAGGCGAGTGCTTCTCCTCAGCGAGAATGGCATTGTTCAGCTTGATGTCATACCTAAAACAGGGGTGAGAGAAGTATGTCAGTATCTATCATGTGATAATTACAACACCCAACTACAAATCGAGTAATAAAACAATCAAGCACCATCACCATGGCATTGAGGCCACCAACCGTAGACCACTAAAAATTTTGGAGATTTAGAATGATAGAGCAAAAATTGTACGGGAAACAGTGATAGCTATGCAGCAATGAATTGCAGCGCCGCGCGACAACGCCCGCGGGTCGCTATGGCGTTTCAACAATTAAACAGTTTTGGATCAGTGACCGGTACTCCGAAATCCCATGCAGATGTCTGCCTTTCGCTGCACGTACGTGCATGCATCTAAGATTAATCCACAGGCAAAACGGTATCATTTCCATCGCGGATCTGATGAGACTAGGCCGCAAAACCGCCGAAAGCAACCAGACCACTACGACTAGGAGTAATTCCTATAAACAGATCAGAGTGAGAGAGGTGAGAGACGACCGACTTACTTTGCCAGGAAGGCGTCATCGACAACGGCGGAGATGTCGAGGAGGGGGTTGCCCATCCCCAGGAGCACGCCCTCGCTCGCCGCCATTTCCTCTCTTCTCTATTCGACACGAACGAAGCGGCGGCGCTGGTCACTGAGATCTGAGGCTTTTGTATTTGGGCGGGCGAGGTCTCGAGTTCGTGTGGGCGAGATGAAGTGGTGACCGGTGAAGAGGGGTTTTTGTTGGGCTCGCCCAAACCTCGGATGGCCCACCTGTCACCCTCCTCGTGTTCGACGGTGGTTGGTGGACGTACGCATGGTGATGCTACATTATTTCCGTGACATGTGGGCACGGCCGCCTCTTTTGGTTGGTTTGGCGGGTGGACTGGGTTTACAGTACAGAGTTGGTGAACGATGCGCTTGTCCTTTTCGCCCACCAACCGCATGGACGGAACTTGAGATCAGTTTTTCCTCGAGTCGGGTCACGCTGTGCCCACGCTGCCTTTTGCACCGAAAAGGGGTGAAAAGGCTCGCAGCTTTGCGGCCAATCACAAAAGCTGAACCATACGAGAACAGTCGGGATATTGATTTTTGGGCCTAATCGGCAGGTAGTTAAACACATGAGGAATGTCTAGCCACATCGTGGACCACGAACTAGCCCAAATGGCCCAACAAAACGGTAGCATGATCTAATTTTGGTCACTTGATCAGTGCTCAAGCTGCTATGGATTGTTAGAGCATCTCCAACAGGCCTCAACTGCTATTTTCAAAACAATAGTTTTTTAAGATGAAGGTGAGAAAACTCAATCTAAGTTACTGATTTGTCCTCCCAAAGTGTTCGGTGCCCCAAAACCAGAGCATTCTCATACAGGTTTGGGGCCGACCCACCGTCGTCCCTATCTGCGTATTTTTGTTTCCCGCGACAAAAAAAGTTGTGCGCGCCACCTCCAACCTCTTGGTCGCTGCCGTCGTGGTCGGCCTCCTGCACTCGCTCCCGACGGCTGACGACACAACCCACTCTTGACACGAGCAGTTGCCAATCTTCCGGGCCCGGTGCAGATGCCCGACACCGTCCCCGCCCCGCCTCCGATCCATAGAGGCGCCATTTCACCATTGGTCTCCTGGCCCCAGGTGCAGACACCTGACCCCGATGCCATCCCGCCTCCAATCCAGAGACACTCACATCGGTTCGCACCGTTAGTTCACATAATCTTTGGCCTGCTATACCTTTTGTTTGTCTAGCCATTTTGGTAGGCTAGACACATGTTTGATTTGTCATATTCGGTCCCTTCAGAATCCAGCTCGGTATAGTAGTACTATGATTCTGAAGTGCGTTACTTGACATCTTTGTTGATATACACTATTGCTTTCAAAAAATGTTTTCTTCTTTATTAACCAGGTCAGTATAGTAGATGTTGTGTGTCATTTCACCTTGCGAATTGTTGCAGCTGCTGCACGCTATTTCAGGTTGTTGACTGAGCCAAATGTGGTTGCATGCGCCATGGAAGTTCAACTTCTTTTTCAGAGCTCGTCAAAGAGTTGTTGGAGAATGGTCTTTGTTTAAATTTTAAATATTTTTAGGGCATGATGATCTTGTTGTCTACATGGAGTATATAACTTGATTATATGCTTTGTAGTCCACGTTTGTTTCTATGCTTGTTTATATCATAACACTATTGTTTCTATGCTTGTTTGTTACTAATGGTAGCATATACCTTGTTCATGAGTAAGTGAACCTATTTTTTATCTAAAATATGAGCTACTAGTATATAACTCAACTTCAACAAGATAGCCATTGAAAAATGTGTGCAATTTTTTTTATGAAGGGCAAATCGAGTTATATGCTTATGCACTTAATCTAGCTCAAGCTAAAAATGATGAAGCTAATAAAAACAAGTTACTTTAGTTACCATTATGTTGAGATGATCTCAGAGGCAATTGTTGCCTTGAAAATCCTGCATGCTCTTCACAATTCTCCCCACCAAAATGAGTTCTTCAAGTAGTCTTCTAGCTTTGTTAAATTGTATACACCCTGTTATCACCCCTTGTGGCAATTAATGTCAAAGGGGAGAAAATGGTATACAAAGATAGAAAAATAATAACAAAAGGGGAGAGAGAATGGTTACAAAGATAATTAAAGGGAGAGAGATGTGAATTAGAGAGCAAATGGATAAAATGACAAAGGGGAGAGAATGAATCACACAAGTAAGGACAACAAGCTCATGAACTTGGTTGTTGCATTAGAAATATGCATTTTCATGTGTTTGCTTGAATTTGCATGTGTAGACATATTTTATCAATTTCTAACAATTGGTATCTTTCTTGCTTGTGTGATAAATCTTAATATAACTTGATTGATTATTTGATGAACTTGCATGTATAGGTCAAGCGCTAGCTAAACTTAATGTTATATGTCCTCAAGTAATATCTAGAGATGTCCCCAAGTGGTATATGGAAAATTTTCCTATAATGTTGATCTCAAGAAGGTTTCTAGTGTCTTTCGTGTATAAATATACCAAGTGCTAAGGATGGATATCAAATGATGAATAAACGTTTCCAAATGGCATTCCAAGTGGCATACACATTTCAAAAGTTTATTCTATACACATTAGCATTATATGGTAGTAATTCTTCTCCCACAATGCCAAAAACCAACATATGTGCAAGTCCAAATTCAAACTTCTAGCACATATGTAGGCAGAGTTAATACTATTAGACAAGGTTTGTGAAACATGTCCAAATCTTTCATAGTGTGCACAATGTTTGGGAAAACAACATGAATCGAAACTATGTTAGTAGCTCATAATTATATGAAGTACTAGCTTGGGGTTCTGAATTTTAATTCATATCTTTATATGGTTGTTGTCAATTACCAAAAGGGGGAGATTGGAAGACCCATGTGAGGTTTTAGTAATTGAAACAACTAGTGGCATAACTGAAAGCTCTCTTGTGGGTTTTGGTGTTTGGATGACAACCCAATTAAAGGACTAACAAGTGTGCTAAGTGTTGAACAGGTGCTTAATGCAAAGCTAACATGTTTCAACACAAGTGAACAAGTGTGATGGTCCAAAGACTGATTTATCTATAGATAATGAACACTGTTTAAGTGAGACTCAGTGTGCGTAACTCAGAGACAACCAATCAAGCCAAGGATGGAGGCAAGAAGAGCTTCGAGGTACCGAGTGCACGGGAGAAGGTCAGGGAGACCAGGAACCCAAAGCCAGGGGTGAAGAAGAAGACTTGCAAAGTCAAGGTTGATCGAGTTAAGAGTTATGGTGCATCAAGGATCACTACATAAGGACATGACTTACAACCAATGAGGTAACATCTACAGTTATGTGGTGTAAGTCATAAGGCTCAAGATCAAGCTCGAGAAATGAACAAGGGAGTTGGATCTTAGACATGTCAATCTAGATCAAGTCAAGTTGACTTAATGGTTTAGAGTCCAACATCGACCTCAAACATGCCAAATTGAGTAAAACGATGAAAAAGGTTAAGTATGTAAGGTTTGAGTGTTCAACCATGTTGCATACACCTCTTACTACAAATTTGGTGCTTTGGTTTGCTCTCTAACTCTTTCTGTAGAGAAAGTACCATTCTGAGCTCTGCTGGAGGAGAAACAGAAAAGCTAGGAGAAGAACAAGAAAGATGTAAGTTTCTAGGACTAAATCAATTGGATTATACACTAAATGTGTTTGTTTAAGTCTCAGGAAAATCCTCCCAAAAGTTGAAGTCAAACGAAGAAAGAACGGAGAAAAAATCACTTAGTGTGCTGTTGGCTGGTGCATAGGACAGTGAATAGTAGTTGTCTGGTGCACAGGACAGTGAATAGTAACCTGTCCGGTGCACAGGACAGTGAATAGTAACTGTGTCCGGTGCACAGGACAGTGAATAGTAACTGTGTCCGGTGCATAGGACAGTGAATAGTGCTGCGTTCGGTGCACAGGACAGTGAATAGTAGCTGTATCCGGCGCACAGGACAGTGAATAGTGACCTGTCCGGTGCACAAGACAATGAATAGTAACATGTCCGGTGCACCAACGGCTAGCTGTTCCAGAGAAGGAAACTGCCAATCAGATCCGTTAATGTTCACTGTCCGGTGCACCACTGGACAGTCCGGTGCACCCGCAACCAGGGAAGGCTGGGAGCTTCCAAATGAAGCTCCAACGGCTCCTAGGCCATTTGGGGCTATAAAAGGGACCCCTAGGCGCCTCAAACAACAACACAAGTGCATCCAACAATTGTATACATCATTTGGATCAATTCTCTCTCTCCCTCTCGTGTATATCTCTCTAGTTTGTGTAGAGGCAAAGCTATAAGGCTTTAGAGAGTGGAGAAGTGCTGCTGAGAGCTAGAGCAAAGTCTTGAGCGCATTGTTACTCTGCCGGAGTGCTATCGAGAAGACTGTAAGCAGCCACAGCGTTGTTGTAACCAATATCAACATAGTGAAAGGCTCTATCTGTCATACTGACAGATCTGAGCAAACAGAGGAAGGAGTTGAAATAGACTCCAAGCCCAGGTGTGGCTAACTCCAACGAGGACTAGGCAAGCATTTCAGGCTTGGCCGAACCTCGGGATAAATCCCTGTGTTTGTGTGCTCTGCTCTGTGTTGTGTGCTGTTTCTCTATCTTATTTGTTGTTTATACTTGCACTTCAATGTTTATATGTGGTACAAGCTGTCTTCGAAGTGCAGGGTATTTTAAGACAGGAACTTCAATTCCGCTGCAACCTACTCGAAGGGTCTTTCATTCCACTGCGATCCAGCCTTCGAGTAGAGTAAGAATTTCCAGTTATAAAGTGATAATTATTATTCGCCTATTCACCCCCCTCTAGGCGACATCCAGATCCTGTTCCCGGGCATAGGGAACTTTCAATTGGTATCAGAGCTAGGCCTCTCCAGTGTGGGCTTAGCCGTCCGGAGATGACGATGTCGTCACAAGAGATAACTCTAGAACTTCTTTTAGGCGATGGTTCTAATTATAAATCTTGGTGTATCTCTATTTATAATGCTTTCATGCATATTGATCCTGATTTGAGACAGATCTTTAGTAGAAGTGTTTTTCCCTCTAATATTAGTAAAAACCCTTCTAATGCTGAACTAAGATGTCTATCTCTTAATCACCATGCTTGCAACATCTTAGTTGACTCTCTTTCTAGAGGTGCTTATTTTGCCATCATGAGTAGTGATAGTGATTTATTTGTTGATGCTCATGATCTATGGACTAGAATTAAAATAAAATATTCTGAGTCCAATTGTACTACTTCTACTCCCTATGTTGCTTGTGGTACTAACCTTTCAAAGGGAGAAGAAAAACAATGGCAACCAAACGATGAATCCACCTCACCGACAGGTTTGTCTTCCACTAGTTATAAATGTCTTATTGCTAACAATGATAGTGGAGACGAAAGCGATGATGAGGAGGAATATGAGGATGATAGCGAGGATGAGTCTTCATCACCACAAGGTACATTTTCCTGTATTGCTTCCACGAATAATAATGACAGGGAAAATGAGACCGGTGATGTGGAAGAAGAGGAGATTCGTCGGTTCTACACCCATCTCAACAAAGAAGACAAAGTGCTCTTGGTTAAGCTGTTGAGGAGGAACAAGGAACAAGGCGAGACGCTTCTCAGGTTAGAGGAGACTCTCATCAAAACCAACGACAGCCTGGAGAAGACGACCAAAGAACATGAGGAGCTAAAGTGCTCTCATGATAATTTGGTCCAACGGTATGAATCTGTTTTATTTGAGCAAAGAAATAATCATGATGTATCATCTGATGTCGCTCAACTTAAAACTGAGAATTCTATGCTTAAGAGTCAAGTAGAGATGATAAATTTAGAAAAATTTGCTTTAAGTGAAAAATATGATATGCTATCTTATTCTCATAATGAATTAGTTGATGACCATATCATGCTTAATGTTGCTCATGAGGTTGTAATTGCGAACTTAAATTCATGTGAACCTCATTCTTGCACACGTGCGCATTTAGATAATATATCACCATGTGCTAACCCCTGTTGCTCAAAAGAAAGCCAATTTTTTAATGAGCATCAAGTTGCAATATCAAAAGAAAAGTTGCTCATCAATAAAGAAAGGAACAAGAAAGCAAAACAACTAAGGAGAAGACGCATTGCTCAACCTCCTCAAGATATCCACGGACGCGTGGTGAAGAAGCTTGAGACGGGAGAAACCGCAGCAAGTGTTAAACTCCATAA
Source organism: Zea mays (assembly GCF_902167145.1). Classification (NCBI taxonomy): domain Eukaryota; kingdom Viridiplantae; phylum Streptophyta; class Magnoliopsida; order Poales; family Poaceae; genus Zea; species Zea mays. The sequence goes on from NC_050099.1 coordinate 148,261,964, forward strand.
GAAGGATGTTCCCAAAGCAATAAATGAAGAAATCAACATGAACAAGGAAAAAGGTAAAAATTCAATTAGTCATGTTGTTTGCACTTATCATACCTCTATGTCATCCAAGAGGAAAAAGGAGGTGCTTCAAGTGCAATGAATTAGGTCACTTCATTGCGTCTTGTCCACACAAAGACAAGGATGAAGGAATGAGGAGATGTTTTGGATGCAACGATAAGGACCATATGATCACTTCATGTCCGCTCATGAAGAATCAAAGACGTGCACCCTCCAAGATGACCCTCACAAAGAAAAAAGACAAACAACAAGTGTCATGTCAGGTTGAGCGACGCTTCTGCTACATGTGTGGTGAGCATGGTCATCTATCTAAGGTATGTAAGAAGGGTAAGGTTCCTAAGCAAGTAAATTTATCTCAATCTTATTCGCTTAGGAGACCCAAATTATACACTTGTGCTAGATCAGTAATGAGATCACCTAGAACTAGCACAACTGCTATTTGGGTACCAAAGGCTCTTTTGGATGAACGTTATGGACCCATCCCGAGATGGGTACCAAACTGTGCCGACTAGACCATGCAGGTGCCTCGAGATGGACTGGAGATCTTGGGAGAGCTTAAGATGGTTAATTCAAACTCTATGCTTAAGCTGTCAATTTTACTGTCTATTTATTGACCCAAGGTTGAATTATTGTGCAATACTAATCTCATGTTCATCTCGAGTTAAATAAGTTGTAGAGGTCCTTAATCATTATTGGTGATTCAAGCAAAGAACTTTGATGAGAATCTGCAACTCGCTCTCTAAAGGACGATACCCGTGTATCTTAAGTGCATTATTTCCAATCAGTGTTGCTCTTAAGTTGGATTATTGTGCTATACCTAACATTGGAGTAGTTATGCTTTTGAGATTTCTATCTTTCAATTAATGATTCATGACTTCCAAGATCATAATCATGCTTGCTCAATCGTGACTGTGTGCTTTATAGGTTATATCTCTTGAATCATTCAATGGGTAGCTTTTCATTTGATATATCCACCATGATTAACTCTCTTGGTGTATGTGGATAAACATGTATCTTTTTGTAAGTCATGTTATGTGGTTTTTAATGATTAACCTATGTGCAAGCATGATAGTTTTGTTTAGTCCATGTTCACATGATTACTTTGTCTTGGTACTCTGTGTATACCAAAACAAGAAATCCATGTTGTGTCTCTAATGCACCCTCTCGAGCTATGAGGTGCATGAGCAAAAGGAGCCCTAAATTGGTGACAACAGGTGCTCTCAATACACACTACCTAAAAGAATGAATCTCATGGCATTCAGGTAAAAGGCAAAGGTATGGAGAATGGAACTATACAATTTCATTGAATATCTTGAAGTTCCGTTGATTGTGATCATAGCTATGTTCTTGCCTTTCAATTGGTAGTATCTTGGCTTAGGTGCTTTATGCTTTAAAATGTTGTTTCCTTTGGTGTACCTAAGAAAATACTTCTTAATCATGGTGTGCTTAGACATTGTGCTTTATATGCATGATCTTGTCGTTTTTCAATTGGTATATGTGTTGCAATGATCATCATGTGTGAAGCGTGCCTAGGTGTTTTTAAATGTTATATATCATGAGGCATGCATTGTTTCCACTAGTCATAAGTTGTATTATCTCATCTATTCAATTGGTATCTTTTTATGATGTAATTGATATATTATGCCTAGACCAAGGTATGTTGTGATCCCCTTTAGTTCTGAGGATGCTAGAATGTGCAAGGTGCAAGTCATTCAAATACTTGATGCACAACTTTAGGGGGAGCACACATAACTTGTGTCTTTTGAGACTAACTGTTTTTTGAGTGATCCTATATAGTCTCAAGGTGGAAAAGGGAAGATGAGCAAGAAATGGAACAATTAGGACTTCGGTACCTCCACAAGTCAAGTAATTGGTATCTAAAGTTGTGAGTAATTGCGTATTTAAAGATTGCTCATGCTCTATAATAGTTGGTGATCCTAGATGCTTATCTTTAAATATCATGGAGCTTTGACAGTGATGATCTTTCAATTAGTAGCATTGGTAGTGTGCTTCAATTTGTAATTTTTGGTAAACACTAGAATAGAAGCTTCATCTTGTGCCCCAATACTATAACTTGTTCTAAGTTTTGTGTCTTAGCAACAAGAAAAGGTCAGGATAAAGGATCAGGCACAAGTGTGAAGGAGCTCCCTAGAGATAAACCTTTCAAGATGGAAATCTTAAATTGATGGCAAAAGGAACTCCGCCTACATAGATGGAAAGTACACCATAACATGGTAAAGGTACAACAGGAGGTATTGACCTTTTGCATATTTGTATCTTAATTTTCCTCCAATGCTTGTGTTGCATATGTTTAATGTGTAAGGGGGAGTAATGTTAGTGTGTTGCATTTTACCTGCTTAATACCCTGCTGTCCCTTGACATCATCCTATGTTCTTGCTTGAATATGGTTTTGGTGTTTGATGTCAAAGGGGGAGAATTTGTGCATTAAAGCTCACCTCGACAGGAAAGCTTATCTTAAGTGTGAAGAGGGTGTGAAGAGGGTGAAGATTAATTTTGTGTGTGATAAAGGACCCAAAGGGGTTTCCTTGAGTTCCTTTGATCTTAAGGAAGAATGTGTTAGTTTTGTTGATAATACTTATCATATGCTTATTGTTGTATTATATGGTGATAATGCATAATTAGTGCTTCCGTTGATATGAATCAATTGGTATCTATTGTGTTTCTCCTGTAATAGATATTCATATGGTTCTGGTGCTTTAAATTGGTATCTTAATGGTGAATAGTGGTAGGTTTATATTCCTATGGTATATCCTTTTAATTGGTGTTTAACTCTTATTATGTGCATTAGTGTGTTATATGCATCACAGTTTAATTCTTGACACAATGCATCCCACGGGTGCTAAGGTGTAGTAATGCTTCAAATTAGCCTAAGTATGTGCAATTTGGCATATAAGGCCAAAGTTAAGATTTTAATGTAAGCACATATTTAGGGGGAGCATTCTATAAACTTAGAATTCAAAATTTGTGCTTTAAATCTTATTCTTGTGTAAGCTTTAATTGTGTTGCCATCAATCACCAAAAAGGGGGAGATTGAAAGCTCTCTTGTGGGTTTTGGTGTTTGGATGACAACCCAATTAAAGGACTAACAAGTGTGCTAAGTGTTGAACATGTGCTTAATGCAAAGCTAACAGGGTTCAACACAAGTGAACAAGTGTGATGGTCCAAAGACTGATTTATCTATAGATAATGAACACTGTTTAAGTGAGACTCAGTGTGCGTAACTCAGAGACAACCGATCAAGCCAAGGATGGAGGCAAGAAGAGCTTCGAGGTACCGAGTGCATGGGAGAAGGTCAAGGAGACCAGGAACCCAAAGCCAGGGGTGAAGAAGAAGACTTGTAAAGTCAAGGTTGATTGAGTTAAGAGTTATGGTGCATCGAGGATCACTACATAAGGACATGACTTACAACCAATGAGGTAACATCTACAATTATGTGGTGTAAGTCATAAGGCTCAAGATCAAGCTCGAGAAATGAACAAGGGAGTTGGAGCTCAGACATGTCAATCTAGATCAAGTCAAGTTGACTTAATGGTTTAGAGTCCAACATCGACCTCAAACATGCCAAATTGAGTAAAACGATGAAAAAGGTTAATTATGTAAGGTTTGAGTGTTCAACCATGTTGCATACACCTCTTACTACAAATTTGATGCTTTGGTTTGCTCTCTAACTCTTTCTGTAGAGAAAGAACCATTCTGAGCTCTACTGGAGGAGAAACAGAAAAGCTAGGAGAAGAACAAGAAAGATGTAAGTTTCAAGGACTAAATCAATTGGATTATACTCTAAATGTGTTTGTTTAAGTCTCAGGAAAATCCTCCCAAAAGTTGAAGTCAAACGGAGAAAGAACGGAGAAAAATCACTTAGTGTGCTGTTGGCTGGTGCACAGGACAGTGAATAGTAGCTGTCCGGTGCACATGACAGTGAATAGTGACATGTCCGGTGCACAGGACAGTGAATAGTAACTGTGTCCGGTGCACAGGACAGTGAATAGTAGCTGCGTCCGGTGCACAGGACAATGAATAGTAGCTGTGTCCGTTGCACAAGACAGTGAATAGTGACCTGTCCGGTGCACATGACAATGAATAGTAACCTGTCCGGTGCACCAACGGCTAGCTGTTCCAGAGAAGGAAACTGTCAATCAGATCCGTTACTGTTCACTGTCAACCAGGGAAGGCTGTGAGCTTACAAATGAAGCTCCAACGGCTCCTAGGCCATTTGGGGCTATAAAAGGGACCCCTAGGCGCCTCAAACAACAACACAAGGGCAGCCAACAATTGTATACATCATTTGGATCAATTCTCTCTCTCCCTCTCGTGTATATCTCTCTAGTTTGTGTAGAGGCAAAGCTATAAGCCTTTAGAGAGTGGAGAAGTGCTGCTGAGAGCTAGAGCAAAGTCTTGAGCGCATTGTTACTCTGCCGGAGTGCTATCGAGAAGACTGTAAGCAGCCACAGCGTTGTTGTAACCAATATCAACATAGTGAAAGGCTCTATCTGTCATACTGACAGATCTGAGCAAACGAAGGAAAGAGTTGAAATAGACTCCAAGCCCAGGTGTGGCTAACTCCAACGAGGACTAGGCAAGCATTTCAGGCTTGGCCGAACCTCGGGATAAATCCCTGTGTTTGTGTGCTCTGCTCTGTGCTGTGTGCTGTTTCTCTGTCTTATTTGTTGTTTATACTTGCACTTCAATATTTATATGTGGTACAAGCTGTCTTCGAAGTGCAGGGTATTTTAAGATAGGAACTTCAATTCCGCTGCAACCTACTCGAAGGGTCTTTCATTCCACTGCGATCCAGCCTTCGAGTAGAGTAAGAATTTCCAGTTATAAAGTGATAATTATTATTCGCCTATTCACCCCCACCCTCTAGGCGACATCCAGATCCTGTTCCCGGGCATAGGGAACTTTCAATAACCTTTACTCTAGTGTTGCATAGGAGCTAGGTTAAGTCCACATCCAGGATTGAGCAAGAATGGCAACCATGGAGATGATCAAAAAAGCTCATCAAGATCAAATGAAAAACAGGACAAGGAAAGCAAAATGCAAGGGTTCAAGGCAAGGTAAGGCAAGGGCATTTTATTTTGTCGGTCAAGATGCAATGGAGTGCATGATTAAATTTATGATGGTCATACTATTAAGAGGGGAGCTTAATTAGATAATTCAGTCATCTAGTGTTACTAGTTGTTGGAATTATGTGCAAAGCATATAGGCCTAAGTGTCACTCTTGGAGAGCAAAGAAAATGTTTATGAAAACAATTTTAAGATGCTAACTCTGCTCTAATATGTTTGGCAAAAATTTTAAGAGTTGGCATGCTTGCACGGAGACAAGAAAAATTCTCTTAGCACAAAAAATTATGTGTACCAGATATGGGACAAGGTCTCACACACTACATAGTTCTTAGCCGAGAACTGATGAGTCCAGTGTGCACCAAGTGGCTCTCACTAGTCTCTACTATATTAAAGAACCGATTTTCCTAGTTCCACGGTTCCTACCGTCATTGTGCCCCCTCACATTTAAATACTAACAATGCTAAATTATGTATAAGTGGAAACCATACTAACATATGGACACTTTTCTAGTAGTGTCTAATGCTACACTGGATGGCACAATGGATAAGAGACTCAGAGAGTTTGTAAAACGAATCCATCAGCTCTAGCACTCATCAATCATGTTCGGTGTGACACTGGATGTTACTGATAGGGAATTAGGCTTACACCTAGTCCCTAATTAATTTTGGTGGTTGAATTGCCCAACACAAATAATTGGACTAACTAGTTTGCCCAAGTGTATAGATTACACAGGTGTAAAAGGTTCACACTCAGCCAATAAAAAGATCAAGTTTTGGATTCAACAGAGGAGCAAAGAGGCAACCGAAGGCACCTCTGGTCTGGAGGCACCGGACTGTCCGGTGTGCACCGGACAGTGTCCGGTGCACCAGAGGACTCCAACTCGAACTTGCCACCTTCGGGAATTTCCAGAGGCGACTCCGCTATAATTCACCGGACTGTCCGGTGTACACCGGACAGTGTCCGGTGCGCCAAGGAAGAGCGGCCTCAGGAACTCGCCGGCTTCGGGAATCTCCAACGGCTAGTCCGCTATAATTCACCGGACATGTCCGGTGTGCACCGGACTGTCCGGTGCAACTCCGGAGCAACGACTATTCGGCGCCAATGGCTACCTGCGACGCAATTAATGCGCGCGCAGCGCGCGCAGAAGTCAGGCGCGCCCATACTGGCGCACCGGACAATGAACAGGAGTTGTCCGGTGTGCACCGGACACCCAGGCGGGCCCACAAGTCAGAAGCTCTAACGGTCAGAATCCAACGGCAGTGATGACGTGGCGGGGGCACCGGACATGTCCGGTGTGCACCGGACTGTCCGGTGCGCCATCGAACAGACAGTCTCCCAACGGCCACTTTTGGTGGTTGGGGCTATAAATACCCCAACCACCCCACCATTCATTGCATCCAAGTTTTCCACTTCTCAACCACTTACAAGAGCTAGGCATTCAATTCTAGACACACCAAAGAGATCAAATCCTCTCCAACTCCACACAAGTCTTTAGTGATTAGCGAGAGAGATTTGCCGTGTTCTTTTGAGCTCTTGCGCTTGGATTGCTTCTTTTCTTTCTCACTTGTTCTTGTGATCAAAACTTCATTGTAATCAAGGCAAGAGGCACCAAGTGTGTGGTGGCCCTTGCGGGGAAGTTTTGTTCCCGGCTTTGATTTGAGAAGAGAAGCTCACTCGGTCGGAAGGACCGTTTGAGAGAGGGAAGGGTTGAAAGAGACCCGGCCTTTGTGGCCTCCTCAACGGGGAGTAGGTTTGCGAGAACCGAACCTCGGTAAAACAAATCCGCGTGTCACACTCTTTATTCGCTTGCGATTTGTTTTACACCCTCTCTTGCGGACTCGTTTATATTTCTAACGCTAACCCGACTTGTAGTTGTGTTTATATTTGTAAATTTCAGTTTCGCCCTATTCACCCCCCCTCTAGGCGACTATCAATTGGTATCGGAGCCGGTGGTTCATTAGAGTCTAACCGCTCGAAGTGATGTCGGGAGATCACGCCAAGAAGGAGATGGAGACCGGCGAAAAGCCCACTACAAGCCACAAGAGCACTTCATCGGAAGAGTCCCGCACCAAGAGGAGGGAGAAGAAGAAGAGCTCCTCCAACAAAGGGAAGGAGAAGAAATCTTCTTCTCACCACAAAGAGAAGAAGGAAAAATCTTCTTCCCACAAGCCGCATCGGAGTGAGGACAAGCCAAAGAGGATGAGGAAAGTGGTCTACTACGAGACCGACACTTCATCAACATCGACCTCCGGCTCCGATGCGCCCTCCGTAACTTCCAAACGCCAAGGGCGTAAGAAGTTTAGTAAGATCCCCCTACACTACCCTCTCATTTCTAAACATGCACCTTTGCTTTCCGTCCCATTAGGCAAACCACCAACTTTTGATGGTGAAGATTATGCTAGGTGGAGTGATTTAATGCGATTTCATCTAACCTCACTCCACAAAAGTATCTGGGATGTTGTTGAGTTTGGTGCACAGGTACCGTCCGTAGGGGATAAAGACTATAATGAGGATGAGGTGGCCCAAATCGAGCACTTCAACTCTCAAGCAACAACAATACTCCTCGCCTCTTTAAGTAGAGAGGAGTATAACAAAGTTCAAGGGTTGAAGAGCGCCATGGAGGTTTGGGATGTGCTCAAAACCGCACACGAGGGAGATGAGCTTACAAAGATAACCAAGCGGGAAACGATCGAGGGGGAGCTCGGTCGGTTCCGGCTTCGTAAAGGGGAGGAGCCACAAAACATGTACAACCGGCTCAAGACCTTGGTAAACCAAGTGCGCAACCTCGGGAGCAAGAAGTGGGACGACCACGAAATGGTTAAGGTTATTCTAAGATCTCTCATTTTCCTTAACCCCACTCAAGTTCAATTAATTCGTGGCAACCCAAGATATACACTAATGACCCCCGAGGAAGTAATCGGGCATTTTGTAAGTTTTGAGTGCATGATCGAAGGCTCGAGGAAGATCAACGAGCTTGATGAACCCACCACGTCCGAAGCTCAACCCGTCGCATTCAAGGCGACGGAAGAAAAGTAGGAGGAGTCCACACCAAGTCGGCAACCAATCGACGCCTCCAAGCTCGACAATGAGGAAATGGCGCTCGTCATCAAGAGCTTCCGCCAAATCCTCAAGCAAAGGAGAGGGAAAGACTACAAGTCCCGCTCCAAGAAGGTTTGCTACAAATGTGGTAAGCCCGGTCACTTTATTGCTAAATGTCTATTATCAAGTGACAGTGACAGGGATAACGACAAGAAGGGCAAGAGGAGAGAAAAGAAGAGGTACTACAAGAAGAGGGGCGGCGATGCCCATGTTTGTCGGGAGTGGGACTCCGACGAAAGCTCTAGCGACTCCTCCTCCGACGAGGACGCCGCCAACATCGCCGTCACCAAAGGACTTCTCTTCCCCAACGTCGGCCACAAGTGTCTCATGGCAAAGGACGGCAAAAAGAAGGTTAAATCTAAATCCTCCACTAAATATGAATCCTCTAGTGATGATAATGCTAGTGATGAGGAAGATAATTTGCGTACTCTTTTTGCCAACCTCAATATGCAACAAAAGGAGAAACTAAATGAATTGATTAGTGCCATTCATGAAAAGGATGATCTCTTGGACACCCAAGAGGACTTCCTTATTAAAGAAAATAAGAAGCATGTTAAGGTCAAAAATGCTTACGCTCTAGAAGTAGAAAAATGTGAAAAACTTTCTAGTGAGCTAAGTTCTTGCCATGAAATTATTAACAACCTTAGGAATGAAAATGCTAATTTGTTAGCTAAGGTTGATTCTCATGTTTGCAATGTTTCAATTCCCAATCCTAGAAATAATAATGATGATTTGCTTGCTAGGATTGAAGAATTAAACATTTCTCTTGCTAGTCTTAGATTAGAAAATGAAAATTTGATTGCTAAGGCTAAAGATTTTGATGTTTGCAAAGTTACAATTTCCGATCTTAGAGATAAAAATGATATTCTACATGCTAAGATTGTTGAACTTAATTCTTGCAAACCATCTACATCTACCATTGAGCACGTATCTATTTGTACTAGATGTAGAGATGTTAACATTGATGCTATACATGATCACATGACTTTAATTAAACAACAAAATGATCATATAGCAAAATTAGATGCTAAAATTGCCGAGCATAACTTAGAAAATGAAAAATTTAAATTTGCTAGAAGTATGCTCTATAGTGGGAGACGCCCTGGCATCAAGGACGACATTGGCTTCCAAAAGGGAGACAATGTCAAACTTAGTGCTCCTCCTAAAAGATTGTCTAATTTTGTAAAGGGCAAGGCTCCCATGACTCAGGATAACGAGGGTTACATTTTGTACCCTGCCGGTTATCCCGAGGACAAAATTAGGAGAATTCATTCTAGGAAGTCTCACTCTGGCCCTAATCATGCTTTCATGTATAAGGGTGAGACATCTAGCTCTAGGCAACCAACCCGTGCTAAGTTGCCTAGAAAGAAAATTACTAGTGCATCAAATGAACATAACCTTTCATTTAAAACTTTTGATGCATCTTATGTGTTGACTAACAAATCCGGCAAAGTAGTTGCCAAATATGTTGGGGGCAAGCACAAGGGGTCAAAGACTTGTGTTTGGGTACCCAAAGTTCTTGTGTCTAATGCCAAAGGACCCAAAACCATTTGGGTACCTAAAGTCAAGAACTAAACTTGTTTTGTAGGTTTATGCATCCGGGGGCTCAAGTTGGATCATCGACAGCGGGTGCACAAACCACATGACAGGAGAGAAGAAAATGTTCTCCTCCTATGAGAAAAATCAAGATCCCCAACGAGCTATCACATTCGGGGATGGAAACCAAGGTTTGGTCAAAGGTTTGGGTAAAATTGCTATTTCACCTGACCATTCCATTTCAAATGTTTTTCTTGTTGATTCATTAGATTACAATTTGCTTTCTATATCTCAATTATGTCAAATGGGCTACAACTGTCTCTTTACTGATGTAGGTGTCACTATCTTTAGAAGAAGTGATGATTCAATAGCATTTAAGGGAGTGTTAGAGGGTCAGCTATACTTGGTAGATTTTGATAGAGCTGAACTCGACACTTGCTTAATTGCTAAGACTAACATGGGCTGGCTCTGGCATCGCCGACTAGCACATGTTGGGATGAAGAATCTTCATAAGCTTCTAAAGGGAGAACACATTTTAGGACTAACAAATGTTCATTTTGAGAAAGACAGGATTTGTAGCGCATGCCAAGCAGGGAAGCAAGTTGGTGCCCATCATCCACACAAGAACATCATGACGACCGACAGGCCACTTGAGCTACTCCACATGGATCTATTCGGCCCGATTGCTTACATAAGCATCGGCGGGAGTAAGTATTGTCTTGTAATAGTGGATGATTATTCTCGCTTCACTTGGGTGTTCTTTTTGCAGGAAAAATCTCAAACCCAAGAAACCTTAAAGGGATTCTTGAGACGGGCTCAAAACGAGTTCGGCTTAAGGATCAAGAAAATTAGAAGCGACAACGGGACGGAGTTCAAGAACTCTCAAATCGAAGGCTTTCTTGAGGAGGAGGGCATCAAGCATGAGTTCTCTTCTCCCTACACACCTCAACAAAATGGTGTAGTGGAGAGGAAGAATCGAACTCTATTGGATATGGCAAGGACCATGCTTGATGAGTACAAGACTTCGGATCGGTTTTGGGCCGAGGCGGTCAACACCGCTTGCTACGCCATCAACCGGTTGTATCTACACCGAATCCTCAAGAAGACATCATACGAACTCCTAACCGGTAAAAAGCCCAATATTTCATATTTTAGAGTCTTCGGTAGCAAATGTTTTATTCTTGTTAAGAGAGGTAGAAAATCTAAATTTGCTCCTAAGACTGTAGAAGTCTTTTTACTTGGTTATGACTCAAACACAAGGGCATATAGGGTCTTTAACAAGTCCACTGGACTAGTTGAAGTCTCATGTTACGTTGTGTTTGATGAAACTAACGGCTCTCAAGTAGAGCAAGTTGATCTTGATGAGATAGGTATTGAAGAGGCTCCATGCGTCGCACTAAGGAACATGTCCATTGGGGATGTATGTCCTAAGGAATCCGAAGAGCCTCCAAATGCACAAGATCAACCATCCTCCTCCACGCAAGCATCTCCACCAACTCAAAATGAGGATGAAGCTCAAGTTGATGAAGAAGAAGATCAAGCAAATGAGCCACCTCAAGATGACGACAATGATCAAGGGGGAGATGCAATTGAGGAAGACAAGGAGGATGAGGAACAAAGACCGCCACACCCAAGAGTCCACCAAGCAATCCAACGAGATCACCCCGTCGACACCATCCTCGGCGACATTCATAAGGGGGTAACTACTAGATCTCGTGTTGCACATTTTTGTGAGCATTACTCGTTTGTTTCCTCTATTGAGCCACACAAGGTAGAGGAAGCACTTCAAGATTCGGATTGGGTGGTGGCGATGCAAGAGGAGCTCAACAATTTCACTAGGAATGAGGTATGGCATTTAGTTCCACGTCCTAATCAAAATGTTGTAGGAACCAAATGGGTCTTCCGCAACAAGCAAGATGAGCATGGTGTGGTGACAAGGAACAAAGCTCGACTTGTGGCCAAGGGATACTCCCAAGTCGAAGGTTTGGATTTCGGTGAAACCTATGCACCCGTAGCTAGGCTTGAGTCAATTCGTATATTATTAGCCTATGCTACTTACCATGGCTTTAAGCTTTATCAAATGGATGTGAAAAGTGCCTTCCTCAATGGACCAATCAAGGAAGAGGTCTATGTTGAGCAACCCCCCGGCTTTGAAGACAGTGAGTATCCTAACCATGTCTATAAGCTCTCTAAGGCGCTTTATGGGCTCAAGCAAGCCCCAAGAGCATGGTATGAATGCCTTAGAGATTTCCTTATTGCAAATGGCTTCAAAGTCGGAAAGGCAGATCCTACTCTATTCACTAAAACTCTTGAAAATGACTTGTTTGTATGCCAAATTTATGTTGATGATATTATATTTGGGTCTACTAACGAGTCTACCTGTGAAGAATTTAGTAGGATCATGACACAGAAGTTCGAGATGTCTATGATGGGGGAGTTGAAGTACTTCTTAGGATTTCAAGTAAAGCAACTCAAAGAAGGGACCTTCATCAGCCAAACGAAGTACACTCAAGACATTCTAACCAAATTTGGGATGAAGGATGCTAAACCCATCAAGACACCCATGGGAACTAATGGGCATCTCGACCTCGACACGGGAGGTAAGTCCGTAGATCAAAAGGTATACCGGTCGATGATAGGTTCTTTACTCTATTTATGTGCATCTCGACCAGATATTATGCTTTCCGTATGCATGTGTGCAAGATTCCAAGCCGACCCTAAGGAAGCTCACCTTACGGCCGTGAAACGAATCTTGAGATATTTGGCTTATACTCCTAAGTTTGGGCTTTGGTATCCTAGGGGATCCACATTTGATTTGATTGGATATTCGGATGCCGATTGGGCGGGGTGTAAAATCAATAGAAAGAGCACATCGGGGACTTGCCAGTTCTTGGGAAGATCCTTGGTGTCTTGGGCTTCAAAGAAGCAAAATTCGGTCGCTCTTTCCACCGCCGAAGACGAGTACATTGCCGCGGGACATTGTTGCGCGCAATTACTTTGGATGAGGCAAACCCTGCGGGACTACGGTTACAAATTAACCAAAGTCCCTTTGCTATGTGATAATGAGAGTGCAATCAAGATGGCGGATAATCCCATCGAGCATAGCCGCACTAAACACATAGCCATTCGGTATCACTTCTTAAGGGATCACCAACAAAAGGGAGATATCGAGATTTCTTACATTAATACTAAAGATCAATTAGCCGATATCTTTACCAAGCCTCTTGATGAACAATCTTTTAACAAACTTAGACATGAGCTCAATATTCTTGATTCGCGCAATTTCTTTTGCTAGATTGCACACATAGCTCATTTATATACCTTTGATCATACCCCTTCATATGCTATGACTAATGTGTCTTCAAGTCTATTTCAAACCAAGTCATAGGTGTATTGAAAGGGAATTGGAATCTTCGGCGAAGACAAAGGCTTCCACTACGTAACTCATCCTTCGCCGACACTCCAGGCAACTCTCCATTCTTGGGGGAGAAAGCATGAGCACCAAGCAAAAGGACTCCATCTTTGGTATAATCTTCACTCATTTGTTTTGACCAAAGAGGGAGAATGTAACCAGAGGGCTCTAATGATTCCGTTTTTGGCGATTCATGCCAAAGGGGGAGAAAGTATGAGTCCAAAGCAAAAGGATCGCACCACCGCACCACCACCAATTTCAAAAACTTAGTGTTGAATATTTTCAATTGGTATCCTTTGTGTTCAAAAAGGGGAGAAAATAGTATTTCAAAAAGTATAGATCAAAACTCTCTTGAACACTAAGAGGAGAATCTCATTAAGGGGGAGTTTTGTTTAGTCAAAGGAAAAGCATTTGAAACAGGGGGAGAAAATTTCAAATCTTGAAAATGCTTTGCAAATCTTATTCATTTACCTTTGACTACTTGCAAAAGAACTTTGAAAAAGATTTACAAAAGAATTTGCAAAAACAAAACATGTGGTGCAAGCGTGGTCCAAAATGTTATAAGTAAGAAACAATCCATGCATATCTTGTAAGTAGTTATATTGGCTCAATTCCAAGCAACCTTTGCAGTTACATTATGCAAACTAGTTCAATTATGCACTTCTATATTTGCTTTGGTTTGTGTTGGCATCAATCACCAAAAAGGGGGAGATTGAAAGGGAATTAGGCTTACATCTAGTCCCTAATTAATTTTGGTGGTTGAATTGCCCAACACAAATAATTGGACTAACTAGTTTGCCCAAGTGTATAGATTACACAGGTGTAAAAGGTTCACACTCAGCCAATAAAAAGATCAAGTTTTGGATTCAACAGAGGAGCAAAGAGGCAACCGAAGGCACCTCTGGTCTGGAGGCACCGGACAGTGTCCGGTGCACCAGAGGACTCCAACTCGAACTTGCCACCTTCGGGAATTTCCAGAGGCGACTCCGCTATAATTCACCGGACTGTCCGGTGCGCCAAGGAAGAGCGGCCTCAGAAACTCGCCGGCTTCGGGAATCTCCAACGGCTAGTCCGCTATAATTCACCGGACATGTCCGGTGTGCACCGGACTGTCCGGTGCAACTCCGGAGCAACGGCTATTCGGCGCCAACGACTACCTGCGACGCAATTAATGCGCGCGTAGCGCGCGCAGAAGTCAGGCGCGCCCATACTGGCGCACCGGACAATGAACAGGAGTTGTCCGGTGTGCACCGGACACCCAGGCAGGCCCACAAGTCAGAAGCTCTAACGGTCAGAATCCAACGACAGTGATGACGTGGCGGGGGCACCGGACATGTCCGGTGTGCACCGGACTGTCCGATGCGCCATCGAACAGACAGTCTCCCAACAGCCACTTTTGGTGGTTGGGGCTATAAATACCCCAACCACCCCACCATTCATTGCATCCAAGTTTTCCACTTCTCAACCACTTACAAGAGCTAGGCATTCAATTCTAGACACACCAAAGAGATCAAATCCTCTCCAACTCCACACAAGTCTTTAGTGATTAGCGAGAGAGATTTGCCGTGTTCTTTTGAGCTCTTGCGCTTGGATTGCTTCTTTTCTTTCTCACTTGTTCTTGTGATCAAAACTTCATTGTAATCAAGGCAAGAGGCACCAAGTGTGTGGTGGCCCTTGCGGGGAAGTTTTGTTCCCGGCTTTGATTTGAGAAGAGAAGCTCACTCGGTCGGAAGGACCGTTTGAGAGAGGGAAGGGTTGAAAGAGATCCGGCCTTTGTGGCCTCCTCAACGGGGAGTAGGTTTGCGAGAACCGAACCTCGGTAAAAAAAATCCGCGTGTCACACTCTTTATTCGCTTGCGATTTGTTTTACACCCTCTCTTGCGGACTCATTTATATTTCTAACGCTAACCCGACTTGTAGTTGTGTTTATATTTGTAAATTTCAGTTTCGCCCTATTCACCCCCCCTCTAGGCGACTATCAGTTACACCAAACAAGGAACTCAGAGAGCATGTTATTTGGCACATTAGCTCTAACACACACTAAACATGTTCAGTGTTGTATCCGATGAGTGCACTAGATACCTGACATAGAGTAACAACTAGTTTGTAGCCATTGGAATTATATCCCTTATTGGAGAACCATACGTGTGCCCCGAAATATGCTTTTCAAGATGTAACCGTGTAATTTCTCTATGGGCCTATAAATAGACCTTGTGCCAACCTTGGCTAATATATAGGCATCCCATACACTTATGTGGACCTCTTGAGAGCCAAGAAACACACTCCACTCACTTTCATCACTTGGATCATCCTTTGGGTGAGATTGGAGAGTTTTTAATGCGTC
This sequence comes from Zea mays, assembly GCF_902167145.1. Classification (NCBI taxonomy): domain Eukaryota; kingdom Viridiplantae; phylum Streptophyta; class Magnoliopsida; order Poales; family Poaceae; genus Zea; species Zea mays. The sequence continues at coordinate 148,277,500 of NC_050099.1, forward strand.
GTGTTTAGTTCTTTCATCTTGTGGCACTAACTAAGCGACTTGGGTTGGTTATTCCCTTGTTACTCTTTATGGTTAGTGTCACCTAGATAACCTAAATTTTGTGGGATCATTGAGGGGCTATTGATGATTTCTCCAGCTCTGATCATTAATTGTGGGGCTCTTGTGCTCACTCACCACATGAGATTTACGAACAATAACTCTAGTGAAATCATGGCTAATTGGAGTGGCTCTCTAGTGTGTTTTTATGGCACCCTAATTGTGTGTCAAGAATATATAACAAGGGTTGAGCACAAAAAGTGATAGGTGGACTGTCCGGCCCTAGGCTCGGACAGTCCGCGGTGGCAGCGCAAACGGTCCTGCAACATCCCATTTCTTGAATCATGATGGGATCGACAACACGTGGATATCTCCCAGGGTTCGGGATATGGTCCAAGTGTAATGCCCAAAATTGGTATAAGATAAAGATAATGGGATAAATAAATAAACATACTTCTATGCTAGAATTTTGAGGATTTCTTGATCTTCTTTCCTTTGTGCATATGCAATTAAAGGAATTAAAGTAGTCAAATGACAAATAAATAAATACGTGAATGCGCATTCCATGCTGGAGTTCTTGTATGATTGCATGTGTACTCAAATTTTTGAGACAAGTTAAGTTTGAAGGGTATGATTTGTAACACCCAAAATCCTATTTTGTGGTAAATTCATTCTATGATTTAAATACATGTCTTTTCGAATAAGAAGTTAAATAAAATATCCCTATATAAGTTGAATTACCATATGTAGAAAATTTTCATTTAGGAATATGCACCACATGTTAGAATAAAAGTGTCTATTCATAAAGGAAATAATTCCTTTATAAAATATGCATTTAGAAACACTCCGGAATATATATATAATAAATCATCCATTAATAGATGCTACACCTTATATGGTATTTTATTCAAAAAATTATTAGTTTGAATGTATGAGATGTGCATCTAAAATTATTTGCATAAATAAATAGGATGGTAACAAATTATAATATATATATACATATATATACATATATTGCATGCTAGATCTTTATTTGTGGTGCATCCAAATTTTATTTTTGAACCCTGAATCAATTTTAATTTGAAACAAATTTGGAGAATGAAAATTAGAAAAATAATATATATATAAAAAGACAGGGATACATGCGTTATGGGCGGTATTATCCTGGCTGGCCCACTCACATCCTCTCCCCTGGCCCAATACCGCGCGCTACTGGCCCTCCGCGTCCGTTCGCTGACCTGTGGGCCCCGGCTGGCGGTCTCAGCTCGTGCGCGCCGTCTCGCTGCCATGTGGGCCAGATGGCGTCGGACTCTTCCCTCCCCATCGCGCGGCGGCGAGCTCGGAACGTCAGATGCTCTGTTCGCACAAGTCTTGCCGGACATTGCTCTCTATCTTCTCGGGTTTGGGTATAAAGCATCGTGCCCTCGCGCCCCAAGTTCACCAAACCGTAGCACCCGCGTGGCGCCAAAGCGAAGGCCCCTATCACCGTCGCGGTGAAGGATTTCGGTCCACCGAGCGCCATCCTCTGCACATCGTCAACTGGCCACGTCGAGTGTTCGAGTTCGCATCTAGGGTTCTGTCGTTGCCAGCGCGCGGAACCCCCAGGCTCGGGGTAGTACCTAGAACGTCGAATTGCTCGCCGGAGCCATGGTCCGTCGTGGAGCCTCCATACCCGTCGCCAGGTCTCACTGCCGCCCGGTCCAAGGTGAGGGTGACCCCATGTTGTTCATCTTTGTCTCTTCATCGTCTAGCGTCGGTAGGATTGGAATTTGGTGCGGTAAATCACTTGGGTTCCGTGCGTCGGCGGGCCACCGTCGTTCGGCGCGGGCGGCGCCGCTGCATCCGGCTGGGGTTGGGGAGGAGTCATGTCCACCGTTGATCTGGTGTTTGACGATCGCGATTAGATCCTGCGTGTACCCCCTTGGCGCTTTGAATCGTGACCACCGATCTGTAAATCAAGGGCTTGGGTTGGATCTGGGCATGGGATGTTGCGGTCCATGGATCTCGGATCGGGTGGCTGCAGATAGTTACCGGTTCATATGGTGCTGGATCTAATCTCGCACGTCCAAATTAGATCGTGCGGCTCTAGTCATTCCGTACCCCCTTCGGGCAGCGTGTCTTGCAAAAGTGACCCTAGGTTTTCATACATTCAACCCGTGGTCCACACTTGTGGTAAAGTAATTGCATCTGGACCCAGAAATTTGTGAACTAAACCCTGTGTTTGCTGGTATTTATACCCACAGCCTAGTGAGCACCTAAAATGAATAAAATAATTTAGAAAATGGTTTCCAATTTAGAAATAATTCTAGAATCTTGTTTAATTCATAGAAAATTTATTTTAAACTCCTTTTGGATCTATTTCCGTTGCATTAAATTCCTAATAATATTTTTTATCATCTAGTAACCTTGTGTTGTCATAAAACATAGATTAGAAATTATACACTTAGTTTCTTTTAATCCAACACTTAAAACTCCGGAAATCCATAACTTCTTCGTTCTAATTCTGATTTGGTCTGTTCAAGTCACGTTAGCTTCGTATAAACATTTGCTATACAGTAACAACATCAATTATACCATATTGCATAATTTTATAGTTAGATATTTGTTTAACCTATGTTAGTAGATTTACCCTTTCAATCAAAGTTAATCTGTCCAAAATTATAAGATGACTAAAACATGATTTCTAATTAAGTCATAACTTAAATTAAGGTTGAAATTAGTTATTGGGATATCTTTCTCACATGGTTCGTAATAATCAACATAAAACCTAGTTTTCCGGTTTAATCACATAAATCTTTAGAAAATCATCAATTTTAACCGTGACTCTGATTTTGGTAATTCTCGAACCCACGATCTCGTAGCGACGCGTAGATTATTATTAAGCAGTTTGTTCTTATGTTTGGTGTGATGTTAATTTTGTCTATACCATGTTTGTTTGTATTGCTACGACTAGCGCGAGGTTACGAGTCATCTGAAGATCATCCTGGTACCTGGAATCTCAAGTCCCAGGCAAGTTGTGCCCTTGACCACTTTTACTACCCAATAATGTTCTTTATAAGCACTTATTCATGCATAGGCTTCATTTTGATGGGACCCAATAGGTCACCCTAGACTGATTATCTTATTACCTTGTTTACCCCTGAACTATTTAGGTAGTTTTGCTATTGCTCTATATGGTTTTGGGTTTAATATCACATTATCTTCATGTTCCAATTATACTGTTATTTTATTTATGTTCATGTCAATATCATTATTTTTAATTGGAACATGGAGCTAAACTTGAGAAACACGTGCCACCACAAGGGTGGAATGGGACGTCCTTGGCTGACTAACTAGGAAAGCTAGTGGAGGACTACCTTACCCGATAGGTGCAAGGGCAGTAGGGGAGTAGGCGTGTAGGGAGGTTCCCGGGTTGATTTTGCTGCGATGGCGGTCAGACGAGGGATTCCTGCATTGCTCTCCCTAGAAACTGTAGCAGGTTTTCTGAAGCTAGTGGAACTTTGTAAAGGCCTCGTAGTGGATCCCTAGCCATTCATCTCGAAAGTGTCTAAGGGCCTTACAAACCCTAGTGACATGGGATACACGACTTGTGGGTACATGGTACAACCTCTGCAGAGTGTAAAACTGGTATACTAGCCGTGCTCGCGGTCATGAGCAGCTCAGGACTCTCGCATGATTAAATTATGGAACTAAATTCAATTTGTCATTTGCATTGCATGAGATTTATTATTAATTTTGTTCTATTGTTATTCTGGTATGGTATTTACTTACATCTAGTAATTGCTAATAAATTTTGACCAACTTATTAAAAGCAATGCTCAACTTTAACCCCTATTATTGATCAGCCTTACACATCACATGAACTCCCACCTCTGGTGAGTTCATGCACATTATTCCCCACAACATGTTGAGCGATAAACATATGTGAGCTCACCCTTGCTGTATCGCACCCCCCACAGGTGTAATACCCAAAATTTATACAGTGATACTATATTGGATCTCCTCATTTTGTGTGCCATATTTTCATCATAAAAGAGCATACCTATAATTAAGAGAGATGAATTAAAACAAATGATAAAAAAGAATATGCATCATGTTGGGTTTTTATGTTTGTGCATTAAATAAAAATAATAAGGATCATAATAATATATTAATGACTAGAAGTTGGATTAAACCCTAAATTGAAATTAGGGTATGAAAATAAGAAAAAGGGAAGGGATATGAAAATATAAATAATATATATAAATAAATATCTGCAAACTTAGTACTTTTAATTGCACAAATATAGTTTGTAAATGATGAGCCACCAAGTTTGAATTTGAATTGAAATTTAAATGGAGATTCAAATAAGAGGAAAATGGAATGGAAAAGAAAAAGATAAAAACCTTACTTGGGCCGACTTCCTTCTTTTCAGCCCACTCCTCCACCTTCTCTGCGCGGCCCAACTCTTCATCCCGCGCTCACGCGACTGGCTGATGTTGGGGGCCTTCGGCTTACGAAGGTCCTCAAAAACAGGATTTAACAGTATTTCTGGAGCATAATGTGTGAACAGGTATCTTCGGACTCGAGTCGGAATCACAGTAGGTGAAGCCTAAAATAATACGAAGGTTGATACAGCGCCGAAGATGTGAGCGGGAAAGCTTCGGCGTGCTAGCAGAAAATGAAACCGACTTAAAGATGAAAAGGCTATTCAGACCTCGGTGGATTACTATAGAATTATTACCAAATGTAAAGGGCATGAATGTAATTTTGTATGGGCTGTGTCCCGTGTCTATAAATAGGTGAACAGTACCCCCGTACTGTTCACGCTGATTTGGCATTTGCTTTTGCGTCACACCTGTACTTTCATCTCCTTCCAAGCTGAAGGTACATTTGTAATTCGATGTTATTTCTGTTTCTTCACAATAATAATAAGTTAATAATAATATATAATTGTCTATGTTATCCTTCATATTCCTTATGATTCATTCTTCGTCATGGTATGCTGTGTTCATGAAGGTATGTCCTTCATGACCTTCATCCGAAAATCATTATATCCTAAGGGAAATAATGCTTCGAAGGACGAAGGACTTTATAGATTAACATTTTCTGTGTTGCCTTGTTCTTAACTCATAGCATTTGAGAACAAGTCTCCAACAGCTGACATATGGGGCCCGCTGGCCAGCCGCTAGCCCTAAGGATGGCAGTGGGGCGGGTTCGGGTCGGGGACCCGCGGGTTTTGGACCCGTCGGGTCCGGGTTCGGGTACGATTTTCTCCCCGCGGGTCTTCGGGTTCGGGGGCCCGATATGATCCGTGTTCGGGGCGGGTTTCTATATCCCCCCACGGGTTTCCCCACGGGCCCCACAAAATAGCAGGAAAGGCCTTAGGCAGCGGCCCAACCAGCCGGTCCAGCCCAGAGCCGCCCACCCGGCCATCCTAGCACCCCCTATGCCGCTACGCCGCCTAACCCTAATACCAGCTCCAGGCAACCCGCTACGCCGCGTCGCCGCCTGCCTAAGCTCTCTTCCCTCACTCACCCTCGCCCAGTCGCCCTCGCACGCGTGTCCACCGTCGGCAGCATTCACCGGCACCGACACAGCTTCACCCTAGCAGTAGCAAGCACCTGCACGACTGCACCGACGCGGCGGCGCCCGGTAGCCCGCCCCTGCAGGCCTCGGCTCCTCTCTGTACCGGCGCGGCGGCGCCCGGTAGCCTCGGCTCCTGCAGCATGCACTCGCGGACTCGCCTGTCGCCATCGCCAGTCGCCAGGAGCCCAGCTGCCCAGGACAGCGAGGAGCCTCTGTTCTACAGACTACAGGTAATCTTTGCTATTTGCTTGATTGATATATTGATGCATTCTACAGCAGCAAGCACCTATACAGGTTGATTGATAGTTTTGTTTGCTTAATCTACAGGTTGTTTGAGTGATTCAAAATGTCGACCCCGGACACTGGTGCATCCCAAGCAGCAGATCCACATCAATCTAATGTAGCTGCTTCAGGTACACATGATACAATATAAATAGATAATGATGTTCCCATTGGCAGTAAGAGAAAGCCAAAATTGAAATATGAGGTTTGGAAAGAGTTTGACAGAGTAGAAATTAATGGAGTTTGGAAAGCAAAATGCATGTGGTGTAAGAAATATTTAGGAGGGAACACAAAAAATGGCACTAATCATTTGCGTGGTCACCTTGAGATTTGTCCGGATAGAGCTGTTAGAAAAGGGTTCAAACAATCTTCACTTAAATTGACTGCAAATGCACAAGATGGGACAATCACTTTGGAGAAATATACATTTGACCAAGATGTAGCTAGGAAAGAGCTTGCATTGATGATCATTGTCCATGAGTACCCTTTGTCTATGGTAGATCATGATGGATTTCGCAAGTTTTGTGCTGCACTTCAACCATTATTCAAGGTAGTGTCTAGAAACACAATTAGAAAGGATATCATTGATATGTATGAAGTGCAGAAGCAATCCATGCTGAAATATTTTAGAAATTTAAGTTCTCGTGTTGCTGTTACAACGGATTTGTGGACTGCTAACCATCAAAGAAAAGGTTACATGGCAGTGACAACCCATTTCTTGGATGATGATTGGAAGCTCAAAAGTTTCCTCATTAGGTAATAATGAAAGCCCATCTTGTTTCAATACTCATCAACAATGAAAGCCCATCTTGTTTCAATACTCATCTTGTTTGTTTTGTAGGTTTATATATGTCCCAGCTCCACATACAGCAGATGCTATTACTGATGTCCTACATGAGGTTCTTTTGGATATGCATATTGAAAGAAATTTGTCCACAATCACTCTTGACAATTGCAGCACCAATGATAGTCTCATGAAGAATATGATAGGCACAAGTATTGATGGCATCATGAAGACTATGTTTGCAATAGAAGGCAAGTTACCACTATCTTGTTGTATGTTGAAAGGTAAACTAGTGCATATGCGATGTGCTTGCCATATTCTAAACTTGATTGTAAAAGATGGGATGAGTGTTATGGAGAAAGGAATTGATAGTGTGCGCGATAGTGTTGCATTTTGGTCAGCCACACCTAAAAGACATGAAAAATTTGAGAAAATGGCAGTTCAAATGTTGGGAAAATATGAAAAAAGAATAGCTCTTGATTGCAAGACTAGATGGAACTCCACTTATGTCATGCTTAGCACTGCACTACTTTATGAAGATGTTTTTGAACGTCTTGCTTCTCGTGCTCCAAGCAAACCAACTAGAGATGATTGGCAGTTTGCTAAAGACCTATGTGATAAACTAAGGATGTTTTATGATGTAACTGAGCTGCTGTCAGCCACTAGATATGTCACAGCCAACCTTTTCTTTCCCAAGATCACCAATATTTATTTGGCTATTAGGAAGTGGCAAACTAGTGAGAACCCCAAAGTGGAAGAAATGTCTGCTAGAATGAAAGAGAAATTCAATAAGTATTGGTCAGATGTACATGGTTTGATGGCCGTGGCTGCTGTATTAGATCCTAGATACAAAATGCAGTTGTTGAATGCTCTTTTTCTTAGAATTCATGAGTTTGAAAGCATAGCTATGGATGCTGTCCAAAAAGTGAAAGAGTTGTTGTACAATTTAGTCTTAGAATACCAAGATAGCATGGAGGCAAGTGCCACATCAGATGGTGCTCAAACTAGGACAACTAGTGCTTCTACTATGACAATAGATGAAGATTGGATTGATACTTTCGATGATTATATGTCAAAGCAACCAACAGTGACATCCACATACGTCCGGACAGAGTTGGATTTGTACCTAGAAGAACCATTGTTGCCTAGGACACAAGAGTTGGATATAATTCAGTGGTGGCAGCATGCTGGGCTCAAGTATCCAACTTTGCGAAAGATTGCACGTGATGTTCTTGCTATTCCTGTGTCAACAGTGGCATCAGAGTCTGTCTTTAGTACTGGAGGGAGGATTATTAGTCCACATCGCAGTAGGCTTGCACCATCGATGATAGAAGCACTTATGTGTATGCAAGCTTGGTCTCGTTCCGACATGTTAGGTAATTTATTTAAATTATGACAATGTGTTTTGTTTACTACATTTATTACCATGTTTTAACTCTAATTTGCGATTACATGGAATCAATCTACCTTTGTTGGTGCACGGATGACTTGTCTTGAAGAGGAGGATGAAGACATGGTGACATTTTTTTTATTTATGAGCAATTCAATTTGAATTTTGTCCGTTGCTAATTGATTGATTCAACACTTGAACTAAAATGTGATGTGTTCTCTTTATTTCTAGGATGAAGCTGGACCAACCGATTTAAATTAAGCGTGAGCAGTTTGCTGTCTGAGGAAGCATTGACCGAGCTCTTGTGACTTTGTGAGCTGAGAGTGAGCAGTTTACTTTCTGTGTGTATGTGGATTTATAGTCACCGAGCTCTTCTCAGTTCTCAGTGACCGAGTGTGTATGTGGACTGTCTGTTTGCCTGCTCTCTCTCTCTGTCTGCTCTCACTCTCAGTGCTCTGTGTGGAGTCTGGACTGTGAGCAGTTCTGCAGTTTGCTCATTGCTGAAAGTGTCAAGTGTGAAAGTGTGCGGTCTGCTCTCTGACTTGTTGTGTATGTGTGTGAACGATCTCTTCTAAGTTCTCAGCATTGCAGTTCTGCTTCTGTTATGTATTTCTGTTTTTCGGGTCTCGGGTTACCCAGCGGGTTTCGGGTCCCCGGCGGGTTCGGGTTCGGGGGTAATATTCCACCCGATTACAGGTTCAGGTTCGGGTCGGGTTTAAAGTTCGGGTTTCGGGTTCGGGTGCGCGGATACAGCACCCGACCCGAACCCGATCCACCGCCATTCCTAGCTAGCCCTCGCGCGCACATGCGTTTCCGAGTCACTGCTAGTGGGGCCCTTGCGTCAGTCTACACCGTTGCGCCGTGGTCCCTCAGAAGTCACTTACGGGTGGGACCCTTGGGACAGGTTCATCTTCCTCCGCGGCCACAAGACTCGGACCGCGCTAACAACCATCCGCGGGATGCCTGCCGGAATCCTCGCGGGCTTCGGTGGAATCGTGGCCACCGACCAGGGTATAAAACCTCCCGTGTGCGCCTCGTTGATCGGCCTTAGCTCACACACTGAGGCAACCTCCACAATCACCGCAAACCCCTCCGCCAAAACCAAGTTCCGCCGTGGGCCAATTCCTTTGCACGCCGCTGAATTGCCTCCGCTGTGTGTACTGGTGCACACCGGGGGGGGGGGGGGGGGGGGTCCGTCGTTGCCAGCGCGCGAAACATCCGGGAGGGAAATCGATCCTGGTGCGGCGAATTGCTCGCCGTAGTTCAAGCTCCACCGCGGAAGCTTACCTCCGTGTGGCCAGAACCGCTACCGCCATAATCCAAGGTGAATACCACCTCACCTCGTTCGTCTTGTCGTTCGCATCGTGTAGCACCTGTCCATAGTGAATCGGAGCACCGTAAGCGCTTAGTGGGGAGGCTTGCTGGATTTCTCCGCCGTAGAAGTGCGGCGTGCCGCCGTGTTCGAACTCGGGTTAGGGAAAACAGAGAGGAGCCGTAGATCTTTTGACGGATGGCTCGGATTAGGGGGGAGATAACACTTCGCCTAGATGCCATCTGTGCCGCAGATCTGTGGATGGGCGGAGGAAAAAGGGTTAGTGCGTGGTCAGATCTTGGCCGCGGATCTCGGATCTGACGGTCAAAGGAAGCGCGGGTGAGTGTCTCGTCTAGATCTAATCTGGGCCGCGCACTTGTGATCGGGCGGCCAGAAACCTGAGATACCCCTTCGGCTTGCGCGTATTGCAGATGAACCCCTGGGTTTATTGAGATTCAACCCGCAGTCCTGTCAGAGGAGCTCTGAGTCTTAGGATTATTTGCGTAGTGAACCCTAGCATTTGGTTTAATTATGCGCCCAGTCCAGAGAAGGTTAGAAATAGAGAAATTAAATTATAAATGGATTTTTAATATATAAATAAGTGCTAGAACTTGTAAAATTCATAGAAAATTCATATGAACTCCAAATTGATCCATTCCAGTTCCTAAAATTTTGTAATATTATTGTTTATCATCTAGTGTCTCTGTTTTAACATGAAAACAGTAATAAAATTTATTTATTAGTTAATATTGAATCAAATACATAATACCTTTAGAAATTCATAACTTAAAATCTATAACTCCAAAATTAATGATTCCTGTTCCTAGGATCTTATTTTAATGTGTAGATTATTATTGTGTATTTTATTTACATGTTTGGTGTGATGTTAATTTTTTCTATACTATGTATGTATTGTGTTGATGCGAGTAGACAAGCAAGCTATTGTGGATCCTGAGGTTCAGCAGATAGAAGTTATTGAGCAGGAGCTCATTGAAGGCAAGTTATGCCCTTGATCACTTATTTTTACCCAGCCATGTTCTTATTAATCATAATGATCTGTATAGGTTAATTTTGATGGGACCCTTTTAGGTTACCCTAGTTTTGACTATCTTTATACCTTGTTTTACCCCTGAATATTTTTGGGTAGTACTTGCTATTGCTTTATGTGGTTTTGGGTATGGAGATACATTATTCATGACTACACTTTTATTATCTGTTTATTATTACTGTTCATGTTAAGATCATTATGTTAATGGGAACATGGAGCGACCACCCGGGAAAACAGTGCTACTATAAGGGTAGTATGGGATGCCCTTGACTGATTAACTAGGAAAGCTAGTGGATGACTACCTTAGAGCAACTCCAGTGGTTCTCTAAAAGACTTCCTAAATCAATAATTTAGGTAGTTAATATGAAAACTATTCTCCAACAGTTCTCTAAATGAAATTTAATTTAACAACTTGTCATCTAACCTCATTTTCTCTCTACATTTGGCAACCATTTAACAACTCCCTAAACAAAAATATTGACTGCATTATATAGTTTTTGTGACTTATTTTTTATGTGGATAAATACAAAACAAAATTACAACCTATATTTAGAGAACTATTGGAGAACTCACATTTTTTTACTCCAAAAGACATTTAGCAACTTCTTAAATCTATGATTTAGAGAGCTAAAATTTACATAACTATTGGAGTTGCTCTTACCCGATAGGGGCAAGGGCAGTAGCGGAGTGGTTAGTGTAGGGAGGTCCTTGGGTTGATTTTGCTGAGATGGCGGTCAGGCGAGGGATCCCTTCACTGGAGCTTCCTATAAACTGTAGCGGGTTTTCTGAAGCTAGTGGAACTTCGTAAAGGCCTCGTAGTGTTACCCTGCCTCGCCTTTGGTCGTCTCTTGGCAGATGGGTAACATGACTTATGGGTAAAGATGCGCAACCTCTACAGAGTGTAAAACTGGTATACTAGTCGTGCTCACGGTCATGAGCAGCTCGGACCCTCACATGATTAATCTATGGAATTAAAACTCAATTTGTCATTTGCATCGCATTCGAGATTATTTTATTATTACTTTTATTTATTATTACTAAGGTTTGGTATTTACTTACACTTAGCAACTGCTAATAAAATTTTGACCAACTTATAAAAGCAATGCTCAGCTTCAGCCTTTATTTTGTTGATCAGCCTTACACTTCTCATGAACTCCCACCTTTGGTGAGTTCATGCACATTTTTTCCCACGACTTGTTGAGCTATGAACATATGTGAGATCACTCCTGCTGTCTCACACCCGCACAGGAGAAGAATAGGTGGTCGAAGATGAGCTGCCTAACACTGAGGCTTTCGACTTGATCTAGGTGGCGTCTCCCAGTCAAGTTTGTAGCGCCAGGGAATAATAATTAGTTCACTTTATTTTATCATCTATTTTTAAGACTTCCGCTATGTAATAAGTACATTTATGATATTTATGACATTTATCTCTATGCACTCTGTTATTATGTGTGTTGTTTTTCCTTGACGCACATATGAGATGCACCCGACTTTATCCCTTAAATCCGGGTGTGACAGAAGTGGTATCAGAGCAAATGTTGACTGTAGGACGAAACCTAGATAGAAATGGACAAAACCCTTACCTACTTACCTTACTCTGATTCTTTCTATACTTATCTTGATCCTGTCTCACCTTCTACTGTTCCACTTTGATTATTCTTATCTTTTCTATTCTAAGACAAGATGGATTTCACACCTTAGAATCCTACATTTATGACCTTTTTAAGAGATAGGAGGCCTAAGACAAAATTATAACTATTTTCTATATTTAAAAATGTTGGTTGATTGTTCTGATGATCAATGCCTGATTTGCTTCTTTGATTGATTGAAATAGTATAGACGGGCATCTTAGCATGTACCACCATAAGGTAATGAATTAGCTTTAGTAGGCGACACACTTAGCTAATAAATTCCCCAAAGTAACATGCGTCGTAATTACATGCCTTGTTTACAATCCTTTCTTTCTTACCATATGTTTCTAACTCAGATGGTCAATACCAGGAAGGGTGGTGGAATTGATCTACCTCCCAATTGACACACTCGGAGGATATTCAGACAACCACATCAACAACCTGAGATGGTGAAAGGGAAATGTGCCCTTGGGCCATTTCTATAATGTTTTGGTGATTAAATGCCCAACACGTTTGATTATGTTCTTATGTGCTAAATAAAGTGAAAATTGTAAATCATATAACAAAGTATGTTTCTAGACTTAGTAAATTGGTTTTTGAATACTAACATGTTCGTCTAAGTGCTAGAAACAGTGCCAAGACAAGAAGGAAAGAAAAGGGAAAGAGTTGGCTGTGTGCAGCCAACACCAGCTCGGCCTGGCACACCGGACTGTCCGGTGAGCCAACGGCGCCAGCGGCCAACGGTCGGCCGCGCGATCAACGCGCGACACGTGGCCCGTGCCAACGGTCGGTTGGGCACCCCGGACTGTCCGGTGTGCACCGGACAGTGTCCGGTGCGCCAACCGATCCTGAGGACCAACGATCGGATGCGCCAGATATGGAAGTAGATCGCGCACCGGACTGCTACAGTGACTGTCCGGTGCACCACTCGACAGAAGGCAAGAAATGCCTTCCAAACTAATCTCCAACGGCTCCTAGCTGCCTTAGGGCTATAAAAGGGACCCCTAGGCACATGGAGGAGTACACCAAGCTTACAAGAAACATCCTAAGGCACCTAGACTCTGCATTCACACAATCGGATCATAGTTCTTGAGATTTGAGCACTTTCGAGTTGTAAACTCCTCACGCTGTGTTTGTGTGCTCACTTCTTCACTTGTGTGCGTGGTTGTGCTGCGTATTTGAGTCTTGTGTGTGTTGCTCTCCTCCCTTACTTCTGTGTCTCTCTTGTGATCATCATTGTAATGGCGAGAGGCTCCAAATTGTGGAGATTCCTCACAAACGGGAGAAAGACTATAAGAAAGAAAGTCGTTACTTGGCCGAACCACGGGATAAAAATCGTGTGTCTCATGTGTTGTTTCTTGTGATTGTTTTGTTCGCACGAGCGTGTTCCATAGCCACTTGATTTAACTAACACCTTAATAATCAAGTCTGTGGCTATTTAGTGTGTTGGGGACTTGTTCTCAAATGCTTCGAATTAAGAACAAGGCAACACAAAGATGTTAAGTATAAACGTCCTTCGTTCGCTGAAGCATTATCTCCTCAAGGATTTAATGAGCTTCGGATGAAGGTCATAAGTAAAGTATCACGAAGATTTCACCTTCGTGATTATATTTGTAAAACGACAATCAATGAAAAAATGAAATATAAAGTATAAAATATTTTCATATGTTTTTATTATATGAATATACAAGTATCAAAACATAATATTTAAGCACATTTATACCTTCGCCTTGGCGGAAAGCAATAATTCAAGCGTAACGTGTCCGTGATTACAGGATCGCATGAACAGTGCCGGGATACTGTTCACCTATTTATAGGCAGGATGCAACCTGCGCAAAATTACATTTATGTCCTTTACAATCGACTACAATAATGACACAAAACATCATGGGTCTTTAAGTCAATTCATCTTTAAGTCGGTTCGACCCTTCATCTTGAGATTTGTCTTTGTGCCGAAGCTTTATAGATAATAGCTTCGACGCTTGCTTCTGAGAAGTCCTTTCGAAGGTGTTCTTTTTAGGATCTTCGGCTACGAAGCATACCCCCAACAGTAGCCCCTTCGCGGTGCTAGATCATTTTTCGTAACGAGCTTGATCCGTGAAAAAGTCTTCTAGGCTTTGAGACGCCGAAGATCCAAAAAACACCTTCCCTGAGCTCGTTGGCGAGAAACGAGTAAAATAATCGTCGCGCGTGCCCCATCTTGCACCAATTACGCGCGCGCCAGCGATTCACCTTCTCGGACCCTGTGGCCCACCGTTCAGCGAGTGCGGGTGACTGTTTGTTCGGTGCCGGAGACCTTGCCGATTCACCTTCCCACCTGCGGCACTATATAAACAGACGGGTAGGTGTGAAGTTACCACGACATTCATTGCTATTGCACTGTTTTGCTGCCCAATTTTTAGTCATAGCCGAAGCTTAGTCATCGTGCTCAGACGAAACTTCGCTTGTGATTCTGCTTCGGCACAAGAGTAAGAGCTTCGGAAAAAACAGAAAAGTCAACACCAAAAATTTCAAGTGAGTCATAATCAAATGGCCAGAGTTCGCTCTACTGCTCTGGTTGATCGTGAGGGAGATGAGACCGAAGCTACCGAGACTGTTCCTGTTTCGGAAGCAATGAAGCGCTCTGGGTTGGTAACACCGGAGGACATCCCTGCTGCCGAAACAGAACAGGCTGCCGTTGAAGAAACTGATTCCGAAGATGATTACAGCAGTGCAGTGCCGAGCAAGCCTAGCCACCTGGACTTCGGAAAATCCACCATCTCCAAAGCTGATTTTCCTAAGATGGTGAAGTTGGGCTATCTTAGTGAAGCAAAGAAGGAATTGATTCATTTCGGTGGAGAAGAAACTATCCCGAAGCCGGGAAAAAATGAAGTGGTGGTTTTCAAAAGTCTTTTTAAAGCTGGTTTAAGATTTCCTCTGAACAAGATGATTGCTGGTGTGTTGAAGAAATATGGGATCTACCTTCATCAGCTGACGCCTAACGCTATCGTTAGGCTGAGTGTTTATATCTGGGCCCTCCGAAGCCAGAGGGTGGAACCATTCTCCGAAGGTTTTTGCCGAGTACACAAACTGCACTACCAAACCAAGGCTAGGGGGATGGTTTGCATGAAAATTTTGGCTGCTACAACTTTGCTTACCGCAAAACTACAAAGTTCCCAGTGATTAGCTACCGAAGCAAATGGTCAGCAGGATGGAAATCTGAATGGTTTTATGTCAAAGTTGACGAAGATGAAGATAAATTGGTCCAGAGTCCGTTAGAACTGGCCTTCGGAGAAACAAGACCCCCATGCAACATGGAACGGGGGAGCCCGAGCCAGATTGCCTTGGCTGAATTTCGAGTAATTGCAGATCATATTGGCACTAGAGACTTGGTGCAGGAATTTTTGGCCTTCAAAGTATTTCCTACTTTGAAGGAGTGGGAAATGCCGAAACTGGAGGGGGAGAAGAAGAAAGGGGAGCTTATTCAGTTGCCTTACCACTACAAGTTCAAAAAACATTTCAAAGTACCCTGCCAAGAATGGCTGGATATAATTGAAGTAATGTGCAACGAAATTCTTGGAAATTATTCTAAAAAAGAAGATCAATTGATGGCAGCGGCCTTCGGCACCCGTCTGAAACAAAGGCTAAACAGAGTGATGGATGCTATAGGCTTTGAATATCCTGATTATGAGCGACTGGACAAGGGTGCCGAA
Source organism: Zea mays (assembly GCF_902167145.1). Lineage (NCBI taxonomy): Eukaryota > Viridiplantae > Streptophyta > Magnoliopsida > Poales > Poaceae > Zea > Zea mays. The sequence goes on from NC_050099.1 coordinate 148,293,243, forward strand.
GGGCAAAAAAGAAAAAGAGTGGCTAGCGCTTTGAATAAAGACGACGAAGATCAATCAAAGAAGAAGAAACAAAAATCTGAGGCGAAAGCAGTTGCTTCGAAGAAAAGAAAGGACTCGACCCAAAGCAAAAATCAATTGATGAGGAAGAGAAGACTTCTGCGACATCTTCTGCTGCTGAAATAGAGGAAATCTTAAAGGTAATGACTAAAAATTTGCCTGTCAAACTAAGTCCATTGGGGCTTCATCTGACGAAGCTTTTTCATAAGGAAATGGAGCCCACAAAAACAAAGGCACCTAGGCCAAAGAGGCAAAGGATTGTTACTGTGACAGAAGTGATTGAGGCAACACCACCAAGGGCTTCAACTCCGAAGGTGCCTGCTATTGAAAGCACAACAGCTACCGAAGCTGCACCTCTGGAGGCCACAGATGCCGAAGCTACTAGAACCGAAGACATTAATTTGGAAAGTGTGGCTCTTGATATAGATAAAATTCTGCTAGACATGGCCACAGAAGAAGCTGCTGGAGCCACCGAAGAGGCTTTGGCCCCAGAGGCCGAGAAAAAGAAAGAAATTGCCGAAGAAACACTAGAAGATGAAATTTTCAATTTTCAAAACCTGGTTGGTCAAGAATTAACAAAAGCCGAAAAAGAAGAATTAAAAGAGTATGCCATTTCTTGCGGCTATCGGCCAGGGGCACTTCTCTTCGGAGGTGTTGATGATGAGAAGCTAGGCTGCATCCGAGATCAGACCGGAGCAAAGGTTATTGGTACTCTATCAAAGAGTATCGGTTTCCCGAAGCTCGAAGCCGATATTAGCCGCTACCGACGACAGCACATCGTCGGTAGTTTGTTTTATTCCAATTTCAAGGTAAACAGTCTCCCTCTATCTTTTTATTTTTATAAAAAATGTTTTCTAACGAAGGTTGTTCGTGTACAGAGTATGCTATTGAGCAAAGCTTTGAGGATGCAACAGGATTTAGAAGACAAAAAGCAGGAGGTTATAATTGAAAACTTAGAAAACAAAATAAAAGATCAAACAGCTGCTTTTGAGAAAAAAGAGTTTGAACTCCAAACAACTGAAGGTTTACTAGCGGAAGCCGAAGCTAAAATAACAGAACTGAATACAAAGCTTCTCGGTTCCGAACAAGAAAAGCTGAAGCTTAATGAAAAACTTGAGGCTGAAATCCAGAATGGTTTAGTTTTGAAAAAAATCATTGATAGACCTTCAGAACAAATGTTTGAAATTCAGCAATCAATGTGTTCAACGACTGAAGAAGGTGTTTTATCCAGTCGGGGCCAGTAGTGAAAAATTTATTCCTTCGACTGAAGATCTACCAGGAGCCTTCGAACACATCGAAGGTGAGATTGATGACCTTGATGATGTTATTGCTGGACATGGTGACTTTTGTGCCCTGGTAGCTTCTCGGGGCACCGCTGCTGCGTTCATGAAATCTGGCTGTGAGCATGGAAAAATTATCAACAGACCCAATTTCAGCCTATCACGAGCAATTCTAGATGATATTCCTAACCTCGCCCGAAGCATTGCGAATAAATTTATAAAGGTGATATGGACAAAGGGTGGGCGGGAGAAAGCTGATGATGGAGCTCGAGACCACCTTAAGCTGGTAACAATATTATACCTTATGATTACCTTTTCCTTTGAATTTTGAATTTAGCTTATAATACTTACATACAGGTCAACCAAGCCGAAGCTGAAGCTACAGAATAAAAGGAAGAAGCTCCAGAGATGCTGTCGAAGCTCGAATAGTCTGTACAAATAGCTCAAAAAACTCCTGTGATAACTTGTATAAAGTATGATGTAATTGAATTTCACTTTGTAATATAATCTTACTTTACCGTCCATGTATGAAATGCTTTGGTGTGGACGAAATTAATACTTTTGAGCCATAGGCGAAAAACACCTTCCCTTTTTTGCATACACAGCGAATCATAAAATTGCCTCTTTTTCTCTTTTTTTTGAAGCCTTCTCTTTCGAAACTGAAGCAAGTTTGTATGTTATGCGAATGATGATCCTATGTATGTCTAAGTGAATGTTTATGAATGCAAATGTATGATGTAATGTATTGTGCAAATGAATGTTTGAAGATACATATGAAACCATAATAACAAATCTTTGCCGTTTATTTTTCGGCTTCACCGCTTATTTTTCCGGTGTATCAGCGCTGACTTTTCGCTGTAAGCCTCCCTTAGGAGCTTCTTCGCCTTTTATTTCGGCGGAATCAGCGTTGACTTTTCGCTGTAAGCTCTGCATTCCCTTAGGAACGACTTTTGAGCAGAAAACTTACGCTGCGCTCCCTTAGGAATGACTTTTTGTAGCTTCGTCGTGCTCTGCATCCCCTTAGGGACGTCTTTCGAGCTTCTCCGTGTTTTTTTGTTGCACTCGATGGTGCATGCCCAGTTTTTACATTTACATCTTCAGGGGGATACTGCTCTTGTAGAGCTGATATAAGGAAAAGAGAAATTACATGCTATGGCCCCATTAAAAACCTTTCTCCCCCTTTGGAAAGGAAAAGGGTGCCATAGGAGAGAATAAAAAAGATTACATCAGGTTACACATAATACCACCGAAGCTCATCCGCATTCCAAGATCTAGGAATATCGCTGCCGTCCATATCCTTCAGCCTGTAGGAACCGGGTCTTGACGAAGATACTACCAGGAAAGGCCCTTCCCATTTCAACTGTAGCTTGCCTAATGTGTCTGGGTTGGCAACTCTCTGAAGAACCAAGTGTCCTGGCTTAATATATTTAACCGAACCTTTCTGTGACGCCATTTTATTGTTTCGGCTTGATATTTATTGATATTCTCTACAACCTGAAGCCTGATCCCTTCTATAGCATCTTTTGCCACAAAATAATCAGCTTCGGCTTCTACCGAAGCCACTGTTCTTATTGATCCCGCTTTAGTTTCTTCTGGGGTTATTGCTTCATCACCAAACAACAATTTGAATGGTGTAAAACCTGTTGACCTTGATATTGTTGTGTTGTGGCTCCACACCACTTTGATTAATTCGTCCGACCACTTCCCCCTGGGCTGGTTGAAGATTAACTTCATTATTCCTGTCATTATAATGCCATTAGCTCTTTCGACAAGTCCATTTGACTCTGGATGCCGAATCGATGCAAAATGGATCTTCGTGCCAATTTGTTCACAAAACTCTCTGAAAGCTTCGGCATCAAACTGTGTTCCATTGTCCACAGTAATGGCCTTCGGCACTCCGAAGCGACACAAAATATTTTGCCAGAAAAACTTTTGAACAGTAACCGAAGTTATTGTGGCTAAAGGCTTCGCCTCAATCCATTTGGAAAAATATTCCACTGCCACTACAACATATTTAAAATTCCCTTGCGCTGGTGGAAGTGGGCCTAGCAAATCAAGGCCCCATCTTTGCAATGGCCAAGTGGGCTGTATTAATTGAGTTAGAGACAAAGGTTGTTTTTGATCTCTTGCACATTTTTGACAACCTTCGCATTTTTGGACTAATTCTGCTGCATTCGAAGCTGCCTTCGGCCAATAGAATCCTTGACGAAAAACTTTACCCAACAGAGGCCTGGATCCGATGTGAGATCCACATAGGCCTACATGTATTTCTTTCATCAGCTCTATACCTTCAGTTCTGGATAGACATTTGAGTAATGGAGAACAGACCCCATGCTTGTATAACTCCCCTTCTATTATTACATATGGACGGGCTCTTGCCGCTATTCTCTTTTGATAAGCTTCGCCATCTGAAAGAAAATTGCCCTGGAGAAAAGACATGATCTCAGTTCTCCAATCTTCGCTATAAACAGGAGATATATTGAGCACTGCTCTTTCAAGAAGGTCAACCGAAGGTGCTTTTATTGTTTCAAAGAAAACCTCCGAAGGTAATGGCAGCCCCTGTGCTGCTGACTTGGCTAGTAGATCAGCGTGTTCATTTTCTCCTCGTGGAATATTCTTAACAGAAAACCCTTCGAAGGAGGCTTCAAGTCTTCGAACTGTATCCAAATATTTTTCAAGCTTCGGATCTCTTGCTTTGCAACTTTTGTCAACATGGCCAGAAATAACTTGAGAATCAGTTTTGAGGACCGCCCGTCTTATCCCCATTGCTTTCAACTTCCGAAGACACAAAAGCAAAGCTTCATATTCAGCAATATTATTTGTACAACTAAAGTCAAGTTTCACTGCGTGGCATGTTCTGACTTTGGAAGGTTCAATTAAGACGGTAGCTGCACCTGCCCCGAAGGTTCCCCAAGAACCATTGCAGAATATTGTCCAAGCTTTGGCATCTTTACTTGCTTCTTCTTCCTGAGCCCCTGGCGTCCAGTCAGTAATGAAGTCTGCTAACACCTGGGACTAAATCGAAGATCTATGCACATAATCAATGCAGAACTCATTGAGTTTCGCAGCCCACTTCCCAATCCTTACAGTAGCTTCTCTATTTCTTATAATATCCTTCAAAGGCTGTGAAGAAGGAACAATTATATGGTATGCTTGGAAATAATGTCGAAGTTTCATGGAAGCCATCAAAACAGCATACAACACCTTCTCCAATTCTGTATAGTTTTTCTTTGATAAACTAAGGACTTCGGAGACGAAGTATATTAGGGCTTGATTTTTGGCTTGCCCTTCAAACTTCTCTTGGACAAGTGCCGCACTTACCGCTGAATGCGAAGCTGCCACATATAACAACAGAGGAGCCCCTGGCACTGGTGGAGTTAATGTCGTTAGATCTATCAAATACTGCTTCAGCTCGTCGAAGGCTTTCTGCTGAACTGACCCCCATTGAAAAACTTCAGCTGACTTCAGCACTTCAAAAAATGGTAAATTTCTCTCTGCTGATCTAGATATCAATCGATTCAGAGATGCAAGTCTTCCTGTCAGTCGTTGAGCCCCCTTCTTTGTGCTTGGTGGTTCCATACGAAGAATAGCTTTGATTTTATGTGGATTAGCCTCAATCCCTTTTGTTGAAACTAGGCAACCAAGGAATTTCCCCTTCTTCACTCCGAAGACACACTTTTCTGGATTCAGCTTCAGACCGGCTTGTCTAAAATTAGCGAAGGTCTCCTGCAGATCAGCAATGTGATTTTCTTGCTTCGTGCTTTTTACTATGATATCATCAACATAAGTTAGCACATTTATGCCTATCTGAGAATGAAGAACCTTCGCTGTCATTCTGCTGAAGCTTCCTCCAGCATTCTTAAGCCCCTCAGGCATCCGAAGATAACAATATGTTCCACTAGGGGTTATGAAGCTGGTTTTTGGCTCATCTTCTTTCTTTATCCAAATTTGATGATAGCCTGAATAACAATCTAGCAGACTCATAAGCTCTGACGAAGCTGTTGCGTCAACTAGGGAATCTATCCTTGGTAATGTAAACTCATCCTTTGGACAAGCCCTGTTGAGATCAGTAAAATCAATACACATCCTCCATTTGCCATTGGCCTTTTTTACCATAACAGTGTTGGCTAGCCATTCTGGGTACTTCACTTCTCTGATGACTCCAGCGCTAAGGAGTCCTTTTACTTCATTCCGAGCACCTTCAGCCTTGTCATCAGACATCTTCCGAAGCCTCTGCTTTCTGGGTCTGAAGGATGGATCAACATTGAGCGAGTGTTCAATAACATCCCTGTTGACTCCGCAGAGATCATTAGCTGACCATGCAAAGACATCTTTGTTGTTGAACAGAAACCTTATCAGAGTTTTCTCCTGTTCCTTAGACAATTGAGATCCCAATAGCACCTTCTGCTCTGCTATATCGTCACATAAGAGCATGGGCTTCGGCTGATCGGCCGAAGCAGCTTTCTCCCTTCTTTACTTGTATTGCTCACAAGCTTCAGCTCCATCTATGTTATGGATTGCTTTTGAATCTGTCCAGTTTCCTTCGGCCTTTCTGGCAGCTTCCTGACTTCCATGAATAGCAATAGGCCCTTGATCCGAAGGTATCTTCATGCAAAGATATGCTGGATGAAGAATTGCTTCAAAAGCATTGAGAGTACCACGACCAATGATTGCGTTGTAAGGGTACTCCATGTCAACAATATCAAACACAACTTGTTCAGTCCTTGTGTTGTTGATAAATCCGAAGGTTACTGGCATCGTGATCTTGCCAAGTGCTACAATCTGCCTTCCTCCGAAGCCACAAAGGGGATGTGTGGCGTCATGGATCTTATCTTCGGGCTCTTGCATCTGTCTGAAGGCCTTAGCAAATATAATATCCGCTGCACTGCCTGTGTCAACCAAAACATTGTGGACCAGAAATCCTTTGATAACACAAGAGATAACCATAGCATCATTGTGAGGGTAATCCTTGAGCTGAAGATCCTCTTGGGAGAAGGTAATCGGGATGTGAGACCATCTTGACTTGATGAAGGGTCCTTGCACCCCTACATGCTGTACCCTTCTCTGTGCCTCCTTCTTCTGCTTCTTGTTAGCCGGCTCTGAGCATGAACCACCTGTTATCGAGAATACAAGCTTCGGAGCCGAAGCAACTCCAGCTTTGAACGAAGCCATCAGCTCAGAAAGTGGAAGTGAGTTCACCGGAGGTGGGCGCCAATGTTGGGGACTTGTTCTCAAATGCTTCAAATTAAGAACAAAGCAACACAAAGATGTTAAGTATAAATGTCCTTCGTTCGCTGAAGCATTATCTCCCCAAGGATTTAATGAGCTTCGGACGAAGGTCATAAGTAAAGTATCACGAAGATTTCACCTTCGTGATTATATTTGTAAAACGACAATCAATGAAAAAATGAAATATAAAGTATAAAATATTTTCATATGTTTTTATTATATGAATATACAAGTATCAAAACATAATATTTAAGCACATTTATACCTTCGCCTTGGCGGAAAGCAATAATTCAAGCGTAACGTGTCCGTGATTACAGTATCGCGTGAACAGTGTCGGGATACTATTCACCTATTTATAGGCACAGGATGCAACCTGCGCAAAATTACATTTATGTCCTTTACAATCGACTACAATAATGACACAAAACATCATGGGTCTTTAAGTCAATTCATCTTTAAGTCGGTTCGACCCTTCATCTTGAGATTTGTCTTTGTGCCGAAGCTTTATAGATAATAGCTTCGGCGCTTGCTTCTGAGAAGTCCTTTCGAAGGTGTTCTTTTTAGGATCTTCGGCAACGAAGCATACCCCCAACAGTGTTTGATTTTACAGGTTCACCTATTCACCCCCCTCTAGGTGCTCTCAATTGGTATCAGAGCCGTACTCTTCATTTAAGGGACTAACTGCCCGAAGAGATGGATCCTAAGGGCAAGGGGATGGTGGTCAACAACAAGGAGAAGGAATACCTCTTCAACGATCCAAGAGACGACAAGCCTACCGACTCAGGCTCAAGTCACAAGAAGAGGGACGGGAAGAAGAAAAGGCGCATCAAGAAGATTATCTACTACGACAGCGATGCATCATCTTCTTCACCAAGGGACGACGACTCCTCGTCAAAGAAAAAGACGGTCAATCAAAAGTATTCGTTTGATTGCTCTCGCATTCCCTACAATTCAAATGTGCATTTACTATCAATTCCCCTTGGAAAGCCTCCACACTTTGATGGAGAGGACTATTCGTTTTGGAGTCATAAAATGCGTAGTCATTTATTCTCTCTCCATCCTAGCATATGGGAAATCATAGAAAATGGGATGCATTTTGATAGTACCGATAATCCTGTGATTATTAATGAGCAAATTCATAAAAATGCCCAAGCTACTACTGTTTTGTTAGCATCTCTTTGCAGGGACGAATATAATAAAGTGAGTGGCTTGGACAGTGCCAAACAAATCTAGGATACCCTCAAGATATCACATGAAGGAAATGATACCACTATGATCACAAAGATGGAACTAGTGGAAGGCGAGCTAGGGAGGTTCGCGATGATCAAGGGAGAGGAGCCAACACAGACCTACAACAGGCTCAAAACCCTGATCAACAAGATCCGAAGCTATGGAAGCACAAGATGGATGGATCATGATGTCGTCCGACTCATGCTAAGGTCATTTACTGTAATTGACCCCCATCTTGTCAATCTTATTCGTGAAAACCCCAGGTACACCAAGATGACACCCGAGGAGATCCTTGGAAAATTCGTGAGTGGACGCATGATGGTAAAGGAGGCACGATACATGGACGATGCGCTAAATGGTCCACTACCCGTCTACGAGCCACAACCCGTTGCTCTCAAAGAAACAAGCAGCAGGGAGGCGCTACCAAGCAAGGTGGCACAAGTGGAGGCTGCTGGGCTAAATGAAGATGAGATGGCACTCATCATCAAACGTTTCAAGACCACGCTCAAAGGACGCAAGGAATACCCCAACAAGAATAAAACAAAGGGAAAGCGCTCCTGCTTCAAATGCGGTAAGGCTGGTCATTTCATAGCACAATGCCCCAATAATGATAATGACCAGGGATAAGAAAAGTACGGGAAGAGGGAGAAGAAGAAAAACTACAAGAAGGCGAAGGGCGAGGCACACCTTGGAAAGAAATGGGATTCTGACTGCTCTTCATCCAACTCCGATGATGAAGGATTGGCTGCCTCGGCCTTTGACAAATCTTTGCTCTTCCCCAATGAACACCATACTTGCCTCATGGCTAAGGAGAAGAAGGTACACATTCGTGATTCCCCAAAATACTCTTCTTCTAGTAATGAGGATTCTTCCGATGATGAAGTAGATTACACTGACTTGTTTAAAGGACTAGATAGAGCAAAGGTAGACAAAATTAATGAATTAATTGATGCTCTAAATGAGGATAGATTGCTAGAAAAGCAAGAAGACATTTTGTATGAGGAACATGACAAGTTTGTAAATGTTCAAAAATCTCTTGCTTTAGAAATAAAAGAAATGAAATGATGTCCTCTGAGTTGTCTGCTTGCCATGAATCTGTATCTAGTTTAAAGAATTTAAATGATGAATTGAATGCTAAACTAGAGGAAGTTAATAAAGCTAGTTCATGTGTAGAGCATGTTGTTATTTGTAATAGATGTAAGGATTTTGATGTTGATGCCTGTGATGAACATCTTGCTTCTATTACTAAATTAAATAATGAGGTGGCAAGTCTTAATGCTCAACTTAAGACTTGCAAGGTTGATTTTGATAAATTGAAATTTGCTAGGGATGCCTACACTGTTGGTAGACACCCCTCAATTAAGGATGGACTTGGTTTTCAAAAGGAAACCAAGAACTTAACAAGCCCAAGGACTCCCGTTCTCAACAAGGAGAAAGGGAAGGCCCCTATGGCGAGTAGCCCTCAAAGGAACCATGCTTTTATTTATGACAGGAAAACCGCTAGCTGTCCTCATTATAATAAGAGCTATGTTAATACTGCTTATAATGATTCACATGCTATGTTTGCCTCTAGCTCCACTTTTGATCATGGTAGAAGTAAGCCTAGGAGAAATCATGTTGTGTCTTATCCTCCTAGAAGAATGTGCAATGGACTTTCTACTATTTATCATGTTTGCAATACCTCTTTTGTACTTTCATGTAGAAATGCAAAAGTAGTTGCTAAGAAGTTGGGATCCAAATGCAAGGGAGACAAGACTTGTATTTGGGTTCCAAAAGTTATTGTGACTAACCTTGTAGGACCCAACAAGAGTTGGGTACCTAAAACCCAAGCTTAAAATTGCCTTGCAGGTTTATGCATCCGGGGGCTCAAGCTGGATTATCGACAGCGGATGCACAAACCATATGACGGGGGAGAAGAAGATGTTCACCTCCTACGTCAAGAACAAGGATTCCCAGGATGCGATTATCTTTGGAGATGGGAACCAAGGCAAGGTTAAAGGATTGGGAAAGATAGCCATCACATCTGAGCATTCTATATCCAATGTATTTTTGGTTGAATCGCTCGGGTACAACCTTCTGTCTATAAGTCAATTGTGTCACATGGGTTGCAATTGCCTGTTTACAAATGTTGATGTATCTGTCTTTAGAAGAAGTGATGGTTCATTAGCTTTTAAGGGTGTATTAGACGACAAGCTCTACTTAGTTGATTTTTCGAAAGAGAATGCCGATCTAGATGCATGCTTAATCGCTAAGACTAATATGGGCTGGCTGTGGCATCGCCGTCTAGCACATGTTGGGATGAAGAACCTTCATAAGCTTCTAAAGGGAGATCATGTGTTAGGACTAACTGATGTCTGTTTTGAGAAAGACAGATCTTGTGCAGCATGTCAGGCAGGAAAACAGGTGGGAAGCACACATCACAGCAATAATGTGATGACAACATCAAGACCACTGGAGCTCCTTCACATGGATCTTTTCGGACCCGTTTCCTATCTAAGCATCGGGGGAAGTAAGTATGGTCTTGTAATTGTTGATGATTTTTCCCGCTTCACTTGGGTGTTCTTTCTACAAGATAAGTCAGAAACCCAAGGGACCCTAAAGCGCTTCTTAAGGAGAGCTCAAAATGAGTTTGAGCTTAAAGTGAAAAAGATAAGGAGCAACAATGGGTCCGAGTTCAAGAATCTACAAGTTGAAGAATTTCTTGAGGAGGAAGGCATCAAGCACGAGTTCTCTGCACCCTACACACCACAGCAAAATGATGTGGTAGAGAGGAAGAACATGACACTAATCGACATGGCGAGAACGATGCTTGGAGAGTTCAAGATGCCTGAGCGGTTTTGGTCGATGTAAGGAAAATGGACCCTGGGCCATTTGGCTAATTGAGTTTTGGTGTTTGATGATCAACACAATCCGTGAACTAATAAGTTTTCTAGTGTTTGTGTTTGTAGTTCACAGGATGCAAGATTAACTTGGACTAAGGAATTGAGGAAAGCAACACCTCAAAAGAAGACATTAAAAAGATCCAAGAAAAGTCCAAGTGTGCTGCCTGCGGACTGTCTATGCGTGGAGCACCGGACTGTCCGGTGCACCAGGGAACAGCAGCCCAACGACTAGTTCTAGGTGGCACCCGGAGAGAAGACCACCGGACTATCCGGTGTGAGAACCAGACTGTCCGGTGTGGAAAGCCTGCGACGCCAACGGTCACCTGCTCTGACAGGGCAATGGCTAGGTGCACCGGACAAACTAAAGTGCGCTGTCCGGTGCACCACCGAACTGTCCGGTGTGCCGCAGAAAGCAACAGCTTTTCTCCAATGGCTCTATTTGTGTTGGGGGCTATAAATACACCCCCAACCGGTCATTTCCAGGTGTGGGAGCCCAAGAAACATACCAAGACATATTATAGACATTTCCAAGTGCTCAAACACCCAAGTGCTTAATAGAATCACTCGGTGATTAGCGTAGGTGCTTTACGAAGTGCTTAGGTTAGTTAGACCGCATTAGCGCTTGCTCTAGGTGAATCCTAGTTAGTTGGGTGAGTTTAGACAAACCACACAACCCCTCGGCTCTTGCGCGGGCCATGGTAATTGTACCGAGTGGGGCGAGAGTCTTGCGAGACCGTGACAACCGTGTTTGTGTCACGACCACCACCGTGTATCGGAGGGAACGAGGCCCGTGGCATTTCGGCCAGAAGCTCGATAGTAGAGACGGCGGGGAGCGTCCGAGAGGAACCGGAAGCAGAGCACCACTTGCGCGTGGAGAAGGCCCACGGCTCTCTATGGAGTTACTCGACCGAGGTGCTTGGCCCTCGCGTGGGCTTCCCTTTGCGTAGGGGCACCAACAAGGATTAGTCGGGACCTTGCGCGGTTCCAGATACCTCGGTAAAAATACCAGCGTCATCCACGAGAGTTTGCTTCTCTACTTTTCTCTTTAAGTTTCCGCATTTATATTAAGCATTTAAGTTTCAATCTTGTATACATACTTATTTAGTGTAGATTGAAACTTAGTCATTGCGGTATAGATAGCAACACTTAGACAAAACCTAGTTTGCACATTCTAGTTTGACTATTTGCATAGGTTTTGCTCTAGGGATTTATTTGTGGCCTAGTTTAGCTAAAGTTTTAGAAGTCCTAATTCACCCCCTCTTAGGCGTCACCCGTTTCCTACAAGTGGTATCAGAGCCAAGTTCGGCTCATTTGAAACGCTTTAGCTTCACCACTAAAAGAGCCGACGCTTTTTAGAGGAAGGGATGGATACCCATAGGCCACCACACTTTAACGACACCAACTTCCCTTATTATAGTGCTAGAATGGCTTGTTAACTAGAGGTCGTTGATCTAGGTGTTTGGCGAGTCACTTGTGACGGGATGAAACCCCTAAGAATCCCGAGAAACCCACCACGAGTGAGGAAAAAGAAATTCATTTAAATGCTAGAGCCAAAAATTGCTTGTATGAATCTCTTAGCATGGATATTTTTAATCAAGTATTTACCTTGAAAACTGCTAATGAAATTTGGCTAAAATTGCATGAGCTCCATGACGGCACATCAAATGTCCATGAGCAAAAACATTGCCTAGTCTTAAATGAGTATAATTCTTTTGCTATGAAAGATGATGAGCTTGTTAGAGACATGTATTCTCGTTTGAATCTAATTATCAATGAGCTCAATTCTATTGGCATTAATAAGCTAGGTGATGCAGACATTGTGAGGAAGATTATCTCCCTGCTACCACAACGAAGATGATGTGTCACGATGTCCGATCTTCACGACGTAGGATCAATCTTCAGATAACTAGCTTCAAAGAAGCCAAGATAACTTGCTGCAAGTAGCGATAACTAGTGCAACCTGACAAATAAAACTCGAAGCCAACCATCGTCTTTAACCGGCAGCCTGAATCGAGGATTCACCCAACCACACTCTTAAAGAACCAACCAACACAACCTACAATCAATCAAGGAGACCTCGAAGGGAGTTGGAGCACCACTTGGGAGCGGATGAAGCCGCCGCTTCTGCAATCCCGCGAAGGAATTCACAAGAGCAAAGGGGTAGAGATCACTCTCAATATTTGTTAGCCCACAGCTGAACAAAGGGGTTCTGTTTTAGATTATCAAAAGCTGCCTTACATCATAGACATAGGGGGGTATTTATACTAGTAACAACCAGCCTTAGCGAGGTATAAATACGAAACAAAAGTATTTTCACGTGCTAATGTGAAGGAGCCTCTTCGGGAGATCTGCAGAGCTGATTTCCGTGTGGCTGTTTGACTTCTGCGCAGCCTTCAGTATTTTGACAATAACTTCTTCTAAGAATCTTCAAATGATGTGGGGCTGGATGCGTTGGAAATCTGACTTGATAAGATTTCTCACCATATATAGCATGCTTAACGAAACTTCGTAGAATGATGCAGTTTAATACGAAAACTTGGTCATCAAACAGACTGTTGACCTTCTGCCCAGTCAGCACTAAAGTACGTCGGCTGCCTTCCTGGTAGATTTGATTAAGTTGGCCTTAGAAGCATTGGAAACTAGACTTCAAGAGCTTTCCAAAAAGTACTTATGGGCTTTCATAGCTTTTGGGAATCAAAAGATGTGACTGTTTCTTCTGAACGGTTCTATAGCGCTGGACTGACTCGGACAAAGCTCTTCTTGCTGATTTGCCTTTGATATGTTTTGTCCTTCCTTTTTGGTGAACCTAAGTAATATCAACATACACGACTTAGGTAGCATAATGTTCTCATTAGTGTTTAATTGAAATTCATAAAGTAGCGCGTGCACCTCTTGCTGTAGCTTCTTAGCTCGGCTATGTGTAATTGGTCCATCAAAGACTTGGGTTGGTGATGATGTTGGTTGTACTTGAGTTGATGTAGTATGCCTTGGGGGTTGTAACGTGTTGCTTAATGGCGTGGTCGTATCATCCTCCTCCCCTTGAAAAGGAGTCATCCTCGACTCTGAAGTGTCTTCACTTGTATATGTTAAGAGGTCAGCAACATTGAACGTGTTGCTCACGCCATAGCTTGGTGGAAGATCTATCTTGTATGCATTATCATTGATCTTGGCAAGAACACGAAATGGACCATCCCCTCGTGGCATCAATTTGGATTTGCGCTGCTCAAGAAAATGCTCCTTGCGCAAGTGAATCCAAACCAAGTTCCCTGGTTCAAATAACACTTTCTTCCTATGCTTGTTCATGCTTGTAGCCTTGCACACTGCTTTGAGCTCAATTGCTTCCTTAGTCTTCTCATGTATCTTTTTATGTATGGAGCACGCTCGGAAGCTTCCATATTGGTTCTTTCCTGCAATGGAAGGGGCAACAAATCTATCGGAGCAATAGGTTTGAACCCATATACAATTTCGAAGGGGCATAAATTAGTTGTATAATGTACTGCCCTGTTATAAGCAAACTCCACGTGCGGCAAACATTCCTCCCAATCCTTCAAGTTCTTCTTTACCATTGTTCGCAGCAGCATTGACAATGTACGATTCACCACTTCAGTTTGTCCATCAGTTTGGGGGTGGCATGTTGTGGAGAACAAAAGTTTAGTCCCAAGCTTTGACCACAATGTTTTTCAAAAATAGCTCACAAACTTCACATCACGGTCAGATACGATGGTCTTGGGCACTCCATGTAGCCTCAAGATTTCTCTGAAAAACAAATTGGCAACATGTGAAGCATCGTCGCTCTTGTTGCATGGGATAAAATGAGCCATTTTTGAAAATCTATCAACCACAACAAAAATAGAATCTCTCTTTTTTCGAGTCATCGGCAGTCCTAAAACAAAATCCATGCTTATGTCTTCCCAAGGAATTTTAGGAGCGGGTAAAGGAGTATATAAACCATGAGGGTTCAATTTTGACTTAGCTTTGTAACAGGTGACACAACGCTCCACAAATCTGATGACGTCTCTCCTCATCTTGGGCCAATAGAAATGATCACTGAGCATTTCATAAGTCTTCTTTTGTCCAAAATGACCTGTTAGACCGCCTCCATGTGACTCCTGCAATAAAAGCAATCTAACCGAAGAATTTGGTACACAAAGTTTGTTAGCTCTAAACAAAAATCCATCATGTATATGATATTTTCCCCAACCTTTTCCATCTTTACAATGATTGTATGGTTCTGAAAATTCAGGATCATCATTATACATTTCTTTCAAATTTTCAAGACCCAAAACTTTTACCTCTAGTTGATTCAACAACACATTCCTTCGAGACAAGGCATCAGCGACCACATTGTCCTTACCTTTCTTATATTTCACAATGTATGGAAATGTTTCAATAAACTCAACCCATTTGGCATGGCGACGGTTCAGTTTGGCTTGCCCTTTCAAATACTTCAAAGCTTCATGATCGGAATGAATAACAAACTCTTTTGGCCATAAGTAGTACTGCCATGTTTCAAGCGCTCGGACCAAAGCATACAATTCTTTGTCATACACAGAATAATTTAATTGAGCACCTCCCAATTTTCACTAAAATATGCTATAGGTTTTCCTTGTTGCATTAAAACTCCTCCTATCCCAATCCCACTAGCATCACATTCTACTTCAAAAGTTTTAGTGAAATCAGGAAGAATAAGTACAGGTGCTTCAGTCAAACGTTTCTTCAATTCTTGAAAAGCATCTTCTTGTGAGTTTCCCCATTTAAATTCAACACCTTTCTTTGTCAATTCATTCAAAGGGGAAGCGATGGTACTGAAATCTCGCACAAATCTTCTATAAAAACCAGCAAGACCATGAAAACTTCTTACTTGACTTACATTCGTTGGAGCTGGCCAATCCTTGATGGCTTTCACCTTGGATTCATCCACCTCTATTCCTTTTGCTGAAACAACAAAGCCAAGAAACACAACATGGTCTGTGCAAAAACTGCACTTCTCAAGATTAGCAAATAATTTCTCCTTTCTAAGCTCATCTAAAACTTGTCGAATGTGTTTCACATGTTCATCAAAAGACTTGCTATAATTTAGAATATCATCGAAGTAGACAACAACAAATTTTCCAATGAAAGTTCTTAAGACATGGTTCATTAATCTCATAAAAGTACTAGGAGCATTAGTCAACCCAAAGGGCATCACTAACCATTCATACAACCCAAATTTTGTTTTAAATGCAGTCTTCCATTCATCTCCGGTTTTCATTCTTATTTGATGGTATCCACTTCTCAAATCAATTTTAGTAAAAATTGTGGAACCACTTAATTCATCAAGCAAATCATCTAGCCGTGGAATAGGATGACGATAGCGAACGGTAATATTATTTATAGCTCTACAATCAACACACATCCTCCAAGATCCATCTTTCTTAGGTACTAAAATCACAGGAACAACACAAGGGCTTAAGCTTTCACGAACAAAACCTTTATCAAGAAGTTCTTGCACTTGCCTTTGTATTTCCTTAGTTTCTTCAGGATTGGTTCGATATGGTGGACGGTTAGGAAGTGCAGCCCCTGGAATAAGATCGATTTGATGCTCAATCCCGAGAATTGGAGGTAGTCCAGCCGGTGTTTCTTGTGGAAACACGTCTTCAAAGTCCTGCAAAAGATCACCCACAACACTAGGAAGAGATGTTATGTCATTAGGAGAAATCAAAACATCTTTGTTCACAAGTACAAAGAGCACTTGATATGGGTTGTTCCTCACTTCTCTCAGCTCAGATTTTGTGGCTAGCATAACTAGATGTTCTCCCTCTTCCTTCCTTTATCTCTTGAATTTGGTTTGTAGCACTCGCTCACCAAATTGTGGATGGCACTCAATTTCTTTTGCTCTTCTCCTCCTCTACTTGCTGTACTAATTTCAATTTTCTTTTGTAAATGTTCAGCCATGATTTGTTGAGGGGTCATAGGCTTGAGTACAAACTTTCTCCCTTTCAGATCTAGCATGTATTGATTTGTTCTTCCACAATGCTGAGAATACCGGTCATATTGCCAAGGTCTTCCTAGCAGCATGTGACACACAGACATGGGTGCAACATCGCACTCCACCGTGTCAACATACTCTCCAATCTTGAACAGAACTTTCACCTTATAACCAATCTTGATATCTCCCGATTCATTCAACCATTGGACATGATATGGATGAGGGTGTCGCTCCAACTTCAAACCAAGCTTTTCAACCATCTCACGACTTGCAAGATTATGGCAGCTCCCTCCATCAATGATCACCTTTACTACTTTGTCTTGCACTTTTGCTCGCGTTTGAAAAAGATTATGTCGCTGTCCAATTTCAGCTTCTTTCATTTGAACACTCAAGATTTGTGTAACCACAAGAGTAGTACCATGCTCAAATTCACATCCAGTGTGTTCCTCAATTTTATGAGTGTCTTCTACATTTCCTGCTTCAGCTTCCTCTTCACTAGCTGATGTATATTCTCCATCATCATTCACAAGGATCACATGATTATTTGAACACTCCTTTATGACATGACCACGACCTCCATACTTGAAGCACTGAATACCACTACTTTTGGATGTTGAACCTACCGAAGTTGAAGTGGATGCTGCTGGTTTATAACTCGTGTTTGGAGCAGCACCGTTCTTTCCACTAGAATTGCCTTGAATATTGGATCGCAAGCCTCCAATTGAACCTTTTGTCACTGAGGATGCAGTAGTAAACCTTGAGATTGATTTGCTTCCTCCAGTCATGGTTCATGCACCATATGACAAGGGCTTGGTGCTCTTAGCATCTTGTTGCAGCTGGCGTTCAGCTTTGGTGGCTTGATGTACCAAATCAATAAGACTTTGGTATGGCTGAAACTCAACAATACGCTGAATGTTGCGGTGTAACCCAGCCATGAAACGTGCAATGGTTTGCTCTTCATCTTCATACACATTGGCTCTAATCATGGCCTTCTCCATCTCCTTATAATACTCCTCAATAGAGAAACTTCCTTGCCTCAAATTCTGCAATTTATCAAAAAGATCACGCCGATAATGCTTCGGCACAAAACGAATTCTCATTTCTCGCTTCATCTCTTGCCAAGTAATAATAGGGTCCTCTCCATCTTCTTCACGATCACGAAGAAGTTGCTCCCACCAAATCAGGGCATATCCTTCAAACTCAAGAGATGCCATTGCAAGTTTCTTCTCCTCTGAATAATTATGTAGGCGGAAGATTTTCTCCACCTTCAATTCCTATGTCAAATAATCTTCAGGATCAGATCTACCATCAAATTTTGGCATGGTAAACTTAAGTTTCCCAAATCTCTCTTCTTGGTTGACGCCTCTATGATGACGACGACCATAGCGATGTTGGGACTGATCATCATCATTCCCAAATTCAGATTCCTCATTGTCATCATTTCTTCGATTCCGGCCTCTTCCTCTACCACGTGCAGCACCTTGATTTCTCCTCCCATGTTCACTTGCTCTTCTAGAATAATTTCCTTCACCTTCTTCCCCATCTTCATCATGGTTTCTTACACCGTTAGGGAGTCGACGACGACCTCTGATTTCAGCCATAAGTGTCTGAAGATCTTGTGCCAACAGATCTTGCTTGGCTTCTATGCTTTGTTTGAGCTCCTTGAATTGTATCATGGTGACACATTCTTCAATCTCTATGTTGGGATCCATCTTCCTGCGAAATTAGTGGCGACAAGGCAGCAAATATAGGTGGATTATGAAGCTATATAGAATCTCACAACCTGACCACTCTTACCAACCAAGGCTCTTATGAGTTCCCTGCGGGTTGCAAGAAAATGTGTGGTGGTAACAAGAAAGTGGTGGTTAAGCGAATACAAGACCAGAGTACCGATTATGATGGCTTATATGTGGAGCTTGGTGGGGGAATAATAAACAAGGGATGCAATCTGAATCCTAGTTGTTGTAAAGTTAAATAACCATCCAACTAGAAGTTCCCTGCTTAGTGCTGACCACAAGATACGAGTGATGTAAATAGATCAAACACACGCGCAAGAAATTTCAGATTTGATGCAGACAAGGATTATGATTGGAATGCAAGTGTTGCAATCAGATCCAACCAAAATTTTGCACCAAATGACAATAGTAAACTGGTTGAACAACTTGATAAACTTTCAGCACTTGTGCACATAAACAAATTGATTGTTCTACTTTTCTTTCACAATCTTGTTGAACACTTTTTTTGGCACTTTTTTTGATACTCTTTTTTATAGAACTAAACACAGAGATCTGATATGATATTGCACACTTTATAATAATTAACAAAGAACTCAACCAGCAGCTATAACTTAAATAGGATCAAAGTTAACGCGAAGGAAATGATGGTTTTTTTTTCAGAATTTTCTTTTTGTAGATATTTTCAGATATATATAAGAGGCTCAAAGGAAACACAAAGGATAGAGTGACCAGAAACTAAACAAGGATTCTAAGGACTGAAACTTAACAAAACTCACTGGAACAACAGATTGAAACAAAGAGCTATGGCAAAAATATTTTATGGCTTTTTGGTGGATAGGACGAACACAAAATATATGTAGCTAAGGGTAAAGAATCCTACCATGGAAACTGAGGCTCTGATACCAGATGATGTGTCACGATGCCCGATCTTCACGACGTAGGATCAATCTTTAGATAACTAGCTTCAAAGAAGCCAAGATAACTTGCTGCAAGCAGCGATAACTAGTGCAACCTGACAAATAAAACTCGAAGCCAACCACCGTCTTTAATCGGCAGCCTGAATCGAGGATTCGCCCAACCACACTCTCAAAGAACCAACCAACACAACCTACAATCAATCGAGGAGACCTCGAAGGGAGTAGGAGCACCACTTGGGAGCGGATGAAGCCGCCGCTTCTGCAATCCCGCGAAAGAATTCACAAGAGCAAAGGGGTAGAGATCACTCTCAATATTTGTTAGCACACAGCTAAACAAAGGGGTTCTATTTTAGATTATCAAAAGCTGCCTTACATCATAGACATAGGGGGGTATTTATATTAGTAACAACCAGCCTTAGCGAGGTATAAACATGAAACAAAAGTATTTTCACGTGCTAATGTGAAGGAGCCTCTTCGGGAGATCTGCAGAGCTGATTTCCGTGTGGCTGTTTGACTTCTGCGCAGCCTTCAGTATTTTGACAATAACTTCTTCTAGGAATCTTCAAATGACGTGGGGCTGGATGCGTTGGAAATCTGACTTGATAAGCTTTCTCACCATGTATAGCATGCTTAATGAAACTTTATAGAATGATGCAGTTTAATACGAAAACTTGGTCATCAAACAGACTGTTGACCTTCTATCCAGTTAGCACTAAAGTAGGTCGGCTGCCTTCCTGGTAGATTTGATTAAGTCGGCCTTAGAAGCATTGGAAACTAGACTTCATGAGCTTTCCAAAAAGTACTTATGGGCATTCATAGCTTTTGGGAATCAAAAGATATGACTGTTTCTTCTGAACGGTTCTGTAGCGCTAGACTGACTCGGACATAGCTCTTCTTGCCGATTCGCCTTTGATATGTATTTTCCTTCCTTTTTGGTGAACCTAAGTAATATCAACATACACGACTTAGGTAGCATAAAGTTCTCATTAGTGTTTAATTGAAATTCATAAAGTAGCGCGTGCACCTCTTGCTGTAGCTTCTTAGCTCGGCTACGTGTAATTGGTCCATCAAAGACTTAGGTTGGTGATGATGTTGGTTGTACTTGAGTTGATGTAGTATGCCTTGGGGGTTGTAACGTGTTGCTTAATGGCGTGGTCGTATCAGAAGATATGGGAGCATCATCACCATCCTTCACAACATGGAGGACTTGAGTAATATGACCCCGGCCATTGTGATTGGGAAAATCGCGGCTTTTGAGATGTCGCGAAAAATGTGTCGGGGAGAGGAGCCAACTTCCTCAAGGCCATATGCTTTTGCATGTGATGAAAGGAAGGACAAAAAGAAGGCTTCCACTCCAAGTTCCTCAAGTGAAGAAGAGGAAAGTGATGATGATGAAGATAATCAACCATGCACATCGTCCTCCAAGGACGAATAAACAATTCGACCCGTCAGAGAGGTAATGGGGATGATCCACAAGATTAATCTAATGGGTGTGCCCCTGCAGGTCGAAGATCTTCTCTTTAACATTGACAGTAAAAAGCAAATGAAGAGAGGATGCTTCGCATGTGGGGAGAAGGGCCACTTCAGGGACAACTGTCCAAATATGGCCGAACCCAAAAAGGGGAGGAGCAAAGGCAAGGCGCTAACAAGTGTTAGAACTTGGGATGATTCTCCAAGTGAAGATGAACCTCCAAGGACGCGCAGCCACCGGTCCTCATCATGCTCATCACGGTCATCACACAAATGCCTTATGGCAAGAGGTAAAATGAGCATTCTATCCTCTAGTGATGATAGTAGTAGTGATGATGATGGTGAGGGAAAGCCCTTCAAAGATGAGCTTGCGGAAGCCGTCAAATTCTTCCAGGATGTTTGCACTAAGCAAAAAGCTCAACTTAAAACTTTGAAAAATAAGTTGATTAGCTCTCAAAATGATTATAAAAGTTTGACAAAAAAATTTGTAACTTTTGCAAACTTAAATAGTGAGCTATCAACTAAAATTGAGCTATTAGAGTCTGGTGCTCCATCCACTGCTACCAATGATGGCTTCATTAAAAAGAATGAAAAACTTAAGGCTAAGTTAGCTAGCTCCCAAGAAGGTATTGAAAATCTGCTAGAGAAAATGGAAATTCTTAGCATACACAATAATGAGCTAACTACTAAGCTAGAAAACATTGGTAGCACCCCAGGAGCATCTTTAGTTGAAATTCCTGAAATTATTAAAAAGGATGCTTCTACTTCTTGCTTTGATTTAATTGATGATTCTAACTCCTGCAACCAAGTTCTTGTTGAGAATATTGTTGTAGAAACATGTTCAGATGAGGTTGCAAAGGAAAATGAGCAATTAAGGCAAGAAGTGGCTCGCCTTGGCAAGGCTTTGTATGACAAGAAAGGCAAAGCCAAACAAATCCGACATCCACAGGATAACACCACTGCGGGAGTGAACAAGCCTATGGAGGGAGAAACTGTGATTTGTAGGCTATGCCACAAGGAAGGCCACAAGTCTTTCCAATGCAAGGCGATGACCGGGGATAAACAAAGGCAAAAGCTCAAGCAAAAACCATCAAGCAAAGTCTCCAACACCTACATCAAAAAGGTGGACAAAAAGGCTGCTACACCATATTTGATCAAGAATAAAAAGAATGGAAAGGTGATAGCAATCAAGGCCAACAAGCAAGCCAACAAAGGAAAGGGGGCCAAACACATCTGGGTGCCAAAGGAAATAATTTCAACCATGAAAAGCACCAAGAAGGTTTGGATCCTGAAAGGGAAGTGAGTGGACCGAAGGTCATACGGGAAATTTAGAGACTTGGCAAATTAGGGATGTATATCATGGGATACATCATATTGGACCAAGTTTATTGCCAAGTGCGTTAGTAAATATTTTGGACCCAAATTTCCCCACCCATGACTAAGGTAACTAGATTTATTGTATTTATTGTTTTTTAATATGTGTATTTATTTACCTTGTATCTAGTTTACCTTGCATGCCTAGTATTACATTTGGTATTTACTTTTATTTAAATGTATGCATACTAGGTAAATCACATGGTAGGTGTCGGTGTTTTGGGTCCGACTGCGCACCCGGGGTTGCCCCTCGAGGTGCTTTTTGGAGTAGGACGGTGTTACCGACTGTAGCTCGATGGTTCGTGCTGGATGCACGAGAGACAATGAACAATCTTATACAGGTTCAGGCCGCTTAGAGAGGCGTAACACCCTACTTCCTGGTGTGGATCTTTTATGTGGTGGGTTACAGGGGAGTTCTCTAGTATGGAAGATGCTAGAGAGCTGAGTAGACGACTAATGAGTGAGTTGTTGTTTGAGGGGGTGCCCCCTAGGCCTTATATACTCGACCGTGGGCCTAAGTAATAGTGAACCGTCTGAGCTTATCTTCCTATAATTCTGCAGACTTATCATCATTCAGTTTCGACGCCTAAGGGCGCAGAGCGAGAGAATCGGATCACTGCTGTGGATAATGCTTAAATTCATTGGGCTGTCTGGGCTCGAGTTGATCCAATCTTGCATCGATCTACTCTGCCAGACATTCCTCCCCAGGCCCACGAAGGGATGGCCTTGCGAAATAATGGGCCCAAGGCCTTTCGCGAGGTCTTCTAGCCTTCTAGTGGACCCGGGGGATATCTGTCCCCCACAAGCCCCCAATCTTTGAGTTGATTTTGAAATAATCGGCCCAAAGATTCTAGGTCCAGCTTGCAGTTTTGATTTTTAAAATGTCGATGCTTTGACAGTACGCTTGTGAAGTCGTTGCTTCTGAGCTTTGATTGGTCAGCTTATGCTGTAGAGATCAACACTTCGTTTTTAGAGGTTTGAAGATTCATTGGGTGCACCGGAGGTGCACCCAATGGGTGTAGCCCCCGATCTTTGAGTGGATTACTAAAAATAATCCACTCAAAGGTCTTCATTTCCTGCCTTTTAGAAGTCATTGGTTCATCTTTGTCTTATGCTTTACAAATCAGCATTTCATCATCAATTCATGCTTTAGAGATCAACATTCTGTCTTCTGAGATTAATGATTCATTGAGTGCACCGAAGGTGCACCGAATGGGTGTAGCCCCCGAGCTTTGAGTGGATTACTGGAAATAATCCACCCAAAGGTCTTCATCTCATGCTTTTAGAAATCATCATTTTATCTTCGTCGAATGCCTTAGAATTCAGCATTATATCATCAGCTTTATGTTTTAGAGATCAGCATATGGTTTTGCCTTTGAGATCAGCAATGCGGTCTACCCATGTCCTGTTAGGTTTGAAATTTATTTGATCGGCGACAGATTGGATGTCTGGTAGATGGCTCTTTGGCTGGTCTTCATTTTGCTTCGTGCTCCAATGCTTCTGTTGATTAGACTTGTACTTCAGCAGCTATTTTTGGCTTTCCTACGATCTCTATCGATATCTTCCTTCTGTCTTGATACATTCATTGTGTATACCATATGGATGTGACTGCTTGGTAAAATCTATTGAAAATTCCTGGACATCCCCCCAATGGGTGTAGCCAAGGGACGGCTTGGTGCGCTGAGCGTTTAGCAAACTGCTCCTGAGTAGTAACTTGACGTGACCGCGGGGTGTAATCATATCGTCCAAGCAGTTGACTTCAGTCCCAATGGTGAGAGCACCTAGAGGGGGGGGGGTGAATAGGTGATCCTGTAAAAATCAACAACTAATAGCCACAAAACTTGGTTATAAAGATGTTAGTGCTCAAGAGGACCAAATGGCTATAGAGTGAGCTCTTGTGAATCACAATAATCACAAAGAAAGACAACACAAGAGACACAGTGGTTTATCCTGTGGTTCGGCCAAGTATAACACTTGCCTACTTCCACGTTGTGGCGTCCCAATGGACGAGGGTTGCACTCAACCCCTTTCAAGTGATCCAAAGATCGACTTGAATACCACAACTTTTCTTGCTTATATCTTCTCCCGTTTGCGAGGAATCTCCACAGGTTGGAGCCTCTCGCCCTTACAATTGATGATCACAAAGAAGCACGAAAGTAAGGGAGGAAAAGCAACACACACAAATCCGCAGCAATACACACACACACACAAGCCAAGACTTGAGCTCAAAATGAAGCACAACAAGTTCACTACAAGAATGGAGCTCAAATCACTAACACAGTTGATCAAGTGCGCGGAGACAGAGTGTGGAAGACTTAGAATGCTCAAAGTATGCTTGGGTGACTCCTCCATGCGCCTAGGGGTCCCTTTTATAGCCCCAAGGCAGCTAGGAGCCGTTGGAGGCATTCTTGGAAGGCTAATCTTGCCTTCTGTCGGGTGGCGCACCGGACAGTCCGGTGTGCCACCGGACAACCACTGTTCATGTCCGGTGTGCGATTTCCTTCCATTCCTGGCGCAGCGGACCATTGCAACTTCGGGCTGGTTGGTGCACCGGACACTGTCCGGTGCACACCGGACATTCCGGTGCCCCCTGCCGACCGTTGGAGCGGGCCACGTGTCGCCCGCGGATTTGGCGGCCAACCGTTGCGCTGGCGGCCGTTGGCTCACCGGACAGTCCGGTGCACCACCGGACAGTCCGGTGAATTATAGCTGTACACCGCCGAAGTTTTCCCGAGAGTGGCCAGTTCGCCGGAGACCAGCCTAGCGCACCGGACACTGTCCGGTGCACCACCGGACAGTCCGGTGTGCCAGACTGTGCTGAGTCTTGGCTGCACATAGGCACTCTCTTCCAATCTTTTTCTTTTCCTGTTTCTAGCACTTAGGTAACTTCATTAGTACCCAAAACAAATGTACTAAGGCTAGAAACATACCTTCTTGTTGATATGCACTTCATTCATCATTTGGCATATAATAACCCACTTAATATGTGTTGGACACTTAATCACCAAAATATACTAGAAATGGCCCAAGGGCACATTTCCCTTTCAATCTCCTCCTTTTTGGTGATTTATGCCAACACATCAAAAAGCAACAAATAGAAGTGCAACATCAATGCAATTGAGAACAAAAATAGTCTTTGACAAGATTTAACATATTTGGATCGTTCTTTGCCACCACTTGGTTTGTTTTTGCAAATCAAATTCATTTTCCTATCTCTAAGTCAAACACACTTGTTTGGGCACAAAGAGAGATAATCCAAGAGTAAAAATGATTAATAGCAAAAAACTCCCCCTTTTCCCATAATCAAACATTCTCCCCACAAGAGACCAAATTTTGACAGTAAGAGTATTTTGACAAATCAAAAGTTCTACTCTACTCTTTTTAAAATTTCACAAGTGGTAGTTGATCCATTTGCTTTGGCCTTATTTTCTCCCCCTTTGGCATTAAGCACCAAAATAGGATCATCCTTGGCCCTATAACCCCATTGCCTCACCAAAATTGTCAATTAAGAGCAAAAAAAGGCAATAAGAGCATAGATATGAACTTGGAGTTAATACCGGAGTGCAGTGGAAGTCTTTGCATGGTCCAAGTTCACATTTCCCTTTCAATTCACCTTTGAGTCTACATTAAGTAAACTCAACACAAATGTTAGTCTCACAGGAACAAGTTGTAGCACTTCTCCCCCTAAATATGTGCATCATTCACACATGGACTTGTGAGGTCCGGGGATCCCTTGCACAACTTGAGCACCAGAAGTAAACAACAAATCTCATAAGTGCATAAAGTAACTTGATCAAGGGCATAAAACACATGTATGCTATAAATCAATCCAAGTTACGTGAATCTAAGACATTTAGCTCACTACGTAGCCTGCAAAAGGTTTTCTCATCTAAAGGCTTGGTAAAGATATCGGCTAGCTGGTTCTCGGTGCTAATATAGAACACTTCGATATCTCCCTTTTGCTGGTGCTCTCAAAAGTGATGCCGGATGTCTATGTGCTTAGTGCCGCTGTGTTCAACAGGATTATCTGCCATGCGGATTGCACTCTCATTGTCACATAGGAGTGGGACTTTGCTCAGATTGTAGCCAAAGTCCCGTAGGGTTTGCCTCATCCAAAGTAGTTGCGCGCAACACTGTCCTGCGGCAACATACTCGGCCTCAGCGCGGTGGATAGGGCAACGAAGGTTTGTTTCT
Organism: Zea mays; assembly: GCF_902167145.1. Lineage (NCBI taxonomy): Eukaryota > Viridiplantae > Streptophyta > Magnoliopsida > Poales > Poaceae > Zea > Zea mays. Next base: position 148,319,580 of record NC_050099.1, read on the forward strand.
TAGAACTCCAAGACACCAGGGACCTTCCTAGGAATTGGCACGTCCCTGATGTACTCTTCCTATCAACCTTGGATCCAACATAATCGGAGTCTGAGTATCCAATCAAGTCAAAGGTAGACCCCTTTGGATACCAGATCCCGAAGCAAGGCGTAGTAACTAAATATCTAAGAATTCGTTTAATGGCCACAAGATGACACTCCCTTGGATCGGATTGAAATCTGGCACACATGCATATGCTAAGCATAATATCCGGTCTACTAGCATATAGATAAAGCAAGGATCCTATCATAGATCGGTATGCCTTTTGATCAACAGACTTACCTCCTTTGTTGAGGTCGACATGTCTGTCGGTGCCCATTGGTGTCTTCGCGGGCTTGGCGTCCTTCATCCCGAACCGCTTGATCAAGTCTTGCGTGTACTTCATTTGGGAGATGAAGGTGCCGTCCTTGAGTTGCTTCACTTGGAACCCAAGGAAGTAGTTCAACTCGCCCATCATTGACATCTCAAATTTCTGTGTCATCACCCTGCTAACTCCTCACAAGACTTTTGGTTAGTAGAACCAAATATTATGTCATCGACATAAATTTGGCACAGAAATAGGTCACCATCACAAGTCTTAGTGAAAAGAGTTGGATCGACTTTCCCAACCTTGAAAGCATTAGCAATTAGGAAATCTCTAAGGCATTCATACCATGCTGTTGGGGCTTGCTTAAGTCCATAGAGCGCCTTAGAGAGCTTACACACATGGTTGGGATACCGTTCATCCTCAAAGCCAGGGGTTGCTCCACGTACACCTCCTCCTTGATTGGCCCGTTGAGGAAAGCGCTCTTTACATCCATTTGGAATAACCTAAAAGAGTGGTGAGCGACATAGGCTAATAGAATGCGAATAGACTCTAGTCTAGCCACAGGAGCAAAAGTCTCCTCGAAATCCAAACCTGTGACTTGGGCATAACCTTTTGCCACAAGTCGAGCCTTGTTTCGTGTCACCACCCCGTTCTCGTCTTGCTTGTTGCGGAAAACCCACTTGGTTCCCACAACATTTTTCTTGGGACGTGGCACCAGGCTCCAAACTTCATTTCGCTTGAAGTTGTTGAGCTCTTCCTGCATGGCCAACACCCAGTTCGGATCTTGCAAGGCCTCTTCTACTTGAAAGGCTCAATAGAAGAGACAAACGAGTAATGCTCACAAAAGTTAGCTAGTCTTGAGCGCGTAGTTACTCCCTTGCTTATATCACCCAGAATCTGATCAACGGGATGATTCCTTTGAATCGTCGCTCGGACTTGAGTTGGAGAGGCCCGTAGTGCTTCTTCCTCCATAACTTGATCTTCTTGTGCTCCTCCTTGATCACACGCCTCCTCTTGAGGAACCTGTTCATCATCTTGAGTTGGGGGGTGCGCCATTGTTGAGGAAGAAGGTTGATATTGCTCTTGTTGTTCCTGTGGTCGCACATCTCCAATTGCCATGGTGCGTATTGCGGCCGTCGGAACACCATCTTCATCTATATCATTAATATCAACTTGCTCTCTTGGAGAGCCATTAGTCTCGTCAAATACAACGTCGCTAGAGACTTCAACCAAACCTAATGATTTGTTGAAGACTCTATACGCCTTTGTATTTGAGTCATAACCTAGTAAAAACCCTTCTACAGCTTTGGGAGCAAATTTAGAATTTCTACATTTCTTTACTAGAATGTAACACTTACTCCCAAATACACGAAAGTATGAAACGTTGGGTTTGTTACTGGTTAGAAGTTCATACGATGTCTTCTTGAGGAGGCGGTGAAGGTAGACCCGGTTTATGGTGTGGCAAGCTGTGTTCACTGCTTCCGACCAAAACCGCTCGGGCGTCTTAAATTCTCCAAGCATCGTCCTCGCCATGTCGAAAAGCGTCCTGTTCTTCCTCTCTACCACACCGTTTTTCTATGGTGTGTAGGGAGCGGAGAACTCGTGCTTGATTCCTTCCTCCTCAAGGAACTCCTCCACTTGTAAGTTCTTGAACTCGGACCCGTTGTCGCTTCTTATCTTTTTCACCTTGAGCTCAAATTCGTTTTGAGCTCTCCTTAGAAAGCTCTTTAGGGTCCCATGGGTTTCTGATTTATCCCGCAAAAAGAATACCCAAGTGAAGCGGGAAAAATCATCAACAATAACAAGACCATACTTACTTCCCCCGATGCTGAGGTAGGCGACGGGTCCAAAGAGGTCCATATGAAGTAACTCCAGAGGTCTTGATGTGGTCATCACATTCTTGCGGTGATGAGTGCTTCCCACCTGTTTACCTGCCTGACAAGCTGCACAAGGTCTATCTTTTTCGAAACATACATTGGTTAGACCTAACACATGTTCTCCCTTTAGAAGTTTATGAAGGTTCTTCATCCCAACATGTGCTAGACGGCGATGCCACAGCCAGCCCATGCTAGTCTTAGAAATTAAGCATGCATCTAGATCGGCCTCCTCTTTCGAAAAATCAACTAAGTAGAGTTTGCCGTCTAGTACACCCTTAAAAGCTAATGAACCATCACTCCTTCTAAAGATAGACACATCTACATTGGTAAATAGACAATTATATCCCATATTACATAGTTGACTGATAGATAATAAATTGTACCCGAGCGATTCAACTAAAAACACATTTGATATGGAATGCTCGGATGAAATGGCTATTTTCCCTAGTCCTTTAACCTTGCCTTGATTCCCATCTCCAAAGATGATCGAATCTTGGAAATCTTTGTTCTTGACGTAGGAAGTGAACATCTTCTTCTCCCCCGTCATGTGGTTTGTGCATCCGCTGTCGATAATCCAGCTTGAGCCCCCGGATGCATAAACCTGCAAGGCAAATTAGGCTTGGGTTTTAGGTACCCAACTCTTGTTGGGTCCTATAAGGTTAGTTACAATAGTCTTTGGGACCCAAATGCAAGTCTTGTCTCCTTTGCATTTGGACCCCATCTTTCTAGCAACCACATTTTCATTTTTACATGAAAGTACATACGTAGTGTTGCAAGCATGAAAGACAGATGTAGGTTTATTACACATTTTCCTAGGAGCATGAGACACAAAATTTCTCCTAGGCCTACCATTAAAATTGGAACTTGAAGCAATCATGGCATGTGAATCAAAAGCATTATAACTCCTATTATAATGAGAACTTCTAGAAAGTTTTCTATCATTATACATGAAAGCATGATTCTTTTGATTACTACTAACCATAGGGGCCTTCCCTTTCTCCTTGATGGGAATGGGAGCCCTTTGGCTTGTTAAGTTCTTGGCTTCCTTTCGAAAGCCAAGCCCATCCTTAATTGAGGGATGTCTACCAACGGTGTAGGCATCCCTAGCAAATTTTAACTTACCAAAGAAATTTTTTGCAAGTCTTAAGTTGGGCATTAAGACTTGCCACTTCACCATTTAATTTTGTAATAGAAGTAAGGTGCTCAACACATGCATCAACATCAAAATCCTTACACCTATTACAAATGACAACATGTTCTACACAAGATCTAGTTTTATTAGCTACTTCTAGCTTAGCTTTTAAATCATCATTAATACTCTTTAAGCTAGACATAGTTTCATGACAAGCAGATAATTCCGAAGAAAGCATTTCATTCCTTTTAACCTCTAAAGCAAGAGACTTTTGCACACTTACAAGCTTATCATTCTCTTCATATAAAATATCCTCTTGCTTTTCTAAAAGTCTATTCTTTTCATTTAAAGCATCAATCAATTCATTGATTTTATCTACTTTAGTTCTATCTAAACCTTTGAATAGGCTTGTTTAATCTACTTCATCATCACTAGAGTCATCATCACTTGAAGTAGTATACTTAGGAGTATCTCGAGCGCTTACCTTTTTCTCCTTTGCCATGAGGCAAGTATGACACTTGTTGGGGAAGAGAGATGACTTGTTGAAGGCCGAGGCGGCGAGTCCTTCGTCGTCGGAGTCAGAAGAAGAGCAATCTGATTCCCATTCTTTGCCAAGGTGCGCCTCGCCCTTCGCCTTCTTGTAGGCCTTCTTCTTCTCCCTCTTCCCGTTCTTTTCTTGTTCCTGGTCATTAGTATTATCGGGACAATTTGCTATAAAATGACCTGTCTTACCACATTTGAAGCAGGAGCGCTTTCCCCTTGCTTTACTCTTGTTGGGATACTCCTTGCGTCCTTTCAATGCCGTCTTGAAGCGCTTGATTATGAGAGCCATCTCATCTTCGTTTAGCCCGGCCGCCTCAATTTGTGCCACCTTGCTTGGTAGCGTCTCCCTGCTGTTGGTTGCCTTGAGGGCAATAGTTTGAGGCTCGTGGACGGGGAGTGGACCGTTTAGAGCGTCGTCCACATATCGGGCCTCCTTCACCATCATGCGCCCGCTCACAAACTTTCCAAGAATCTCTTCGGGTGTCATCTTGGTGTACCTAGGATTTTCACGGATGAGGTTCACAAGATGAGGGTCAATAACAGTGAAAGACCTGAGCATAAGTCGAACGACGTCGTGGTCCGTCCATCTCGTGCTTCCATAGCTCCTGATCATGTTGACCAGGGTCTTGAGCCTATTGTACGTTTGCGTTGGATCCTCTCCCCTGATCATGGCAAACCTTCCTAGCTCACCTTCCACCAACTCCATCTTGGTGATCATGGTGGCGTCATTCCCCTCATGTAATATCTTGAGGGTGTCCCATATTTGCTTGGCGTTGTCCAAGCCGCTCACCTTGTTGTATTCGTCCCTGCACAATGATGCTAACAAGACAGTGGTAGCTTGTGCATTCTTATGAATTTGTTCGTTAATGAATGCAGGGTTATCCGTACTATCAAATTGTATTCCATTCTCAACTATCTCCCAAATACTAGGATGGAGAGAGAAAAGGTGACTACGCATTTTGTGGCTCCAAAAGGCGTAGTCCTCTCCATCAAAGTGTGGAGGTTTACCAAGAGGAATAGAAAGCAAATGGGCATTGGAATTATAAGGAATACGAGAATAATCAAATGAAAAATTTGAGTTAACCGGTTTCTTTTTCTCGTCGTAGTCATCATCTCTTGGGGAAGAAGAAGACTCGTCGCTGTCGTAGTAGACGATCTTCTTGATGCGCCTCTTCTTCTTCCCATCCTTTTTCTTGTGACTCGAGCCAGAGTCAGTGGGCTTGTCATCTCTAGGCTCGTTGAGGAAGGACTCCTTTTCCTTGTTGTTGACCACCATCCCCTTTCCCTTAGGATCCATCTCTTCGGGCGATTAGTCCCTTACGTGAAGAGAACGACTCCGATACTAATTGAGAGCACCTAGAGGGGGGGTGAATAGGTGATCCTGTAAAAATCAACAACTAATAGCCACAAAACTTGGTTATAAAGATGTTAGTGCTCAAGAGGACCAAGTGGCTATAGAGTGAGCTCTTGCGAATCACAATAATCACAAAGAAAGACAACACAAGAGATACAGTGGTTTATTCTGTGGTTCGGCCAAGTATAACACTTGCCTACTTCCACGTTGTGGCGTCCCAATGCACGAGGGTTGCACTCAACCCCTTTCAAGTGATACAAAGATCGACTTGAATACCACGTCTTTTCTTACTTATATCTTTTCCCGTTTGCGAGGAATCTCCACAAGTTGGAGCCTCTCGCCCTTACAATGGATGATCACAAAGAAGCACGGAAGTAAGGGAGGAAAAGCAACACACACAAATCCGCAACAATACACATGCACACAAGCCAAGACTTGAGCTCAAAATAAAGCACAACAAGTTCACTACAAGAACGGAGCTCAAATCACTAACACAGTTGATCAAGTGCGCGAAGACAGAGTGTGGAAGACTTAGAATGCTCAAAGTATGCTTGGGTGACTCCTCCATGCGCATAGGGGTCCCTTTTATAGCCCCAAGGCAGCTAGGAGCCGTTGGAGGCATTCTTGGAAGGCTAATCTTGCCTTCTGTGGGGTGGCGCACCGGATAGTCCGGTGTGCCACCGGACAACCACTGTTCATGTCCGGTGCGCGATTTCCTTCCATTCCTGGCGCAACCGACTGTTGCAACTTCGGGCTGGTTGGCGCACCGGACACTGTCCGGTGCACACCGGACAATCCAGTGCCCCCTGCCGACCGTTGGAGCGGGCCACGCGTCGCCCGCGGATTTGGCGACCAACCGTTGCGCTGGCGGCCGTTGGCTCACCGGACAGTCCGGTGCACCACCGGACAGTCCGGTGAATTATAGTCGTACACCGCCGAAGTTTTCCCGAGAGTGGCCAGTTCGTCGGAGACCAGCCTGGCGCACTGAACACTGTCTGGTGCTCCACCGGATAGTCCAGTGTGCCAGACTGTGCTGAGTCTTGGTTGCACATAGGCACTCTTCTCCAATCTTTTTCTTTTCCTGTTTCTAGCACTTAGGTAACTTCATTAGTACCCAAAACAAATGTACTAAGTCTAGAAACATACATTCTTGTTGATTTGCACTTCATTCATCATTTGACATATAATAACCCACTTAATATGTGTTGGACACTTAATCACCAAAATTTACTAGAAATGGACCAAGGGCACATTTCCCTTTCAAATGGGTGTCGTGTTACGTGAAACGGCGCCTGTCGCCTGACTTGTTTCCAGACGATTTGAATTGCATATTGAATATTTGTGACTGTTCAGTGACCGTGGTAGGAGATGAGCGGTTGCCTCCCGCACCTATAAATAGAACACTTGCTTCACTGGTGTCTTCACACATCTCTCGACCATTTGTTGCTTATTCTCCTCTTTTCTCTTCTCTTCTACTCCACCATGGGCAAGAGCAAGAAAGGCGGAAGTTCATCGCACCACTCCAGCGACAAGCGGAAGCGCGAGCCGAGTCCCCCCTCCGAGGACTTTGGTGACTCCGAGTACTCAGAGGAGGAGTTCTCCTCCGAGTCCGAGGGGTCGCCAGCCTATGCCTCTCCCTCAGTGTCGTCCGATGACTCGGACGATTCCCAGGGGATCGCCGCCGAGGTGTGGACGTACATCCGGGCCATCGAGCGCTCCGGGCTCGAGGGTTCGGATGAGTCCGAGATCTCCTCGGACGAGGAGGACTCCTCCGACTCGTCTGAGGAGGGTAGCGGTGGCGACGGCGATGACGAGGGCAACGACGGCGATAAGGGCGACGGCGGCAAGGCAACGGCGGCAGCGGCAAGGACGACGGCGATAGCGGCAAGGACAACGGCGGCAGCGACAGGGCCAACAGCAAAGCGCCGCTGGCTTAAATATTAGTATAGATAAGTAGTAGTAGAAGTAGTATTAGTAATAGTGAAATAATGTAGTAGTAGTTAGTAGTATAGAGTAGTGTAACTAGTGTGGTAGTGTAGTAATGGAATGTAGCGAAAAAGGGAAGAAAGGCCGGCTCATAATGAGTTAATCTTTGAGTTTGTGGAAGGACTTCCCTTATCAATATATTGAAGAAAATTTCGACTTGTTCTGAGTATCTCATCTTTGTTTTTCCATCGCTCTTTTTTAGTCAATCTATAGCTTGTATTCATTCCCAGCGTTGTCGTTGTTCTTAGAGGTAACACCCGAGTAATGACTGGTAATTGCTGAGTCGCATTTGGTTTTGCTGGCGTTTGCATGTAGAAAACGGCTGAATTATGCATTGCCGACATTTTTTTAGAGATAACTGCCAAGCTGCTCTGAACCATGTGGGCGTTTTAGAAGTAACGACCGAGTTATATTGGGCCACGTTGGCGCTTTAGAGGTAACGACTAAGTTAGGCTAGGCCACATCGGCGCTTTAGATGTAGCTGCCGAGTTATGCGAGGACGTCTTGCTTTTTCCGAGTGATGACTTGGCACTTTTTAGAAATGGCGTCTGACCCGGGAAAACCCCATTTATATCACGTCGCCGCACGCCTCTACGTTCTGAGCCCTAACTTCACCTTTCTGCCTCCAAATATTACTCTGCTTCCCTCTGGTTTCGCTTCCCTTCAATCCGCTAACGAGATTGCGATGGCGCCCAGCGGAAGAACCAAAATTCTGCTGTAGTGGTCATTCCTCCCATCGACCCCAACAGCCAGTTGCCTTTCGCAGGTAACCACATGTCTGTTGTCTCGGAATCGGATCTCCTTCACCTTGTTGATGTTGGAGTTCTTCCTCCGGAAGAGCTTTGTTCTTGGCGGGTTTGCCGTGGGGTTACTGTCCCGACAGAGGATACCCACGAGTCCGTTGTTTATGTTCCATTTCTTGTCCGCAGCCTTGCTCTTCCCATTTCTCCCTTCTTCCGTGGCCTCCTTGACTTTTACAATCTGAACCTAACTCATCTGAATCCCAATTCCATTCTACAAATCTCTATCTTTGTTCACCTGTGCGAGGCCTACCTCAGAGTTCTTCCCCACTTTGGTTTATGGAAGTATCTGTACCATTGTCAACCTGGGATGGCTGGGGGTCAGCACCAACTCATGGGTGGTGCGAGTCTAGAAATGTGGCGCGGAAGGAAAATAGAATATCTTGATATTCTGCTTAAGGACAGCATTAAGGGGTGGCGTCTTGAATGGTTTATTGTGGAAAACCACGACAAGTCCCTCCCCCCGGTTGGGAAGACAACAAGATGTGCGCACTCCAAGTTGGATTGAGTCTCCCACTGCCCTGGAAGTAACAGAGGCTAAGGTTCTGCTTACTGAAGTCTGTCTGCTGAAGGAAAGAGGTCTGACCGTCGAAGCTGTGGTTGTTGATTTTGTTTTTAAGAACCTCCAGCCCTTAAAGGACAGAGCATACCTGGCTTACTTGTACAGTGGTATTACTGACTCCACTCGGGTTACCAATAGGAGAATTCCTGCTAAGGATTTGGTGAGTCGGCTAGACATGATCTTGAGAGGCAAAGTATCAAATGTTGGTGCTCCTGTTGCCTACACTGCTTGGAATCTGCCACCTCCTAAGTCCTTTTTCAATTTTGTGTCTAATCCTCCTAGTGGTGATAGTGGCCTGGGTCTTAGAGTGCGACCCTCTCCCAAAGATATTGAGGTCTTGGTTGCTTCTCTTTGTGATCTTCCCAATGATGAGAGGCAAGTTCATTTTGAGATGCCAGCGAGTCCAGATGATGCACAAATGAATGCAATGCTTGACATGTTGGCTGGAGAATCATCTGACTCGGGCCATACTGAAACAATGGTTGTTGCCGCTATACCAGAGCTTGACAAAGCAACAGACGCCCAAAAGCCTGAGGGTACTCGCCCAAAGCGTCGTCGCTAGGTCAGTCGTCCGGCTGTGCCTGCTGAAGAAAAGAAGAAGAAAAAGAGACAGCTTCAGCGATTGTCATGATTGGACCAGGGTGCTGGCCCTTCTGCTCCTGTTGCTGAAGAAGTATCGGCAGAGGTCTTTGCTGGAGTTGATCCCACTGGTGGTGTGTACGGTGTACCTGCTGAAGTTGACCCCAATGGGTGTGACCGTGCACCGACTGACCCCAATGGGTGTGACCCTGCTGAAGCTGAACCCAAGGGGTGTAATCCTGTTGCAGCTGAGCCTAATGGGTGTGATCATGCACCATCTTTTGTCCGCATTTTTTATGAGGACGAAGAAGAAGAAGTTCCATTAATTCGCAAGAATAGCCGACTCTACAGAGGTAGTAGAGCAGATAGTGATATTCCTTCTCCAGCCCTGTCTGCTCTTGTTAGCCTTCAGGATTTATCTATAACAAATTTTGATCAGACCCTTGAGGATGTCATTCCTGAGGATATGCTGCCAGAGCCGACTGATGGTGATATGGTGGATGTTTGTTCTGACATTCCAGATGTGGGATTAGAGGTATCCCGGGCAGCATCTCGCGCGTCGTCGACCTTGGAGGGCGGTCTTCAGTGTCAAGAGGTTGGTCAAGATTGCCCGACTCCCATGGAGGTGACTGAGGATCCTTCAGCCTTAGAGGTGGTTGTTGAAGAAAACCCAGTCCTCAAGGGTGGTGCTGGCGGTTACCCAGCCCCCGAGGGTGTTGCCGGTGATGATCCGGCTCAGGTGGGTAATGCAAGATATAACCCAGCCCCCGAGGGTGTTGCCGGTAGCGATCCGGCTCCAATGGGCAGTGCGAGCTACAACCCAGCCCCCGAGGGTGCCCGAGCGAGTTCTCCTTCCCATACCTCCATGGATTTCCATGTCGGGTCGTCTCCACCACATTCTGATGGAGTGATAGTGATGCATACACCTTTAGCTTCAAGTGAGGGAGTCGCCTTAGAGGTCGGCGCACCGGATGACAAGATTTTGATATCTGCTGGAGGAGCTGAATCAACCCCCGACGATGCTTTTCAGATTGTCCCGGTTGATCTTCCTTCATCGAGTCATAACACAACTTCTCATGACTTGGGATTGCATTTGTTTTTTCTAATCTTTAGGTAAATCAGCTTTTTTCATTCTGTCATTCCTCTTGGTAAATTACTTTCTTCGTACTCACTTGTTTTTTATAATAGGCTTTGGTTGATGGGATGTCTGCTCAACTGAGATCGCATGGCGCTACTGTTCCAGAAGGAGTTCTGTCTCTGACGCAGTGAAATCCATTGCTGCTTCAGAGACAGATAACTGATTTGAAAGCGTCAAATGCTGGTTGGTACCTTTGCTTCTTTCTTGGCTGATTGATTAATTTTTTTTGACTATGTATCTTGCTTCGGTTGCCTTTTGTCAAATATGACCCAGAGATACTCTGAGCTCGAGGAGAAACATCTTCAGTATCAAACCGACTCAACCCGGCGGTATTCTGAGCTTGAGGAGAGATATCTTCAACATCAAACCGACTCAACCCGGCAGTATTCAGAGCTTAAGGAGAGATATTCCCAAGGTCAGATTGACCTGGCCCGGGTTTCTGCTTCTTTAGACGACGCAAATTCCTTGAATTCCTCTCTTAATGCTCAGCTTGATTCTGAAAGGGCGGTTAACGAGGTAAGCTTACCTAATTGGATCTGTTGTGCTTTTACTGATTTCTGGATATTTGAGAGTTGATTCTTGTCTGCAGGAGGAGAAATGAGCACTTGCAACTTCTCGCGACAATCTGGATAGGTTATATCGTGACGCCAGTAATTCTCTAACCATCTTCGAGAGGAGCCACCGCTTCACCATGGCAGATCTGGATCATCACCGCCATGAACTACAAGTATCCCAGGATGAGATCTGCGGCTCAGGCAGCTGGTGTCAAGCAAGGACTCTGTTATTAAGGATCTGCGTGCCTCCAAGAGATTAGTCGCCCAGGAACTAGAAGTCGCTCGACTGGCTGCCAAGGTTGCAGAGGACAACTACGCTGTTTTGAAGACCCAGCGAGACAAGGCTATGGATAAAGCCATTCGTGCGGGACGAATCTTGATGAGAAGGCCTGGTGTAGTTGTTCCTGATGACATTGTGGCAGACGTTAAGGCTGCACCTGATGCTTCGAGTCGCCCTTCCTCCTTGATAGCTCCTGCGAAAGACATTACCAAGTAGAGATGTTTTGCTGTGTTTAGAAGATACTCAGCTAAAAAACCATAACATTTTGTTTCTGTTGTTAGAATTCAACAGTTGTTATGAATGATCGTAGAAGTAAGTGCAGTGCGCTGGTTTTGGAATCTTTTTCTAATTTATGCTAATTGATCGGTTAGTAAGGCATAGAGATCGCCCTAAGATGAGTAAACGCGAGCATGTTATACTAAGTCGAGTAAGCGTGAGCATGTTGCACCGTCTTAAGTCACTGCCAACTTAAGCCGATTGCTCCGTTAGTAGGGTATAGTGGCCACCCTAAGTCGAGTAAGCGTGAGCATGTTGCACCGTCTTAAGTCACTGCCGACTTAAGCCGACTGCTCTGTTAGTAGGGTATAGTGGTCACCCTAAGTCGAGTAAGCGTGAGCATGTTGCACCGTCTTAAGTCACTGCCGACTTAAGTCGATTGCTCTGTTAGTAGGGTATAATGGTCACCCTAAGTCGAGTAAGCGTGAGCATGTTGCACCGTCTTAAGTCACTGCTGACTTAAGTCGATTGCTCTATTAGTAGGGTATAGTGGTCACCCTAAGTCGAGTAAGCGTGAGCATGTTGCACCGTCTTAAGTCATTGCCATCTTAAGCCGATTGCTCTGTTAGTAGGGTATAGTGGTCACCCTAAGTCGAGTAAGCGTGAGCATGTTGCACCGTCTTAAGTCACTGTCGTCTTAAGCCGATTGCTCCGTTAGTAGGGTATAGTGGTCACCCTAAATCGAGTAAGCGTGAGCATGTTGCACCGTCTTAAGTCACTGTCGTCTTAAGCCGATTGCTCCGTTAGTAGGGTATAGTGGTCACCCTAAGTCGAGCAAGCGTGCTGATTGATAATAAAAAGTTTGAGTGCCCTTGAGAATGAAATATTTTATTGATGAGGTATTTACCAATTATAGAATACAATGCTCCCCCGATAGCTTTTGAAATCTTGCTAAGGGTAAAACTTCCTGAGATGCTCTATATTCCATGAATTCCCTATTTCCGTGTTGTCCATTTGAGTAAGCCTATATGATCCTGGCCGAGTGACCTCTGCTACTACAAATGGCCCTTCCCATAGTGGTGATAATTTGTGCCGTCCTTCCCCCGTTAGAATTCGGCGAAGGACCAAGTCTCCCACTACAAAGGATCGATGTCGTATGGCCTTGTCATGATAGCGCCTCAAGGTTTGCTGGTATCTAGCTGACTGAATTACTGTATTCAATCGCTCTTCCTCCAATACATCAATGTCCTCTAATCTGGTAGCCTCTGCTTCAGCTATGCTTTCGAAGACCAACCTTGGTGCCCCAAACCTGAGATCAGCATGTAGCACTGCCTCCGAACCATAGACCATGAAGAAAGGAGTATTTCCATGCAGAGCTCGACTAGGTTGAGTTCTTAAGATCCAAACCACATACGACAACTCTCTGATCCATTTTCCCGCAAACTTTTCATTCTTGTCAAAGACTTTCTTCCTTAGTGCTTCTAGTATCATTCCATTAGCCCTTTCTACCTGACCGTTAGCCCTTGGATGTGCTACTGATGTATATTTAATCTGGATGCTTCATTGTTCGCAGAAATCAAAGAATTCAGAGCTAGTGAAATTGGATCCCAGGTCGGTTATGATGCTATTCGGTATCCCAAACCTGAATATTATATCTTGTATGAACTCTACTGCCTTGGCTGAAGTCAGAGAAGCAATGGGCTTGTATTCTATCCATTTGGTGAATTTGTCAATGGTGACCAACACGTGAGTGTATCCTCCTTGAGCTTTCTTGAAGGGTCCAATCATGTCCAATCCCCAGCACGCAAATGGCCATGTCACGAGTATGGTCTGCAGCTACTGTGCTGGTGAATGCTGCTGCTTTGATAAGAATTGGCAAGCTTCACACCTCTAGACTAACTCGGATGCATCACTCTTTGCTGTCGGTGAGTAGAAACCAGACCTGAAGACCTTTCCAACCAGGGTCCTGGATGTTGCATGTATCCCGCACTGTTCGGCGTGGATCTCATCTAACAGTTGCTTCCCAGTGGCCGAAAGAATGCATTTCATGAGGACTCCTGTTGCGCCCCTTCTGTACAGTGCATCCCCAATGAGGGTGTAGTGGGCTGACTGCCTTGCGATGCGCTGTGCCGTAGCTTTGTCATCCGGTTCCTCTTCATTCTTTATATATCTGATGATGGGCTCCGTCTAGTCATTAGAGTCTGACTCTGGCTAGCTCAAAACGTTGCACTCTTCTGCTTGATCTGAGGAAATGCTTGGGCGTGGCACCTCTTGGACGAAAACTCCAGGTGGAAACTGGGTCCGACTGGATCCTAGTTTTGACAACGCGTCTGCCGCCTATTGCGATCTCTTTCCACATGATGAAATTCCAGCCCTTCAAATTTGTCTTCCATTTTTCGGATGGCTGTGCAGTACTTGCCCATAGAGTCATTCGAGCAATCCCATTCTTTATTTATCTGACTTATGACCACCAGTGAATCTCCGTATACCATCAACCTCTTAATGCCCAGTGATATGGCAATGTTCAATCCGTGGACCAAAGCTTCATATTCTGCTGCATTATTGGATGCTGAGAATAACAACTGAAGAGCATATTTGAATTGCTCACCTCTGGGTGCAATGAAGAGGATCTCTGCACCTGCCCCCTGCAGCTTTAGCGAGCCATCGAAATACATCCACCATACTTCTGTAGTCTCCGCGTTGTCTGGTACTTGTTGCTCGGTCCATTCTGATACGAAGTCAACTAGTGCTTGAGTTTTTATTGCAGTACGAGGCTGAAACTCGATGTCATGAGCTCCCAGCTCGCAGGCCCACTTGGCTATTCTTCCAATGGCTTCTTTGTTGTGGAGAATATCCCTGTTGGGGCGAAGGCGAAGACGCCACCCTTCGCTCGATGCCTTCGTCGACCTCGCTGGATCAACGGAGACAAGACGACAGACAGACTTACCCTTCGCCCGACACGCCGCCGGACGAAGACCTATGACGAGGTCATCTCATCTCGCGCCCTCGTCCTGCATGGAGGCCCACGTGTGATCCGGCCCATTGTAACAGGCCCTGCGTGGCCGCTGCGCGTTACGGGCCTATTTTGTAAAAGTCTCCCTATAATTACGGTCTGTAACCCTGCTTTATGGGAATATTCCGGGGATAACCTAGGCGCCTGGGGGCACATGCATCCTTAACACTGGACGCTGGGCACTCAGATACCTATAAATACCCCGCACAGTGCCCTTGAGAGGCTAGATTAACAGAGCTATTGCCATCTCGTACGAAAACCCTGCTTACGTTGCTACACTCCCCCGTTGGATCAACTTGCACCGAAGAGCAAGTTCCAACATTTGGCGCCACCGTTCGTGCTACGAAAAAACCACCCGCGATGGCACCCAAGAAAGCTAGCTCGAAGGCTGACGAGGCTGCGAAGGCAGCACTGCTGGCCGCAAAAAAGGGCAAGGCCGTCGCCCTCACCCACACCACCCACCAAGAGGTCACTGAAGACGATGCTCTCTGCACCTGCGGCTCTGAAGGACAGACGCAACCTCCCCCAGGCTTCGCTCCACCGGAGGGCGCGGACCTCACCGAGGACGGCAAAGTCATCGGTGTCTCAGCGGAAGAACAACTACAGCTGCGCGCCCTGCGCATCAAGAACCGCAATCTCCAGAAGCAAAAAAGAGATACTTGAGGCCAAGCGCCAACGTGTGTCTGCACAAGCCAAGGTGCGGCAAATGATACGAGACGAAGAGCAGAAGGCCCTGGAGCTCGAGCAAGAGATCGCGCTAATGCAGCGCAAAGGCCACTTCGGCCCGCAACACGGGCCACCCCTGCAACAGCGTGCACAATTCGAAGACCTACACTTCCCCCAGCACGACCACGCCATCCCACATGCCGCGACATTCCAAGGTGTCAACTACCTCGACGAGCGAAGTCCCCTGGTGCCACACCTGCAAGTGACACCCTGGCCTGCCAACTTCCGGGCAGGGACCTATCCCAAGTACAACGGCAGCACTGACCCAGCACAGTACACCATGAGTTATCAGGTCGCCGTTGCATCTTCCGGAGGGGACGACGCCACGATGGCCAAGTCTTTCATCATCGCCCTCGAGGGCCCAGCTCTCACCTGGTTCACCAGGTTGCCCCCGTTGTCCATTGACTCCTGGAGAAGCCTCGGGGACAAATTCCTCCTCAACTTCCAAGGGTACCGCCCAGACACCGATGCCTTGGCCGAACTCTCACTCTGCAAGCAGCTGGAAAAAGATACTCTGCGGGAGTACTACCGCAAGTTCCTGTCACTCAAGTCACAGCTGCCCTCGGTCGATGACCAGATCGCCATCCACTACGCCATCAGTGGCCTTCGGGCCGGCGTCCTTTATAGCCACTGCATCAGGGATCCGCCCAAGAACCTCCAGGAGTTATATCAACTATTCGAAAAATATGCCGAATCCGAAGAGCTCCACCAGCGCAAAATTGAGTCTCAGAGGAAACCCAAAGATGCTCCACAGTCTAGCCGCACGTGGACGAGGACTCCGCAGCCAGACTCCGGTCGGGACGGCCGCACTCAGCAGCAGGTGCACAACATCGCCAACCAGCACCTCGCTGGTGAGGCCCCTCGCCACCAGGAATATCCCCCCCCAGGGTCGCGGAAACGGAACCCGCGGACGGGGCCAGAGACGTGCGCAGCCGCCGCGCCGATTCTACTGCCTGTTTCACGGCGAAGACTGCGCCCACCAAACCAGAGACTGCCCAGAGACGAAGGCCACCAGAGACAGGATGGCACGGGCGCAACCAGCCGACAACCCTAGAGTTGTCGCGCACACATATCAGCAACCCCCTCCACCATACATCCACGCCCCCGCTCCGCATCCATAGCAACACGCATACCAACACCACCAGGAAGTACAAATCGTACCTCCCCCACCCCCACCTCCACACCAGCAACAACAAAACATCCACCACCCCCACGCCCCAAAGCAAGAAGACTTCGCCGATCAGCCGTATCGCGGAGTTATTCATATGATCACTGGGGGGTCCAGCATCGACTTCGACACGAAACGGCAGAAGCGGGACCACTACCGCAGCATCAACCACGTCGCCATCACCGGTCCGGTCGTGCAGACGAAGTGGTCCCATGTGCTGCTAACCTTCGACGCCCGAGACGTCGATCTGCGAAGCGCCCCCCACATTGACGTCATGGTTATCAACTGCAGCGTGGCAGGCTGGGACCTGCACAAAGTCCTAGTCGACAATGGCAGTCAAGCAGACATCATTTTCCTCCATGCCTTCGACCGCATGGGCATAAGCCACAGCCTGCTCAAGCCTTCGGACAACCCGTTGTATGGTTTCGGCGGCAAGGGCACATTTCCAGTCGGCAAAATAGAGTTGCCTCTCTCCTTCGGTGTAGCACCCAATGCCCGAAGTGAGCAAGTGACCTTCGACATCGTCGATATGGTGTATCCGTACAACGCCATCATGGGCCGAGGCTCCATCAACAAGTTTGAGGCAACCATTCATGGACTTTACCTGTGCATGAAGATACCAGGTTCTCTAGGCGCCATCACGGTCTACGGCAATCAGCAGACTGCGCGAAACATAGAGCGGGACTTCGCCCTCGGGCAAAGAAACGTGCACTGCCTCACGGCCCAGCGCGAGGTCCCCGCGTCCGCCAGCCAAGCTGACAAAGAACACGACAAAGCACAGCGGCAGAGAAACGACGGGACCAAGACTGTTCCCCTCGACCAGGCCACGCCCAAGCAGACGGTCACCATCAGCGAAGACCTCACTTCGCATGACGAGGAGAAGCTCCTCTGCTGTTTGTCCAAGAACAAAGACGTCTTCGCCTGGTCCGCCCTCGACCTGGTCGGGGTCAGCCGATCCATCATCGAGCACAGCTTGGGAATCGACCCTTCGGTGAGACCGAAAAAACAGCGGCTCCGCAAAATGTCTGATGAGAAGACAGAAGCCGCCAAGGCCGAGGTACATCGCCTCCTGGAGGCCAAATTTATCGAGCCAGTAGCCTACCCCACGTGGCTCGCCAACGTTGTGATGGTGCAGAAAAAAAGCGGCAAATGGCGGATGTGCATCGACTTCACCAGTCTCAACAAGGCCTGCCCAAAGGACAACTTCCCGTTGCCCCGGATCGACAAAATAGTCGATAGCGCGGCCGAGTGCGAAGTCATGTCACTCCTCGACTGCTTCTCCGGTTACCATCAAATATACATGAAGGAGGAGGACAAGGCCAGCACCAGCTTCATAACACCCTTCGGCACGTATTGCTTCATCAGAATGCCGGAGGGACTCAAGAACGCCGGGTCCACTTTCTCCCGGTGTTGGGGCGAAGGCAAAGACGGCACCCTTCGCTCGAGGCCTTCGCTGCAGTCGTTGGTCTGACGCAGATAAAATGGGCAGGGACACCCTTCGCTCGACACGACATCAGACGAAGGCCTGCGACGAGGTCATCCCACCGTGCGGCCTCGTCCAGCTCGGAGGCTCACGTGCGATCCGGCCCATTGTAACGGGCCCTGCGTGGCCGCTGCGTGTTACGGGCCTAATTTGTAAAGGCATTCCTGTAATTACAGTCTGTAACCCTGCTTTATGGGAATAATCTGGGGATAACCTAGGTGTCTGAGGGCACATGCGTCCTTAACACAAGACGCTGGGCGCTCAGATACCTATAAATACCCCCGCACAGTGCCCGTGAGAGGCCAGATTAACAGTGCTATTGCCATCTTGCGCGAGAACCCTGTTAACGTCCCTGTTCACCCTTGTTGGATCCCCTTGCAGCTGAGAGCAAGTTCCAACATTTGGCGCCCACCGTTCGTGCTACGAGAAAACCACCAGCGATGGCACCCAAGAAAGCTAACCCAAAGGCTGACGAGGCTGCGAAGGCAGCACTACTTGCTGCAAGAAAGGGCAAGGCCCTCGCCCTCACCCAATCCACCCACCAAGAGGCCACTGAAGACGACGTTCTCCGCACCTGCGAAGACGACACTCTCCGCACCTGCGGCCCTGAAGGACAATTGCAGCCACCCCCAGGCTTCGCCACACTGGAGGGCGCGGACCTCACCGAGGACGATGAAGTCCTCAGCGTCTTAGCGGAAGAACAGCTACAGCTGCGCGCCCTGCGCCTCAAGAACCACAATCTCCAGAGGCAGAAAGAGATACTGGAGGCCAAGCGCCAGCGCGTGTCCGCACTAGCCAAAGTGCGGCAAATGATACGCGACGAAGAACAGACGGCCCAGGACCTCTAGCGGGAGATCACGCTGATGCAGCGCGAAGGCCACCTTGGCCTGCAGCACGGGCCACCCCTGCAGCAGCGCGCACAACTGGAAGACACGCGCGAAGGCCACCTCGGCCTGCAGCATGGGCCACCCCTGCAACAGCGCGCACAACCGGAAGACCCACGTTTCCCCCAGCGCGACCACACCTTCCCGCACGCCGCGCCATTCCAAGGGGTCAACTACCTTGACGAGCGAAGTCCCCTGGCGCCACACCTGTAAGTGATGCCTTGGCTCGCTAACTTTTGGGCAGGGACCTATCCCAAGTACAACGGCAGCACCGACCCAGCACAATATATAATGAGTTATCAGGTCGCCGTTGCATCTTCCGGAGGGGACGACGCCACAATGGCCAAGTCTTTCATCATCGCCCTTGAAGGCCTAGCTCTCACCTGGTTCACCAGGTTGCCTCCGCTGTCCATTGATTCCTGGAGAAGCCTCCGGGACAAGTTCCTGCTCAACTTCCAAGGGTACCGCCCAGACACCGACGCCTTGGCCGAACTCTTGCTCTGCAAGCAGCTGGAAAAGGAGACTCTGCGGGAGTATTACCGCAAATTTTTAACACTCAAGTCACATCTGCCCTCAGTCGATGACCAGATCGCTATCCACTACGCTATCAGTGGCCTTCGCGCCGGCGTCCTCTATAGCCACTGCATCAGAGATCCGCCAAAGAACCTCCAGGAATTATATCAGCTGTTTGAAAAATACGCCAAATCCGAAGAGCTCCACCAGCGCAAGGTCGAGTCCCAAAGGAAGCCCAAAGATGCTCCACAGTCCAGCCGCACGTGGACGAGGACTCCGCAGCCAGACTCCGGTCGAGACGGCCGCAATCAACAGCAAGTGCACAACATCGCCAACCAGCACCCCGCTGCTGACGCCCCTCGTCGCCAGGAATATCCCCCCCAGGGCCGCGGAAATGGAACTCGCGGTAGGGGTCGGGGGCGTGCGCAGCCGCCGCGCCGATTCTACTGCCTCTTCCATGGCGAAGACTGCGCCCACCAAACCAAAGACTGCCCAGAAACGAAGGCCACCAGAGACAGGATGGCACGGGCGCAGCCAGCCGACAACCCCAGAGTTGTCGCACACACATACCAGCAACCCCCTGCACCATATATCCACGCCCCCGCCCCGCATCCACCGCACCACGCTTACCAACACCATCAGGAAGTACAAATTGTACCTCCCCCACCCCCACCACCACACCAGCAACATCAAAACATCCCCCACGCCCCGAAGCAGGAAGACTTCGCCGATCAGCCGTATCGCGGAGCCATTCACATGATAACTGGGGGGGTCCAGCACTGACTTCGACACAAAGCGGCAGAAGCGGGACCACTACCGCAGCATCAACCACGTCGCCGTCACTGGCCCAGTCGTGCAGACAAAGTGGTCCCACATACCGCTAACCTTCGACGCACGAGACGTCGACCTGCGCAGCGCCCCCACTGCGACGCCATGGTTATCAATTGCAGCGTGGCAGGCTGGGACCTGCACAAAGTCCTAGTCGACAATGGCAGTCAGGCGGACATCATCTTCCTCCATGCCTTCGATCGCATGGGCATAAGCCACAGCCTGCTCAAGCCTTCGGACAACACGTTGTATGGCTTCGGCGGCAAGGGCACCTTTCCTGTCGGCAAAATAGAGCTGCCTCTCTCCTTCGGTGTAGCACCCAATGCCCGAAGTGAGCAAGTAACCTTTGATATTGTGGATATGGTATATCCATACAATGCCATCATGGGCCGGGGCTCCATCAATAAGTTTGAAGCAGCCATTCACGGACTGTACCTATGTATGAAGATACCAGGTTCGTTAGGCGTTATTACGGTCTACGGCAATCAACAGACTGCGCGCAACATAGAGCGGGACTTCGTACCCGGTCAGAGAAACGTGCACTGCCTCACGGCCCAGCGCGAGGTCCCCGCGCCCGCCAGCCCAACCGATAAACAGCACGACAAGGCACAGCTGCAGAGCAACGACGGGACCAAGACTGTCCCCCTCGACAAGGCCACGCCCAAGCAGACAGTCACTATCAGCGAAGACCTCACTTCGCATGAAGAGGAGAAGCTCCTCTGCTGCCTGTCCAAGAACAAAGATGTCTTCGCCTGGTCAGCCCTCGACCTGGTCGGGGTCAGCCGATCCATAATCGAGCACAGCTTGGGAATCGACCCTTCGGTGAGGCCGAAAAAACAGCGGCTTCGCAAGATGTCCGACGAGAAGACAGAGGCCGCCAAGGCAGAAGTGCACCGCCTCCTGGAAGCCAAATTCATCGAGCCGGTGGCTTACCCCACATGGCTCTCCAACATTGTGATGGTGCAGAAAAAGAGCGGGAAGTGGCGAATGTGCATCGACTTCACCAGTCTCAATAAGGCCTGCCCAAAGGACAACTTCCCGCTGCCGCGGATCGACAAAATAGTCGATAGCGTGGCCGGATGCGAAGTCATGTCACTCCTCGACTGCTTCTCCGGTTACCACCAGATATACATGAAGGAGGAAGACAAGGCTAGCACCAGCTTTATAACACCCTTCGACACATATTGCTTCATCAGAATGCCGGAGGGACTCAAGAACGCCGGGTCCACCTTCTCCAGGCTTACCAAGACAGTGCTCGACGGGCAAGTTGGCAGAAATATATTCACATATGTGGACGACATCGTCGTCACCAGCAAGAGCAAGGCGGACCATCTCACTGACCTCGCCGAGACATTCGCGAACATGCGAGACGCACGACTCCGCCTAAACCCGGAAAAGTGCGTCTTCGGCGTTCGCCAAGGCAAAATATTGGGCTACCTGGTATCACACCGCGGCATCGAGGCCAACCCAACCAAAATTAAAGCCATCATAAACATGACGCCTCCGCAGTCCGCAAGAGACGTTCAGCGCTTGACGGGGAGATTGGCCGCCCTCAACAGATTCATCTCTAGATCCGCTGAGCGAAGTCTCCCTTTCCTCAAAACTCTCCGTGGCGCAAAAGACTTCGCTTGGGGACCAGAGCAGGCAACGGTCTTCGCCTCATTAAAACAGTACCTGTCGGAGTTGGCAGTCCTTACAAGCCCCGACTCTTCACTACCTCTGTTGCTCTATGTTGCGGCTTCGCCGCATGCGGTCAGCGCGGCACTGGTGCAGGAGCAGACAGTTGAGGGCGTGATCAGGCAGTGCCCAATTTATTACGTCTCCGAAGTGCTGACGCCGTCCAAATGTAACATGACAGAGCTGGAGAAGATTGCCTACGCAGTCGTTATGTCTTCGCGCAAATTGCGCCATTATTTTGAAGCATTCAAGGTCCGGGTTACCTCAGATAGGGGACTCGGCGAATTATTCAGAAACCCAGAAGCATCGGTGAGGATTGCCAAGTGGGCGGCCGAACTCTCCGGCTACCACATCAATTTCGAGCCCAGGACAACCATCAAGTCACAAGTCCTGGCAGACTTCATCGTCGACTGGACTAGGCCAATAACACAGCCGGACCCGTCCGCAGAGAAGGTTTGGACGATCCACTACGACGGCGCATGGTGCCATGCGGGGGCAGGCGCCGCGGCAGTCATCACCTCGCCAACCGGAGTCAAGCACAGATATGCGGCTCGCCTCAGCTTCGCTCTGGAATCCGACAGATGCACAAATAAAATAGCAGAATACGAAGCAGTCATCCTCGGTCTCCGCAAGCTGAGGGCCCTTGGGGTCACCACCTGCATCATCAGAACAGACTCCAAGGTAGTTGCCGGCCAGGTCGAGAAAGACTATGCAGCAAAGGACCCCGCACTCATGCAATACCTCGCGGCCATCCGAAGTCTCGAGAGACAATTCAAGGGATTCACTTTGCAGCATGTGGACCGGACCAAGAATGAAGAGGCCGACACATTGGCCAAGGCTGCCGCCAGAGGCGAGTCCCTGCCCTCCGACGTGTTCTACCCGAAGGGCTCCAAATAACCAATGACAGCGAGGGCCACCGCATAGTCAACCTTATCATGACCGAAGACTGGCGGGCACCAATAACTCTGTTCCTACAGGGGTATTATCACCCAACCGACATCAACGAGGCCAAGCGCCTCAAACATCGAAGCCGGGACTTCGCACTGATTGAGGGCCAACTCTACAAGAAGGGGGTCAGTCAGCCAATGCTCAAATGCGTCACCGAAACCAAAGGTGTCCAGATCCTACGCGAAGTCCACAGTGGTACCTGCGGCTCTCACACAGGGCCAAGGGCCCTAGCTGCTAAGGTGATCCGCCAAGGTTTCTACTGGCCCACAATGATCTGCGTTGCAAATCGGGTCACAAGGTCCTGCGAAGCCTGCCAGAAGTTTTCCCCTCGATCAGGCAGCCCTTCGCAATTTACAAAGCTGATCACCCACACATGGCCTCTCCAGCGCTGGGGCCTAGACATCGTCGGGCCCCTACCCACGGCTCAGGGGAACCTTAAGTTCGCCTTCGTCGCTGTCGAATACTTCACCAAATGGATCGAGGCAAGGGCTGTCTCCACAATAACATCAAAGACTGCCCAAAAATTCTTTTGGCAAAACATTGTTTGCCGCTTCGGGGTACCGTCCAAACTAACAGTCGACAACGACAAGCAATTTGACAGCCAAGACTTCAAGGATTTTTGCTTCTCCATCGGCACCAAGCTTTCCTTCGCCTCAGTCTATCACCCGCAGTCCAACGGAGTTGTGGAACGCGCCAACGGAAAATCTTCACAGCTGTCAAAAAGATGCTCCTCGACGAAAAAAGGGCAAGTGGGCCGATTTGTTACCCGAGGCGGTCTGGGCACTAAACATGACTGAGTGCAGGGCGACCGAGTTCACTCCTTTCCGCCTTCTATACGGATCGGAGGCAATGACCCCACAAGAAATAAAACACGGGTCCCCGCGAACAGTTCCTTCAGCCGTCCCCGACGTGGACGAGCCCACGTCAAAGGATCTCATCGATGGAGACCGAGTCTTCGCCCTACAAGCTCTAAACAAATACCAAGCCCAGACAAAAGCATGGCGCGACCATGCAGTCATCCCAAGGGAATTCAGCGAAGGGGACCTCGTACTCGTCCGAACAGCTCGGACAGAGTCCAGGGGCAAGTTGGAGCCCAGGTGGGAGGGCCCCTTCATAGTCAAGACGAAAGCTTCCCCCAGCGCTTACAGGCTCACAACGCCAAGCGGCGAAGACCTGGAGCACTCCTGGAACATTGACAACCTCCGCAAATTTTTTGTTTGACTCATCAGGGCTGATTCGCCCTTGTAATTCGCAAAAACAATTTTATTCTAGCCCGCACTCTTTTCCTCCCGGGGGGTGAAGTTTTTAACGAGGCGGAGCCATGTAATATATGTGTGAAAAATCCCCCGCAAAAACATGCGTCGAAAAAAGACCGCGACGACGGTCTTCGACATTCGACCAATACGAGGTCACCGCGAGGCTCAGCGCTAGCCACCCTCGCGTGCGACAAATCCGCGCAGAAGTCGCCTAAGGGTGCAGCCGGACTAGCACAACAAGTGCGAAAAACCGAAGTCTACCGCGAAGACCATCTGTGGGGGATAGATATCCCCTGGGTCCACTAAAGAAGTAAAAAGCCTCACGAAAGGCCCGAGGGCCCAATAATTCGTAAGGTCATTCTTTCGTGGGCCTAGGGAAAGACAACCAACAAAGAAAAGAAGACGTGAGACTGATTAGTGCAAACCCAGATGGCCCACAACGTCGAACGAATGAATCGCAACAGAGACCCGACTAGCGCTGAGCCTCGCGGTGACCTCATGCAACGGAGCTATGCGAGGATAAGTCGGCGAGGATTGTGTAGGGATAAACTCAAGAGGTTCACTATCTTTTAGCTACTTGTTGTTATCATATCACATGTACTGCCCCACGGTCGAGTATATAAGGCCTAGGGGGCACCCCTTCAGATCGATCGACCCTGCTCTACTTAGCCACCCACGTGAACTCTCTGCGCCCTCCATCCAGAGAGCCCACTTGTAACCACACTCAAGTACTCACCAGGACGTAGGGTGTTACGCACTTCTAAGTGGCCCGAACCTGTAAATCTTGTCCATTGTCCCTCGTGCGATCGGCACAAACCATTTTGCTACAGTCGTCGACACCGTCCTACTCCTAAAAACACCTTGAGGGGCAACCCCGGGTGTGCGGTCGGACCCAAAACACCGACAGCTGGCGCGCCAGGTAGGGGGTGTGTCGACGATCCAAGCTAGCTCAATGGCCGTCACCTTCCACAGCAAGATCGTCGTGCGTCCCGGATCTGTATTCTGCTTCGGGACAATCTCATCCGTAGCGGACGAAGAGGGAATTCTACACCGCCTCGCAGATCTGCCGGAACAGAAGTCTCCTCCAACAAACTCCGAAAATGCTGGAAAGACGCTACCTCCGGCTCTTCGGAAAAAGATCGTCTCCGGGGAGGCTGGAGCTAGAAGCTCGCTGACCCGGAAGACTCCGCTGTCTACTTCCCTGACGAAAGAATGGACACGGGTCGTGAGAAAGAAGGAGACCAGGGAGAGGCAAGTCGTTCTTCCCGTTCCTCCGACCTCAAAGGAGAACGGAAAGGAAGTCGCCGCGGCAGCAATACCGTTCTACCCCGACGTCCTCTTCATCGGGAGAGCAGAGTCGCCCGCCGTCTCTGACGATGAACCGACCGCGCCTGGAGAAGAACCGCCTCAGTGAGAATCCCGCCGACGAAGGAACCGACGCAGGAACGTTCGACGACATCACGCAGCTGGAGAACGGGATCCGGAGCAGCCTGTCTCGCGAGACGAGGTCTCAGAGATAGGAGAAACTCCGGAAGAACGCGTCTTCAGGGAACGAAGGAACTCCCGACGACGTGATCGCCGTTGGACTCAGGAGCAAGCCGAGCAAGATGCAAGGCAACGACGCGAGAATCCGCTCTTCGGGCGCAACTTGAACCCCGACTTCGCCCGAGCTATGAACACGCCGAGCGAAGTCGGAGGCGTTCTAGCTCGGATAGCTGACGGACTTCCTTGGACTCCCGACGCCGAGGGATACCGACGCCTGTTCACTCAGGCAGCCAACCATCTTCTACCGCTCGCTCACCCGCCGAACGATTTGCGACACGCCATCAACAGTCGCCGAGACGCGCGAAGCTCTATCAATGCTTCGCGCGAACGGCGGCACGAGAACGAAATTCACCGTCGGGAGGAGTATGACCGAGATCATGGCTTCCCGACTCAAAGCCAGGCGACCCGAACTGAGTCGGCAACAGCTTCAACTGGTGGTACCACCCGGGGACGGTCGAGGAACCACCACCGCCACTCCCCTCCCCGGGACAGACGTCATCCCCGACGACAGGAGGACACGTGCGGAGTATCCGCCCTTACTCCGCGCCTTAGGGCCATCCAATGGCCTCCCAACTTCAAGGTATCCAATGTCGACAAATATGAACCTAAGCAGGATCCAGGGGGTTGGTTAGCCGTCTACACCACCGCTGCTCGGGCTGCCGGGGCATCCGAAGACGTCATGACCGCGTATCTGCCCATCGTCCTCGGGCAAGACGCGCTGCAGTGGCTACGACATCTACCCCGACACTGCATCGACGACTGGGGAGACTTCAGTCGACGTTTCACCGCCAACTTCCAGTCTCTCTCCGACAAGCCAGCGCAACCATGGGACCTCAAATCCATCAAGCGCCGGGGGGATGAGACTCTCCGGTCATACCTTAAAAGGTTCCAGACCATGAGAAACCGCATCCCCGAGGTCACGGAGGCGGCCGTGATCGAGGACTTCTACAGAGGATCTAACGACTCGGCTTTCGTCCGAGCCATACTACAAAAGGCGCCGACTACCTCCGAGGAGCTGTTCCGGGAAGCCGACCTCTATATCACCGCCGACGAGCGGGCCCAGGATCTCATCGGAGGAGCAAAGCCCGCACCGGCAGCACCACGACGCGACGCGAACCAGCCACCCGACAAACGCTGGGAGAAGAGGCCTCGTGAAGAGGTACACGCCGCCGGACCACCCGCCTCTCGCGCCCGAGGGGGGCCTCGTGGAGGCGAGCGCACGCTGGACGACATCCTCGACGCCCAGTGCTCGTACCACAAGGACATGCGCCACACTCTCCGCAACTGCCGGGATTTCAAGCACTCCGTCGGGCATGGCCGACCCTTCCAACCCCTACCGCCTCCTCCGCCGAGGGGAGGACCAGGTGAACCACGACAGCCCCATCAGCCGGAGGAAGGGGGAGGAGGAGCTTTCCCGCGCGTTGACAGGGAGGTCAACGTCATCTTCGGTGGACATGGGTCGCAGGAGAACAAAAGACAACAAAAGCTCAACGACCGCCAGATACTGGTGGCGACCACCGGCCCTCCCGCCCCATACCGGTGGTCGGAGCACCCGATCACTTTCACTCGGGAGGATCAATGGCTCAACTTTGACCATCCAGGCAAATACCCGCTCCTCGTCGATCCGGTGATCCGAGAGAGCCGGGTAAAGAAGGTGCTAGTGGACGGGGGGAGCAGCATCAACGTCACCTTCCCCCGTACGCTCCAAGGCTTGGGAGTTCACCTCAAAGAGCTCCACGAGTCAGACACTCCTTTCTTCGGCATCGTGCCGACGGAAGGGGAATACCCGCTGGGCCACATCTACATGCCGGTCACCTTCGGGACTCCGGATAACTACAGAACCGAGTTCCTGAGGTTCGAGGTGGCGAACTTCGATTGCGGGTACAACGCCATCATTGGAAGGCCGGGGCTAGCCAAATTCATGGCCATCCCGCACTATACCTACATGATACTGAAGATGCCAGGGCCGCAAGGAATCATAACTGTGTGCGCCGACTTCCAAGGCGCCGCAGAATGTTTCCGAGTGGCCATTCAAGCAGCCCTCACCACCAAGCCGTCGACAGTTCCTTCTACACCGGCGAACTCTAAGCCTGAGGAAGACCTCGCCGTGCCGGCAAACGAAGCTCAGGCCGCGACCTCTATGCGGCCGACTGAAGAAACCAAGCGAATCAACCTGGGGTTTGCTGATGAGCGCAAGACGGCCATCATCAGCTCCAGTTTGAATGACAAATAGGAAAGCACGCTCGTCCAGTTCCTGCAAGATAACCGAGACGTATTCGCATGGCAACCTGCGGATATGCCGGGAGTCCCGAGGGAGTTGGCCGAGCACAAATTGAAAGTCTATCCTCAGGCGAGGCCGATCCGACAAAAGCTGCGTCGTTTCACGCCCGACAAGAGAGAGGCCATTCGTGCCGAGTTAGCTCGCTTGGTCGCGGCTGGATTCATTAGAGAAGTATTACACCCCGAGTGGTTAGCCAACCCTGTTCTAGTACTCAAAAAGAATAAAGTGGATTGGCGCATGTGCGTCGACTATACTGATCTCAACAAACACTGTCCGAAGGATCCCTTCGGGCTCCCGAGGATAGATCAGGTGGTGGATTCCACCGCTGGGTGTTCTGTGCTGTCTTTCTTAGATTGCTATTCCGGATACCATCAGATTAGTTTGGCAAAAGAAGACGAGGAAAAAACGGCGTTCATCACCCCGTTTGGTGCTTTCTGTTATACCTCCATGCCGTTCGGCCTCAAAAACGCTGGAGCGACTTATCAGAGAGCCATTCAAACATGCTTAGCCGATCACTAGGGCAAGCGTGTGGAGGCTTACGTAGACGACGTGGTGATCAAAACGGAGAATCCGGAAGACTTCATCGAAGACTTACAGCTGGTTTTCAACAGCCTGAGAAGATATAGATGGAAGCTCAATCCTGAAAAATGTGTTTTCGGGGTACCAGCAGGAAAGTTACTCGGATTTATTGTCAGCCACCGGGGAATTGAAGCTAATCCAGATAAGATTGAAGCTATCATGAAGATGGAAGCTCCTCGGTCACAAAAAAGGTTCAGCGACTCACTGGATGTATGGCAGCCCTGAGCAGATTCATATCCAGGCTGGGAGAAAAAGGTCTGCCATTCTATAAACTACTCAAGAAGGTGGATAAGTTTCAATGGACTTCAGAAGCACAAGAAGCTCTGGACGCACTGAAGAAATTCGTGACAACACCACCAGTACTAAAACCACCCCGGCGAGTTACGCCGACTCAACCGGCTGAAAATTTGCTGCTATATATCTCTTGCACGACTCACGTGGTAAGCACTGCGTTGGTAGTCGAGCGAGTGGAAGAAGGGCATGCCTACCCGGTACAACATCCTGTCTACTTCATCAGTGAGGTTCTAGGCCCATCGAAGAAAAAGTATCCTCAAGTTCAGAAGCTATTATATGCAGTACTTCTAACTGCCCGCAAGCTGCGCCACTACTTTGACGATCACAAAGTCATAGTAGTTACTGGTTTTCCAATAGGGGACATTCTTCACAACAAGGAAGCCATTGGCCGAATAGCCAAGTGGGCTTGCGAGTTGGGGTCCCATGATATCGAGTTCCGACCTCGCACAGCCATCAAAACTCAAGCACTGGTTGATTTCGTATCAGAGTGGACAGAACAGCAAGTACCGGATAATCCAGAAACCGCAGAAGTATGGCGAATGTATTTTGATGGCTCGCTGAAGCTGCAAGGAGCAGGAGCAGGGATTCTCTTCACCGCACCTGGAGGCGAACACCTCAAATATGCTCTCCAGCTGCTATTCCCGGCCTCTAACAACGCAGCCGAGTATGAAGCTTTGATACACGGATTAAACATCGCCATATCACTGGGTGTCAGGAGACTGATGGTGTATGGAGATTCTCTGGTAGTCATCAGTCAGATAAACAAGGAATGGGATTGTTCAAGTGATTCAATGGGAAAATACTGTGCCGTCGTCCGAAAGCTAGAAGATAAATTCGAGGGTCTGGAGTTTCATCATATAGAAAGAGATCGGAACACGGCGGCCGATGTGCTGTCCAAGCTCGGATCCGGTCGGACTCAGGTCCCGCCCGGAATCTTTGTGCAAGAAATTCTCCAGCCAAGCATCTCGACGGATCAAATAGAAGAGTGCAACATCATAGATCAACCTGAGTCAGACTCTGATGACTGGAGGCAACCGATTATTAAGTATATAAAGAATGAAGAAGAACCAGGTGACAAGAACTCGGCAGAGCGCATTGCCAGACAATCAGCTCACTATACACTCATTGGGGAGGTATTATACAGGAGGGGCGCATCAGGCGTCCTCATGAAGTGCGTTCTCCCGTCCACCGGGAAGCAACTTCTGGAGGAAGTCCATGCAGGGCAGTGTGGAGTACATGCAGCATCCAGAACACTAGTCGGGAAGGTTTTCAGGTCAGGATTCTATTGGCCGACGGCGAAGAATGATGCAGCCGAGTTAGTTCAGAGATGCGGAGCTTGCCAATACCTGTCAAAGCAACAGCACATGCCAGCACAGCAGCTACAGACCATACCAGTAACTTGGCCTTTCGCATGCTGGGGATTGGATATGATTGGACCTTTCAAGAAAGCTCAAGGAGGATACACCCATGTATTGGTGGCAATCGACAAATTCACTAAATGGATAGAGTTCCAGCCCATTGCCTCTTTAACCTCTGCTAAAGCCATGGAATTCATACAAAGCATAATATTCAGATTCGGGATACCAAACAGTATCATCACTGACTTGGGATCCAACTTCACCAGTCCAGAATTCTTTGACTTCTGCGAGCAAAGGAGCATTCAGATCAAGTACGCATCTGTAGCCCATCCGAGAGCCAACGGGCAGGTTGAACGAGCCAACGAAATGATATTGGAGGCACTCAGGAAAAGGGTCTTTGATAAAAACGAAAAATTCGCAGGAAAATGGATAAGAGAATTGCCTTATGTTGTTTGGAGCTTGAGAACCCAACCTAGCCGGGCCCTGCATGGAAACACTCCTTTCTTCATGGTCTATGGGTCGGAGGCAGTGCTACCTGCTGATCTCAAGTTTGGGGCGCCAAGATTGATCTTCGAAAGCATAGCAGAAGCCGAAGCCACCAGGCTGGAGGATATTGATGTACTTGAGGAAGAACGACTGAATGCAGTAATCCAATCAGCACGATACCAGCAGACTCTAAGGCGCTACCACGACAAGGCTGTGCGGCAACGTTTCTTTTCGATGGGAGACCTCGTCCTCCGCCGAATTCTAACGGGAGAGGGACGGCACAAGTTATCACCCTTATGGGAAGGGCCTTTCATAGTAGCAGAGGTCACTCGGCCCGGATCATATCGCCTCACCCAGATGGATGGCACAGAAGTTGGGAACTCCTGGAACATAGAGCACCTCCGAAAGTTTTACCCCTAGCTGTATTTCAAAACAGCCGGGGCGACCATGTATTCTGTATAATGGAAATACGTCATCAATAAAGAGAGATTTCGAAGATACTTGGCTCATTTATGATTGACTTGCATTCTTACTTAACTCGGGGTGACCACTATGCCCTACAAACGGAGCAATCGACTTAAGTCGGCAACGACTTAAGGCGGTGCAACATGCTCACGCTTACTTAACTCAGGGTGACCACTATGCCCTACAAACGGAGCAATCGACTTAAGTCGGCAACGACTTAAGGCGGTGCAACATGCTCACGCTTACTTAACTCAGGGTGACCACTATGCCCTACAAACGGAGCAATCGACTTAAGTCGGCAACGACTTAAGGCGGTGCAACATGCTCACGCTTACTTAACTCAGGGTGACCACTATGCCCTACAAACGGAGCAATCGACTTAAGTCGGCAACGACTTAAGGCGGTGCAACATGCTCACGCTTACTTTACCTAGGGGGACCACTATACCCTACTAACGGAGTTATCGGCTAAAAAGTCATTGACGGCTTAAACCGGTATAGCATACTCGCGCTTATGCAGTTCAGGGGATGATTTCCATATCCCACAAACAAACTTCATAATCATCATGTAGCGTTACCACAAATTCGAAATTCGGATACAATAAGAAAGTGATGATGTCATTCGAATGATAAGCCGATAACCTCTAACGAGTACTTGATCATGCTAACTGCGCGCTCAGAGCACGCGAACTGTTTCTTTATTTTCCAATGTCTTTCTCAGGAACGACTGACGAAGAAGGGCGATTCGAGGAATCAGGGGCAGCATTCACATCGACTCTTATATCTTCAGGGACAACCACGCCGGGTCTTCTCATCAAGATTCGTCCCGCCCGAATGGCCTTGTCCAGGGCCTTATCGCGCTGAGCTTTGAAAGTGACAGCAGCTTCTTCGGCAACTTTAACAGCCTGCTGAGCAGTTTCTAACTCCTGAGCAATGGATTTCTTAGAAGCTCGGAGTCCCTTGACGGTGGCATCCTTTGCTGATAGCAACTGTGTAAGGCGGGTCACTTCGTCCGAGGATTCTTGCAGCTGACGACGATGATTGTCCAGCTCTTCCATCGTAAAACGGTGGCTCCTCTCCAAGATGGTCAGCGAGTTGCTGGAATCTCGGTACAATCTGTCCAGGTTGTCGCGAGAAGCAGCAAGGATGCGTTTTTCTTCCTACAAGCAAAAATCAATTCATTCAGAATCCAAGAGCATGATGAGGCGAAGCACGGTCTCGTAAGTTACCTTTTCAGAGTCAAGCTGAGCATGAAGAGAAGAACTCAGAGCGTTGGCATCATCCAAAGCCGCAGAGACCTGACTCAACTCGATCTGACTCTGAGAATACTTCTCCTCGAAGTCAGCGCATCGTCGAGCCATTTCAGCTTGATCTTGGGAATGTTTTTCTTCAAGAACCGTGATCTGCCGAGTCATCCCTATCAAGAGGTATTCAAACAAAATTAGGTCAGAAGGTAAAACAATCCACGGACAAGAACAAAGAAGAAGAAGAAAGGACACTAACCAGCATTAGCTGCCTCCAACTCGGATACACGACCCCGAAACAACACCGGATTCCAACGCTCAAGAGATGAAGCCACTTCCGGGATGGAAGCACCCTGCGACTTCAGCTGGCTGGCCATTCCATCCACCAAAGCCTGATAAGAAGAGCAGATGAGCATAATGGCAACAATTCATGCAACATAAAGATCAAACTAAAAGCACAACACAGCACCTGGAGGTTGGAAAAGAACGAAGGGATCCCCAAGTCAGGAGAAATCAGCTGATAACCAGGTGCCAGACCACCACCCGAAGCAGCTTGCAGCAGACCAGCAGGAACAAGCTCAGTACATTCAACAGAGCCTAACGCCAGACCAGTGGGGATGCTGCCCTCTAAAGCGACCCCCTGATCCGGAGTTTGAGCCACCACCATGCCGCCAGAGTGTGGAGGTGAACCCACATGAACATCCATGGAAGTACAGGAAGGAGACCTCGCTCGGACACCCTCGGGGGCTGGGTCAAGGTTGGCACTGCCCACTTGAGCCGGGTCATCTCCGGCAACACCCTCGGGGGCTGGGTAGTGGCTTACACTCCTCACCCGAGCTAAGTCTTCCCCGGCGACATCCTCGGGGGCTGGGCGCGTGTCAGCACTATTCAAGGGGTCCAAGCTCTCCGCCGTGACCACCTCTAAGGTTGACGGGCCTTCAGCTACTTCCATGGGATCAGGACGATCCAAGTCAGCATCCCGACCCTCGAGATCATGCTCTAAGGTCGACGAGGCACGGCTGCACAAGTTTCTGTTGCATCAGCATCCGCAGGTTCCAACAACAAGTTCTCAGGGACCATATCCTCTAGAGCTTGATCAAAATTGGCCATGGACAGTTCTTGCAGACCAATAAGGGAAGGCCGAGGCCGCGGAGAAGGAAAGGAGCGTAAACTACTGACTCGTGGGTATCTTCGGTTGGGACAGTAGTCCCGTGGCAAACCCGCCAAGAACAGAATTCCCGCGGAGGAAGAACCCCGATGGAGACAAGACGGAGGAGCTCAGCTTCGGAAATAACAGACATATGGTTACCTGCGAAGGGTAACTGACTGTTGGGGTCGATGGCGGGGATCACTGCGGCAGACGAGTTCGCAGTCTTCCTCTTGGGCGCCATCTTGCTTCTCGCTGGCAAACAGAGTAGGAGGCGAGTGGCGGAGAAGATTCAGATGCGGAAATGCAAGAACTAGGGCACGAAAAGCAAAGGCGGCTAAAAGCGCGACTCTTAAGGGATATTCCTGAACCAGATACCCTTTCAAAAAGTGCCCAGTCATCACCCGGCAGTTATTTCCGAAATCCCAGCATGCCACGTGGATATCCGACAGTTATTTCCAAGAAAGCCGACGTGCCACTTCATCACTCGGTTATTATCCTCAAAGTAACTCGTGAAGCTGGCTATCACTCGGCGTTGCCTCTAAAACGCCGACCACGTGTTCAATCGCTCGGCGTTGCCTCTAAAATGCCGACGCCGACCTCCAATCGCTCGGCGTGTCCTCTAACACGCCGACCACGTGTTCAATCGCTCGGCATTACCTCTAAAATGCCGACGCCGACCTCCAATCACTCGGCGTGCCCTCTAACACGCCAACCACGTGTTCAATCGCTCAGCACTACTTCTAAAATGCCGACGCCGACCTTCAATCACTCGGCGTTGTTTCTAAAACGCCGACTTCGTGTCCAAATCGCTCAGCATTACTTCTAAAATGCCGGTGTCGACATTTAAACACTCGGCGTTGCCTCTAAAACGCCAGGCTCGTGTTCTGTCGCTCGGCATTACTTCTAAAGTGCCGATGCCGACCTTCTATCATTCGGCATTGCCTCTAAAACGCTGGTCTTGTGTTCGATTGCTTGGTGTTACTCTTAAAACGCTGATATCAACCTTCACATCGCTCGGCGTTGTTTCTACTATATCAAAAGAATCAGTTCAACATTCAGGAAAAGCAACGACGAGTCATCGAAAAAGGAGGGTCAACGACAGTTCTTGATTAAAGGGAAGTTAATGAGTTTACAAACCAACTCTTCGCGAGTTGGTGCTTCCCTACTTCTACTCTACATTACTACTACTACTAAACTACACTATACTACTCTACATTACTACTACTACTAAACTACACTAATTACTACTACATTATTCTAACTATACTAATATCTAAAAGACCAGTGGCGTTTAGCCACTGGCCCTGCCGCCGCTGCCCTTGCCGCCGCTGCCTCCGGTGCTGCCCACGCTGCTGCCGCCCTTGGTGCCGTCCTTGCCGCCGCTGCCTCCGCCGCCGTTGCCGCCACCACCGTCGTCGTCATCCTCGCCCTCACCGCCGTCCGAGTCCTCCTCGTCCGAGGAGAACTCGGACTCATCCGAGCCCTCGAGCCCGGAGCGCTCGACGGCCCGGATGTACGTCCAGACCTCCGCCGCAAGCCCCTGGGAGTCGTTTGAGTCATCAGACGACTCGCGCAGGGGGATGGGAGCCGGAGACCCCTCGGACTCAGAGGAGAACTCCTCCTCTGAGTATTCCGAATCACCAAACTCCTCCGATGGAGGAGTCGGCTCACGCTTGCGCTTGTTGTTCTTGCCCATGGTGGAAGCAGACAGAAGGGAGGAGAAGAAGGCAGTAAAGAGCAGCGAAGAGATGTGAAAAAACCAGAGAAGCAAAGGGGTTATTTATAGAGGAGAAAGGCAACCGCTCACTTCCAACCGCGGTCACTGAACAGTCGAAAGGCATTCAATAAGCACTCCCACCCATCCAAAGACACGTCGGACGGCGGACGCCGTTTCATGCAACACTACACCCATTGGGACTCCAGCCAACAGTGCAAAGGATATGATTACACCAGCCGTCCCATCGCATTACCACTCAGAAGCAGTCGGCTAAAGCACTCAGCGTACCAAACCGTCCCTTGCCCACACCCATTGGGGGGGACGCCCAGGAATTATCAGCATATTTCTCAAAACGGAGAATCCGGAAGACTTCATCGAAGACTTACAGCTGGTTTTCAACAGCCTGAGAAGATATAGATGGAAGCTCAATCCTGAAAAATGTGTTTTCGGGGTACCAGCAGGAAAGTTACTCGGATTTATTGTCAGCCACCGGGGAATTGAAGCTAATCCAGATAAGATTGAAGCTATCATGAAGATGGAAGCTCCTCGGTCGCAAAAAAAGGTGCAGCGACTCACTGGATGTATGGCAGCCCTGAGCAGATTCATATCCAGGCTGGGAGAAAAAGGTCTGCCATTCTATAAACTACTCAAGAAGGTGGATAAGTTTCAATGGACTTCAGAAGCACAAGAAGCTCTGGACGCACTGAAGAAATTCCTGACAACACCACCAGTACTAAAACCACCCCGGCGAGTTACGCCGACTCAACCGGCTGAAAATTTGCTGCTATATATCTCTTGCACGACTCACGTGGTAAGCACTGCGTTGGTAGTCGAGCGAGTGGAAGAAGGGCATGCCTACCCGGTACAACATCCTGTCTACTTCATCAGTGAGGTTCTAGGCCCATCGAAGAAAAAGTATCCTCAAGTTCAGAAGCTATTATATGCAGTACTTCTAACTGCCCGCAAGCTGCGCCACTACTTTGACGATCACAAAGTCATAGTAGTTACTGGTTTTCCATTAGGGGACATTCTTCACAACAAGGAAGCCATTGGCCGAATAGCCAAGTGGGCTTGCGAGTTGGGGTCCCATGATATCGAGTTCCGACCTCGCACAGCCATCAAAACTCAAGCACTGGTTGATTTCGTATCAGAGTGGACAGAACAGCAAGTACCGGATAATCCAGAAACCGCAGAAGTATGGCGAATGTATTTTGATGGCTCGCTGAAGCTGCAAGGAGCAGGAGCAGGGATTCTCTTCACCGCACCTGGAGGCGAACACCTCAAATATGCTCTCCAGCTGCTATTCCCGGCCTCTAACAACGCAGCCGAGTATGAAGCTTTGATACACGGATTAAACATCGCCATATCACTGGGTGTCAAGAGACTGATGGTGTATGGAGATTCTCTGGTAGTCATCAGTCAGATAAACAAGGAATGGGATTGTTCAAGTGATTCAATGGGAAAATACTGCGCCGTCGTCCGAAAGATAGAAGATAAATTCGAGGGTCTGGAGTTTCATCATATAGAAAGAGATCGGAACACGGCGGCCGATGTACTGTCCAAGCTCGGATCCGGTCGGACTCAGGTCCCGCCCGGAATCTTTGTGCAAGAAATTCTCCAGCCGAGCATCTCGACGGATCAAATAGAAGAGTGCAACATCATAGATCAACCTGAGTCAGACTCTGATGACTGGAGGCAACCGATTATTAAGTATATAAAGAATGAAGAAGAACCAGGTGACAAGAACTCGGCAGAGCGCATTGCCAGACAATCAGCTCACTATACACTCATTGGGGAGGTATTATACAGGAGGGGCGCATCAGGCGTCCTCATGAAGTGCGTTCTCCCGTCCACCGGGAAGCAACTTCTGGAGGAAGTCCATGCAGGGCAGTGTGGAGTACATGCAGCATCCAGAACACTAGTCGGGAAGGTTTTCAGGTCAGGATTCTATTGGCCGACGGCGAAGAATGATGCAGCCGAGTTAGTTCAGAGATGCGGAGCTTGCCAATACCTGTCAAAGCAACAGCACATGCCAGCACAGCAGCTACAGACCATACTAGTAACTTGGCCTTTCGCATGCTGGGGATTGGATATGATTGGACCTTTCAAGAAAGCTCAAGGAGGATACACCCATGTATTGGTGGCAATCGACAAATTCACTAAATGGATAGAGTTCCAGCCCATTGCCTCTTTAACCTCTGCTAAAGCCGTGGAATTCATACAAAGCATAATATTCAGATTCGGGATACCAAACAGTATCATCACTGACTTGGGATCCAACTTCACCAGTTCAGAATTCTTTGACTTCTGCGAGCAAAGGAGCATTCAGATCAAGTACGCATCTGTAGCCCATCCGAGAGCCAACGGGCAGGTTGAACGAGCCAACGGAATGATATTGAAGGCACTCAGGAAAAGGGTCTTTGATAAAAACGAAAAATTCGCAGGAAAATGGATAAGAGAATTGCCTTATGTTGTTTGGAGCTTGAGAACCCAACCTAGCCGGGCCCTGCATGGAAACACTCCTTTCTTCATGGTCTATGGGTCGGAGGCAGTGCTATCTGCTGATCTCAAGTTTGGGGCGCCAAGATTGATCTTCGAAAGCATAGCAGAAGCCGAAGCCACCAGGCTGGAGGATATTGATGTACTTGAGGAAGAACGACTGAATGCAGTAATCCAATCAGCACGATACCAGCAGACTCTAAGGCGCTACCACGACAAGGCTGTGCGGCAACGTTTCTTTTCGATGGGAGACCTCGTCCTCCGCCGAATTCTAACGGGAGAGGGACGGCACAAGTTATCACCCTTATGGGAAGGGCCTTTCATAGTAGCAGAGGTCACTCGGCCCGGATCATATCGCCTCACCCAGATGGATGGCACAGAAGTTGGGAACTCCTGGAACATAGAGCACCTCCGAAAGTTTTACCCCTAGCTGTATTTCAAAACAGCCGGGGCGACCATGTATTCTGTATAATGGAAATACGTCATCAATAAAGAGAGATTTCGAAGATACTTGGCTCATTTATGATTGACTTGCATTCTTACTTAACTCGGGGTGACCACTATGCCCTACAAACGGAGCAATCGACTTAAGTCGGCAACGACTTAAGGCGGTGCAACATGCTCACGCTTACTTAACTCAGGGTGACCACTATGCCCTACAAACGGAGCAATCGACTTAAGTCGGCAACGACTTAAGGCGGTGCAACATGCTCACGCTTACTTAACTCAGGGTGACCACTATGCCCTACAAACGGAGCAATCGACTTAAGTCGGCAACGACTTAAGGCGGTGCAACATGCTCACGCTTACTTAACTCGGGGTGACCACTATGCCCTACAAACGGAGCAATCGACTTAAGTCGGCAACGACTTAAGGCGGTGCAACATGCTCACGCTTACTTTACCTAGGGGGACCACTATACCCTACTAACGGAGTTATCGGCTAAAAGTCATTGACGGCTTAAACCAATATAGCATACTCGCGCTTATGCAGTTCAGGGGATGATTTCCATATCCCACAAACAAACTTCATAATCATCATGTAGCGTTACCACAAATTCGAAATTCGGATACAATAAGAAAGTGATGATGTCATTCGAATGATAAGCCGATAACCTCTAACGAGTACTTGATCATGCTAACTACGCGCTCAGAGCACGCGAACTGTTTCTTTATTTTCCAATGTCTTTCTCAGGAACGACTGACGAAGAAGGGCGATTCGAGGAATCAGGAGCAGCATTCACATCGGCTCTTATATCTTCAGGGACAACCACGCCGGGTCTTCTCATCAAGATTCGTCCCGCCCGAATGGCCTTGTCCAGGCCTTATCGCGCTGAGCTTTGAAAGTGACAGCAGCTTCTTCGGCAACTTTAACAGCCTGCTGAGCAGCTTCTAACTCCTGAGCAATGGATTTCTTAGAAGCTCGGAGTCCCTTGACGGTGGCATCCTTTGCTGATAGCAACTGTGTGAGGCGGGTCACTTCGTCCGAGGATTCTTGCAGCTGACGACGCTGATTGTCCAGCTCTTCCATCGTAAAATGGTGGCTCCTCTCCAAGATGGTCAGCGAGTTGCTGGAATCTCGGTACAATCTGTCCAGGTTGTCGCGAGAAGCAGCAAGGATGCGTTTTTCTTCCTACAAGCAAAAATCAATTCATTCAGAATCCAAGAGCATGATGAGGCGAAGCACGGTCTCGTAAGTTACCTTTTCAGAGTCAAGCTGAGCATGAAGAGAAGAACTCAGAGCGTTGGCATCATCCAAAGCCGCAGAGACCTGACTCAACTCGATCTGACTCTAAGAATACTTCTCCTCGAAGTCAGCGCATCGTCGAGCCATTTCAGCTTGATCTTGGGAATGTTTTTCTTCAAGAACCGTGATCTGCCGAGTCATCCCTATCAAGAGGTATTCAAACAAAATGAGGTCAGAAGGTAAAACAATCCACGGACAAGAACAAAGAAGAAGAAGAAAGGACACTAACCAGCATTAGTTGCCTCCAACTCGGATACACGACCCCGAAGCAACACCGGATTCCAACGCTCAAGAGATGAAGCCACTTCCGGGATGGAAGCACCCTGCGACTTCAGCTGGCTGGCCATTCCATCCACCAAAGCCTGATAAGAAGAGCAGATGAGCATAATGGCAACAATTCATGCAACATAAAGATCAAACTAAAAGCACAGCACAACACCTGGAGGTTGGAAAAGAGCGAAGGGATCCCCAAGTCAGGAGAAATTAGCTGATAACCAGGTGCCAGACCACCACCCGAAGCAGCTTGCAG
Source organism: Zea mays (assembly GCF_902167145.1). Lineage (NCBI taxonomy): Eukaryota > Viridiplantae > Streptophyta > Magnoliopsida > Poales > Poaceae > Zea > Zea mays. The sequence continues at coordinate 148,359,335 of NC_050099.1, forward strand.
CAGACCAGCAGGAACGAGCTCAGTACATTCAACAGAGCCTAACGCCAGACCAGTGGGGATGCTGCCCTCTAAAGCGACCCCCCTGATCCGGAGTTTGAGCCACCACCATGCCGCCAGAGTGTGGAGGTGAACCCACATGAACATCCATGGAAGTGCAGGAAGGAGACCTCGCTCGGACACCCTCGGGGGCTGGGTCAAGGTTGGCACTGCCCACTTGAGCCGGGTCATCCCCGGCAACACCCTCGGGGGCTGGGTAGTGGCTTACACTCCTCACCCGAGCTAAGTCTTCCCCGGCGACATCCTCGGGGGCTGGGCGCGTGTCAGCACTATTCAAGGGGTCCAAGCTCTCCGTCGTGACCACCTCTAAGGTTGACGGGCCTTCAGCTACTTCCATGGGATCAGGACGATCCAAGTCAGCATCCCGACCCTCGAGATCATGCTCTAAGGTCGACGAGGCACGGGATGACCTCAACCCAGCATCTGGCACGACTGCACAAGTTTCTGTTGCATCAGCATCCGCAGGTTCCAACAACAAGTTCTCAGGGACCATATCCTCTAGAGCTTGATCAAAATTGGCCATGGACAGTTCTTGCAGACCAATAAGGGCAGACAAGGCAGGAGAAGGAACTCCACTACTTCCACCGCTAGCGACGAACTGCCGACTGTTTTTCCGAGTTAATGGAGTTTCATTTTCTTCCTCCTCATCTTCCACAGTAACAGCACAAACAGCATCCTCATTGGGGTCAGCAGCAGGCGGAGCACAACCATTGGGATCAATGTCAGCAAGGCCAGTTGCAGTCATTTCTTCGGCAGCAGGAGCTAAGGTACTGGCGTCCTCGTCAAAGCTGGATACTCTCCGAAGGCGTCTTCTCTTCTTCTTCTGCTCATCAGCAGAAGGCTCAGGATGGCTAGTTCGACTAGGGCGCCTCGGGCGAGTACTGACAGGTTTCGGGACCTCCAAGGTTGTATCAACCTCTGGAAGGGGCACCACTGCCAACGTACCATCAGGAGCAGCATCAGATGAATCCTCAGCTAGCAGATCAAGCATATCATTTATGTCTGCATCACTAGGGTTCAGGGGCACTTCAAAATAAATCTGCCGTTCATCATCAGGTATCTCCGCGAGCGAAGCAACCAAAGTACGGACCTCTTCAGCAGAAGGTCGCACTCTAAGACCCAAATTGCTATCAGTCACGGGCGGATTGGACACAAAGAGGGTAAAAGCTTTGGGAGAAGGTAGATTCCAGGCCGAGTATGCCACTGGAGCACCAACGTTTGAGACTTTACCCCTGAGGATCATCTCAAGTCGGCTTACCAAGTCAACAGAGGGAATTCTCTTATTGGTAACTCGGGTTGAGTCGGCCAGCCCTCGATAAAGATATGCCGGATAAGCCCTGTCTTTCAGCGGCTGAATGTTCTTGAAAACAAAATCCGTGACCACAGCTTCAGCAGTCAGACCTCTCTCTTTCAGTAATCCGACTTCAGTAAGCAACACGCCTGCCTCGGCCACCTCTTGATCCGTGGGAAACTCAGTCCAACTTGGAGTACGAACGTCTGGCTGTCTTCCTGACCGGGAGGGGAGAGAATTTCCATAGTTATCAACTATAAACCACTCCAGACGCCAACCTTTAATGCTGTCTTTGAGGGGTATCTCGAGATACTCGGTCTTCCGCCCACGACGCATCTCCAAACTGGCAGTGATACAGATACTTCCATAAGCCAAAATGCGGCAGCACGCCGAGATAAGCTTCGCAAAGGTGAACGAAAATGGAGATTCGGAGAATGGAATTAGGGTTCAAATGAGTCAGGTTGATGTGATAAAAATCGAGGAGGCCACGGAAAAAAGGAGATATGGGAAGGCCGAGGCCGCGGAGAAGGAAAGGAGCGTAAACTACTGACTCGTGGGTATCTTCGGTTGGGACAGTAGTCCCGTGGCAAACCCGCCAAGAACAGAGTTCCCGCAGAGGAAGAACCCCGATGGAGACAAGACGGAGGAGCTCAGCTTCGGAAATAACAGACATATGGTTACCTGCGAAGGGTAACTGACTGTTGGGGTCGATGGCGGGGATCACTGCGGCAGACGAGTTCGCAGTCTTCCTCTTGGGCGCCATCTTGCTTCTCGCTGGCAAACAGAGTAGGAGGCGAGTGGCGGAGAAGATTCAGATGCGGAAATGCAAGAACTAGGGCACGGAAAGCAAAGGCGGCTAAAAGCGCGACTCTTAAGGGATATTCCTGAACCAGATACCCTTTCAAAAAGTGCCCAGTCATCACCCGGCAGTTATTTCCGAAATCCCAGCATGCCACGTGGATATCCGACAGTTATTTCCAAGAAAGCCGACGTGCCACTTCATCACTCGGTTATTATCCTCAAAGTAACTCGTGAAGCTGGCTATCACTCGGCGTTGCCTCTAAAACGCCGACCACGTGTTCAATCGCTCGGCGTTGCCTCTAAAATGCCGACGCCGACCTCCAATCGCTCGGCGTGTCCTCTAACACGCCGACCACGTGTTCAATCGCTCGGCATTACCTCTAAAATGCCGACGCCGACCTCCAATCACTCGGCGTGCCCTCTAACACGCCAACCACGTGTTCAATCGCTCAGCACTACTTCTAAAATGCCGACGCCGACCTTCAATCACTCGGCGTTGTTTCTAAAACGCCGACTTCGTGTCCAAATCGCTCAGCATTACTTCTAAAATGCCGGTGTCGACATTTAAACACTCGGCGTTGCCTCTAAAACGCCAGGCTCGTGTTCTGTCGCTCGGCATTACTTCTATAGTGCCGATGCCGACCTTCTATCATTCGGCATTGCCTCTAAAACGCTGGTCTTGTGTTCGATTGCTTGGTGTTACTCTTAAAACGCTGATATCAACCTTCACATCGCTCGGCGTTGTTTCTACTATATCAAAAGAATCAGTTCAACATTCAGGAAAAGCAACGACGAGTCATCGAAAAAGGAGGGTCAACGACAGTTCTAGATTAAAGGGAAGTTAATGAGTTTACAAACCAACTCTTCGCGAGTTGGTGCTTCCCTACTTCTACTCTACATTACTACTACTACTAAACTACACTATACTACTCTACATTACTACTACTACTAAACTACACTAATTACTACTACATTATTCTAACTATACTAATATCTAAAAGACCAGTGGCGTTTAGCCACTGGCCCTGCCGCCGCTGCCCTTGCCGCCGCTGCCTCCGGTGCTGCCCACGCTGCTGCCGCCCTTGGTGCCGTCCTTGCCGCCGCTGCCTCCGCCGCCGTTGCCGCCATCACCGTCGCCGTCGCCACCGTCGTCGTCGTCGCCGTCGTCGTCGTCGTCATCCTCGCCCTCACCGCCGTCCGAGTCCTCCTCGTCCGAGGAGAACTCGGACTCATCCGAGCCCTCGAGCCCGGAGCGCTCGACGGCCCGGATGTACGTCCAGACCTCCGCCGCAAGCCCCTGGGAGTCGTCTGAGTCATCAGACGACTCGCGCAGGGGGATGGGAGCCGGAGACCCCTCGGACTCAGAGGAGAACTCCTCCTCTGAGTATTCCGAATCACCAAACTCCTCCGATGGAGGAGTCGGCTCACGCTTGCGCTTGTTGTTCTTGCCCATGGTGGAAGCAGACAGAAGGGAGGAGAAGAAGGCAGTAAAGAGCAGCGAAGAGATGTGAAAAAACCAGAGAAGCAAAGGGGTTATTTATAGAGGAGAAAGGCAACCGCTCACTTCCAACCGCGGTCACTGAACAGTCGCAAGGCATTCAATAAGCACTCCCACCCATCCAAAGACACGTCAGACGGCGGACGCCGTTTCATGCAACACTACACCCATTGGGACTCCAGTCAACAGTGCAAAGGATATGATTACACTAGCCGTCCCATCGCATTACCACTCAGAAGCAGTCGGCTAAAACACTCAGCGTACCAAACCGTCCCTTGCCCACACCCATTGGGGGGGGACGCCCAGGAATTATCAGTATATTTTTCAAAACTGTCACATCCGTGCAGGGCATGCAGTGAATACCTCAAGACAAAAATGAGATATCAGTAAGGATCAGAGGAAAGCCAAATATAGCCAGCAAGGCACAAGATATGGCCGACAGAAGTGACGTGAAGACTAGACAGAGAACGTCCGTCAAACGTCCAATCAATCGCAGAAGCAAATAAATTGCACTACCTAGCAAGATATGGATGGATTGCAAACTCGGCTGCTAAAGACAAAATGTACGCTGACCTCTGCAGCAAAATATTGATGACATAATGCTGACCTCCAAAGCATAATGCAAAATAGCTTCAGGCCAGTTTCCACAAGCAAAAGGAAGACCTTCGAATGGATTATCCTTAAAAAATCCATTTGAAGGTCGGGGGCTACACCCATTGGGTGCACCTTCGGTGCACCCCATGGAATATCATCCCAAACCGATATAGCGCCGACTTCTAAGGCGTGGAGCAAGATTGAAAAGACCAATCCTCAACCGAGATACAGGAGCGCAAATGGAGAAAACCTTTGGAAGAAGACCTTCGAGTAGGTTATCTTCTAAAATCTACTCAAAGGTCGGGGGCTACACCCATTGGGTGCACCTCCGGTGCACCCAATGAAGTCCAGAGTCTTACAATCCAAAATGCCGACCTCTAAGGCACAAGCACAAAACCAAACTTTGGTCGAACGAGTGATCAGAGCCAGAGAAGACAGCAGGAACTCATTTTTTGGACTTTGGATCTTTGAGTTGATTACCTCTAAATCAACCCAAAGATCGGGGGCTTGTGGGGGATAGATATCCCCTGGGTCCACTAAAGAAGTAAAAAGCCTCACGAAAGGCCCGAGGGCCCAATAATTCGTAAGGTCATTCTTTCGTGGGCCTAGGGAAAGACAACCAACAAAGAAAAGAAGACGTGAGACTGATTAGTGCAAACCCAGATGGCCCACAACGTCGAACGAATGAATCGCAACAGAGACCCGACTTTCCCGCGCTGAAGCCCCCATGCAACGGAGCTATGCGAGGATAAGTCGGCGAGGATTGTGTAGGGATAAACTCAAGAGGTTCACTATCTTTTAGCTACTTGTTGTTATCATATCACATGTACTGCCCCACGGTCGAGTATATAAGGCCTAGGGGGCACCCCTTCAGATCGATCGACCCTGCTCTACTTAGCCACCCACGTGAACTCTCTGCGCCCTCCATCCAGAGAGCCCACTTGTAACCACACTCAAGTACTCACCAGGACGTAGGGTGTTACGCACTTCTAAGCGGCCTGAACCTGTAAATCTTGTCCATTGTCCCTCGTGCGATCGGCACGAACCATTTTGCTACAGTCGTCGACACCGTCCTACTCCTAAAAACACCTTGAGGGGCAACCCCGGGTGTGCGGTCGGACCCAAAACACCGACACCATCCGCGCAGAAGTCGCCTAAGGGTGCAGCCGGACTAGCACAACAAGTGCGAAAAACCAAAGTCTACCGCGAAGACTATCCGTGCAGAAGTCGCCTAAGGGTGCAGCCGGACTAGCACAACAAGTGCGAAAAATCAAAGTCTACCGCGAAGACTATCCGTGCGGAAGTCGCCTAAGGGTGCAGCCGGACTAGCACAACAAGTGCGAAAAACCAAAGCCTACCGCGAAGACTATCCGTGCGGAAGTAGCCTAAGGGTGCAGCCGGACTAGCACAACAAAAGCAAAAACGACCACACCAAACTGTCCGCGCCAAGACCGACTATATGCGCACCAGTCCAGCATAACAAACACACCTGACCAAGTACATAATGCCTTCGCAAGCATAGCCAAATGTGCGGGGGCACACAACCTCATCATACAAGCCTTTACACATGTACAAGCGAGGGCACCACACTCTACATCGGCTCAACCTTAGGAATAATTCCCATCTCCCTATAGTTAAATAACATTATCCTAAGCTCCTCACCCGCAAAAAGACTTCGCAATTCCCCTTCACCTGTTTTCACGGCGGCTGGCAAGGACAACAGTTCCCGCCGGCCAGCCCTACTCACACGAAGCCGACCTCCCTCCGCCCCACTCACTCTACGCTTCGCAACCGCCCTTCGCCACCGGCGCCCGGTACTCGGACCAGGCACATCTTCTGTGTCCGCAGCGTGCGATGAAGCTTCCGCCGCGGCCACATCCAAGGCCGCAAAGTAGTCCAAGTCCTCCTCCGACGACTCCTCAGTCCACTCAACCGAGCTCCCAAAGTCAGCAAAATCAAAAAACTCAGACGTAGACCCGTCATATTCATTACCATCATCCACGGTCGAAGCCGCCAAAAAATCAATAGTGGCGGTTGCATGCGCAGGCCCAAAATCTTGAACCTGCGCAGCAACCAAAATTCAGCAACATATCCAAAATTCCCTAACTACCCACACCCACTATGCCACCTGCGAGGACCCAGCCGTCGCGGGAGCCTCCACTGTTGCCTCCGCCGCCACCGTCGTAGGATCCTCAGCCCTTGGCGCAGCGGCTGCGGGGGCATCAGGAGCGCCTTCAGCGGTCTCTGGGGTCGGGCCTCCGCCGGCCGCAGCAGCTGCGGGAACATCAGGAGCGCCTTCGGCAGTTTCCGGGGGCGGCTCCAGGGCGGCCTCGGACACGGCCTCCGCCAGGTTCGACTCCGGGTCAGGCAGCACGTTGTTCAACGCCCCGAAATCATCCACCCTCTCGCCACGCGCCGCCTAAGACACAACACACAAATTCAGCAAACCCACACATAGCCCACATCCAACAAACATCAAACAAAAGCCAAACGTTACCTGAGCCCTCGCCGTCTCGGCCCGCTCCCTGACCACCTCTCGACCGTGCGGACCCCACATCCGGTCGTAAATGGCTCCGGCGGATTCCTTCACTATAGGGTCCTCAACCTTGTAGATATCTCGTTCAAAATCCTCATCAGTTTGGTCGAAGACCTCAAAGTGCCGGCACCCTTCGCGAGAGAGCGCGTTCATCGCCCCCTCGCAGGTGACCAGGGAGGCATACGACATAAACCCCTCCACGATAGTGGGGAGTGCCTGCAACTCCTCCTGCACCCACTCCAGGCAGCGAAGTCCGGGCTCTCGGTCCGGCACTTCGAAGTCACCGGTCCACGCGCCCAGCTCATGGTATGAATCCATAAGCTGTTTGCACGTCCGCTCAGCCTCCACGCGCGTCGCGGCCTCGGTCCTCTCCACGCGGCTCTGCAGAGCGTTGAGCCGCTCCCCCAACTGCTCGGCGCGCTCCCTGGCAAGATTGCCCTCCGCCCGCACCAAATTGGCCTCCGCCAGCGCAGCCTGCGCCTTGGCGAGGGCCTCATTGGCCTCCCTCCTCTCCTTTACCAATCGGCGCCGGAGGTCAGTCTTCTCCCCCTCCAGCGCGGCCACCTTGTCCGCCAGCTTGCGGCACTTACTGTCGGCGGCCGATTTTTCCCGGACGGCGTCGGCATGTTGCGTCCGAAGTCTCTCGACTTCGGCAGACACAACCGCCGTGAGAGCCCCCGACGCCGCGCGGTCTGCGAAGTCAGCCGCCTGCAAAACACACGTAAGACCACGGCCCCAACAAAGCCGATAAAAAAAACCAAAGTCTAGCTCAACGTACCTGACTTAGTGCCTCCTTCATCTCCTTCAGCCGGCGGGACACAGCGCCCGCCTCGTCCCTGACAGCGGCGAGTGCCGGCATCTCGCCTCTGGCACTAAGCGCACCGCCCTTTGCCTTCGGCACTACGGCAGCCGCCGTGGTCGCCGCGGCAGGCGCAACAATAACAAGTTGGCCTTCGTACGACCCTGCGACGTATCAACAAACTTAAAAAAAAAACGAGCCAACGGCTTACCACCAAGATAGTCGTCCACACTAATATCGGTGGCAAAGTCGGCGACGCCCTTGCTCGGCGACGGCAACCCTCGGGCCGCCTTCACGACCTCCGGCACCCTGCTGGACGCCGGCACAGCCTTCGCAGGCCTGGAACCACCGGCGCCAGCCGCAGCCTCCGGCGCCTTGCTAGATGCAGGAACGACCGACTTCGCCGCCAGCGGCGGCTTGCCTCCACCGGGGGCAGCAGCCTTCGCAGCCCCTCGCTGCCTCTTCGGCCTGGCTTCATGAAGCCTGACAACCGCCTGGCGCTTCTGTGCAGCTCCCTGGCGATCCTTGTCCATCACTGCCGACACAACAGCAGCAATATTCTGCCCGTAAGGAAACACTTTCCATTCACGAACCATGCGAGATGTAAAAGAGTCTTCGCCGGCCGCGCGGGGGATAGGAACATTCCTAGGCCACCAACCCCCGGTAACCCTCAGCATCCGCGCCGAAGACTCCCGGAGCTCGGGCGAAGACATCCTCCCCCCCGGGGCCGCGCATGTCCTCATCAATTCTCTAGCAAAACCATCGGAAACCCCAAGTCCTCCCATAGCAGTACCTAGTTTCCTCTTCTTAGAGGATGGGGCGGCCGCCGGCGCAGGGTCGTCTCCAGACTCTACCACCGGCTTCTTCCCGCGGCGGTCCACATCGTCTTGGCCGGGATACCCGTTATACGGCAGTCGATTTAATTCAAAAACCCTGTTCAAACGGTCATTCGACCCGCGGATATCCTAGCTACGCTAGCCCTCTGTCCTCGGCACGTACCGACCAACGATCCGCACCGCCCCATCCTCCGCCTCACGCACAAAGGCGGCCGGATCACGGCTTTGCAGATCCAGCGCGAAGGCAGGACTTCGCACCAGCTTCCCACCATGGGAAGGCATCTGGCGAGGGCACACTTCGCCCAACGCCCAGCCATGAGCCAAGGGCCATACCCCGTACGCCACGAATTCTTCAACCAAATCGCGCCCACTGCTCAGGCCGGCGGCGCACCGAAGGGCCCCTTCGTCTGCATCCTCCTCCGCCACCTCAAAGGGCAGGTATGCTGAGTAAAAATGCGAGCACATCTCGGACACGGGGAGCCCCTCATGGTCTTCGACGGTACCCTCCGCGACGTAAAACCAAAACTCATTCCAATTGCCCCACTTGTTGCGGGCGCAAGGAACCAACTCGACTACCTCCATCATGGTCTTGCCGGTCTTCGGCGTAAACGTACAGGACCCAAACTGGGCAACTTCATCTCCAATCATCCTCTTCTGCCAGTGCAGGCAATAGTACTTCGCAAAGACTTCGACTGATGGCTGTCCGCCGTACGAAGTCGTCGCCCAAACATACTTCGACAGAGCCACCACGGCATTCGGAGTTAGCTGATGGATCTGAACGTTGAATCTGCGCAGCACTTCTCCAACAAATCGGTGCGCAGGCAGGCGGAGACCGACGGCGAAGAACGCCTCGAACACAACCAACTCTCCTTCCGGCTTGGGAACTTCCTCTGTCCCCGGGACGCGAGCAACTCCGCCGCCAAAGTAACCTAGCCGCTGCATATCTTGCACGTGGACCGACGACATCCGCGACACACCAAAATCCACCGTATCGCCGGTGCGCAACTCCTCCGCCACCAAAGTATTCGGCGTCTCCTCAGACGAGGCATCGGCCGGCGGCGAGGCGTCGGCCGGCGGCGTAGCGGCAGCAGAAGAAGAAGAGGTCGGCATCGCTACGTACCGTCGGCGGCGGCGGGCGGTTTGCTTCACTCGAGCCAGATCTCCGGTGAACAAGAGCAAGGAGGGCAGACGAGCAGCAAGACGGTGGAAAAGGCGGCTAGGGTTTTCACGGAGCGCGGAAAGTGGAGTTCAAAAAGCACCGACCCCCACCCCCTTTTATACACAGGGCGCGGCGCTTCGGGAAACCCGCAGTCCAACAGTACGGTGTCAATCAACGGTCATGTCAAAAACCCCCGCGGAACCACTTCGAGCGAGGGCAGCGTCTCCGCCATCTAGCGACGTCTTCGGCACTAGATGACTTTGTCGAACTGGTCCCTCGGAGGGCAAATGTTGGGGCGAAGGCAAAGACGCCACCCTTCGCTCGAGGCCTTCGCTGCAGTTGTTGGTCCGACGGAGATAAAACGGGCAGGGACACCCTTCGCTCGACACGACATCAGACGAAGGCCTGCGACGAGGTCATCCCACCGTGCGGCCTCGTCCAGCTCGGAGGTCCACGTGCGATCCGGCCCATTGTAACGGGCCCTGCGTGGCCGCTGCGTGTTACAGGCCTAATTTGTAAAGGCATTCCTGTAATTACAGTCTGTAACCCTGCTTTATGGGAATATTCTGGGGATAACCTAGGTGTCTGAGGGCACATGCGTCCTTAACACAAGACGCTGGGCGCTCAGATACCTATAAATACCCCCGCACAGTGCCCGTGAGAGGCCAGATTAACAGTGCTATTGCCATCTTGCGCGAGAACCCTGTTAACGTCCCTGTTCACCCTTGTTGGATCCCTTTGCAGCTGAGAGCAAGTTCCAACACCCGGCTTACCAAAACGGTGCTCGAAGGGCAGGTCGGCAGAAATATATTCATGTGTGTGGACGACATCGTCGTCGCCAGCAGAAGCAAGGAGGATCATCTTGCTGACCTCGCTGAAACGTTTGCGAACATGCGGGACGCACGTCTTCGCCTAAACCCCAAAAAGTGCGTCTTCGGCGTTCGCCAGGGAAAAATATTGGGCTACCTGGTGTCACACCGCGGAATCGAGGCCAACCCCACCAAAATTCAGGCCATCCTCAACATGACGCCCCCGCAATCAGCCAGAGACGTCCAGCGCCTGACAGGCAGATTGGCCGCCCTGAACAGATTCATCTCCAAGTCCGCAGAGCAAAGTCTCCCCTTCCTCAAAACTCTCCGCGGCGCAAAAGACTTCGCTTGGGGACCAGAGCAGGCAGCGGCCTTCGCCTCATTAAAACAGTACCTATCGAAATTAGCAGTCCTTACAAGCCCCGACTCTTCGCTACCCCTGTTGCTTTATGTTGCGGCTTCGCCGCATGCGGTCAGCGCGGCACTGGTTCAGGAGTAGACAGTAGAGGGCGTGATCAGGCAGTGTCCAGTCTATTACGTCTCCGAAGTGCTAACACCATCAAAATGTAATATGACGGAACTGGAAAAGATTGCCTATGCAGTTGTTATGACTTCGCGCAAATTGCGCCACTATTTTGAAGCATTCAAGGTCCGAGTCACCTCAGATAGGGGACTAGACGAATTGTTCAGAAACCCGGAGGCATCAGTCAGGATTGCCAAATGGGCGGCCGAACTCTCCGGCTACCACATCACTTTCGAGCCCAGGACAGCCATCAAGTCACAAGTTCTGGCAGACTTCGTCGTCGACTGGACTGGGCCAATAACATAGCCGGACCCGTCCGCAGAGAAGGTCTGGACAATCCACTGCGATGGCGCATGGTGCCATGCGGGGGCAGGCGCTGCTGCAGTCATCACCTCACCCGCCGGGGTCAAGCACAGATACGCGGCACGCCTCAGCTTCGCTCTGGAATCTGACAGATGCACAAACAACATAGCAGAATACGAAGCTGTCATCCTCGGCCTCCGCAAGCTAAGGGCTCTTGGTGTCACCACCTGCATTGTCAGAACAGACTCCAAAGTAGTCGCCGAGCAAGTCGAGAAAGACTACGCAGCAAAGGACCCCGCACTTATGCAATACCTCGCGGCCATCCGAAGTCTCGAGAGGCAATTCAAGGGATTCACCTTGCAGCATGTGGACCAGGCCAAGAATGAAGAAGCCGACGCATTGGCCAAGGCTGTCACCAGAGGCGAGTCCCTGCCCTCCGACGTATTCTACCATGTTATCGGCACGCCAGCCGTCCGGAGCCCCGAAGGGCTCCAAATAACCAATGATAGCGAGGGCCACCGCATAGTCAACCTTATTATGACCGAAGACTGGCGGGCACCAATAACCCTGTTTCTACAGGGGTACTACCACCCAACCCACATCAACGAGGCCAAGCGCCTCAAACATCGAAGCCGGGACTTCGCACTGATTGAGGGCCAGCTTTACAAGAAGGGGGTCAGTCAGCCAATGCTTAAATGTGTCATCGAGACTGAAGGCATCCAAATCCTGCGCGAAGTCCACAGCGGTACTTGCGGCTCTCACGCAGGGCCAAGGGCCCTAGCCGCAAAGGTGATCCGTCAAGGTTTCTACTGGCCCACAATGATCTGCGCCGCAAATCGGGTCACAAGGTCCTGCGAAGCCTGCCAGAAGTTTTCTCCTCGATCAGGCAGCCCTTCGCAATTCAAAAAACTAATCGCCCACACATGGCCTCTCCAGCGCTAGGGCCTGGACATTGTCGGGTCCCTGCCCACGGCTCAGGGGAACCTCAAGTTCACCTTCGTCGCTGTCGAGTATTTTACCAAATGGATCGAGGCGAGGGTTGTATCCACAATAATATCAAAGACTGCACAGAAATTCTTCTGGCAAAACATTGTTTGCCGCTTCGGAGTACCGTCCGAACTCACAGTTGACAACGGCAAGCAGTTTGACAACCAAGACTTCAAAGATTTCTGCTTCTCCATTGGCACCAAGCTTGCCTTCGCCTCAGTATACCACCCGCAGTCCAACGGAGTTGTGGAACGCGCCAATGGCAAAATTTTCATAGCTGTCAAGAAGATGCTCCTCGACGAGAAAAAGGGCAGGTGGGCCGATTTGTTACCTGAAGCGGTCTGGGCGCTAAACACGACTGAGTGCAGGGCGACTGGGTTCACCCCTTTCCGCCTTCTATATGGATCGGAGGCCATGACCCCGCAGGAAATAAAACATGGGTCCCCATGGACAGTCTCGTTAGCTGTCCCCGACGTGGACGAACCCACTTCGAAGGATCTCATCGATGGAGACCGCGTCTTCGCCCTACAGGCTCTAAATAAATACCAAGCCCAAACAAAAGCATGGCGCGACCATGCAGTCATCCCGAGGGAATTCAGCGAAGGGGACCTCGTACTCGTCCGAACAGCTCGGACAGAGTCTAGGGGCAAGCTGGAGCCCAAGTGGGAGGGCCCTTTCATTGTCAAGACGAAGGCATCCCCCAGCGCATACAGGCTCGCAACGCCAAACGACGAAGACTTGGAGCATTCCTGGAACATTGATAATCTCCACAAATTTTTTGTTTGACTCATCAGGGCCAGCTCGCCCTTGTAATTCGCAAAAACAATTTTATTCTGGCCCGCACTCTTTTCCTCCCGGGGGGTGAGGTTTTTAACGAGGCGGAGTCATGTAATATACAAGTGAAAAATCCCCCGCAAAAATCTACGTCGAAAAAAGACCGCGCCGACAGTCTTCGACATTCGACCAATACCAAGTCACCGCGAGGTCCAGCGCTAGCTACCCTCGCGTGCGACACTCCACACAAAAGTCGCCTAAGGGTGAAGCCGGACTAGCACAACAAGTGCGAAAAATCGAAGTCTTCCTCAAAAAGACTATCCGTGCAAAAGTCGCCTAAGGGTGCAGCCGGACTAGCATAACAAGTGCGAAAAATCGAAGTCTTCCTCAAAAAGACTATCCGTGCAAAAGTCGCCTAAGGGTGCAGCCGGACTAGCACAACAAGTGCGAAAAATCGATGTCTTCCTCAAAAAGACTATCCGTGCAAAAGTCGCCTAAGGGTGCAGCCGGACCAAGCACAACAAGTGCGAAAAATCGAAGTCTTCCTCAAAAAGACTACACCAAACTGTCCGCGCAAAGACCGACTACATGCGCGCCAGACCGACATAACAAATACACCAGACCAAGTGCGCAACACCTTTGTGAGCATAGCCAAATGTGCGAAGGCGCACAACCTCATCATACAAGCCATTACATATGTACAGCGAGGGCATCACACCTTACTTCGGTTCAACCTTCGGAATGATTCCCATCTCCCTATAGTTAAATAGCATTATCCTCAGCTCCTCACCCTCAAAAAGACTTCATAGCTCCCCCTCACCTACACTCACAACGGCCGGCGAGGACAACAATTCCTGCTTGCCAGCCCTGCCCACACGAAGTCGACCGCCGTCCGCCTCACTCACTCTACGCTTCGCAACCGCCCTTCGCCGCCTACGCCCAACACTTGGACCAGGCACAACTTCAGCACCCACAGCACGCGGCGAAGCCTCCGCCGCCGCCACATCCAAGGCTGCAAAGTAATCCAAGTCCTCATCTGACGACTCTTTCGTCCACTCAACCGAACTCCCAGAGTCACCAAAGTCAGAAAACTTAGACGGAGACTCATCCGATTCATTCCCAGCATCCACGGTCGAAGCCGCCAAAAAATTAGTAGTAGCGGTTGCGTGCGCAGGCCCAAAATCTTGAACCTGCGCAGCAACCAAGGTTCAGCAACACATACAAAATTCCCTAACTACCCACACCCACTAAGCCACCTGCGAAGACCCAGCCGCCGTGGGATCCTCCGCTGCCAGCTCCGTCGCCGTCTTCGGGGGATCCTCAGCCCTTGGCACAGCGGTTGGCGACGACCCACCACCGGCCGCAGTAGCTGTGGGGGCATCGAGGGAGCCTTCGACGGTTTCTGGGGGCGGCGCCGGGGCGCCCTCAGGCCCAGCCGCCACCGGATTCGACTCCGCCTCAGGCCGCGCGCTGTTCAAAGCCCCGAAGTCCTCCACTTTCTCGTCACGCGCCGCCTGACACACAGCACATAGATTCAGCAAGCCCACATATAACCCACATTCAACAACACTAAACAAAATTCAAACATTACCTGACCCCTCGCCGTGTCGGACCGCTCCCTGACCACCTCCCGACCGTGGGGGCCCCACATCCGGTCAAAGAGGGCTCCCGCGGATTCCTTCACCACAGGGTCCTCAACCTTGTAAATCTCGCGCTCGAAATCCTCATCAGATCGGTCAAAGACCTCATAGTGACGGCACCCTTCGCGGGACAGCGCGTTCATCGCCCCTTCGCAGGTGACCAGGGAGGCATAGGACATAAATCCCTCCACAATGGTCGGGAGCGCCAACAACTCCTCTTGCAGCCACTCGAGGCAGCGAAGGCCTGACTCTCGGTCAGGCACTTCGAAGTCAGCGGTCCGCGCGCCCAGCTCGTGGTATGAGTCCATAAGCTGCTTGCGCGTCCGCTCAACTTCCGAGCTCGTAGAAGCCTCGGCCCTCTCCATGCGGGCCTGCAGAGCGTTGAACCGCTCCTCCCATTCCTCGGCGCGTTGCCTGGTGAGGCTACCCTCCACCCGCGCCACATTGGCTTCCGCCTGCGCAGACTGCGCCTTGGTGAGGGCCTGATTAGCTTCCCTCCTCTCCTCCGCCAGCTGATGTCGGAGCTCAGTCCTCTCGCCCTCCAGCGCGGCCACCTTCTCCGCCAGTTTGCGGCACTTGCTATCGGCGGCCGACTTTTCCCGGACGGCCTCAGCATGCTGCGCCCGAAGTCTCTCGACTTCGGTAGACACAACTGCCGTCAGGGACCCCGACGCCACGCGATCAGCGAAGTCAGCCGCCTAAAAGACACACATAAGACCACAATCCCAACGAAACTAGTAAAAACCGAAGTCTAGCGCAACTTACCTGACTTAGCCGCTGCGACGCCTCTTTCAGCTGGCGGGACACAGCGCCCGCCTCGTCCTTGACGGCAGCGAGCGCTGGAATCTCACCACCAGCGCTGGGAGCGATACCCTTCGCCCCAGACACCGCGGCAGACACCGCAGTCGCCACCGCTGGCGGAACAACAACAAGTTGCCCCTCGCCCGACCCTGCAACATATCAACAGTAAAAAAAACTCGGGCTAACGGCTTACCAACAAGATAATCGTCCACGCTAATATCGGTGGCGAAGTCGGCGACACGCCTCGCCGGCGAAGGCAATTCTCGGGTCTTCGCGGCTCCGGCCGAGGCGGACTTGGTTCCGCCGACTCCGGCCACCTTCACGACCTCCGGCACCTTGCTGGACCCAGGGGCGGTAGTCTTCGCCGCCAGCGTCGACTGGCTGCCGCCGGGGGCGGCAGATTTCGCAGTCCCCCGCGCCCTCTTCGGCCTAGCCTCGGGCAGCCTGACGACTGCCTGATGCTTCTGCGCAGCCTCCAGACGATCCTTGTCCATCACTGCCGACGCAACAGCAGCAATATTCCGCCCATAAGGAAACACTCTAATATCACGAACCATGCGAGATGTAAAAAAGTCTTCGCCGGTCGCGCGGGGGACAGGAACGTTCTTAGGCCACCAACCCCCGGTAACCTTCAGCATCCGCGCCGAAGACTCCCGGAGCTCGGGCGAAGACATCCTTCCCCCGGGGGCCGCGCAGGTCCCCATCAGCTCCATAGCAAAACTATCAGCGACCCCCAGTCCTCCCATCGCAGTACCTAGCCTCCTCTTCTTGGTGGACGGGGCGGCCGCCGGCGCGGGGTCGTCTTCAGTCTCGGCCGCCGGTTTTTTCCCGCGGCGGTCGACATCGTCCTGCCCGGGATAACCGCCATACGGCAGACGGTTCAACTCGAAGACTCTATTCAAACGATCAT
Source organism: Zea mays (assembly GCF_902167145.1). NCBI lineage: Eukaryota > Viridiplantae > Streptophyta > Magnoliopsida > Poales > Poaceae > Zea > Zea mays. The sequence goes on from NC_050099.1 coordinate 148,375,653, forward strand.
TGGACCCGCGTATGTCCCAACTACGCTGGCCCTCCATCTTTGGCACGTAGCGACCAACAATCCGCGCCGCCCCATCCTCCGCCTCACGCACGAATGCGGCGAGATCTCGGCCATGCAAGTCCAGTGCGAAGGCGGGACTCCGCACCAGCATCCCGCCACGGGAAGGCATCTGGCGAGGGCACACTTCGCCCAGCGCCCAGCCACGCGCAAAGGGCCACACCCCATATGCGACGAACTCCTCAACCAGATCGCGCCCGCTACTTAGACCGGACGCGCACCGCAGGGCCCCTTCGTCTGCATCCTCCTCCGCTACTTCAAACTGCGGGTACGCAGAGTAATAATGAGAACACATCTCGGCAACGGGAAGCCCCGGTTGGTCTTCGACTGTGCCCTCGGCAACATAAAACCAAAATTCCCACCAGTTGCCCCATTTATTGCGGGCACAAGGAACCAACTCAACGACCTCCATCGAAGTCTTGCCCGTCTTCAGCGTAAACGTGCAAGATCCAAATTGAGCAATCCTATTTCCAATTTTCCTTTTCTGCCAGTGCAGACAATAATACTTTGCGAAGACTTCGACCGAGGGCTGCCCGCCGTACGAAGTCGTTGCCCAGACGTATTTCGCCAGCGCCACCACGACATTGGGCGTCAACTGGTGGACACGGACGTTGAACCTTCGCAGAACTTCTCCCACAAATCGATGTGCGGGCAGACAAAGTCCAGCAGCGAAAAAAGCCTCGAACACAACCAATTCGCCTTCCGGCTTGGGGACCTCCTTCGTCCCCGGGACACGTGCCACTCCGCCACCGAAATAACCAAGTTGTTGCATGTCTTGCACGCGGACCGAGGACATCCACGACACGCCGAACTCCACTGTGTCACCGGCACGCAACTCCTCCACCGCCACAGTGCTCAGCGTCTCCTCGGACGACGCGCCGGCCGGCGGTGTAGCGGCAGCAGAAGAGGAAGAGGACGACGGTGTAGCGGGCGGTGTAGCGGGCGGTCTGCTTCACACGGGCCAGATCTCCGACGAGCAAGAGCAAGGAGGGTAGACGAGCAGCGAGCTATTTGAGAAGGCGGTTAGGGTTTTCGCGGAGCGCGGAAAGATAAAGTTCAAAACGCGCCGCCCCCCGCCCCCTTTTATACACAGGTCGCAATGCTTCGGGAGACCCGCAATCCAACAGTATCGCGTCAATCAACGGTCATGTCAAAAACCCCCGCGGGACCACTTCGAGCGAGGGCAGCGTCTCCACCATCTAGCGACGTCTTCGGCATCAGATGACTCAGTCGAACTGGTCCCTCGGAGGGCAAATGTTGGGGCGAAGGCGAAGACGCCACCCTTCGCTCGATGCCTTCGCCGACCTCGCTGGATCAACGGAGACAAGACGACGGACAGACTTACCCTTCACCCGACACGCCGCCGGACGAAGACCTATGACGAGGTCATCTCATCTCGCGCCCTCGTCCTGCATGGAGGCCCATGTGTGATCCGGCCCATTGTAACAGGCCCTGCGTGGCCGCTGCGTGTTACGGGCTTATTTTGTAAAAGTCTCCCTGTAATTACGGTCTGTAACCCTGCTTTATGGGAATATTCCGGGGATAACCTAGGCGCCTGGGGGCACATGCGTCCTTAACACTGGACGTTGGGCACTCAGATACCTATAAATACCCCCGCATAGTGCCCTTGAGAGGCTAGATTAACAGAGCTATTGCCATCTCGTACGAAAACCCTGCTTACGTTGCTACACTCCCCCGTTGGATCAACTTGCACCGAAGAGCAAGTTCCAACAATCCCCTATTGGAAACCCGGTGACTACTATGACTTTGTGGTCGTTGAAGTAGTGACGGAGCTTGCGTGCAGTTAGAAGTACTGCATACAACAGTTTTTGGTCTTGAGGATACTTCTTCTTAGATGGCCCCAGAACTTCACTGATGAAGTAGATGGGATGTTGTACTGGATACGCGTGTTCTTCCTCTGCTCGCTCGACTACCAATGCGGTGCTCACCACATGAGTCATGCAAGAGATGTATAACAGCAGATCTTCTGCCGGCTGGTTTGGCGTGGCTCGGCGTGGCGGCTTCAGCACTGGCAGCATGGTCAAGAACTTCTTCAGTGCATCAAGAGCTTCCTGAGCTTCTGAGGTCCACTGGAACTTATCCACCTTCTTGAGCAATTTGTAGAATGGTAGACATTTTTCTCCTAACCTTGATATGAACCTGCTTAAAGCTGCCATGCATCCAGTAAGCCTTTACACTTTCTTCTGTGACCGTGGTGCTTCCATCCTCATGATAGCCTCGATCTTTTCTGGGTTAGCTTCAATCCCTCGGTGGCTGACAATGAATCCAAGCAACTTCCCTGCTGGCACTCCAAAGACACATTTTTCTGGATTGAGCTTCCACCGATATCGCCTCAGACTGTTGAAGACCAGTTGCAAATATTCAATGAAATTTTCTGAGTTTTCTGTCTTGATCACCACATCATCAACATAGGCATCTACCCGCTTGCCCCAGTGATCAGCTAAGCATGTTTGAATGGCTCTCTGGTAAGTCGCTCCAGCGTTCTTGAGGCCGAACGACATGGAGGTATAGCAGAAAGCTCCAAACGGGGTAATGAATGTTGTTTTTTCCTCGTCTTCTTTTGCCAAGCTGATTTGATGGTATCCTGAGTAGCATTCCAAGAATGACAGTATAGAACATCCGACAGTTGAATCTACCACCTGAACTATTCTAGGAAGTCCGAAGGGGTCCTTCGGACAGTGTTTGTTGAGATCTGTATAGTCGACGCACATGCACCAATCCACTCAGGATGCAGTACTTCTCTAATGAACCCTACTGCAACTAAGCGAGCTAGCTCGGCACGGATGGCTTCTCTCTTGTCGGGCGTGAAACGACGCAACTTTTGTTTGATTGGCCTCACCTGGGGATAGACCTTTAGTTTGTGCTCAGCTAGTTCTCTTAGGACTCCCAACATATCCGTAAGTTGCCATGCAAATACGTCTCGGTTATTTTGCAGAAACTGGACGAGCACGCCTTCCTATTTGTCATCCAAGCTGGAGCTGATGATGGTGGTTTTGCGTTCATCAGCGAACCCGAGGTTGATTCTTTTTGTTTCCTCAGTCGGCCGCATAGAGGTCACTGCTTGAGCTTCGTTTGCAGGTACTGCGAGGTCCTCCTCAGGCTTTGAGTTCGACTGTGCGGAAGAAGTCGTTGATGGTTTGGTGGTGAGGGTCGCCTGAATGGCCACTTGAAAGCATTCTGCGGCGCCTTGGAAGTCAGCGCGCACGGTGATGATCCCTTGTGGTTCCGGCTTCTTTAATATCATGTATGTATAGTGCGGAATGGCCATGAATTTCGCCAATCCCGGCCTGCCAATGATAGCGTTGTATCCACAGTCGAAGCTTGCTACCTCGAACCTTAGGAACTCGGTTCTGTAGTTTTCCGGAGTTCCGAAGGTGACCGACATGTAGATGTGTCCGAGTGGGTATTCTCCTTCAGTCGGCACAATCCCGAAGAAAGGAGTGTCTGACTCGTGGAGCTCTTTGAGTGCAACTCCCAAGCCTTGGAGTGTCCGAGGGAAGGTGACATTGATGCTGCTTCCCCCATCCACTAACACCTTCTTTACCCTACTCTCTCGGATCACCGGATCGACGAGGAGCGGGTATTTTCCCGGGTGATCGAAGTTGAGCCACTGATCTGCCCGAGTGAAGGTGATCGGGTGTTCGGACCATCGATATGGGGCGGGAGGACCGGTGATCGAAGTTGAGCTTCTGCTGCCTCTTTCTTTCTTGCGACCCATGTTCGCCGAAGATGACGTTGACTTCTCCGTCGACGCGCGGGAATGCTCCACCTCCTCCCCCTTCCTGCTGTTGAGATTGTCGATGTTCTTCGGGTCCTCCTTGTGGTGGGGGAGGTGGTAGAGGTTGGAAGGGTCGTCCGTTCTCGACGCAGTGCTTGAAGTCTCTGTAGTTTCGGAGGGTGTGGCGCATGCCCTTATGGTACAGACACTGGGCGTCGAGGATGTCGTCCAATGTATGTTCGCCTCCGCGGGGTGCTCCTCGAGCGCGAGAGGCGGGTGGTCCGGCAGCGTGGACTTCTTCGCGAGGCCCCTTCTCCCAATGCTTCTCGGGTTGTTGGTTCGCGTCGCGTCGTGGTGCCGGCGGTGCAGGCTTTGTTCCTCCGATGAGGTCCTGAGCTCGTTCGTCGGTGGTGATGTAGAGGTCCGCTTCCCTAAATAGTTGCTCGGAGGTAGTCGGTGCCTTTTGCAGTATGGCTCGGACGAAGGCCGAGTCATTAGATCCCCGATAGAAGTCCTCGATCACTACTGCTTCCGCAACCTCGGGGATACAATTTCTCATGGTCTGAAACCTTTTGAGGTATTACTGGAGAGTTTCATCCCCTCGGCGCTTAATGGATTTGAGGTCCCATGGCTGCGCCGGCTTGTCGGAGAGGGATTGGAAGTTGGTGATAAAACGCCGACTGAAGTCGTTCCAATCGTCGATGCAGTGTCGGGGCAGGTGTCGTAGCCATTGCAGAGCATCTTGCCCAAGGATGATGGGCAAATATGCAGTCATCACATCTTCAGTTGCCCTAGCGGCCCGGGCAGTAGTGGTGTAGACAGCCAACCAGCCTCCCGGGTCCTACTTGGGCTCGTACTTGTCGACGTTGGAGACCTTGAAGGTAGGGGGCCACTGAATAGCCCTGAGACGTGGAGTAAGCGCCGATACTCCACATGTATCCTCCTGTCGACGATTGTGGTGTCAGTCCCGGGGAGGGGAGTTGTCGAAGTGCTGCCTCGACCGTCCCCGGGTCGTGCCGCCAGTTGAAGCTGTTGCTGACTCAACCCTGGTGGCCTAACTTTGCATAGGGATGCCATGATTCCGATCATACTCTTCTCGACGCCGAATTTCGTTCTCATGTCGTAGTTCACGCGAAGCATTGATGAAGCTCTGTGCGTCCCGCCGACTATTGATGGCATGTCGTAGATCGCTGGGAGGATGAGCGAGAGGCAGAAGGTGGTTGGCTGCCCGAGTAAGCAGTCGCCGATAGCCCTCGTCGTCCGGAGTCTGGGGGAGGCCATCATCTATCTGAGCCAACACTCCACCGACTTCGCTCGGTGTGTTCATGGCTCGGGCGAAGTCGGGGTTCAGATTTCGTCCGAACAGAGGATTCTCTCGACGCTGTCTCGCCTCCTGCTTGGCTTGCTCTTGGGCTAGCCGACGATCACGTCGGCGGGAATTCCTTCTCTCCCTGAAGACTCGTTCATCTGGAGTTTCTCCCACCTCTGAGATCTCATCTCGCGACACAGGCTGCGCCGGATCTCGTTCTCCGGCTTCATGATGTCGCCGGGCGTAACAGTGTCGGTTCCTTCGTCGACGAGCTTCCCGCTGAGGAGGTTCTTCCCCAGGCACAGTTGGTTCGTCATCGGAGATGGGGGACGATTCCACTCCCCCCCGATAAAGAGGACGTCGGGGTAGAACGGAGTTGTCGTGATGACAAGCTTCTTTCTGTTCTCCTTTGAGGGCGGAGGCACCAGAAGGGCAGCTTGATGGGTCCTTGTTTCTTTTTCCTCGTAATCCGTGTCCACTCCTCTGTGTATGAGGTGGACAACGGGGTTCTTCGGGTGAATGAATTTTCCGCTTCTGGCTTGCAGGTGGTAGTCTTCGCTTGGAGCGCTGGAGGTTGCGCTATTTCCTGCTTCGCTCCGGCTTTCCCGAACATTATCGAGGAAGGTTTTCTCTCAGGCAGATCCGCTGTGCGATGTAGAGTTCCTTCTTCATCTGCCATGGATGAGATGGTTCCGAAGCAGAACACGAATCTAGGGCGGAGAGCGATCTTGTGCTAGAAAGTGACGACCATTGAGCTAGCTTGGATCAGTGACATACCCCCTGCCTGGCGCGCCAGCTATCAGTGTTTTGGGTCCGACTGCGCACCCGGGGTTGCCCCTCGAGATGCTTTTTGGAGTAGGACGGTGTTACCAACTGTAGCTCGATGGTTTGTGCTGGATGCACGAGAGACAGTGGACAATCTTATATAGGTTCGGGCCGCTTAGAGAGGCGTAACACCCTACTTCCTGGTGCGGATCTTTTATGTGGTGGGTTACAGGGGAGTTCTCTAGTATGGAAGATGCTAGAGAGCTGAGTAGACGACTAATGAGTGAGTTGTTGTTTGAGGGGGTGCCCCCTAGGCCTTATATACTCGACCGTGGGGCGTTACATGCGGATATGATAACAACGTGCGCCTAAGTAATAGTGAACCAACTGAGCTTATCTTCCTATAATTTTGCTGACTTATCATCATTCAGTTCTGACGCCTGAGGGCGCAGCGCGGGAGAATCGGATCACTGCTGTGGATAATGCTTAGATTCATTGGGCTGCCTGAGCTCGAGTTGATCCAATCTTGCGTCGATCTACTCTGCCAGATATTCCTCCCCAGGCCCACGAAGGGATGGCCTTGCGAAATAATGGGCCTAAGGCCTTTCACGAGGTCTTCTAGCCTTTTAGTGGACCCGGGGGATATATGTCCCCCATAGTAGGATTGCTTGCTTTCAATTCATATACTATGGGGGATATATGTCCCCCATAGTAGGACCTACATGGTTTAAAACGTTTATTTAAGCATGGCACATAGCTTCTATGTCACTCCATAGTAAATGATACATCAATTGATATTCTCAAATGCTTCAAGTGCAAAATGCTTATATTATACAATTTGTGTCATTTAACTTATATGTGCCAAAGTTCGGTTTACAGATGATTTGCCCCTCTTGACATCAAATCAATGTGCATGCCTTCTACAAGTATTCAAAACTTGTATGCACACTTTTAGGGGGAGGTTATTCTATAATCCAAGACTTTGAGACTAACATCTTTTTCAAGTTTATTTTATGTGATGGTCTCATTGTAAGGAAAATGAAGTCCCCAGAGAAAGACAACAAACTTCCACTGCAAAATCTCCAAGAACTCTCATGTCTCTCAAGCTCGCCATTGAATTTCAACTGGTATCTTTTGAGACTACATCTAGTATCATTTACATGTCTTCTCCAATATTTGATTAGACTATATTTCATATCATATACTTCCATGTTGCTAAAAATGCATAAGTGGTTAACTCATATTCTTTTACCTATGCATAAAGGAAGTTAGTATATTCAAATCATGTCTTGCACCTCTAATTTTCACATGCTTTTTCCTAAGTAGAAGATCTCTGTCAGGGGGAGTTTTTCTTCGTCTCTAAAGGGGGAGAAAATTCTTTCTATAGATATTAATTGATAATTCTTTATAGAGGGCAAGTCTTATTTTTGCTTCCTATATGCTTTTAATGTCTTCCTTTTCGGTGGTTGATGCCAAAGGGGGAGAAGTTTAGGGACCAAAGCAATGAAAACTATATCAAACACCAAACACCACCAATTTAAAATTTTAAAATCTACAAATGGTTTTTCAAGTGGTTTTGGTTATTTGGTCCAAAAACAGGAAGTAAGTGAATTATGGAGTTAGGGGGAGGCTTAAGTCCATAATATCACATTGTGGGGGCAAACATGCTTCCTAGCAAGTAGATTGCATATTGCCATTCAAATAATTGTATTATTTGCTTGCTTTGGTTGTGTTGTCATCAATCACCAAAAAGGGGGAGATTGTAAGGAAAATGGACCCCGGGCCATTTGGCTAATTGAGTTTTGGTGTTTGATGATCAACACAATCCATGAACTAATAAGTTTTCTAGTGTTTGTGTTTGTAGTTCATAGGATGCAAGATTAACTTGGACTAAGGAATTGAGGAAAGCAACACCTCAAAAGAAGACATTAAAAAGATCTAAGAAAAGTCCAAGTGTGCTGCCTGCAGACTGTCTGTGCGTGGAGCACCGGACTGTCCGGTGCCCACATGCTGGACTGTCCGGTGCCCACACGCCGGACTGTCCGGTGCCCACACGCCGGACTGTCCGGTGCACCAGGGAACAGCAGCCCAACGGCTAGTTCCAGGTGGCACCCGGAGAGAAGACCACCGGACTGTCCGGTGTGAGGACCGGACTGTCCGGTGTGGAAAGCCTGCGGCGCCAACGGTCACCTGCTCTGACAGGGCAACGACTAGGCACACCGGACAGGCTAAAGTGCGTTGTCCGATGCACCACCAGACTGTCCGGTGTGCCACAGAAAGCAGCAGCTTTTCTCCAATGGCTCTATTTGTGTTGGGGGCTATAATACACCCCAACCGCCCATTTCCAGGTGTGGGAGCCCAAGCAACATACCAAGGCATATTGTAGACATTTCCATGTGCTCAAACACCCAAGTGCTTAATAGAATCACTCGGTGATTAGCGTAGGTGCTTTGCGAAGTGCTTATGTTAGTTAGACCGCATTAGCGCTTGCTCTAGGTGAATCCTAGTTAGTTGAGTGAGTTTAGACAAACCACACAACCCCTCGGCTCTTGCGCGGGCCATTGTAATTGTACCGAGTGGGGCGAGAGTCTTGCGAGACAGTGACAACCGTGTTTGTGTCACGGCTGCCACCGTGTACCGGAGGGAACGAGGCCCGCGGCGTTTCGGCCGGAAGCTCGATAGTGGAGACGACGGGGAGCGTCCGAGAGGAGCTGGAAGCGGAGCACCACTTGCGCGTGGAGAAGGCCCACAGCTCTCTACGGAGTTACTCGACCGAGGTGCTTGGCCCTCGCGTTGGCTTCCCTTTGCGTAGGGGCACCAACGAGGATTAGTCGGGACCTTGCGCGGTTCCGGATACCTCGGTAAAAATACCGGCGTCATCCACGAGAGTTTGCTTCTCTACTTTGCTCTTTAAGTTTCCGCATTTATATTAAGCATTTAAGTTTCAATCTTGTATACATACTTATTTAGTGTAGATTGAAACTTAGCCATTGCGGTAGAGATAGCAACACTTAGACAAAACCTACTTTGCACATTCTAGTTTGACTATTTGCATAGGTTTTGCTCTAGGGATTTATTTGTGGCCTAGTTTAGCTAAAGTTTTAGAAGTCCTAATTCACCCCCTCTTAGGCGTCACCCGTTTCCTACAGTCGGAAGCTGTGAACACAGCCTGCCACGCCATAAACCGGCTCTATCTGCATCGCCTCCTCAAGAAGACCTCATATGAACTTCTTACTGGTAACAAACCCAATGTTTCTTACTTTCGTGTATTTCGGAGCAAATGCTACATTCTGGTGAAGAAAGGTAGACATTCTAAATTTGCTCCCAAGGCTGTAGAAGAGTTTTTACTAGGATATGACTCAAATACAAAGGCATATAGGGTCTTCAACAAATCATCAGGATTAGTTGAAGTCTCTAGCGACGTTGTATTTGATGAGACTAATGACTCTCCAAGAGAGCAAGCTGATTTTGATGACATAGATGAAGATGAAGTTCCGACAGCCGCAATGCGCACGATGGCGATAGGTGATGTGCGACCACAGGAACTACAGGAACAAGATCAGCCTTCTTCCTCGACACTGATGCATCCCCCAACTTAAGATGATGGACATGTACCTCAAGAAGAGGAGTGATCAACGGGGAGCACAGGAAGAACAGGCTATGGAGGAAGAAGCACCACGGGCCCCTCCAACTCAAGTCCAAGCGACAATCCAAATACATCACCCCGTCGATCAGATTCTGGGTGACATTAGCAAGGGAGTAACTACTCGCTCACGACTAGCTAACTTTTGTGAGCATTACTCGTTTGTCTCTTCTATTGAGCCTTTCAGGGTAGAAGAGGCCTTGCAGGATCCGGACTGGGTGTTGGCCATGCAGGAAGAGCTAAACAAATTCAAAAGAAATGAAGTTTGGAGCCTAGTGCCACGTCTAAAGCAAAACGTTGTGGGAACCAAGTGGGTGTTCCACAACAAGCAAGACGAGCACGTGGTGGTGACAAGAAACAAGGCTCGACTTGTGGCAAAAGGTTATGCCCAAGTTGCAGGTTTGGATTTTGAGGAGACTTTTGCTCCTGTGGCTAGGCTAGAGTCTATTAGAATATTATTAGCCTATGCCGCTCATCACTCTTTTAGGCTATTTCAAATGGATGTGAAGAGCTCTTTCCTCAATGGGCCAATCAAGGAGGAGGTATACGTGGAACAACCCCCTGGCTTTGAGGATGACAGGTATCCCGACCACGTGTATAAGCTCTCTAAGGCACTCTATGGACTTAAGCAAGCCCCAAGAGCATGGTATGAATGCCTTAGAGATTTCTTAATTGCTAATGCTTTCAAGGTTGGAAAAGCCTATCCTAGTCTTTTCACAAAGACTTGCAACAATGATCTTTTTGTTTGCCAAGTTTATGTCAATGACATAATATTTGGTTCTACTAATCAAAAGTCTTGTGAGGAGTTTAGCAGGGTAATGATGCAAAAGTTCGAGATGTCGATGATGGGCGAGTTGACCTACTTCCTTGGATTCCAAGTGAAGCAACTCAAGGACGGCACTTTCATCTCCCAAACGAAGTACACATAGGATCTTCTCAAGAGGTTTGGGATGAAGGACGCCAATCCCGCGAAGACACCGATGGGAACCGACGGGCATGTCGACCTCAACAAAGGAGGTAAGTCCGTTGATCAAAAGGCATACCGGTCAATGATAGGTTCATTACTTTATCTTTGTGCTAGTAGACCGAACATTATGCTTAGTGTATGCATGTGTGCTAGATATCAATCCGACCCCAAGGAATGTCACCTTGTGGCCGTTAAGCGAATTCTTCGATATTTAGTTGCTACGCCGTGCTTCGGGATCTGGTATCCAAAGGGGTCTACCTTTGACTTAATTGGATACGCAGACTCCGATTATGCCGGGTGCAAGGTTGATAGGAAGAGTACATCAGGGACGTGCCAATTTCTAGGAAGGTCCCTGGTGTCCTAGAGTTCCAAGAAACAGACATACGTTGCCCTATCCACCGCTGAGGCCGAGTATGTTGTCGCAGGACAGTGTTGCGCGCAACTACTTTGGATGAGGCAAACCCTCCGGGACTTTGGCTACAATCTGAGCAAAGTCCCACTCCTATGTGACAATGAGAGTGCAATCCGCTTGGCGGATAATCCTGTTAAACACAGCCGCACTAAGCACATAGACATCCGGCATCACTTCCTGAGGGATCACCAGCAAAAGGGAGATATCGATATTTATCATATTAGCACCGAGAACTAGCTAGCCGATATCTTCACCAAGCCGTTGGATGAGAAAACATTTTGCAGGTTGCGTAGTGAGCTAAATGTCTTAGATTCGCATAACTTGGATTGATCTATAGCATACATGTGTTCTATGCCTTTGATCATGTTACCTTGAGCATTTACATTATTCGTTGTATATTTATGGTGCTCAAGTTGTACAAGTCCTCCCCGGACCTCACAAGTCCATATGCAAATGGTGCACATATTTAGGAGGAGATGTGCTAGAACTTGACCCTTTGAGACTAACATGTTTGTTTAAGTACACCCTATGTAGTCTCAAAGGTACATTGAAAGGGAAACTGAACTTGGAGGCCGCAAAGACTTCCACTGCACTCCGGTATTAGTGTATTTAATTCCAAGTTCATACTTATGCTCTCATTGCTTTTTGCTCTTAATTGACATTTTTGGTGAGGCAATGGGGTTAAAGGGCCAAGAATAATCCCGTTTTGGTGCTTAATGCCAAAGGGGCAGAACTTAAGGCCAAAGCAAATGGATCAGCCAACCACTTGTGACTTTTAAAAATAGAAGAGCTACAAATTTGTTTTTGTAAAAATACTATTATTGCAAAATTTGGTCTCTTGTGGGGGAGAATTTTGATTATGGGAAAAGGGGGAGTTTTGGCACTTGATAAATTTTACTCTTGGAATACCTCTCGATTTGCCCAAACAAGTGTGTTTGACTTAGAGATAGGAAAAAGAATTTGATTTGCAAAAATAAACCAAGTGGTGGCAAAGAATGATCCAAATATGCTAAATCCTATGTAAAGAGAATTTGGTCTTCATTTCCATTGGTGTTGCACTTCTCTTGTTGCTTTTTGATGTGTTGTCATGAATCACCAAAAAGGGAGAGATTGAAAGGGAAATGTGCCCTTGGGCCATTTCTATAATGTTTTGGTGATTAAATGCCCAACACGTTTGATTAAGTTCTTATGTGCTAAATAAAGTGAGAAGTGCAAATCATATAACAAGGTATGTTTCTAGACTTAGTAAATTGGTTTTTGAATACTAACATGTTCGTCTAAGTGCTAGAAACAGTGCCAAGACAAGAAGAAAAGAAAAGGGAAAGAGTTGGTTGTGTGCAGCCAACACCAGCTCTGTCTGGCACACCGGACTGTACGGTGAGCCAACGACGCCAGCAGCCAACGGTCGGCCACGCGATCAACGCGCGACACGTGGTCCGTGCCAACAGTCGATTGGGCACACCGGACTGTCCGGTGTGCACTGGACAGTGTCCGGCGCGCCAACCGATCCCGAGGACCAACGGTCGGATGCGCCAGATATGGAAAGAGAACGCGCACCGAACTGCTACAGTGACTGTCCAGTGGTGCACCGGACTGTCCGGTGCACCACTCGACAGAAGGCAAGAAATGCCTTCCAAACTGATCTCCAACGGCTCCTAGCTGCCTTGGGGCTATAAAAGGGACCCCTAGGCGCATGGAGGAGTACACCAAGCTTACAAGAAACATCCTAAGGCACCTAGACTCTGCATTCACACAATCGGATCATAGTTCTTAAGATTTGAGCACTTTCGAGTTGTAACCTCCTCGCGCTGTGTTTGTGTGCTCACTTCTTCACTTGTGTGCGTGGTTGTGCTACGTATTTGAGTCTTGTGTGTGTTGCTCTCCTCCCTTACTTCTGTGTCTCTCTTGTGATCATCATTGTAAGGGCGAGAGGCTCCAAATTGTAGAGATTCCTCGCAAACGGGAGAAAGACTTTAAGAAAGAAAGCCGTGGCATTCAAGTGGATCATTGGATCGCTTGAAAGGGGTTGAGTGCAACCCTCGTCCATTGGGACGCCACAATGTGGAGGTAGGCAAGTGTTACTTGGCCAAACCACGGGATAAAAATCATGTGTCTCGTGTGTTGTTTCTTGTGATTGTTTTGTTCGCACGAGCGTGTTCCATAGCCACTTGATTTAACTAACACCATAATAATCAAGTCTGTGGCTATTTAGTGTTTGATTTTACAGGATCACTTGTTCAACCCCCTCTAGGTGCTCTCAGATGGATCCTCTACAGCCTCCACCAGCCGGAGCTGATTCCGCAGTTACTGCCCAGATGCGGATAATGCAGCAGATGGCAGATACCATGGCGGACATGCATGCAAAGATGCGCAGGAACGCCAAAAGATGCGCCAGGAGAGAGAGGATATACGTCAGGAGATGCGCCAAGAGCGAGAAGAGATACGCCAGGAGAGAAGGGCGCAGCAGCAACAGCAGCAAGCACCACTACCTCCACCTCCACCACCAGTTCCACCCCGGGACAAGCACCGGGAATTTATGAGTCACAAGCCACCGACCTTCGCCAGTTCGCCAGATCCACTAGATGCTGATGATTGGCTGAAGTCAATTGAGAAGATGCTCGACATCGCCCAATGCTCTGACCGGGAGAAGGTTCTTTATGCTTCTGGTCGTCTGACAGGTCCTGCTGCTGACTGGTGGGATTCTTATGTTGTTGCCCATGATGCTGCTGATACTATTACTTGGGTGGAATTCACAACTCAGTTCAGAAACTACCACATTCCTGTTGGATTGATGAAGATCAAGAAGAAAGAGTTTCTATCATTGAAGCAAGGCAACATGTCTGTCAGCAAGTACCGTGACAAATTCATCAAGCTGTCAAGATATGCTCCTGATGAGGTGGTAGATGATGAAAGGAAGCAAGAGCACTTCATAGAAGGACTCAATGGGCCCCTACAGTATGCACTGGTTGCTCACACATTTCCATCATTTCAGAGACTGCTGGATAAGTCTCTTGCTATTGAACACAAGCGTGTTCAATTGGGAGATCTGAAGAGGAAGGCCATAACCCAGGGGTAGGGTAGCAGCAGTGTTCGTCCCCGCTACGTTCTGCCATAGGTTACACCAACTTGTCCAGGAGGAGGACCACGCCCAGCTCAGTACACTCCATAGGGGTCTCCACGGACACCTCCCACTCGTCAGTCTGCCCCCACTAGCACCCCGGCGAGGCCTACAGGATAGAAGACATGCCCTACATGCTTCAAGTGCAGTCATGTTGGGCACTATGCTAATGCTTGTCCGATGGAGAATTCTGGTACACCAGCTCAGAACAAGCAACAGATTCCTAGCAAGGGATACTCTATTGCCAGGGTTAATCAAGTCAGCGTAGATGCTACTCCTGATGGTGCTAACATCGCACTTGGTATGTTTTATATTAATGCAATTCCTGCAACCATATTATTTGATTCTGGTGCTACACATTCATTTATGTCTGCTCGATATGCCAAGACAAATGAAATACCACTGCAAAATATGAAAACACCAATGATAGAAATTACACCTAAAGGGCCTGTTGAGGCAAATCATATGACACATAGGTTGATATTAACAATTATGGGAAGAGAGTTCTGGGCTATCGCTATAATATTAGAGGCAAGCAGTATAGATCTGATCCTTGGTATGTCATGGTTAAGAAAGGTAAAGGCCAGTATACTATGTGGTAGGGGTACTGTAGAACTCACCAGCCCTAAAGGAGAAAGATTTCAAGTTGAAATTGCAGTAACCACCTCTTCCAGACGTGCGATGTTCTTTATAGCTGAGGAGTTTGTTGGTGACAACATCCGTGTGGTTAGGGATTTTCCAGATGTCTTTCCAGAGGAGTTACCAGGGATGCCACCAGAGAGGGAAGTTGAGTTTGTTATTGATCTTTTACTTGGGACTGCTCCTATTTCTAAATGTCCCTACCGAATGTTCGTAGAAGAGTTACAAGAACTTAAGAAGCAGTTAACGGAGTTGCAGGAGGCAGGGTACATTCGTCCGAGTTCCTCACCTTGGGGAGCACCGGTACTGTTTGTACAGAAGAAGGATGGTTCGCAACGGATGTGTGTGGAATATAGATCACTTAATGATGTCACCATTAAGAACAAGTACCCGTTACCTCGTATTGATGACTTATTTGATCAGATGAGAGGTGCTAGGGTGTTCTCTAAGATTGACCTCAGGTCGGGCTACCATCAAATGAAGATTAGACCATCTGATATTCCTAAGACGGATTTTTCTACCCGATATGGTCTATATGAATTCACAGTCATGTCATTTGGCTTAACCAATGCACCAGTTTATTTTATGAATCTGATGAATAAGGTGTTCATGGAGTATCTCGATAAATTCGTCGTAGTATTCATCGATGACATTCTTATTTATTCCAAGAATGATAGTGAGCATGAGGAGCATTTGTGGATGGTGCTACATAAGTTACGGGATAATCAGCTTTATGCCAAATTTACCAAGTGTGATTTCTGGCTTGATGAAGTACATTTTCTCGGGCATATCATCTCCAAAGGAGGAATTGTTGTGGATCCGGCTAAAGTCACATCAATAAATGATTGGAAGATACCAAGTACAGTCTCGGAGATCCAGAGTTTCTTGGGACTCGTAGGTTACTACCGACGATTCATTGAAGGGTTCTCCAAGATTGCTAAGCCTATGACCTCATTGTTGGAGAATGGAAAGGAGTTTAAGTGGACTGAGGAATGCCAAGAGAGTTTCAATCAGTTGATATCTAAGTTGATGGCTGCTCTAGTGCTGATTATGCTAGATTGACAAAAGAATTTTGATATATATTGTGATGCAAGTCGCCAAGGCATGGGATGTGTGCTGATGCAAGAAGGACACGTCATTGCCTACGCGTCTTGTCAGTTGCGGAAACATGAGTTGAATTACCCCACTCATGACTTAGAACTGGCAGCCATTGTGCATGCTCTCAAGATTTGGAGACACTATATTATGGGAACCAAGTGCCGAATCTACACTGATCACAAGAGCTTAAAATACATTTTCACTCAGAAGGATCTTAACCTTAGGCAACACCGATGGCTGGAGCTCATCAAGGATTATGACCTGGAAATTCACTATCATCCGAGCAAGGCGAATCTGGTTGCGGATGCCTTGAGTCAAAAGGGGCAAGTTCATGCAGCTATTGTCACCTAGTTACCCGATGAGTTAGCAGAAGATTTTGAGAGGCTCAATCTAGGAATAGTTGCTCATACAGAAGGAATTACCATAGAAGTGGAACCTACCTTAGAGCAAGAAATACAAAAAGGTCAGATCGGTGATGCCAAAATTCAGAAGATCAAGGATCTGATAACAGAAGGCAGAGGCCCAGATTTCACGGAGGATGAGCAGGGCACGATATGGTTCAAGAACCAGATTTGTCTCCCTGATATCGACAGTCTTCGTGAAACCATATCGAAGGAGGCACATGACTCAGTTTATTATATCCACCCTGGTAGTACTAAGATGTACCAGGACTTGAAGCAGAAGTATTGGTGGTATGGACTAAAGAAGGATGTTGCTTCACATGTTGCACTATGTGATGTTTGCCAGAGGGTGAAAGCGTAACATCAAAGACCTGCTGGTTTACTACACCCGCTTAAGATACCTGAGTGGAAATGGGAAGAGATTGACTTGGACTTCATTGTGGGATTACCCCGCACATCTGCTGGGTATGACTCTATATGGGTGATTGTGGACATGCTAACTAAGGTAGCCCACTTTATTCCAGTGAAGACCATGTATTCAGGAGCCAAGCTAGCAGAGTTGTACATGGCACAGATTGTATGCTTACATGGGGTGCCAAAGAAGATTGTGTCAGACCGAGGATCACAGTTTACTTCTCGGTATTGGAAGAAGTTGCACGAGTCCTTGGATACAAGATTGAATTTTAGTTCGGCCTACCATCCCCAAACTGATGGGCAGACCAAGAGAACCAACCAAGTACTAGAGGATAAGAGCTTGCACTCTTAAGCATGGTGGTAGTTGGGATAAGAGTTTGCCCTATGTAGAGTTCTCCTACAATAATAGCTACCAGGCCAGTTTGAAGATGTCCCCGTTTGAGGCTTTGTATGGCAGAAAGTGCAGGACTCCACTGTATTGGGATCAAACCGGTGAAAGGCAGTTCTTTGGACCTGAGATTATACAAGAGGCAGAAGAACAAGTCCATCAAATAAGGGAGAATTTGAGAACTGCATAGTCAAGGCAGATAAGCTATGCTGATAACCAGAGAAGATTATTAGAGTTTAAGGAGGGTGATCATGTCTATTTGAAGGTGTCACCAGTCCGGGGTATGCGAAGATTTAAAGTCAAAGGAAAGTTGTCCCCTCGCTTTATTGGACCTTTCTTAATCCTAAAGCGAGTGGGAGAGGTTGCATATCAACTAGAACTACCCGATCATCTTGCGGATGTACATGATGTCTTCCATGTATCTCAGCTGAAGAAATGTCTCAGGGTACCTGAAGAGCAGCTACCAATAGAGGACCTTAGTGTTCAAGATGATCTGACTTATGCTGAGTATCCTATCAAGATTCTTGATACACTGACTCGTGTCACGAGGAGTAAAGTGATTAAAATGTGTAAAGTACAATGGAGCCACCATGGTGAAGATGAGGCTACCTGGGAAAGAGAAGAAGAACTACGCATAGAATTTCCCCACCTCTTTCTTAGTCCTTCCTAAATCTCGAGGACGAGATTCTTTTTAAGGGAGGTAGGATTTGTAATACCCAAAATGTATACAGTGATACTATATTGGATCTCCTCATTTTGTGTGCCATATTTTCATCATAAAAGAGCATACCTATAAATAAGAGAGATGAATTAAAAAAAATGATAAAAAAGAATATGCATCATGTTGGGTTTTTATGTTTGTGCATTAAATAAAAATAATAAGGATAATAATAATATATTAATGACTAGAAGTTGGATTAAACCCTAAATTGAAATTAGGGTTTGAAAATAAGAAAAAGAGAAGGGATATGAAAATATAAATAATATATATAAATAAATATCTGCAAACTTAGTACTTTTAATTGCACAAATATAGTTTGTAAATGATAAGCCACCAAGTTTGAATTTGAATTGAAATTTAAATGGAGATTCAAATAAGAGGAAAATGGAATGGAAAAGAAAAAGATAATAACCTTATTTGGCCCGACTTCCTTCTTTTCAGCCCACTCCTCCACCTTGTCTGCGTGGCCCAACTCTTCATCCCGCGCTCAAGCGACTGGCTCACATATGGGGCCCGCTGGCCAGCCGCTTGCTCTCGCGCACACACGTTTTCGAGTCACTGCTGGTGGGGCCCTTGTGTCAGTCTACACCGTTGCGCCGCGCTTCCTCTGAAGTCACTTACGGGTGGGACCCTTGGGACAGGTTTGTCTTCCTCCATGGCTGCAAGACTTAGACCGCGCTAACAACCATCCGCGGGATGCCTGCCGGAATCCTCGCGGGCTTCGGTGGAATCGTGGCCACCGACCGGGGTATAAAACCGCCTGTGTGCGCCTCGTTGACCGGCCTTAGCTCACATGCTGAGGCAACCTCCACAATCACCGCGAACCCCTCCATCGAAACCAAGTTCCGTCGTGGGCCAATTCCATTGCACATCGCCGAATTGCCTCGTTTTGTGTCCTGGTGCACACCGGGGGGGTCTGTCGTTGCAAGCGCGTGAAACATCCGGGAGAGAAATTGACCCTGGTGCGGCGAATTGCTCGCTGTAGTTCAAGCTCCACCGTGGAAGCTCACCTCCGCGTGGCTAGAACTACTACCGCCATAATCCAAGGTGAATAACTCCTCACCTCGTTCGTCTTGTCGTTCGCATCGTGTAGCACCTGTCCATAGTGAATCGGAGCACAGTAAGCGCTTAGTGGGGAGGCTCACCGGATTTCTCCACCGTAGAAGTGCGGCGGTGCCGCTGTGTTCGAACTCGGGTTAGGGAAAACGCAGCGGAAGTGTAGATCTTTTGACGGATGGCTCGTATTAGGGGGGAGATAACGCTTCGCCTAGATGCCATCTCTGCCACAGATCTGTGGATGGGCGGAGGAAAAAGGGTTAGTGCGTGATCAGATCTTGGCCGCGGATCTCGGATCCGACGGTCAAACGAAGCACGGGTGAGTGTCTCGTCTGGATCTAATTTGGGTCGCGCACTTGTGATCGGGCGGCCATAAACCTTAGATACCCCTTCGGCTTGCACGTATTGCAGATGAACCCCTGGGTTTATTGAGATTCAACCCACAGTCATGTCAGAGGAGCTCTGAGTCTTATGATTATTTGCGCAGTGAACCCTAGCATTTGGTTTAATTATGCGCCCAGTTCAGAGAAGGTTAGAAATAGAGAAATTAAATTATAAATGTATTTTTAATATATAAATAAGTGCTAGAACTTGTAAAATTCATAGAAAATTCATATAAACTCCAAATTGATCCATTCCAGTTTCTAAAATTTTGTAATATTATTGTTTATCATCTAGTGTCTCTGTTTTAGTATGAAAACAATAATAAAATTTATTTATTAGTTAATCTTGAATCAAATACATAATACCTTTGGAAATTCATAACTTAAAATCTATAACTCCAAAATTAATGATTCATGTTCCTAGGATCTTATTTTAATGTGTAGATTATTATTGTGTATTTTATTTACATGTTTGGTGTGATGTTAATTTTTGCTATACTATGTATGTATTGTGTTGATGCGAGTAGACGAGCAAGCTACTGTGGATCTTGAGGTTTAGGAGATAGAAGTTGCTGAGCAAAAGCTCATTGAAGGCAAGTTGTGCCCTTGATCACTTATTTTTACCCAGCCATGTTCTTATTAATCATAATGATCTGCATAGGTTAATTTTGATGGGACCCTTTTAGGTTACCCCAGTTTTGACTATCTTTATACCTTGTTTTACCACTGAATATTTTTGGGTAGTACTTGTTATTGCTTTATGTGGTTTTGGGTATGGAGATACATTATTCATGACTACACTTTTATTATCTGTTTATTAGTATTGTTCATGTTAAGATCATTATCTTAATGGGAACGTGGAGCGACCACCCGGGAAAACAGTGCTACCACAAGGGTAGTATAGGATGCCCTTGGCTGATTAACTAGGAAAGATAGCGGATGGCTACCTTACCCGATAGGGGCAAGGGCAGTAGCGGAGTGGTAAGTGTAGGGAAGTCCTTGGGTTGATTTTGCTACGATGGCGGTCAGGCGAGGGATCCCTTCACTGGAGCTTCCTTTAAACTATAGCGGGTTTTTGAAGCTAGTGGAACTTTATAAAGGCCTCGTAGTGTTACTCTGTCTCGCCTCCTCGGTATAGGTGTATGGGATTGGCCGTCTCTTGGCAGATGGGTAACATGACTTGTGGGTGAAGATGCGCAACCTCTGCAGAGTGTAAAACTGGTATACTAGTCGTGCTCACGGTCTTGAGTAGCTCGGACCCTCACATGATTAATCTATGGAATTAAAACTCAATTTGTCATTTGCATCGCATTTGGGATTATTTTATTATTACTTTTATTTATTATTACTAAGGTTTGGTATTTACTTACACTTAGTAACTGCTAATAAAATTTTGACCAACTTATAAAAGCAATGCTCAGCTTCAGCCTTTATTTTATTGATCAGCGTTACACTTCACATGAACTCCCATCTTTGGTGAGTTCATGCACATATTCCCCATAACTTGTTGAGCTATGAACGTATGTGAGCTCACTCTTGCTGTCTCACAACCCCCCACAGGAGAAGAACAGGTGGTCGAAGATGAGCCGCCTAACACTGAGGCTTTTGACTTGATCTAGGTGGCGTCTCCCAGTCAGCTTTGTGGCGCCAGGGAATAATAATTAGTTCACTTTATTTTATCATCTATTTTGTAAGACTTTCGCTATGTAATAAGTACATTTATGATATTTATGACATTTATGTTTATGCACTCTGTTATTATGTGTGTTGTTCTTCCTTAGCGCACATATGAGATGCATCCAGCTTTATCCCTTAAATCTAGGTGTGACAACAGGTCAAGAACAGGTACCACAGGATGGGGCGCATGAAGGATGCTATGATGTGTTCGTGAGAGGTCTAGGCCATCGTCTCCCAGTCAACTTTGGGTTGCTGGATCGTTGTCTCCTTATAATGTAATTATTTATTTATTTTGTATAGAACTCCTATTATAGTAAAGTTGTAACATTCGTTTCTGTACCATGATTCATCATATATGTGAGACATGGTCCCACCACACCTGGTGATTATGTTTGCGCCCGGGTCCCTAAAACTCGGGTGTGACAAAAGTGGTATCAGAGGAATGTTGACTGTAGGATGAAACCTAGATAGAACTGGACAACCATTGTCTACTTACCTTTGCTACTCTGATTCTTTTCTAAACTTTTCTTAATCTTTTCTCATCTATTTCTGCTTTACTCTGATTATTCTTACCTTTTCCTTCTAAAGACAAATGTGGATTTCACACATTGAAATCCTGTGCCTAAAGTGACCTTTAGGAAAAGGAGACATACTCCTAGGAACAAAATCGAAACTATTTTTGTAAATATTTGTATGCTTGAATGTTTGTTCTTATGATACATGTCTGATTTTGATCTTTGACTGAGTGTGATGAGTTATGGAGTAATGTCCACAATTACATCTACATATATATAGGCATAAATATAATTAAATAAAATTCATAAGATAACTTAACAACCTAGATTATCCTTCATTAAAGTGTATCTATTTTAAATAGATCCCTCCTAACTTAAAGTATTCTATCTTATTCTAATAGGTTCATCTTATGTTAAAAAAATATATCTTATCCTCATAAATTGTTCATAAGATAAACTAGACCAACTAAGAATACCCCCACTAGAATATATCAATCCTAATAGATCCATCTTATCTTAAAAGATTCTCTCTTATCTTAATAGATTCATCTTATCTTGAAAGATTCGTCTTATCCTAACAACTTTACTTATCTCATCCTAAAGTAACAACTAGGATCTAATCCAAAATAATGAGATCTTATCTAGTCTAATCTAGTTGTACCAATTTGATCTTGATCCCATCAGATTTAATCTAAAGTTAGTTATGTAGACAGGTTAGTTAATACTGGTGAAATAGATTAGACCTTACTCCTATAAATAGGTGTTAACCTAAATTGGTGCCCTATACTAACTTGACCTTATGCAACTACCTTAATCGTCTGATAGTTGCATAACCCCTCTGTTTTAACCTATCAGAGACTCTGACCTACATTCACCATATAATCATCCCATCTTAAAAGACTCTAACATATCCTAATAATATATATCCTACCATGGTAGATCTATCTAACTTTAACTAGTCTAATTTAGTTATATCCAATCTAATCTAGACCCTACCTGTTGGGGGCCTTCGTCTTCCGAAGGTCCTCAAAAACATGATTTAACAATGTTTCCCAAGTGTAATGTACATACAGGTACCTTCGGACTCGGAATAAAACTATACACTATATGGAAAGCATGATTGAGACAAAGGTTGATGCAGTTCCGAAGTTACGCGCAAGGGTGCTTCGGCTCAATGGCAGAAAGAGAAACCTACTTAAAGGGGAAAAGGTCATCTAGTCGTCGATGGATTGTCCTTAAGTCAATAGTAAACATAAAGGGCATGAATGTAATTTTACACAGGCTGCGCCCTGTGCCTATAAATATATGAACAGTACCCCCGTACTGTTCACGCTGACTTGTACTCACTTGTGCGTCACGCTTGGACTTTTCACCTTCTCTCAAGCCGAAGATACAAATATAATCCACTGTTGTTCTTATTTATTCATGATGATATAATAAAGATATATTAATAATGTCATATGATTATTCATTTTATTTCTCATGTTTCATATGCTTCGTCTTTGATTAACATGTACTGTGATGATGACGGTACATCCTTCATAACCTTCGTCTCAAGATCGTTATATCCTAAGGGAAATAATGCTTCGAAGGACGAAGGACATTAACCATTAACCTCTTTTTGTGTTGCCTTGTTCTTAATTCATAGCATTTGAGAACAAGTCTCCAACATTGGCGCCCACCTCCGGTGTACTCACTTCCAAAACCTTCGGCAAAGCATCGACCTTCGCCATGCCGCCGAAGAAGATAACAGCGCCAGGGGCTGCACTGCAGCCACTGGACACAAACTAGGAGACTCTCTCTCTCCGAGAGGCCCGAAGCCAAAAGAGAAAGGCCACTAGGCCAACATTCCAGGAGGAGGAGTTGGACCAGGAGATCAGGGACATGGAAATCATCCACCGGTAGGTAAAGGAAAAATGAGAAGATGGCTCGGCTGGCCAATCTTCAAAGGAAGATCGATGAAGCTACTGAGGAAGTGTGTCATCTTGCTCAAGATGATCATGACCGAAGGCCCCAACACAGGGAGCTTCGTCAAGAGGGCTCATTCAACGAAGATGAATGGTACAATGATTTTAATCATGGTACCTTTGCTTTTGATGATGCTTCTCCCTTGGCAGCAGAATTGCAGGCTATCCCATGGCCACAATCCTACAAGCCACCCCAGCTACCCATGTACGATGGGCACTCGGACCCAAAGCAATTCTTGATGAGCTATGAGGCAACAATATCCTCATACCGAGGCAACACAGCTGTCATGGCAAAGTCCTTCGTCATGGCAGTTCGAAACGTGGCCCACACATGGTATTCTTCCCTTCGGCCAGGGACAATCACGTCATGGCAGAAGCTCAAGAACATGCTGGTTACCAGTTTTCAAGGCTTTCAGACGAAGCCAGTCACAGCTCAGGCCTTGTTCAAGTGCACACAAGACCATGAGGAATACCTTCAGGCGTATGTCCGAAGGTTCTTGCGACTAAGAGCACAAGCGCCCACAATGCCCAATGAAATTGTCATTGAGGCCATGATCAAGGGTCTTCGGCCAGGACCCACGGCTCAATACTTCGCCAGGAAACCTCCCCAAACTCTGGAGAAGCTGCTTTAGAAGATGGATGAGTACATCCAGGCTGACAATGACTTTCGACAAAGAAGGGAAGAAGCTTACAGATTTTCTGAGATGACTAGGGGCTTCGGAGGAAGAATCCACCCTAGGCATGTCAGATCAATCCACAGCTCCAGTCAGAATTACGACAAAGGAAGCTAGCTTCAGAGGCCACAGCACACCTCACAGCCTTCGGGACAGCGGCAAAGCTCCTTCAGGCCACCAACTCCAAGGGGCATAGGCGCCAGGGGCTTCAGAGGAAGATATGGGGATCAACCCAGAAAAAGTTATTGCTTATTCTGTGGTGAGGACAAAGGCCACAATACAAGAACCTGCCAGATCACTATTCTGAAGCAAAAAGAGATTGCCGAAGCAGAAGCTCAGCAGAATCAGCCAAAGCAAGTCCTACATACTGCTTCGTACCACTCTCCCTATATACCAGAATATGTGGGCAATCATCCTGCAGCTTCTGTTGCTTCGGCAAGCCATTCACAGGCTTCTTGGCCTCAGCTCCCACCGCCACTACCACTGCAACCTACTTATTCCTGAAGCCAGTAGCCAGAAGGGCGCCAGCACTCCCAACAACAACATGAATTCAGAGAGGAATCCGAAGCTCGTACAGTCAACAGTACTGTGCCAGAATCAAAGCACATATACTGAGCGATATCCTGCCTCCGAAATACTTTTATGTCTATGCCATTTTGCTTTTTAATAAGGAACAAGCAATGTAAATTTAGTTTTAATTTCTTGTAATGATTTTGCTTCTATTAGAATGGAATATATCTTCTTCACAGATTTACGAAGCTAAAAAGTTACGAAGCTCAAAAGTCGTTCCTAAGGGAATGCAGAGCTAAAATTCCGAAGCTACAAAAAGTCGTTCCTAATGGAGCGCAGCGTAAGTTTTGTGCTCAAAAGACGTTCCTAAGGGAATGCAGAGCTAAAATTGCCGAAGCTACAAAAAGTCGTTCCTAAGGGAGCGCAGCGTAAGTTTTCTGCTCAAAAGTCGTTCCAAAGGGAATGCAGAGCCAAATACCGCCGAAATATAAGGCGAAGAAGTTACAAAGTCGTTCCTAAGGGGATCTAGAACTTATACCGCCGAAATAGAAGGCGAAGAAGTTCAAAAGATGTCCCTAAGGGAATGCAGAACTTACACAAAAAATAAACGGTGAACACCGAAAAATAAACGGTGAAGAAGACTCCGAAGTCGTTCCTAAGGGGATGTAGAGCTTGTGTGTTCCAGTGTGGGCGTGTGGGTGTGTGTCATCGACATCCTCATCATTTTGCATCATATCATCACATCATTTCGCATAACATCACATCATACATCATATTGCATCAATGACACGAATTGAATACGAAGCTGATCTTCGGCAAACACTTCGTCAAAATGAAAAGGTGCTAAGGCATGAAGTAAGTTTCGGGAAATTCAGTTTTATCACCCTTGTCACAAGAAGGGATCTTTCTGTACAAAGCATGGATATCTTTCTTTACAAAGCATGGATCTTGTTCTTTACGAAGCATGAAAAGAAGGGAACATGTTTTTTGCCGAAGGCTCAAAAACGGTATGTGTGTAAATTTCATGCATTGCAAAGAAATGAATTACAATAATTTACATATTCGATTCAAAGCTACACACATCAAATATTACAGTATTGTTACAATAAAAGCACAATGTCCATTCTAGTGTCTCATACATTGACCATTTCAAAATGTTTTTACAGTAAGTGCTATTCCTCTTTAAGGACTTTCTCTGCAACTTCGTGCAGTAATTTGTTAACAACTTCATCAACAATGAATTCAGCCATGTTTAAAATGTCTAGTGCTTCCTCATTTTTGGATCAACTAGGGGATCGAATGGTTCCGGTGGCGGAGATAATTCAGCTGAAGTAGGAAACATTAATTAGTCCGAAGCCACAAAAACAAATGCCGAAGCTGAAAACCAAAAAATAATACCTATACGCTTTTCGCGCTCTGCAGCTTCTTCAGCTTGTCTTGCTTCTACTCGGGCGTCATGGGTGTCTTTTTCACTTTTCTTTATAATCTCATGGGCCATTTCTCGGCCACCGTTCACCCAGACATCATTATAGAATTTTCCGCCCATCAAGGTTGCTTCAGCTAAATGATCCTTCGTATCATCTACGGAGAAGGCAGCTTCGGCCTGGGCCACGGCTTTAATAAGATCACATCCCGCCTTCTCCAAGATAGATGAAATTCCCTGCGCACCGGAAAACACGCAAACATCCCCACGATCACTTAAAATTTCTTCGAAGGTCTCGGCTTCTCCACTTATCCACTCAACAACGCCTTCGGGGTCACCTCGTATGAAGTTTTCTTCAGCGGAGTAGGCACCCACTTTGGCGAAGCTAGCTTTTATTTTCTTCACGCAATCCAAGGATTTTTCAAAGCACCTTTCCTTGGATGCGCGAAGTTCTTCAACATTTTTCTCCAGATGATTTTTCCAATATTCGCTAATTTCTTGGTTAGCTTGCGCAAGCGCGCAGTTTTCTTTAGCTTCGGCCAGCTGTCTCCGAAGGTCTTCAATTTCAGTCTTTTGGGCTTTGGCCTTAGCCTTGAAACTAGCTTCGTCTTCTTTCACTTTGTTTACCAATGAAATTAAGATTTTGTCTTTTTCAAGACCTTTGTTTCTTAATTCGATCACCTCTGAACGAAGGTTATTCAGAGCCATTGTATAGCCTTCGTCTTCAATATTCTTCTGCGCCCTAAGGGCATTACTAAGAATTAAGCCCTGCAAGAGGAGGAAAGAATTGAATATGACAAATAAAATACTTCATTCTCAAATTCAAAGTTAACCTTTATACCTTTATACTGTTGTAGGCTAGGCTGTCGGCAAGTTCATCCTTCGACAAAATTGAAAGACCATCTTCCAGCTTCGGGAATCCCATGCCTTTTCCTATCTCCCAGCAAACAGATATTTATTTATTTTCTGGGAGACAGTATAAGAAATCATCTTCATTGCTTCCGTTAAAAACTAAGGATCCCTTCGGATATTTTAGTTTTTGAGCGTAATGCCTTGCTTCAGCGATTTCATCTTCGGACAATTTCTTCCCCGAAGCATGTCGAACGATGTAGTCGATATTTTCAGTTAGAGCTTCAGAAGCGGCAGTCTCGACCTTTTCAGGTGCAGTCTGTCCTGCCATCTCTTCCTCACGCGCGATAGGCTTCGTCGCGGTGGGCATCGAAGGCCTAGTTTCGGATTTAGCCTGAGTTTTTGTAGCTTCGACTTCTGCCTACTTAGTATCAGTTTCGGGCCGCGCTTTGGCACCTTCGGCAACTTTCCTTGTAGGAGAAGGACTCAAGGCCTTCGTCGTTTCCAGCACAACATTCAGCACGTTCGCCATCCTTCTCCTCTTAGGAGTTGCGGCAGAAGCCTTTTGCACCTTCAGCAGTTTTGCCTCTGTTGGAGGGCTCAAAATTTCTGGCATTTTCATTATTCCTTCAATCTTTGGCTCTTCAGCCCTATCAATCTTTGTCTCAACTGGCTCGACTGTAAGCACCTTCGGCACTACAGTCGGCTCTTCAGTGCTCTGCACAATCGGAACAGTTTCTTTTGCTTCGGCAGCTGAAGAGGTCCCTTTGCCAAATTCAGGTATCATGGTCGGTTCAATATAACGCGGCTGGTGAGTCAGAACCTTCATCTTCTTGCCCTTCGGCTCAGCTGTAATGACCGGAGCGTCAATCTTTCTCTTTTTTCCTTGCCCTCGCAGTGGGTAGCGATAATCAGGGTATACGAAGCCAATAGCATCAAATACCCTATTCAATCTTTTCTTCTTCCGACCCCCAAAAGCTACGGACAATGCATTATCCTCGGCCTTGGAGTATGCCCCAAGTAGCTCGTTGCTAGTAGCTTCAATACACTTCAGCCAGTCATCGTTCGGCTCATCAAACTTCTCCCCAAATCTGAAGGTATATTTCAATCGGACTAAACCATCCTCGCTGAAATCGGCGGTGGTCTCTTTCAGCATTTCCCAGCTCTCCACAAGTGGCCATACCCTGAAGGCTATGTGCTCTTGAATTAAATCTCTTGTGCTAATAAAGGAACACACAGTGCTAAAGGCTTTCTAACACTCTTCATCGCTGCTGTCAATATTCACCTTCGGCCTTCGGAGGCCGAAGCGAGACCAGATGGGCCGCTGAATGATTTCTTTAATATCTTCCCTTACCTTCAAATCATTTTTAACATAAAACCACTCTTCCATCCAGGATCCAGGCCATCTCTTCCGGAATGTTGGCAGTGGGTGGCTTGCATTGGGGCGAGCACTAAAGCCATAACAACCGAAGTTGTTGTGATATTTGTCAATGGCCTTCGTCTCATATAAAAGCTCGTGCATATTGCAAAAGCACTTCGCGCTCGGCTCCATCCCCTTGCTTCTTACAGCCCAGACAAAAATCCCCATCCTCATTATAGCTTCGGGGGTGATCTGATGGAGGAAAATCTGGTATATCTTCAGCACTTCAACCACAAACTTGCTTAAAGGGAACCGAAGACCAGCCTTAAAAAAGCTTCGGTAGATGACAACTTCGTTTTCCTCAGGAGCAGGGACGTTGTTGTCTCCGCTAGCCCTCACGATAGACATGTCTCGAAAGACCTTCCTCTCATGTTCTCAAGATGACTCTGTTTAATGGTCGATTTTCTGAAGATAGTATGGCTTGGCCGCCAGGGCTGATCTTCAGAATCTTCATCCCCACTTTCCACATCATAACTATCGTTGTCTCCAGTATCTTCAGACAAACCTTCCAGTATCTCTTTAGTAATCTTCTCTGTGTTTGTTTTTGCCATGGACTCAATAAATCCAGCAATATAAGGATTCACAGCTTTCTTTTCTTCAAACAACTTCGTCTCATTAGCTACCTTCGTTTCCGCAGTCAGCTTCATCTCCTTAGTCATTTTTTCCCAGACATGGTAAAAACGCGTTGTTAAGCCGAAGCTCAAAAAGATTGAAAATCTAGCGAGAGCTAGTGAGCAAGAACTAAAAGTTTGAGAAAATATTGCAAACGGCAGAGATGGCGTGTAGAATGCTGCCGGCGTGGATTCGTATTTATATGCCAGTGCGTTACAACTTGGAGGGCCCCATTTGTCATTGAATATTGCTATTCTAGCAAAGGGAAGATTTTTTCGGACCTTCGGCTTAAGGCCTTCGTTCATGTCGCAGTCTGAATTTGTTGTTATAACAAATTAATACTGCGAGGGGCTACTGTTGGGGGCCTTCGTCTTTCGAAGGTCCTCAAAAACATGATTTAACAATATTTCCCAAGTGTAATATACATACAGGTGCCTTCGGACTCGGAATAAAACTATACACGATATGGAAAGCATGATCGAGACGAAGGTTGATGCAGTTCCAAAGTTAAGCGCAAGGGTGCTTCGGCTCAATGGCAGAAAGAGAAATCGACTTAAAGGGGAAAAGGCCATCTAGTCCTCGATGGATTGTCCTTAAGTCAATAGTAAATATAAAGGGCATGAATGTAATTTTACACAGGCTGCGCCTTGTGCCTATAAATAGATGAATAGTACCCCCGTACTGTTCACGCTAACTTGTACTCACTTGTGCGTCACGCTTGGACTATTCACCTTCTGTCAAGCCGAAGGTACAAATGTAATCCAATGTTGTTCTTCTTTATTCATGATGATATAATAAAGATATATTAATAATGTCATATGATTATTCATTTTATTTCTCATGTTTCATATGTTTCTTCTTTCATTAACATGTACTGTGATGATGAAGGTACATCCTTCATAACCTTCGTCCGAAGATCGTTATATCCTAAGGGAAATAATGCTTCGAAGGACGAAGGACATTAATCATTAACCTCTTTTTGTGTTGCCTTGTTCTTAATTCATAGCATTTGAGAACAAGTCTCCAACACTACCTAATCTAATATGATCCAATCTAAAGGGAGTTACTTAAACAAGTTGGTTAATACTGGTAACACAGATTAGACCATATTCATATGGATGGGTTTTTGAACCTAAATTGGTGTCTTACACCAACTCGTCCGTGAAACCACGACCTAGCCTACGTTATAGGTTTTCCAACCCATTTATCCCAAAAGCAAAGTAAAACTCTGTTTAAACCTACCTACCCCATGCACCCGCAATTGTTATCCCAACACAGATAATGGCATCTAGCACCACGACCGATGGTCCCTAAATCAGACCCAAGAAGAAGGTTAACCTCGACAATGAGGGATATGAGTAGAAACAGATCTTCAGATGAATCAAGATCCACCACTTGGAATAAAAGTCTCCCTTACCTAACTTTCTCTTACCCCCAAATCTTCTCTGCACTTGCCTAATAGCTAAAACCTAATGTACCCTTGTTTTCTATGTCACACCTGCTAATGGCATGAAATTTTTTGGTGTAAAAATACTAATTGGAAGTTCCACTTAGATAAAAAAGATACTATAATTTCATAAAGATAAAGTCAGCTTGATATGCTTAACTAAATGATATTTTTAAATAGGATTATAGAATCTAATGTGATCTAATCTAGTGTGATCAAATCTAATGTGATCTAAACGAATGTGGTCTACTTAAACAGATTATTGATACTGGTAGAGGAGAATGGACCCTGCTAGCCAGGTGTTAACTTAACTTAGCACATTAGACCAACTCAACCTTGAGCATAAGAGCTAACCCAACCAACAGAGTCATGATGAGTTGTATAATCTATCTGTCCCCACCTAACATCAAACAAGATTTTGACCTACATCATGTAGTCTATCTCACCCATATCTATCTCATATTAACAGATTCTATCTTACCTTTGGATATTCACTTTATACGATGAGTTATCCCAAGCTTGATATAAAACGACAGATTAAGCCCTCACAAAGAATCTTCAGTCATAACCAGCTATTAGCCCATTCGTTATGCCTACCAAATAATTTCCCTTTCAAAACTATCTTACCATATGCTTCTAACTCCGATGGTCAATACCATGAAGGGAGGATTATCAGGCAATAGCAAATAGAAATGAATCCTCCAAATCCTCCACCGGCTGGAACCGATCCAATGGTTGTCGTCCAAATGCTGGTACTACAACAAATGACGAACATGGTTAACTAAATGCAAAATCAGATAAGGCAAGAACGCCAGGAAAATGTGTCACGACCGGCTGGAGATGCATCAATAAATGAGACAAGCACGGTTGGAAAGACAACAACAACAACACCCACTACCTCCACCACCACCAACTCCACCAAGATACATATACATACATACATACATACATACATACATACATACATACATACATACATACATACATACATACATACATACATACATACATATATATATATATATATTACTATTTGTAAGACCTAAATGTTACTTTAGTTAGTAGTTAGTATTTTACTATTTAAGGAATAATAATAAGGTCTATTTGACCCTATAAGTTGCTAATAAGTTATGCATCATGCTGAGATTTTTGTTTGTACATATGTGTTGAGAAAATATGAGTATACATCCCTTTTTTCTTACAAATCTCGAGGACGAGATTTCTGTTAAGGGGGTAGGATTTGTAATGTCCAAAATTGGTATAAGAGAAAGATAATGGGATAAATAAATAAATATACTTCTATGCTAGAATTTTGAGGATTTCTTGATCTTCTTTCCTTTGTGCATATGCAACTAAAGGAATTAAAGTAGTCAAATGACAAATAAATAAATACGTGAATGTGCATTCCATGCTGGAGTTCTTGTATGATTGCATGTGTACTCAAAATTTTTATACAAGTTAAGTTTGAAGGGTATGATTTGTAACACCCAAAATCCTATTTTGGGGTAAATTCATTCTATGATTTAAATACATGTCTTTTCGAATAAGAAGTTAAATAAAATATCCCTATATAAGTTAAATTACCATATGTAGAAAATTTTCATTTGAAAATATGCAACACATGTTAGAATAAAAGTGTCTATTCATAAAGGAAATAATTCCTTTATAAAATATGCATTTAGAAACACTCCGGAAAATATATATAATAAATCATCCATTAATAGATGCTACACCTTAGATGGTATTTTTCTTCAAAAAGTTATTAGTTTGAATGTATGAGATGTGCATCTAAAATTATTTGCATAAATAAATAGGATGATAACAAATTATAATATATATATATATACGCATATATATATACATATATTGCATGCTAGATCTTTATTTGTGGTGCATCCAAATTTTATTTTTGAACCCTGAATCAAATTTTAATTTGAAACAAATTTGGAGAATGGAAATTAGAAAAATAATATATAAAAAAGACAAGGATACCCGCATTCTGGGTCGTATTATCTTGGCTGGCCCACTCACATCATCTCCCCTAGCCCAATACCGCACGCGCTACTGGCCCTCCGCGTCCGCTCGCTGACCAGTGGGCTCCGGCTGGCGGTCTCAACTCGTGCGCGCCATCTCGCTGCCATGTGGGCCAGATGGTGTTAGACTCTTCCCTCCCCATCGCGCGACGACGAGCTTGGAACAACCGATGCTCTGTTCGCGCAAGTCTTGCCGGCCCTTGCTCTCTATCTTCTCGGGTTTGGGTATAAAGCATCGTGCCCTCGCACCCCAAGTTCACCAAACCGTAGCACCCACGTGGCGCCGAAGCGAAGGCCCCTATCGCCGTCTTGGTGAAGGATTTCGGTCCGCCAATCGCCATCCTCTTGACGTCGTCAACTGGCCTCGTCGAGTGTCCGAGTTCGCATCTAGGGTTCTGTCGTTGCTAGTGCACAGAATCCCCAGGCTCGGGGTATTCCTAGAACGCAGAATTGCTCGCCGGAGCCACGGTCCGTCGTGGAGCCGCCATACTCGTCGCTAGGTCTCACTGCCGCCCGGTCCAAGGTGAGGGCGACACCATGTTGTTCATCTTTGTCCCTTCATCGTTTAGCGTCGGTAGGATTGGAATTTGGTGCGCTAAATCACTTGGGCTCCGTGCGCTGGCAGGCCACAGTCGTTCGGCGCGGGCGGCACCGCTGCATCCGGCTGGGGTTGGGGAGGAGTCATGTCAACCGTTGATCTGGTGTTTGACGACCGCGATTAGATCCCGCGCGTACCCCCCGTGGCACTTTGAATCGTGTCCACCGATCTGTAAATCAAGGGCTTGGGTTGGATCTAGGCGTGGGATGTTGCGGTCCATGGATCTCGTATCGGGTGGCTGCAGACAGTTACCGGTTCATATGGTGCTGGATCTAATCTCGCACGTCCAAATTAGATCGTGCGGCTCTAGTCATTTCGTACCCCCTTCGACCAGCGTGTCTTGCAAAAGTGACCCTAGGTTTTCATACATTCAACCCATCGTCCACACCTGTGGTAAAGTAATTGCATCTGGACCCGGAAATTTGTGAACTAAACCCTTTGTTTGCTGGTATTTATACCAGTATCTCAGTGAGCACCTAAAATGAATAAAACAATTTATAAAATGGTTTCCAATATAGAAATAATTCTAGAATCTTGTTTAATTCATAGAAAAAATATTTTAAACTCCTTTTTGATCCATTTCAGTTGCATTAAATTCATAATAATATTGTTTATCATCTAGTAACCTTGTGTTGTCATAGAACATAGATTAGAAATTATACACTTAGTTTATTTTAATCCAACACTTAAAACTCCGAAAATCCATAACTTCTTCGTTCTAATTCTGATTTGGTTTGTTCAAGTCACGTTAGCTTCGTATAAACATTTGCTATACAGTAACAACATCAATTATACCATATTGCATAATTTTATAGTTAGATATTTGTTTAACCTATGTTAGTAGATTTACCCTTTTAATCAAAATTAATTTGTCCATAATTATAAGATGACTAAAACATGATTTCTAATTAAGTCATAACTTAAATTAAGGTTGAAATTAGTTATTGGGATATCTTTCTCACATGGTTCATAATAATCAACATAAAACCTAGTTTTCCGGTTTAATCACATAGATCTTTAGAAAATCATAACTTTATAATCGTGACTCCGATTTTGGTAATTCGCGAACCCACGATCTCGTAGCGACGCGTAGATTATTATTATACAGTTTGTTCTTATGTTTGGTGTGATGTTAATTTTGTCTATACCATATTTGTTTGTATTGCTACGACTAGCGCGAGGTTACGAGTCATCTAAAGATCATCCTGGTACCTGGAATCTCAATTCTCAGGCAAGTTGTGCCCTTGACCACCTTTACTACCCAATAATGTTCTTTATAAGCACTTATTCATGCATAGGCTTAATTTTGATGGGACCCAATAGGTCACCCTAGACTGATTATCTTATTACCTTGTTTACCCCTGAACTATTTGGGTAGTTTTGCTATTGCTCTATATAGTTAGCAAGCCAGAGCTCCAGCTTCGTCTCACCCAAATACTTGGTGATAGTAGTCGGGGCCCTGAACCAAAGTGGGAACGGTGCTCTGCAGATGGCCTTGCTAAAGACCTGAGGACCTGGCGGCTCGGGGGAGGGGCTTCGGTCCTCCCGGGTGTCATAACGACTGCCCCACCGAGGGCGGTAGTCGTACATCTTGTGGTGTCGAGTGTGTCTGCTGAGACGGTCGTGAACCGCTAGGGGTTGTCGGTTGTCTTGGAGACGATCGCGCACGTGGGCACCCTCTCTTTGGTAGACGCAGGGTGCACCGAGGGTTCCCTCTCGAAGTGAGGGCCCCACTTGATGACTTGAGGCGGGCTCTCGGTGTCGATAGGCAGAGCTCTCGGCCTGGTGGACCACGGCGCATTCCAGAAGCCCCCGAAGTTTGCCATGGATACGGCGTCCCTCGATGGTGGAGGGCTTTGGAATGATGCAGAGCAAGAGTGGTGCCGCTGCGAGGCTTTGACTGGCTCAGTTGAGGACAGGGGCGTGGTAGCGCCGTCGTCTTCCTCGATGTGACGTTGTACGTCACGTGCATTCGCTCGCGCGCCTCTGTCGAGGGCTTTGCCAGCGGCCTCCCTCTCTAGAGCTTGTCGTCATTGCTACAGCCCTTGTTGTTCCTCCCCGAGCTTGTCGTGTAGCTCTTAGGGTTGCTCTAGGTGAGCCATGTGGCTCCTAGAAGGAGTCTGGGCCCCTCTTGGTTCCACTGCTTCGTGAACGAGTTGTGGAGGCCGGTCACCTTCCTGTGGCATGCCGAGGTGATCGCCTTCCTCAGGGATCTCTGAGTCGATATGGAAGCATTGCCGGGTCGGGTCATAGCCTTCACCACCAGTGCTATAACCCTTCGAGCTTTCGGAGATCATTTCATCGCACACATACATAAACTGCAGCATGGACTCAGGATCTCGTAGCCCAGAGAAGTCTAGGGCGAAGCTCGGACCGTCTTTTTCCTTGGAGTCCAAGCACCCTGAGGGAAAAAGGAAGCCCGACATACATTCTGGTGACGGAGCTAGTATCGAAACTTGGCTGGAAGAGGATGGGGTTGAACACGGATGGTTCTCCTCCGACCCTCGCCACGTCTCTCCAAGGAGCGACCCGCTCCTCTCGACCCGCGAGTGGGAGGACCAATGCAGCCGGTACCTCTCGCTCAACGGCATGCGGAACTGACGTTTCCCACACCGGAGGAGGTGGTGCCAAAAAAAGTTGGCGCATGTGTCACTGGTGGCGCTCCGAGTGCAATGCTGGCATTGGCTAGCTCCCTTGATAGGGAGTCTATGCCATCATCCATCCCAGGGGATCCTCCAGGGCATGGGGTGCCCTAGGTGGCACAATCCCGGTTGCCCCGTCTCTGCCTCCTGCGATAAGAAGGGCGGCAACGGGAGCTGGGGCGCTCGAGAGGATAGGCGGGAGGAGTATCATGTCATACTTAATGCCGAGTGACATGAACTCTAGGGTCCCGAACCTGATCACCATCCCAAGCCTGAGTGGATGATGAAATCCTGTCATCTAGAGTCTTCGATGGAACTGGAAGTGTTTCACGCGACAATCCCCTACTTGGCGCACCAACTGTCGGTGTTCAAACTGAGGGTCCTAACCAACTAGTAAATAATGTCGCGTGGCGAGAGTCTAGATGGTGTGCGAGTTGATACAAGTGATTTATCCCGGTTTGGGCGATGCAAAGTCCTACTTCCAGTAGAGGGGGATGAGGCTTATATTACTCGCACCGAGGTGCCTGAGTAGGGATTACAAGCATAGCGGGAGAGGGGGAGTCCCCAAGTCCCTAGAACTGATTGAGGCAAGTGTCAATATCAAAGACTGAGTGGAGAACTGAGTGTTCGTCTGTGTGTCCTGCTTGTCCCTCTGGAGGAACTCTTCTGCCCTATTTATACACGAAGGGGATGTCCGCAGTGAAGCCTGGTGTCGTTGTATTCAAAGGAGAGATGTCTTGGCTTCCTGCAAGCCGACGTGACGGTGCACTGCACTGTTGACTTGTGCTCGCTTGTTTCTCACTGAGAGCCGAGGCAGAGGCCGAGGGGTTGGCCATACGTCCGAGCCCCTCAGGGGATGTGATGCCCATACCGTAGTTGTCGTAACAGGGCTTCGGTATGGGTAAAAAGCCTGCTTATGGGGTGCATCATCGTCCTTGCGCGGGATGACATTGTGATTCCCTGTCGCGTTTATCTAGGTTAGAGCCCTACTCGGGCGAGGCGAAAGTCTTCCCGAGGTGTTCGACGAGCCAAACCATTGATGTGTGCCATAGTTGATGGAGTGGCCGCCCGTGGGATTCGTGGTGGATTAGGTGGACGAGGCCGAGCTCAGGCGAGACAGAGAATTTACCCGAGGCCAAACTCAGTGTCGGGCAAGGCGAAAGAATCGCCCGAAGGCCAGAGTCAGCGTCGGGCGAGGCGGAGATTTGCGTTCGAGGGCCGGTCCGCTTTACCAGTCGTATTAGGTGTCCCATCGGGGGATGGAAGGCGGCATGCGCGCACTGTAGCGGATACATAATCATGTTGTTGCGCCTTGATGTGATCGCTGTCTTGTTAGCCAGCGTGCTCTTGTTGCCATGACGTGGTGTAGGTATGCACATGAAATGCGGGTGTTCCCTTCCTATTTTCGGGCACTTTTGCCTTATCTACCTGGGATTAGCTCAGGCGAGACGGACGGAGCGGTAGCAACCTCGGGCGAGGCAGAGTTCTGCTCGAGGTGGGAGAGTCTTGGGGAGAGGCCTTGGTTTAAGAGGTACCTCGGTTGTTTCCCCTCGGGTTCATCCTTACTTCTCTGAGTGCGTTCTTCGGGGAATAATTCGGGTATCCCTAATTATCACCGCCGACAGTCACGGTTTCGAAATCGCCTCTTCGTATTTGCATGGGAAGGCTTACCTCGGTTTGTCCCTTCCCTAGTCCCCACCCCACTCATGTGTTGTGTTTTTTCCTTTTTTAAGAAGTCTTCCCACAATATAGGTGCAAGAGTTGTCTCAGTTATTTCTTCCCGGACCTCAGTCATGTTGGATCCATCATCACTGTTTGTCTTTTTATTTATTTGTATTACTAACTTTACTCTCCCTAGACAAGGAATTGTAAAATAGCACAATATTTTTCTTTTGTACCTAGAGCAATGGATCCATAATGGCACCACCTCAACATGGCATCTCTAGACTAACTGGACCATTTATGTTTGCATTACCTGGAATGTGGATTGGAAATTTGGAATTGATTTTTTTACATCAAAGGCCCTGCTGCCCTGCTTTATTAGAAAGCTTAAGGCCTAGTTTGGAAGTCCAAAAACCGGAGGGGATTGGAGGGGATACAATCCCCTTCTTATTCAATTTTGAATAAGGAGGGGATTTTAGCCCCTCCAATCCCCTCCGGTTTTGTGGCTCCCAAACTAGCCCTAAGGAGACCCCATAACCCAGAGCTGGGGTTACCAGTTTATGATGTAGCAACAGGAACAAGCAAAAAACTTCTATCAAAAAGAACTAACTCAACTCACCTCACAACGGACAACCTAAGCTAGCTAGATAAAATGGACCAAAATCAATAGTTAAGGTTTCAACAACTGAACCAACTCCTATAGTCCCATTACAAAAATTCAGCAACATTACTATAAAGCCAACACCTAAAACAAGCCCATGATTGAGATTAGGGCGAGCCTGGCGGGCCACCCAGGGCCTCCAAAATTTTAGGGCCCCCACACAAGTATATACTTAAATATAGTACTTAGTTGTTCCTCGACACTTCTAAGCCGAATCCCTAACATACTACAGAAAATCAGAACTGTCCTGGAAGCTCTACAAAATAACAGTTGGGTGAATGATATTAGTGGCAGTCTAACAGCAAGGGTTCTTCAGGGATTCTTAATGGTATGGGACTTAACTCAAGAGATTCATTTGCAGCCTGGCATACCTGATCAACATCATTGGCTACCATCTGCTTCAGGATCTTATTATGCAAAATCAACCTATGATCGTTTCCATGCTGGTTTAGTCAGTTTTGAACATGCTAAACGGATTTGGAAGAGTTGGGCACCCTCTCGTTGCAAATTTTTTTATCTGGATGGCTACTCTCAACAAATGTTGGATAGCTGATCGTTTAGCCCGCCGGGGATTAGACCACCCAGAGAAGTGCCTATGCGATCAACAAGAGGAAACTGTCCAGCACCTTCTTATGGCCTGCGTTTTTGCCAAGGAAACCTTAAGGTGTTCAGCCGGGTAGGGCTGCATATTCTAACTCCAGGAGCAGCTGATGAGGTGCTGCAGGATTGGTGGAGATTCTAATTTTTTAAGAAGTCCTCCCACAATATAGATTTATTATATGTATGCTTGGGTCAAAAGGGTCTCTATATAAGCTTTCGCTCAGGGCCCCTGAAATCTTAGGCATAGCCCTGAGCTTGAGAAGCAGTTTCCAAGATTTCAACAGGATGATGGTCTTGTTCACCACCGCCACTAGAGACGCCAAGACTTCATTGTTGAACACCACATCATTCCTCGTCTTCCACAATGTCCATAGAGCTCATGCACAAACAAACAATAATATGTTCCTCGACTCCCCTTCCTTTGTTTGAACACCTCAACAAACATATCTTCAATACTTAAGGGAGAGGTCAACCAGTCGAAAAGGAGAATGAAAAAGGCCCAAAGGTAAGAAGCCAGTGGGCAGTCAAAAAGAATTGATTGAAGTAGATTGTTTTGACTCTGTTTGCTTAGTGTAAACACTAATAATACTACTTTCCTTCATAAAACACTAACACTTTTCTACTTTCCTTCAATTTTTAAGTATCTTATAAACATAGAAGTTGAAAGGACTGAGTCCAAAATAACAATAGACATCATAGGCTAAGGGTAGCACCAATTGAGAAAAGCTTGAACACTTGTTGAGCTAGTTTGATCATATGCCAATTGTCCAATGGAGACGCGTTGGTAATGTGAGAGGGAGGATTTGTACTTGGTTCTTGGTCCTCTATGGACCTTCTTTACTCTTCTTAATATATTAATACACAGCTCTCGTGCGTATTAAATAAAAAAGAATTCAGCTAAATGGACATGGCTGGCGGCAGCAAAATGGACTTAAAGAGTGGAAAATGATGGAAATCACTCCGTCTCTCTGAAGTGTTTATCACAAACACACACTAGCTTTTCTCTCTGGTGAGAAAGCAAGTGTGTGGTTGTGATAAACACTCAAGAGGAGTGATTTCCAACAGAATATATCCATAGATCTGTCCTCAGGTAGGAGTATGTAGAAATCAGCTATCCATGTCCTTGAAGCATGAATACTTGTATAGCTTTAGATCCCCTTATTTATATATAGCCTTTTTCTCCCTTTCTTTTTACCTTTTTCTGGGTGTGGCCCATGTGGGTTTGAGCTCTAGCCTACCCAATTTTTTTCTCGAATGCGCAGGAGGACTGCGCATCTTTATATATTAGACAGAAGAAAAGCACCCACAAAGGACAAAAGTACAGAACACAAACATACACCCAAACACACACACTTCTAAAGTACACACCAGGACAGGGAGACCTGCCACGCAGATCCTGACGACTACAAAGAAGAAACACGGTCAGCCAAACCAATGCTCCCTAACTGCTTGGTCCCAGCTAGAACCCAGCAAGTGAGCTCATCAAGAAAGGATCTCAGCACCTTCACAATGGAAGGGGACTCCTCATGGAAGATCACTAGGTTCCTATGAAGCCAAAGGCACCATGCCCCAAGGATGATAACACTGTTGAAGCCCTTCTTGTCTTTGGGGATCTAATTGATCACTCCTCCCCACCACTCCAGAAAGGAGGCCTCCACAGGACTAGGGATAAGGTGTCCTAGGTTAAAAGGGGATATAATTCCATGCCAGAACTGACGTGCAAAAACACATGTAGTTAGGAGATGTTGGACTGTCTCCTGCTCTTGATCACAAAGTGGGCAAACAATAGGGTGGGGCATACCACACTTTCGCAATCTGTCAGCTGTCCAACACTTATTTCTTATGTCTAGCCAAAGGAAGGTTTTGCATTTGGGGGGCATGATTTCCATAACCGCATCCATGGCTCAAAGGTGATGGAACCAGAAAATAAAACATTGTAACAAGATTTGAAAGTGAACTGCCCAGATTACTCATGCCTCCAAACATGTTGATCAGTCTCTGGAGACAAAAAAACCTCACGAAGAGAGTCCCAAAGGAGAAGGTATTGTTGCATTCCAACCAGAGTGAGAGGCAACTTGATATCTCTGATCCACTGACCATTAATAAGGGCTTGGGCCATAGTTCTAGAGGAGGTTAACTTCTTGTCTACCTTTGAGAATACCAATGGAGCTAAATCTTTGATGGAATTCCCAATCAACCACGTATCAATCCAAAAGAGAGTATCATTACCGTTTCCCACATGGGAGATCACTGAAATGGCAACCAACGCCTTGACTTGTGGCTGAGGAGGGATATCAAGACCAATCCAGGACCTGTTAGGGTCGGTTTTCTATAGCCACAACCACCTGGCTTGCAGCGCCCAGCTTCTGTAAAGCAGATTTGGGAGGCCAAGACCACCAAGATGCAGCGGCCTAGTAACCTTCTCCCAAGCCACAAGGCAGCAACCACCATTTATCTCCTTTCTACCCTTCCAGAGGAAAGCCCGTCTAGTTTTATCAATAGCTTTGATCACCCACTTGAGAATGCTCATAGCAATGAGGAGATAGACTGGAATGGCTGAGAGGATGAAACGAACCAAGGTTGTTCTCCCAGCGAGATTAAGAAGGGATGCCTTCCAGTTAGGCTACCTCGTAGCAATCTTTTCAACCCAATCAATGAGGTCGCTTCTTTGCAGTTTCTTGTTGGAGATCGGCAAGCCCAAATAAGTGCATGGGAAGGCAGCATGCACACATTGCAGGGTGCTGGAGCTTTCATGCACAACAGGCGCAGCACAACAGATAGGGATTGCACAACTTTTATTCATGTTGGCAACCAGCCCAGATGCTTCTCCAAAGCAGTCAAGGATCAATTTGGTACAAACCAGATCATCATCCAGAGGCTTGACAAAGAGAACCACATCATCTGCGTACATGGAGAGCCTGGACCTAACATTTGCAGCCCCCAAGCTATGCAGCAGCCCTCTAGATTCACCATGCCTGAATAAGCTACCAAGCACGTCCATCACAATGACAAAAAGCATAGAGGACAAAGGATCCCCTGACGCAAACCTCGCCGATGCCAAATATGATCACTTGGGACCCCACTGAGAAGAACTTGCGTAGAGGAAGAGGCCAATAGGTTGGAGATTAAGTTACACCATTTCAGACCAAAGTCAAGATGGGACAGCACCTCCAAGAGAAAAGCCCAAGAGACTGAATCGAAAGCTTTTGTAATGTCAAGCATTAAAAACAGGCTAGAGACCTTCCGCCCATGAAGGGACTTGATCGAATGCTGAACAAAGATATAGTTATCATGGATAGACCTTCCCCTCACAAAAGCACTTTGATTTGCAGTCACTAACCTTGGCAAGAGAGGAGCCAACCGGTTAGCCAAAATCTTGGTCCAATTTGGCAAAACTATGAATGAGACTTATGGGCCTAAAATCAGCCGCTGTTGTGGCATCAATCTTCTTGGGGATTTGGGACTTAAATTCTTGTTCTTGTTTTTTTAAATACATAAATTTTGTAATTATATGTGTATTAAATTCTGATGTTAAAGAATATTGTTAGTAGATTTTTCTTAACTACTAAAAAGAAATCTGATACTTAAAATGATTGGTGTATAATGTGTGTTCCTACCATTGAAATCTGTGCTCTTTGCATTTGTTTTGTATCTAGGAGAAATATTGGCCAGTTTAGCAGTGCTTATTCGCTGAAGTGAGGTGCATACCAAAACGGAGTGAACCAAACTGGCGGGGAACTATTATATGGGTAAGAATGAAACCTGCAAGAAATCACATGAACGTGAGAAACTTGAGATAGGCAGGAGAGAAGATAAAGCATCGTATGACTCTGAAGTAGAAGGTGAGTTTAGGAAGGATGAGCCATTTGGATTAGAAAACCTTATCCACAAGGGTATGGTTACATGTGTTCAAAAGTTGGGTTCATCCACCGATGGAAGCGTCAGTACATGGCAATCGACTTCATCTGAAAGAGGATCAAGGAGACACTGCATACGCTACTATTGTGCATTCTATGTGTAGTTCAATGAAGGGTCAACTAGTTAATGTGATTCAATCGACTTGTCATAGAATATATTCTGAGAAACACAGACAGAGTTATTCTCCATCTTCCCGTATTAGATCAAAAGAATAGCATGAGAAACGGATGCACAACTGCTTTAGTTACCATGATTATTGTCGTGTACTGGAAAAGATCGAGAAAGTTTGTTCAAAAAGGCTTGATAACCAATTGTTACATCAGAATAAAGACCGCAAGGAATTCAATACTTTAATAAAGGAACAGGAGTTCAGATCCTTCAAAGGACATGCTTGCTCTTACAGAGTTCACTATGAGTGTGTCATACCAATAACAATCTATCACAGGGTGAAGCTACCAAAGCTATTTTTCAGCATTTTGCTTAAGGTTTTCCATAAATATATGCGGTCTCAGCTCATAAAATTTGTGAGAAGACAAATAAATGATAGGAACAAAGAAA
The DNA here is from genome assembly GCF_902167145.1 of Zea mays. NCBI lineage: Eukaryota > Viridiplantae > Streptophyta > Magnoliopsida > Poales > Poaceae > Zea > Zea mays. The sequence continues at coordinate 148,418,529 of NC_050099.1, forward strand.
AGAGAATAAGAGAACGTTGGATATTTGAGGCTACAGCTGGTTACCTTAAAAAAGGTTTGATGGAACTTCCTTGACATGTTCTGGATTCGAGATGGAGAAATCAGAGTGTCATGTGCATGCTTATTCTGAAGGTGAACAAGAGCTAAAATTTTTGGGCATGCAATCTCTAACTACTGAAATTGAAGCAATTGCTTCTACTAGAGAACTTGAAGAAACCATTACAGATAAGGACAGTGATATTTTTCAGCTAGAGACAATTATAGGAAACTTACAATCATCAATAGAGACAAACGGAGGTGCAGAGGATGGGTTATCTGTTGATGCAACAGAATGCTTAGTAGATAGTATGTCTTCACATTTCAATAATGCACCCACTGAGTTCAGTGAAAAAGTTGGGATACAAGCTTCTGTCTCCTCACCACCACAAGAAGAGGGAGGAAATGTGGCGAGATCTTGTTCTTCGTTTGTCAATGATAAAACATTGGTACTTTCTAAGGCAGTGGCAGCTGATTTAGAAAATGAGCCTCCAGTTAGAAAGAAGCAAAGGTGCATGAATCCTGACGATGATGCATTAGAAGGCTCTTGTTCTAGGGCCCAGAGAAATTTGCCAGATCAGTCTGACTCTGATATTCATGAAATAGCATTGCACAATGAGGTATTTAGCTCATACTCAAAATTTTCATTTCTATATAACAATAAAATTTATTGTGGGCAAGAAATTATCATTAACATGGATAATCGGTGGCAAGATTCTTTACCTTTTCTTTTGCGCAAAAAAGACTTTGTTTTCATTATATAGCTTGATTGAGAGGTCATGTTTCGATCAAAGCTTGATTGGCAGTTTACAAATCATACTTATGAATTGAACTGAACTTATTCTAGCTTAATACCAATGTAAGACCATAATATAACATCCTTTGACAAAATTTCTTTACAGGAGGAACCCCAAGCTGAAAGGCTGCCTTCAGCCAACGTGAATCAAATGGAACAGGCTGATGTTGCCGCTAATAAAGAAGTATCTAGTGGTGTGACCTCTTCCTTTGGCCAAGTCACTGAATAGCATAACGTCACTGCAACTTCAGCAACATTAGTCCAACCGTCAACAGAACTGAAAATTTACAATCTAACTTGTCAAAGTGTTGGTCATCCTTATCAAGAATCTGGTGTGAATACTTGTTCAATAAGCACGGGATTAGACAACCATGGGATAATAAATATTCAGCAGCAATCAGCCAACCAGACAAGCTCCATTGTTGAGCATATGCCTGAAAATGGGATCCAGTCAGATCCAGTTACCGATGGATCACACCTCTCCGACTATCCGAGTGACAGAGCAGCAAATTGCCATCTCTCCACCTGTCCGACTTACTGAGCAGCAAATTGCCTCTAGTTCAGCCTTATTAACTGCACATGTAAGACAAGAATATGGTCCCTAGACTTGTCAAACTGTTGCTCATCATGATCAACCATTTGACAGGAATAGTTTTCCACCACGAGCCTGGTTAGACAGCCCTAGATCATCAATTGTTCAGCAGGAGCCAAACAACCAGACAACAACACACTGCACTTCTGGACAACATATGCTTGAAAGTGGCCTTCAATCAGATCCATTAACAATTGAAATGAGTCAGCTGCTTCTGATGCATGATCTGATCACCAAGAAACATCTAGCCAAGGTTACTTTCTTAAACCCCTCTACTGTTGTCTGATTTCCATGGGCTCTAAAATCCTAAATGGCATAGTGACAGTCGAAGCCTTGTGCTATTATCTAATCAACATCTCTACTTGGATTTGGTCAGAGGCAAAAAATTATCTTGGAGTGTGAAAAGGAGCTGGCTGAATGTAAAAGGAAGTTTGACGAGCAGTTCCATAATTTAGAGATGGAAACACTGCAGAAAAGAAGGATATTGCGACACTTGAGGACAAAATATATATGTAAGCAACAGCTGTTAGGGGAGACATTCCAGGTTCTACACAAGGCCTCTGCTGGAGTTGCTTCATGCAGTCAGAGAGGTACACATTAGTTGTGATCATAGCTCTTTCTTAATTTAATAAAAATATTTTGCACACTACTGCTTTACATGAATTGTGGCTTTAATCTGCTGCCGAAGTGCCATCCTTCAGGCTTCAGAGATTGGTATAGATGTCCAAACGGTACGGACCGCCCGTTTGGCCCGAAACCCGACACGATTTTGACCCGGTACCAACCCGACCCGACCCGCTCTCCACCGTGCCCGGGCCGGGCCGGCCCGACGGCCGGGCCGTGTATGGGCCGCTCCCTCGGCACGGCGTGCTTGGCACGGCCCGGCCCGTTTAAACAGGCGGCACGGCGCTGGCCCGTTACAAAAAAACGCTGCGGCCACCATACCTATCCTATCCGCTCGACCGCTCCCCAGTCCCCACCCACCGCAGTCACTCCGCACTCCGCAGCGTCGTTCCCCTAACCCTAATCCCCTTCGCTTTCGCTTCGCACGACGATAGTGGACCTCAGCGGTGTCGGTGGCGGTGCTCCACTCCTCCCCACGCGGCCACCGCCCTGCTCACCGGTGGTAAGTCGTCGACGTGGGCCACCGCCTCACCGAGTCACTGGTAAGTCTCGTGCTTGATCCGCCCGGCTCACCCGTCTTCTTCCCCTTCTGCGGTTCTTCCTTCACTCGCTTCTCGGACCTCTAGAACTCGCTGTGTTGGTTACTTGGTGGCGTTGCTTTGCGCCGTGGCGTGATCCCAGTTCCCAGATCTGAAATCCGGTAAGGCGGTAAGTCCCCACTCCCCAGATCCGCTCTGTGTTGGATCCTTGGCTTCTCGTGCTCGATCCACTCCTCGGTTGCGCGACTCCGGTGCTCCCTGCTCTGGTTTTCCTAATCCTACATTCCTACCTAACCCTAAATCCTTAATACTCCCTGCTCTGGTGCTCCTCAATCCTCATATGCTCTGGTGTTCCTCATCCTCGGACCTCGGCTGGCGACCAGTAGGTGACTCCGGTGCTCCGATTGCGTTAGGTATGTTCTGTTGATTGCTCCTTAATAAATTTGTGTTCTGTTGATTGATGTTAGTATGTTGAGGTCATTCTGATTGTGTATGAACTTTGAATGGAGGTTCTCATATATATAGGGTGATGGTAATGGAAGCCCTGGGCTTCATATAGGTGCGCGGAGCCCCAGCCAGACGAGCCGAGTCTGGTCGAACCGAATGGACCGATCCAGGCGGCCCGCATTAATGCACTGCAGTTATGCAATTATAATAGTTAGTACATATAAGCGTAAACAGACGTGGGCCACTTGTTCGAACGTGGGCCGGTGACGTGTAACGCGTAAATTGGGGAAGCGCATTTAAACAGACAGTTACGACAACGTAAATCTATGTATAAAATTGCATAAATGGCTGTTACTCCCACGATCAGCGCGCCCACGATCAGCGCGCCCACGATCCTAAAATTCAGCGGATAATGGATATGCGCCGTGAATTTCGCGTCCACGATATTGGATATACGCATGGTACAGGGAAAATATTCATAAGCTTCCAAAAAAAGTGGACAGTACGCATCATTTGATAGGGCGCGGCTGGGTGAAGGGCGTAATTGCTCTGGAAGATGGCGGCGCCATGGGGTAACGAGTCAATAAGTGAGTATACGACGCCGACGTCTGTTCATCGACCAAATCAATGCTTGGATATCGTAACAATGGTGCAGGAAGAACAACAAGGAGGGAACCAGTTTACCTCAGATGCAAGTACGCATACACAATCAGCTACTGCTGTAGATGCAATTACTCCACCAGCAGCTTTGAGGGCCCCGGGGGTTGATGATCAGACCATATTTGAGGCATCGAGGATGACAGTAAATCAAGGAGGACAGCACCTTAATACTATGCGTACTATTGGTGACCATGAACAGGACACACCAGTGATTCTGTAGAGACATGTAAGTAATATTGAACTGATTTGAATTTTCAGTATTGTAGGTTAAATTGTATACAGTAGAATGCAGCTAGAGCTGGTATGACATTCAGTGGTTATATTGTGCATACAATGTAAAACTATGGTCAGAAAATTGTTATATTGTACATACGACATAAAAGTATGTAGGGTACCATACATGATACAAGCTATAGAATATATGAATATACAAAATATATTTTATATTTTTGCACAGGAAGTTACAATTGATCCGAGGTTGGTACCTAAAGTTGGTATGACATTCAGTGGGGTGGATGAAGCATATAAATTTTATAGTAGGTATGCATATGAAGTTGGATTTCCATTGAAAAAGTATAGGGAACGGAAAAATTGTAAGTGGTTGAATTGCTCGATGGAAGGCAAGAGTGCAATAAGGGGAATATCAAACCCAAAGGTACGTAGTACCAGTTCGAAGCGGACACAATGCAAGGCCGGTATGAAACTTAAAAAAAAATATGATGATGCAAAAGAGACAGTTATATCAGTGCGTATTGATCTGTTGCACTTGGATCATAATCATGAATTTTTTAAGAAGGATACCGAAAAGAATCAATTACAATGCAACAAGACGCATGATCCTGAATACATGGAGTTCATAAGTTCAATGCAAGAGAGTCGAATCCCGCAACATTGTATTATGGATTATATATCAGAAATGCACGGTGGTCCTGAGAGTGTGCCTGTAACAGCACAGGACATGTATAACCTGTAAGTTTATAATATGTTTCGATTGATATTCATAATTGATATTTGCTAATTGTTGTTTTCGCCTAATGCTAAATTTTGACAATAATTTCAGGAAAAAGGCAAAGCAACGAGAAAGAAATGCAAATGATGTGGCAAAGCTACTATCCTTTTTTGCATCCTGCAAAAAGGATAATCCACAATTTTTCTCTGACTTCCAATTGGATAAAGAAGGAAAGATTTTGAGCATATTTTGGTCACATGCAAGCCAGCAAGGGGATTACATGGATTTTGGTGATGCGGTTACATTTGACACAACACATAAGACTAATCTGTATGAAAAACCACTAGGTATGTTTGTTGGTTCAAATCACCACCTCCATTGCACTATATTTGCTTTCGCATTGTTGGGGGATGAAACTGTTGATACATTTGAATGGGTATTCAACGCCTTCAAAACATGCATGGGAACCGAAGGGCCACGAGTGATGCTGACAGGTACGACTGATAATAATGAACTAAATGTATATACATAAAATATGGCTTAAATTTGATATTATTTTCTTTATATGACATGGAATAAGATTCGTACAATTTTGTCATATATGTTTGCAGATCAAGATCATGCAATGCCAGTAGCCCTCGAGAGGGTTTTCCCACACACAATACATCGTTTATGTCTATGGCATGTGCAAAATAGGTATATGCCTTTTCTAAACGAGTTGTATGCAAGATTTGAGGAAATGGACTTTAAGACACGGTTTCAATCTATAATACATCATCCTTTGACTGAGTTGGAGTTTGAGACTGCATGGTCAATGCTACTTGAAGATTTTCATCTGCACGATAACATTACTCTCGATAAGCTGTATGGAATACGTAAGGATTGGGTGCCTGCTTTTTTCAAAAATCATTACTGTGGTCTAATGTTGTCTACACAGCGTAGCGAAAGCATGAACAGGCTTGTCAAAAGTGCACATGTCGATGCAAATACTCCGCTTCATCAATTCGCCAAGCAAATGATGAAGCTTCTACACAGTAGAAAGATGAAAGAGTCAAAGGAAGCAGTGGGAAGCATGGTGAGGATAAATTGTTATGTCGTATATTGATACCTTAATATAAGTGTAAACTAATTTGCATTATATATGCCACAGGGTCAAAAGGAAACGAACACGCTATACATGTTTGAGATAAGGGTTGCAAGAGCATACACAAGGGTTGTGATGAATAAATTCTAGGAATCTTTGAAATATGCAACCGCATTCAAGATAATGCACGACGAAGAAGGGGGTGCAAATGATTGGGTAGTGCAACATACAACTAGATCGAATAAAATTGTGTGGGGACAACACCAATTCAAAGTGACAGCTGATGAAGATGCAGGAAAGTATACTTGTGAATGCAAACATTGGGAACATACAGGTATGGAGTACTAAATAGTAAATATATACATTGAAAACATATATACAAAATCTTATGATCGTTATTGTTTTATAGGGCTATTCTGTGTACATGTACTACACGCGTTTATGCATCTTCAGATTGACCGGATACCGAAGGAATATATTTTACAAAGATACACCTACTCTGCAAGGCAAGATGTTCCATTTTCAAGAGATGATAGGAATTTGAAGGGGAAGGATGGAGAAACAAAGTCATATAGACAGAAGATGTTGCTAAAAAAGGCAATGAAAGTAGTGCATCATGCTAGTTTATCCAAAGCAGGAAATGATAGAGCCCTAACAGTAATGGATGAGCTTCTCGAGGTACTTTCGCGTTTGGAGACATATATAGAAGTTGAGGAGACTTGTGGAACTAGTGGAGGAGATGGTATACAGGTATGTAATGTTTTAATATGTATTTTGTAACATATTATTAATCATATTATATTGATGAGGTGTGAAACAATAAAATCTCAGGACGATGATGAAGACAATAGAGACAACGAAAAGGATGGTGAATTTGATGAAAGGAATAACAAGGTTTTGATCATATTGTTGTGAATGTTTATTTGTAAATGATGTATATTGAGCTTTCAACCAAATTTTCAGGAAATTCAAGACGTATCTAATATACTTGAATAGGGTGTGGCCAATGTTCAAATACCTATACCAATACGTCCATTAGAAGAGGTAATATCTTTAACAACTATATTGATTTGCAGTTATACATATACATGATTTATAAGTTTGAGTTATTGGGTTATGATTGAGCTTAAAAAATGTGTTGTCAGTTACAGGTTAATTTGCATGATCACGCAATTATGAATGTTAGTGGTGTCAATGAACAAAATGATCATGCCAGGTATAATACTGTATGTTGGACTGCATAATATTATATGCTGAGAAATATTTACTTTTGAATTGCAGAAACTGGATTTTGCAGTCGATGGGATAAGCTTGGCAAGACCAAATAACTCAAAACCCAAAGGAAGAACAATAAAGGGGAGTGAAGAAAATGTTATTAAATTGGGAGCAAAAGGTACAAAGAAAATGACTAGGAAATGTCAGAAGTGTGGAATTGCTGATGGTCACAACAGTAGGACATGTTTGTCAATGGAGGAAAATAGACTAAGGTTGGCAAGCCTTGCTGGACGTAAGAGAGGACGACCTCCAGGATCTAGGAACAAGGGTGGCAGTAAAGCTCCTGATTGGAATGAGACAACAACATCAAAAAAGCACGCAATTGATTTCGATAGTAGTGAGTCAGACAGTGATTAGTCTGTTGTATGAGATACGATTAATTTGTTTTTTACAATAAACCTTGCATGATTGACAAATGATTTATATAGAGGTGGCTATTGAAATCTAATAAATAGAGCGTATATTGCTTAATAATGTTGCATAATTGGAAGTACAAAACATCATAGATAACTTGTATGATGATCGTATAATTTGTAAACTATATGACCAGTAATTAGTCTGTTGATAACGACAGCAGTGAGTCAGGCAGCGAGTAGTCTGTTGTATCTCATACGAATAATCTAAGATATATGGTTGTTGAAATCTAATAAATAGAGCGTATATTGCTTACTAATGTTGCATAATTTGAAGTAGGAAACATCGTATATAACATGTATGATACTCGTATATGAACTGATGGTAATATTAAGGAATGAGGTATTCATATAACATCTTCATAACATATAAAAAGATCATATTTAAAGCCCACAGAAGTGAAAACATCTGATGTTCACATATTCGCAGCATAACCATAAGTATCCAGCCAACTAGAGTTCACAGAAAGAACCTGTGTAACACCCCTAAGACAAGGTAGCATGACAATTGTTCTAAAACAGCACATATAAGGAAGCTTCCTAACATTGTTAACTCACAATAATGGCCAAAATACCACAGTACGGTACATTGCCCACACCATTGCTTAGTTCTGACACATAGTTAACTAATTGCGCGCAAACATAAATCTCTGGATATCTAATGGAAGTGGCAGCGCCTTGTTCATGCGATGGAATGTGAGTTGATGAAGGGCATGAGCACGTAGGTCTCGGGAATTGTCCTGCAATAAAAGCATAGCATGCATTAGACACGTACATAGCTAACATGTACAAATGATGGCAACCGGATTATAGAAACAGTTAGCACAATCACTTACTGGTTGATTGAAAGAAGTTATGACACCTGCATTGTGATCATAAAACTTCATGTAACTCATTACAAAAAATCCATAGTCATTTGACCCTGTTCTCACTGTTGGGGAATTAGATGGCATATCCATTGGAAAATTACCAAACTTAGGAAAGGCTGCATTGGGGCAAACATGTTATAACGCTTTGCTCAGCCTACTCATTATAACCCTAGCCCATGGGAATTTCCTTCCACCTAAATAAATTGGATCATAATGGTAGTCCTTCCATTCGGTGCCACCAAGTTGTATACCATACGGATTCGAATCTAAAATGTGTATACACCGATGGTGTAGATTGATCACATACAGTGTCCAATGTCCCCTACTAAGCATAGGTACCAATATATGTTGATGAGAAAAGTAAATATAGGTTACATGTTGCTGTTACAATGTCATGATAATTAAAATGTACAGTTAATGTGCTGATGAAACTGGGAACAAAATGTTAATGAGACTCACCGACTTGCATTTATCCAGATTTACCAAAGGAGGCAATGTGTTGTGCAAGCAATTCTGTAACACATTTTGATCAAATGGCTGAGGATTCTTGCTGTGATGTTCCTGCTCTTCAAAATTTAACAGAGCCTATAAAACAAAAAATAGAGTGTGTAAGTATATTATGTGTATAGTTACAATAACTGTGAAGAAGAACCTACCCCAACATTGACATCAAGTATTAATCTGTTAGATGTCATAGTTCGACGATGATTTTTGGAATCATCACGAACACACTCAATGAAACACTGCATGAAGACATTCTCAAGACATTTGCCTCCGCGAAAGATTCATAAATATCCATACAGTTTGCACTGTATTCACCGTAATCTATGACAACCCTATATGATGAACAAAGTTATATATTCATATTGCATAAATGAACCAAACTTATAAATACGGTATTCGTAATTTGGGTAACATGTACCTGCTTTGGTCAATGTCCTTGGAACAAATTAAATCCCACAGAGAACGAACGCACTCTTGCTCTGTAAGGGGTGGATCAGATCCAGAGTTTGTTGTCCCTTTCGTGTATCATCCTGAAATGCAACATGGTTGTAAGTGGTTGAACATTAAAAAAATTAGTTTAATGTCATAAAATGCATTATGTAATATGTATGTTATCATACTGACATGAGGAGTTGGGGTCTGGTCAAAAACTGGCCCACTGTCATTGTGTTCCATTTCCTCTGTTGCCATTTCACCTCTCTACACAAAGGTATATAATTAGTATAACTGTGTAGTATGTATAGTAAAATGGAATTATAACATGAGACATGAACTGCTAACAAACATTTTTTTCCGGTGTCACGTCAAATTTCGGCAAGCGGGTGCAAGCTGATGTGGTTTGAGGTGTGATATTTGTGTTCCTCAAAATGATGTTTCGAACATCAAAACAGAAATCTTGTTGACAAAAAGTGTGGTTCGTATACTGCTAAAAAGTAGTATGCATACAATGTACGTATGATGAGTGAAAATAGTATTGGAGTTGGACAAATTACCTGTTGATCTGTAACCACATCCGATTCATCGGGACACGTCTCAAGCACTCTACGGATATGCTGTTGTCTTTCATGAATTTCTTCAAACTGAGTACCACCCAGCTGGGTCTCGAGTTGCGAAGCTTGGGATGGCATATCGGGTGTGGGCTGGGTGGCATGAACAGTGTGTCCTTATACACAATTAAATTGAAAATAATATATGTCAAAACTTACATTATATATCAAATGTTGTTGTGTATACTTGACAAAAACATAAGCTGTTAACTGTACATATAACAAAAACCGTATGCACATGTCGAAAGATAAAATGTTCTGAATAAGGGATAATTGTATGACTGACCTGCTGAATCAGCCGAATTCCCCGGATGATGTGGCTCATCAGTCTCGTTTTCTAAATTATCAGACTCGGCACGTAGTACCTCGTCTATCAATTCTATAAACTTGTCTGCTATGTCGTATTGCTTCTCAATAATTTTGTCAATGCTGTCTTTTATGGCTATGCATGACTTGTCAACCTCCAAGTCATATGCAGCAAGAATGTCTGTGAATTTAGATCGATGACGATGTGGGAGATTGTTGATCTTACTTGACATCATCTCTTTGATAGATGGAAGTTTGATGTTAAAAGTTGGCCGAGGCGTGGGGGCAGGGCGCGGTGCATCAAAAATATTGGTCCTGCACTCCGGCTGGTTGTTCAGCAAAAATTAATAAGAATCCATGTCCACCTTCCTATTCTATTTGTTCCATAAATATTCATAAACAATGTATATAATACATCATAAACTTGCCTCGGATTGGCGATCGATCTTAGGTCCAACTGCATAGCATGTCTCGGTCGAGCTTCGGAACTAGAAATAAAATTGAAGTGACTGTGAGTAACCAACTGTGTAAATGTGCATAACCAACTGTGAAAATATGAATAACTTACTTCACAATGTCCGAAAGGTTCAGCCCCATGGCGTACCTTCCTCTTGTCAGCTTTGGTCAAAGCTTTTATGCTATTCTTATCAAAGAATTTAATGCGAGGTGTGCCAGTATTATTTTGGGGGGCAGCGGCTGTATGCAGGTGATCCAAGTAATACAACTACATAAAAGAATTACAATGTTCAATAGCTATGTAAGAAAACGTAACCAACATCGTAAAACATGTTACATAACTACCCACAGTGAGCAACCAAAAATGAAATAAATGTGCATACGAAAAAACACTATACTTACAAGGACAACAATGGAGCATTCATATATAGTCGTGGAGACATTTGTGGTGATTCGGTTGTGCCACTTCTTCACAGCTTCACATAGATCATTAAAAATCAACTGGCACCAGTCGATCTCATGGAAACGGTGCATTTCTTCTGTGAGAAGCACCTCATGATATGTTATGCCCCAGCTAGCAGTTGGAAACAGCAGACGATTGAATAAAATGAGGAAGAAACATCTGATTGAAAGGTCATCATCCTCGCCTTTCCTTAAACGATCATGTAGAAATGTCACATTGAACTCATCTTTGGACACACCAAGCTCTGCCCTCAAGTTGCTTGCTACAACTGCTTCGTCAATCCCCAATGGTTTACCACCGCCATGATTTGGCACACCAAGGATAAGATGAACAATGTCCTTTGTGATCTTTAGTTCCTTTCCTGGACCAGGACGAATTGTCATGTCCTTGGGGTCTAGCTTGTCCATCAACCATTGAAGGTGTGATCTACTGCACAGCGCATCTACTGTCATATCAAGAATGGTAGAGAAACCTTTACGTCTTATAGCCTCACGTTGTCTTTCATTCAAAATGTTAATGCTTGCAATGACATCTTGAGGGTTGCACCTCACATTAAGCCTCTGTTAAACAATATAAAACATGAAATAATTTTGTTATTATAAAAAAAATATTCAGAACCTTACAAATATGAAATTGTTTGTTGGGTATGCATAACATTAACCTGTTGGGGTAGCTCCTCATGTTTAATCCTCTTTGTCACAACTTTTTTTTAACACTCTTGTGTGGCTTTCAGAAACATTACGCTTCTTCAGAGCTGGCATGAAGTCATCTTCATCAGAATCAATCTGAACTGTTTCATTGGTCAAATTTTGACTGTCAACATTTGGAGGATTTCCAACTTCTGGACATGGATTAGACTGTTCTGCAGAGGGAATGTCAACACTGAAACACTCCTGGCTTGACTGAATTGTTATACGCTTGGGGTTATTTGGAGGACGGTCCACGTGCTTCATTTTTTTAAATTAAAAGCTGCATACATAATACACAATATCGTAAAAATTAAATTGTTATATATGCATATGTATTTATTGTGTGGTATGATTGAATCAATGAACCTAGTTGTTTTAAATACCAAGCTAAAACATCTGAATATACTGTTCTCTATTTACATTTGCATACATATACTGAATTGTTCAATCATTAGGAAAAACTGAATATGTTTCAATAAAAACAGCCCTTGCTGTAACCAATAATGTATTAGCTGTAATCCTCTTAAATACATAAATGTATGCACTAAACAGATATGAAATTTTATATAAAAAATATACTATATGAAAAACAACTAGTTGACTGCTCATTTACTAAACACAGTTGCATACATATTCGGACATGATATACTATCATAAAAAACTGAATATGTTACATAAAGTTGCATACAGTTGCATATATGATCTGTCCTGTTCTACAGTCATAAAAATCTGAATATGTTTGAGCAAAACAAAACTTGCTATAAACAAGCTGTATTGTCTGTGACCTAGTGTAATAAATAATGTCTGTTTTGTAATAATAAAAAAACTGGATATGATTCGATAAAACATATACTGAATTGTTCAATAATAAGTGAATAACAGACCTTGCTGTAACCAATAATGTATTAGCTGTAATCATCTGAAATACATAAATGTATGCACTAAACATATATGAAATTTTATATAAAAAATATACTCTATGAAAAACAACTAGTTGACTGCTCATTTACTAAACACAGTTGCATACATATTCTGACCTGATATACAATCATAAAAAACTGAATATGTTGCATAAAGATGCATACAGTTGCATACATGAAACACAGTAGCATATATGTTCTGTCCTGTTCTACAGTCATAAAAATCTGAATATGTTGCATACAATTGCAAACATAAAACACAATTTGCATACAAACTGATATGTTTGAGCAAAACAAAACTTGCTATAAACAAGCTGTATTAACTGTGAACTAGTGTAATAAATAATGTTTGTTTTAAAATAATAAAAAACTGGATATGATTCAATAAAACAATACATGCTGTCAACAGAAATGTATTAACTATAAAAATAATGGAATAAATAAGTGTATGCAGTCACAAAAACAACTAGATGACCACTCAATTACCAATTGAACATAATCTGTGAAAAAACTTTAACTGATGTGCATAAACATGTAACCTAATGTGCATAAACAACTGTGTAAATGTGCATAACCAAATGTGTAAATGTGCGTAACAAACTGTGTAAATGTGAGTAAATGTAATAAATCAACTGCATAAATATTTTCCACCCTATCCGTGATCCACACAATGCAGAATGAACAAAAAACAACTCGTTTGTTGACGGTCGAAGTCGATCCAATGAAATGCGCGCGAGCTAGGGTTGGGAAGAACACACCGAAAATGGTTGGGGAAGGACTACCAATTGGAGCGGTACCCGTTGACGGCGGCGAATGTGGAAGATGGCGGAGAACGTGGAAGCAGTAGGGTCGGCGGAGAAAGTAGGGTTTTCTCCGGTCTGGACTCCGGTCTCCTGACGCAGCAGCGGGAATATTGGAGCATGGATTGGGGACACCGAGGACGCGCCGCTCAAATGTCGTTTGCGACTGGATCGACAGCGAGCGGCGAGGGGCTGGAAGAGTCGTCGGAGAGGGGAGCGGAGTCGTCGGGGATGGAAGAGTCAGCAGAGATTCCCGGAGTCATGGCGGGGTTGGGGTTTTGCGGTTATGGAAACTGAGCCGGGAGCAAAGGAGCTAATCGCGGGAGCACGTCAGTATTTATATGGAAACTGAAAAGTCGGTCGGCTGTGAATGCATGTGCGTTCATATTTGGCTGGGGCTTCCTCTAGCTAAATAGAGCCCAGGGCTCTAAATACATATAGTATATATATATATGAGAGAGAGGTCTTACAAGAAGGGGTAAACCCCTGCTACGTAGGACTCCCTAGAGGAACACACACTTAGAAACTATTACATTCATTTCATTACATATTTTTTCCGACCACACTGAGGGCTTTGACTACGCACAAGCTTCCAAGATGTTTGACTCCAGCTAGCACCTAGCACGCCAGCTCATCTAAGAAACTTCTCTGCACCTTGCCGATGGAGGGAGAACCGCCCTAAAAAAACCACCCGGTTACGTTGCAGCCATAAACACCAAGCACCTAGAATAATGACACTATTAAAGCCTTTCTTCTTGTCTTTATATGCACTCGATTGCAAACTCTTCTCCACCAGTCAGCAAAAGTGATATCCTATACACCAGGGGAGAGGTGACCAAGACCGAAAGGAGATAGGAGGTTGTACCAAAATTGTCGAGCAAAGACACACGTAGTCAAGAGATGTTGAACTGTTTCTTGCTCTTGGTCACAAAGAGGGCATGCTTCCAGATGTGGGAGGCCTCTTTTTGCTGAAGTATCAGTTGTACAACATTTATTCCTCATGGCCAGCCATAGAAAGGTCTTACATTTAGGAGGGGTCTAACTTTTCCATAGCCTCTTTCATGGCTCAAAAGGGATGGATCCTGTGAATAGGACCTTGTAGCAAGATTTAGAGGAAAAATGACCAGAAGCCTCGTGCCTCCACACATGTTGATCATAATCTTGGGTAAACACAACCTCTCCCAAAGAATCCTAGAGAAGAAGGTACTGCTGCATCCCTAATAATGAAGGGGGGGGATAATGTCCCCCACCCATAATCTGTTGACAAGACCTTGTGCCACCGTTCTAGAGGAAAGGGTCTTCTTATCAACTTTAGCAGCCACCTCAGGAGCAATGTCCAGAATACAACAGCCATTCAACCATCTACCAGACTAGGACAACGTGTTGTTTCGTTTCCCACAAAGGAGATGATCGTGCTAGCAAATAGTTGTCGAGCCTAAGGTTGGATGGGAAGATCCAGTCAACTCCAAGCCCTATTTGGGTCTTTTTTTGCAGCCATAACCATTTCGTTTGTAGCGCCCAACTCATATATTGTAGGTTTGGGATACTCAGGCCTCCAAGTTTTAGTGTCCTAGTAACTTTGTCCCATGACACTAAACAATGGCCCCCATTCACTTCTTTCCTTCCTTTCCAAAGAAACCCCCGCTGCAGCTTATCGATAGATTTGATCACCCACTTAGGCACATTCATGGCAATAAGAAGGTACACCGGGATAATTGATAGCACAAACTAGACCATAGCTGTCCTATCAGCAAGGTTGAGAAGTGAAAGTCGCCTATAGGGGGGTGAATAGGGCGAATCTGAAATTTATAAACTTAAGCACAACTACAAGCCGGGTTAGCGTTAGAAATATGAACGAGTCCGAGAGAGAGAGGATGAGAAACAAATCGCAAGAAAATGAAGAGTGAGACACAAGGATTTGTTTTACCGAGGTTCGGTTCTTGCAAACCTACTCCCCGTTGAGGTGGTCACAAAGACCGGGTCTCTTTCAACCCTTTCCCTATCTCAAACGGTCACTTAGACCGAGTGAGCTTTTCTTCTCAATCAAACGAGACACAAAGTCCCCGCAAGGACCACCACACAATTGGTGTCTCTTGCCTTGGTTACAATTGAGTTGATCACAAGAAAGAATAAGAAAAAGAAGCAATCCAAGCGCAAGAGCTCAAATGAACACAAGTCACTCTCTCACAAGTCACTATTTGATTTGGAATGAACTAAGGACTTGGGAGAGGATTTGATCTCTTTGGTGTGTCTTGTATTGAATGCTATAGCTCTTGTAAGGTGTGGGAAGTCAGAAAACTTGGATGCAATGAATGGTGGGTGGTTGGAGGTATTTATAGCCCCAACCACCAAACTAGTCGTTTGGTGAAGGCTGTTGTCGCATGGCGCACCGAACAGTACGGTGCGCCTGTCACGTCACCAAACCGTTGGAGCTTCTGTCTTCTAGGCGAGCAGACAGTCTGGTGGTGCACCGAAAAGGCACTGTTCAGTGTCCGGTGCGCCATCTGGCTCTGCTCTGACTCTGGCGCGCACTGTAGCGCATTTAATGCGTTCTGCAGACGACCGTTGGCGCGAAGTAGCCGTTGCTCCGCTGGCACACCGGACACTGTCTGGTGCTACACCGGACAGACCGGTGAATTATAGCGGAGCGGCCTCCAGAATTCCCGAAGGTGAGTAGTTCGGAGTTGGAGTCCCTGGTGCACCGGACACTGTCCGGTGGTGCACCGGACACTGTCCGGTGCGCCAGACCAGGGCACACTTCGGCTGACTTTTGCTCTCTATATTTGAATCCTTTCTCGGTCTTTTTATTGGTTTGTTGTGAACCTTTGGCACCTGTAGAACTCATAATCTAGAGCAAACTAGTTAGTCCAGTTATTTGTGTTGGGCAATTCAACCACCAAAATCAATTTAGGAAAAGGTGTAAGCCTATTTCCCTTTCAATCTCCCCTTTTTTGGTGATTGATGCCAACACAAACCAAAGCAAATATAGAAGTACATAATTTGAACTAGTTTGCATAATGTAAGTGCAAAGGTTACTTAGAATCGAACCAATATTAATTCTCATAAGATATGCATGGATTGTTTCTTTATTTTTAACATTTTGGACCACGCTTGCACCACATGTTTTTTTTTTGCAAATTCTTTTGTAAATTCTTTTCAAAATCCTTTTGCAAATAGTCAAAGGTAAATGAATAAGATTTTGAGAAGCATTTTCAAGATTTGAAATTTTCTCCCCCTGTTTCAAATGCTTTTCCTTTGACTAAACAAAACTCCCCCTCAATCAAATTCTCCTCTTAGTGTTCAAGAGGGTTTTAGATATTAGTTTTGAAGAGGTTGTACCAATTTGAAATTCTAATAAGATGCCGATTGAAAAATCATCAATTGAAAAATCTTTTCTTAACTCAAATTTTTGAAAATTGGTGGTGGTGCGGTCCTTTTGCTTTGGGCTAATACTTTCTCCCCCTTTGGCATGAATCGCCAAAAACGGATACTTGAGTGAAATATAAGCCCTTTTACTTTCTCTTCCTATGGTATGTGAGTGAAGATTATACCAAAGTTGGAGAGTTGCTCGGAGCGACGATGAAGGATGAGTAATTTGATGGAGTGGAGTGGAAGCCTTTGTCTTCGCCGAAGACTCCAATTCCCTTTCAATCTATGACTTGGTTTGAAATACACTTGAAAACACATTAGTCATAGCATATAAAAGAATATGATCAAAGGTATATCAATGAGCTATGTGTGCAAAACATCAAAAGAAATTCCGAGAATCAAGAATATTTAGCTCATGCCTAAGTTGGTTAAATGTTTGTTCATCTAGTGGCTTGGTAAAGATATCGGCTAATTGTTCTTTGGTGTTAATATATGCAATCTCGATATCCCCCTTTTGTTAGTGATCCCTTAGAAAATGATACCGAGTGACTATGTGTTTAGTGCGGCTATGCTCAACGGGATTATCCGCCATGCGGATTGCACTCTCATTATCACATAGAAGAGGAACTTTGGTTAATTTGTAACCATAGTCCCTAAGGGTTTGCCTCATCCAAAGCAATTGCGCGCAACAATGGCCTGCAACAATATACTCAGCTTCGGCAGTAGAAAGAGCGACGGAATTTTGCTTCTTTGAAGCCCAAGACACCAAAGACCTTCCCAAGAACTGGCAAGTCCCCGATGTGCTCTTTCTATTAATTTTACACCCCGCCCAATCGGCATCCGAATAACCAATTAAATCAAATGTGGATCCCCTAGGGTACCAAAGGCCAAACTTACGAGTATAAACTAAATATCTCAAGATTCATTTTACGGCCCTAAGGTGAGCTTCCTTAGGATCGGCTTGGAATCTTGCACACATGCATACGGAAAGCATAAAATCCAGTCGTGAAGCACATAAATAGAGTAAAGAACCTATCATCGACCGGTATACCTTTTGATCTACGGATTTACCTCCCGTGTCGAGGTCGAGATGTCCATTTGTTCCCATGGGTGTCTTGATGGGTTTGGCATCCTTCATCCCAAACTTGGTGAGAATGTCTTGAATATACTTCGTTTGGCTAATGAAGGTGCCCTCTTGGAGTTGCTTCACTTGAAATCCTAAGAAGTACTTCAACTCCCCCATCATAGACATCTCGAATTTTTGTGTCATGATCCTACTAAATTCCTCACATGTAGATTCGTTAGTAGACCCAAATATAATATCATCAACATAAATTTGGCATACAAACAAATCATTTGCAAGTGTTTTAGTAAATAAAGTAGGATCAGCCTTTCCGACTTTGAAGCCATTAGTGATAAGGAAATCTCTTAGGCATTCATACCATGCTCTTGGGGCTTGCTTGAGCCCATAAAGCGCCTTAGAGAGTTTATATACATAGTTAGGGTACTCACTATCTTCAAAGTCGGGAGGTTGCTCAACATAGACCTCTTCTTTGATTGGTCCGTTGAGGAAGGCACTTTTCACGTCCATTTGATAAAGCTTGAAGCCATGGTAAGTAGCATAAGCAAGTAAAATGCGAATTGATTATAGCCTAGCTACGGGTGCATAGGTTTCACCGAAATCCAAACCTTCGACTTATGAATACCCCTTGGCCACAAGTCGGGGTTTGTTCCTTGTCACCACACCATGCTCATCTTGCTTGTTGCGGAAGACCCACTTGGTTCCTACAACATTTTGGTTAGGACATGGAACTAAATGCCATACCTCATTCCTTGTGAAATTGTTGAGCTCCTCTTGCATCGCCACCACCCAATCCGAATCTTGAAGTGCTTCCTTTATCCAGTGTGGCTCAATAGAGGAAACAAAAGAGTAATGTTCACAAAAATGAGCAACACGAGATCGAGTAGTTACCCCCTTTTGAATATCGCTGAGGATGGTGTTCACGGGGTGATCTCGTTGGATTGCTTGGTGGACTCTTGGGTGTGGCGGCCTTGGAACTTGTTCATCTTCCTCATCTTGATCATGGGCATCTCCCCCTTGATCATTGCTCTCCTCTTGAGGTGTCTTATCTTCTTGATTTTCTCCTTCATCATCTTGAGCCTCAACCTCATTTTGAGTTGGTGGAGATGCTTGCATGGAGGAATATGGTTGATATTGTGTTTGTGGAGGCTCTTCGGATTCCTTAGGACACACATCCCCAATGGACATGTTCCTTAGCGTGACGCACGGAGCCTCTTCATCATCTAGCTCATCAAGATCAACTTGCTCTACTTGAGAGCCGTTAGTCTCATCAAACACAATGTCACAAGAAACTTCAACTAGCCTAGTGGACTTGTTAAAGACTCTATATGCCCTTGTGTTTGAGTCATATCCTAGTAAAAAGCCTTCTACAGCCTTAGGAGCAAATTTAGATTTTCTACCTCATTTAACAAGAATAAAGCATTTGCTACCAAAGACTCTAAAATATGAAACATTGGGCTTTTTACCAGTTAGGAGTTCATATGATGTCTTCTTGAGGATTCGGTGTAGATACAACCGGTTGATGGCGTAGCAAGCGGTGTTGACCGCCTCCGCCCAAAACCGATCCGAAGTCTTGTACTCATCAAGCATGGTCCTTGCCATGTCCAATAGAGTTCTATTCTTCCTCTCCACTACACCATTTTGTTGTGGTGTGTAGGGAGAAGAGAACTCATGCTTGATGCCCTCCTCCTCAAGGAAGCCTTCGATTTATGAGTTCTTGAACTCCGTCCCGTTGTCGCTTCTTATTTTCTTGATCCTTAAGCCGAACTTGTTTTAAGCCCGTCTCAAGAATCCCTTTAAGGTCTCTTGGGTATTAGATTTTTCCTGCAAAAAGAACACCCAAGTGAAGCGAGAATAGTCATCCACAATAACTAGACAGTACTTATTCCCGCCGATGCTTATGTAAGCTATCGGGCCGAATAGGTCCATGTGTAGAAGCTCGAGTGGCCTATCAGTCGTCATGATGTTCTTGTGTGGATGATGAACACCAACTTGCTTCCCTGCCTAACATGCGCTACAAACCCTGTCTTTCTCAAAATGAACATTTGTTAGTCCCAAAATGTGTTCTCCCTTTAGAAGCTTGTGAAGATTCTTCATTCCAACATGTGCTAGTCGGTGATGCCAGAGCCAGCCCATGTTAGTCTTAGCAATTAAGCAAGTGTCAAGTTCAGCTCTATCAAAATCTACTAAGTATAGTTGACCCTCTAACACTCCCTTAAATGCTACTGAATCATCACTTCTTCTAAAGACAGTAACACCTATATCCGTAAAAAGACAATTGTAACCCATTTTACATAATTGCGAAACTGAAAGCAAGTTGTAATCTAAAGAATCTACAAGAAAAACATTGGAAATGGAATGGTCAGGTGATATAGCAATTTTACCCAATCCTTTGACCAAACCTTGATTTCCATCCCCGAATGTGATAGCTCGTTAGGGATCTTGGTTTTTCTCGTAGGAGAACATCTTCTTCTCCCCTGTCATATGGTTTGTGCACCCGCTATCGATGATCCAACTTGAGCCCCCGGATGCATAAACCTACAAAACAAATTTAGTTCTTGATTTTAGGTACCCAAACGATTTTGGGTCCTTTGACATTAGATACAAGAACTTTGGGTACCCAAACACAAGTCTTTGACCCCTTGTGTTTGCCCCCAACATATTTGGCAACTACCTTGCCGGATTTGTTAGTTAAAACATAAGATGCATCAAAAGTTTTAAATGAAATGTTAGAATCATTTGATGCAATAGGAGTTTTCTTCTTAGGCAATTTAGCACGGGTTGATTGCCTAGAGCTAGATGTCTCACCCTTATACATAAAAGCATGATTAGGGTCAGAGTGAGACTTCCTAGAGTGAATTCTCCTAATCTTGTGCTCGGGATAACCGGCAGGGTACAAAATGTATCCCTCGTTATCCTGAGGCATGGGAGCCTTGCCCTTAACAAAATTAGACAATCTTTTAGGAGGGGCATTAAGTTTGACATTGTCTCCCTATTGGAAGCCAATGTCATCCTTGATGTCAGGGCGTCTCCCACTATAGAGCATGCTTCTAGCAAATTTAAATTTTTCATTTTCTAAGTCATGCTCATTAATTTTGGCATTAAGTTGAGCTATGTGATCATTATGTTTCTTAATTAAAGCTAGGTGATCATGAATAGCATCAACATTAATGTCTCTACATCTAGTGCAAATGGAAACATGCTCAGCGGTAGATGTAGAGGGTTTGCAAGATTTTAGTTCAACAATCTTAGCATGTAAAATGTCATTTTCACTTCTAAGATTGGAAATGGTAACATTGCAAACATCTAAGTCTTTAGCCTTAGCAATTAATTTTTCATTCTCGTTTCTAAGGCTAGCAAGAGAGACATTCAATTCTTCAATCTTAGCAAGTAAACTAACATTATCATCTCTAAGATTAGAATTTGAATCAACACATACATTTGAATCAACCTTAGCAATTAATCTAGCATTCTCATTTCTAAGGTTGGCAATAATATCATGGTTGTTGGTGACTTGTTCTCAAATGCTTTGAGTTAAGAACAAGGCAACACAAAACGTTAATGGTTAAAGTCCTTCGTCCTTCGGAGCATTATTTCCCCTTAGGATATAACGACTCTCGGACGAAGGTTACGAAGAATATACCTTCGTAAGCACGACATATAAAAATGAAGAGGGATTCATATGAAATATAATGAACAACATGAACAATTAAATATGTTGTTATTATTGAATTATTTTTATCTTATTATTATGAATGAATAGAAATGATAACTTATTACAAATGTACCTTCGGCTTGAAGGAAGATAAAGAGTACAAGCGTGACACAAAAGCAAAAATGCCAAGCCAGCGTGAACAGTACGGGAGTACTGTTCATCTATTTATAGGCACGGGACGCAGCCCATGTAAAATTACATCCAGACCCTTTACATTTGTTAATAACTCCATAGTATTTCATCGGGGACTAGATGGCCCTTTCCCCTTTAAGTCGGTTTCCTTTTTCCTGTCAACATGCCGAAGCTCCCTTGCGCACAGCTTCGGCTCTGTTCCATCCTCCGCTTCCCTTGTGCTTCTTCGCATTGTGATTTTGACTTATGTCCGAAGGGTCCAAGTCCGAAGGTACCTATTCATGTATTATACTCTAGAAACATCATTAAATCACATTTTTGAGGACCTTCGGAGGTCGAAGGCCCCCAACAGTAGCCCCTCGCAATATTAATTTGTTAGAATGATAAATTCAGATTGCGATATGGACGAAGGCCTTAAGCCGAAGGTTTGAAAAAAACACCTTCTCTTTGCTAGAATAGCATCAGTCAATGACAGGCGGGGCCCTCCCACTTGCAATCGCACTGGGCGTATAAATAAGAGCGCACTGCGGGCATACTTGGAATGCTTTCTTGCCATCTGCTCTTGCTTTCTCAGTATTTTAGCTTTTGGACACCAACGCTTGCCTGGCTTTTTTAGACTTTTTAGCTTCGGCCTTAAAAGCACGTTTTGGACATTTCCGAAGATGTCTCAAGATAACAAAGTTGTCGCCGAAGCAAAGCTGAGCCTCTCTGAAGAGAAGAATCTTGGGTTTCTTGAATCGATAGCAAAGACGAACACAGAGAAGATCACTAGGGAGATTTTAGAAGGTTTATCTGAAGATACTGGTGAAAGTGACAGCTATGATATAGAAAGTGGAGGTGAAGACTCCGAAGATCGACCGTGGCGACCTAGTCACGCAGTCTTCGGAAAATCGAGTATTAAACAGAGTCATCTCGATAACATGAGGGGAAGATATTTTCGAGACATGTCTACTGTGAGGGCCGATGACGGAGAGAGGACTGTGCCTACTCCCGAAGAGAATGAAGTCGTGATCTTCCGAAGCTTTTTTAAAGCTGGGCTTCGGTTCCCCTTAATAAAATTTGTGGTTGAGGTTTTAAAGATCTATCAGGTTTACCTTCATCAAATTACCCCTGAAGCGATTATAAGAATGGGAATTTTCGTCTGGGCCGTGAGAAGTCAAGGCTTAGAGCCAAATGCAAAAAGTTTTTGCAGTATGCACGAACTGCTTTATGAGACGAAACCCTGGGGCAAAGAGCAATATCATAACAACTTTGGCTGCTATAGCTTCGTCGCTCGTTCTGGCTCGAGCTGCCCCGTGCCAACCTTCCGGAAAAGATGGCCTGTGGACTGGATGAAGGAATGGTTTTACGTGAAAAATGATTTAAAGGCACGAGAGGACATTAAAGATATTATCATGCGTCCTATCTGGCAGCGCTTCGGCCTTCGGAAACCGAAGGTGGAAATTGATGAAGCAGCCGAAAAATGCCAAAAGGCCTTCGGCACAGTATGTTGTTTCATCGGGACGAGGGATTTGGTCCAGGAGCACATAGCCTTCAGAGTGTGGCCGCTTGTAGAGCAATGGGAAATGCCAAAGGAAACTATTAGTAAATCTGACGAAGGCGGACTGGTTAGATTGAAATACACCTTCAGATACGAGTGTAAGTTTATTGAGCCAGATGATGATTGGCTGAAATGCATCGAAGCTACAAGCGACGAACTTCTTGGACCATATTCGAAGGCGGAGGATAATGCGCTGTCTGCGACCTTCGGAGGCCAGAAGAAGAAGAGGTTGAATAGAATTTTTGATGCTATTGGGTTTATGTACCCTGATTATCGCTACCCGCTGAAAGGGCAAAAGAGAAAAAGCACCACTTCTGGAAAAGGAGATGCTTCAGTTGCTCTAAGTGAGGTCGTGCCAAAGAGGAAGAGGGTGAAGGTCCTTACTCACCGACCACGCTTCATCGAACCGGCCTCAGTGCCCGAATTTGGTGGTGAGACCTCTATGGCTATTGAAGCCAAAGGACCTGCTTTTACACAGAAGGATGAAGAGCTGGCTGCAACGCCGAAGGCTGATAAAATTGGAGGGCCGAGAGCTGAAGGGACAAAAACATCAGAAATTTTAAGTCCTACGACGGAAGTTGAAGTGCCAAAAAACCCAAAAAGGTCCAGCAATGACCCCCAAAAGAAAAAGGATGGTTAATGTTCTGGATGTATTGGAGACAATAAAGTCTTCGAGCACCATACCAAAGAAAATTTCCGAAACTCCCGAAGCGCAAATTGAGACAACAGTCTCTAATGCCGAAGCTACAAAGCACCAAGCTAAAACTGAAGCTGGGCCTTCAGAGCCCGCTAAGGTGAAATCCTTGGGAACCATAGAAAAAGAAATAAAAGCATCAGAACAAATTTTAGCTGAAGAAACTGGTACTGCCACCCCCGAAGCATTTTCCGAAGCTCTCAATTATACTTTACGACATGCTTCGGGGAAACAGTTGACTGAAAAGAAAAACAAGAGGCTCAGTTCTATGCCCAAAATTGAAATATCCGAAGGGGGCATTGATTTTCAATGGCAGCGGAGAAGAAGACTTCTTATATTGTCTCCCAGACAGCAAGGAGATCTCTGTCTGCCGAGAGATGGGAAGAAGCTTCGGATTCCCAACACTAGAAGACGGGCTCTCAGTGCTATCAAAAGATGAATTGGCCGACAGCTTAGCGTACAACAGCTTAAAGGTGAGAAAACAAGATCTTTGTGTTTAAAAACAAAATGTTTTCGTTTGCTTATACTTAATACCACACTTCTTTTGCAGGGCCTTATTCTTAGCAACGCCCTCAGGGCGCAAAAAAGCGCCGAAGACAAGGGATATACCATGGCCTTGAATAACCTTCGTTCCGAAGTAATTGAGCTAAGTTACGAAGGTCTTGAAAAAGACAAAATATTAAACTCACTGATAAACAAGATAAAAGAAGACGAGGCTACTTCGAAAGCCCAATTTGAGACCCAGAAGCGCGAAATTGAAGATCTTCGGAAACAGCTGGCAGAAGAAAAATTAAAATGTGCGGTTGCCGAAGCTAACCGAGACGCCAGTGAATACTGGAAAAATCACTGGGAGAAAACAGTTGTGGAGCTTCGTTCTTCAAAAGAGAGATACTATGAAAAATCTATGGCATGCGTAGAAAAGATAAAAACCAGCTTCGCCAAAATTGGCGCATACTCAAATGAGGACAACTTCGTAGTAGGAGATCCCGAAGGTCCAATCGAATGGATCAAGGGCGAAGCCGAAGCCTTTGAGGAAGTTTTGAGTGGTCGTGGAGATGTCTGCGCCTTCTCAGGTGCCAGGGGAATTGCGGCTATCTTAGAGAAGGCATGATGCGAGCATGTGAAGATTCTGGCCCAAGCCGAAGCTGCGTTTTCTATTGAAGATACAAAAGACCCTTCGGCTGAGGCAAGCCTAATTGGCAGAAAGTTTTTTACCGATATCTGGGAAAATGGTGGCCGAGAGATGGCCCACGAAATTATAAAGAAGAGTGAAAAAGATACCCACGATGCTAGAGAAGCAGCAAAGGCAGTTGAAAAAACTGCAGAACTTGAAAGGCAGATAGGTATTGTCTAATTGCTTTTGACTTTATGTTTTATTCTTGTGACTTCGAGCTTATTCATGTTTTGTATTGCAGCCGAATTATCTCCTCCCCCGGAGCCCTTTGAGTCACAAACGAACCCCAAAGCAAAAAGTGAAGATGAAATCATTAAGATGGCCGAAGCTATTATGGACAAAGTTGTAACTCAACTACTAAACGAAACTGCGGAAGTAGTTCTAAAAGAAGACTAGCTATTGTTGTAAAAACATTCGTAGTACTGATGTAATATTTGCTGAACAAAGTGTGTAATATTCTATAGTTTTGAAAGTAATATATATAAGTTGTATGTAATTCAGTTCTTTACGATGCATGAAACTTTTCATACATACCGTTTTTGAGCCTTTGGCGAAAAAACACCTTCCCTTCTTTTCATGCTTCGTAAAGAATATCCATATTTGTGAAAATATTATGCTTCGTAAGCAATAGATTTTCTCTGATACTAAAGTTGACGAAACTGCACTTCTTCAGACTTTATTTTGTGCCTTGGCATAATTTCATCGAAAACAATTTCCGAAGGTTAACGTTGTATTCCCTTCTTGTGCCATTGATGCAATATGATGTATGATGTCATGTTTATGCGAATGATGTGATGATGCTATGGTATGCAATGATGATATTTGTGTCAAAGGTACACACACATTCCCACAGTAGAATACAGTCTCTTTGTCGTTTATTTTTTGGCTTCACCGTTTATTTTTCGGTGTATCAGCGTTGACTTTTCGCTGTAAGCCTCCCTTAGGAGCTTCTTCGCCTTTTATTTCGGCGGTATCAGCGTTTATTTTTCGCTGTAAGCCTCCCTTAGGAGCTTCTTCGCCTTTTATTTCGGCGGTATCAGCGTTTATTTTTCGATGTAAGCTCTGCATTCCCTTTGGAACGACTTTTGAGCAGAAAACTTACGCTGCGTTCCCTTAAGAACGACTTTTGTTGCTCCGACAAAGACTTGCCATGCGCTCCTTAAAACGGCTTTTTGTTGCTTCGTCAAAACTTTTAGAACTTCGTCGATTTATGAGGAAGGTATATTACATTATGATAATGACGAAGCTATTACAAGAAATTAAAATCAACAAAAGAACTAAACTTTCAATGATTGCCCTTTATTGAAACAAGGTAAATGATAACAAATGTAAAAACTGTTTTAGAGGTAGGATATGTCTTAGTAGATGTGCTTCGATTCTGGCACAGTACTGTTGACTGTGCGAGCTTCGGACTGCTTCCTAAAGTCTCGCTGCTGGTGAGTGTGCTGGCTCCCTTCTGGCTGCTGGCCTTGGGGATAAGCGGGTTGCATTGGTGGTGGAGGTGGAGGCTGTTGCCAAGATGCCTGAGGTTGGCTTGCCGAAGCAACAGAAACTGCAGGATGGTTACCCACATACTCTGGAATGTACGGTGAGTGGTACGAAGCAGTATGCATAACCTGCTTTGGCTGACTCTGTTGGGCTGCAGCTTCTGCTATCTCTTTCTGTTTCTGGATGGTGACATGGCACATCCTGGTAGTATGGCCCTTGTCCTCACCGCAGAATAGGCAATACATTTTCCTAGGCTGATCCCCAAACCTTCCTCCGAAGCCCCTGGCGCCTCTGCCCCTTGGAGCTGGGGGCCGGGGATAGTTCTGTTGTTGTCCCGAAGCCTGGGAGGAATACTGCGGCCTCTATTGCTGACTTCCCCTGTCGTCATTCTGAGTAGAGTGGATAGATCTGACGTGCCTAGGGTGGATTCTCCCTCCGAAGCCCCTGGTCATTTCGGAGAACCTGTAAGCTTCCTCCCTTCTTTGTCAAAAGTCATTATCTGCTCGGATATATTCATCCATCTTCTGAAGCAGTTTCTCCAGGGTCTGAGGGGGTTTCCTGGCGAAGTATTGGGCTGTAGGTCCTGGCCGAAGCCCCTTAATCATGGCCTCAATAACAATTTCATTAGGCATCGTTGGCGCCTGTGCCCTCAGTCGTAAGAACCTTCGGACATACGCCTGAAGGTATTCTTCATGATCCTGAGTGCACTAGAACAAAGCTTGAGCAGTGACCGGCTTCGTCTGAAACCCTTGGAAGCTGGTGATGAGCATGTCCTTCAGCTTTTGTCACGATGTAATTGTTCCTGGCCGAAGAAAAGAGTACCAGGTTTGTGCAACATTTTTTACTGCCATGACGAAGGATTTCGCCATGACTGCAGTATTGCCACCATATGAAGATATGGTTGCTTCGTAGCTCATCAGAAATTGCTTCGGATCTGAGTGTCCGTCATACATTGGGAGCTGGGGTGGTTTGTAAGATGGGGGCCAAGGTGTAGCCTGCAGTTCTGCTGACAGAGGAGAAGCATCATCAAAAGCAAAATTTCCATGATGGAAATCCTCATACCAGTCATCCTCGTTGACGAAGCCCTCTTGATGAAGCTCTCTGTACTGGGGCCTCCGGTTCTGCTCATCTTGTATAAGATGACGAACTTCTTCAGAGGCTTTGTCTATCTGCCTTTGTAGGTCAGCTAGTCGGGCCATCTTTTCTTTCTTCCTTTGCACTTGTTGATGCAGCATCTCCATATTCCTGATTTCTTGGTCCAAGTCGTCCTCCTGAGGCGTTGGACAGGTGGCCTTCCTCTTCTGGCTTCAGGCCTCCCGGAGAGAAAGGGTCTCCTGGTTCGGGTCCAGCGGCTGCAGAGCGGCAGCCCCTGTTGCTGAAACTTTCTTTGGCGGCATGACGAAGGTCGATGCTTGCCGAAGGTGGTCGAAAAGGGTTCACCGGAGGTGGGCGCCAATGTTGGTGACTTGTTCTCAAATGCTATGAGTTAAGAACAAGGCAACACAAAACGTTAATGGTTAAAGTCCTTCGTCCTTCGGAGCATTATTTCCCCTTAGGATATAACGACTCTCGGACGAAGGTTACGAAGAATATACCTTCGTAAGCATGACATATAAAAATGAAGAGGGATTCGTATGAAATATAATGAACAACATGAACAATTAAATATGTTGTTATTATTGAATTATTTTTATCTTATTATTATGAATGAATAGAAATGATAACTTATTACAAATGTACATTCGGCTTGAAGGAAGATAAAGAGTACAAGCGTGACGCAAAAGCAAAAATGCCAAGCCAGCGTGAACAGTACGGGAGTACTGTTCATCTATTTATAGGCACGTGACGCAGCCCATGTAAAATTACATCCAGACCCTTTACATTTGTTAATAACTCCATAGTAATTCATCGGGGTCTAGATGGCCCTTCCCCTTTAAGTCGGTTTCCTTTTTCCTGTCAACATGCCGAAGCTCCCTTGCGCATAGCTTCGGCTCTGTTCCATCCTCCACTTCCCTTGTGCTTCTTCGCATTGTGATTTTGACTTATGTCCGAAGGGTCCAAGTCCGAAGGTACCTATTCATGTATTATACTCCAGAAACATCGTTAAATCACATTTTTGAGGACCTTCGGAGGTCGAAGGCCCCCAACAATGGCACGTGCTTAGCTCACTAGATACTTTTTCACATTTTTCTACTTCTAGAGCATAAGCATTCTTAACCTTAACATGCTTTTTATTTTCCTTAATTAGGAAGTCCTCTTGGGAGTCCAAGAGTTCATCCTTCTCATGAATAGCACTAATTAATTCATTTAATTTTTTCTTTTGTTGCATGTTTAGGTTGGCAAAAAGGGTGCGCAAATTATCCTCCTCATCACAAGAGTTATCCTCATCACTAGAGGTTTCATATTTAGTGGAGGATTTTGATTTTACCTTCTTTCTTTTGCCGTCTTTTGCCATGAGGCACTTGTGGCCGACGTTGGGGAAGAGGAGCCCTTTGGTGACGACGATGTTGGCGACGTCCTCGTCGGAGGAGTCAGAGGAGCTCTCGTCGGAGTTCCACTCGCGGCACACATGGGAATCGCCGCCCTTCTTCTTGTAGTATCTCTTCTTTTCTCTCCTCTTTCCCTTCTTGTCGTCGCCCCTGTCATTGTCACTTGATAATGGACATTTTGCAATAAAGTGACCGGGCTTATCACACTTGTAGCACACTTTCTTGGAACGGGACTTGTAGTCCTTCCCTCTCCTTTGCTTGAGGATTTGGCGGAATCTCTTGATGATGAGCGCCATTTCCTCGTTGTCGAGCTTGGAGGCGTCGATGGGGAGTCTACTTGATGTAGACTCTTCCTTCTTCTCCTCCGTCGCCTTGAATGCGACCGGTTGTGCTTCGGGCGTGGAGGGGCCATCTTGCTCGATGATTTTCTTTGAGCCTTTGATCATCAATTCAAAGCTCACAAATTTTCCTATTACTTCCTCGGGAGACATTAGTGTGTATCTAGGATCACCACGTATTAATTGTACTTGCGTAGGGTTAAGAAAAACGAGTGATCTAAGAATAACCTTGACCATTTCATGGTCATCCCATTTTTTGCTCCCGAGGTTGCGCACTTGGTTCACCAAGGTCTTGAGCCGGTTGTACATCTCTTGTGGCTCCTCCTCTTGGCGAAGCCGGAAGCGACCGAGCTCCCCCTCGATCGTCTCCCGCTTGGTGATCTTGGTCACCTCATCTCCTTCGTGCGCGGTCTTGAGTACGTCCCAAATCTCCTTGGCACTCTTCAATCCTTGCACCTTGTTATACTCCTCTTGAGTCTCGACTTAGAGAGGTGAGGAGTATAGTGGTGGCTTGGGAGTTGAAGTGCACGATTTGGGCCACCTCGTCCTCATCATAATCTTCATCCCCTACGGATGGTACCTGTACACCAAACTCAACAATATCCCATATACTTTTGTGGAGTGAGGTTAGGTGATACCTCATCATATCACTCCACCTAGAATAATCTTCACCGTCAAATGTCGGTGGTTTGCCTAATGGGACAGAAAGTAATGGAGTATGCTTAGGAATGCGAGGATAGCGTAGGGGGATCTTACTATACTTCTTGCGCCCTTGGCGCTTAGAAGTGACGGACGCGGCGTCGGATCCGGATGTAGAGGGCGAGGAAGAATCGGTCTTGTAGTAGACCACTTTCTTCATTTTCTTCTTCTTCTCGCCACTCTTGTGCGATCGAATGCGTGAAGGGGATCCATCCTTCTTGTTGTTGGCGGACTCCCTTGATGGAGCCTTCCCGTGGCTTGTAGCGGACTTCTCACCGCCGATCACCATCTTCTTGGCGTGATCTCCCGACATCACTTCGAGTGGTTAAGCTCTAATGAAGCACCGGGCTCCGATACCAATTGAAAGTCGCCTAGAGATGGGGTGAATAGGGCGAATCTGAAATTTATAAACTTAAGCACAACTACAAGCCGGGTTAGCGTTAGAAATATGAACGAGTCCGAGAGAGAGGGTGAGAAACAAATCGCAAGCAAATGAAGAGTGAGACACAAGGATTTGTTTTACCGAGGTTTGGTTCTTGCAAACCTACTCCCCGTTGAGGTGGTCACAAAGACCGGGTCTCTTTCAACCCTTTCCCTCTCTCAAACGGTCACTTAGACCGAGTGAGCTTTTCTTCTCAATCAAACGGGACACAAAGTCCCCGCAAGGACCACCACACAATTGGTGTCTCTTGCCTTGGTTACAATTAAGTTGATCACAAGAAAGAATGAGAAAAAGAAGCAATCCAAGCGCAAGAGCTCAAATGAACACAAGTCACTATTTGATTTGGAATGAACTAAGGACTTGGGATAGGATTTGATCTCTTTGGTGTGTCTTGTATTGAATGCTATAGCTCTTGTAAGGTGTGGGAAGTCAGAAAACTTGGATGCAATGAATGGTGTGTGGTTGGGGGTATTTATAGCCCCAACCACCAAACTAGTCGTTTGGTGAAGGCTGTTGTCGCATGGCGCACCGGACAGTCCGGTGCGCCACCGGACACTGTCCGGTGCGCCTGCCACGTCACCAAACCGTTGGATTCCGACCGTTGGAGCTTCTGTCTTCTGGGCCACTGGATAGTCAGGTTGTGACACCCCAGTGTCACCTAGGGTTCTTCCCTAAGCTAATCCAACCTATTAACACATGTAAATTCAGTAAAAGGGTGAACATCAAAAGAAAATTCAGAACAAAGGTTTATAATGAATCTTCTTAAACTCTCCTTAATCTTGTTATGAACTTGAGAGAGAAAGACCCTCAAACCCTAATAAACCCTAAGTAAGCCAAGTTAAGCATAAAGGGTAATTGGGAGAAGTCATGGGGAAAAATGCAAAATTTTAGATATGATCAAATTACAAAGTTTTAGTTCATCAAATAACTAACAAATCATAGTAAGAGAGTTTGGCCATTTCTTTTTAAAATCCCCAAATCAGCCCTTGAACCATGAACCCTTGGAGAAATTCAGATTTCTGAATTTCACACCTCTTTTCAAAGATCAACTGCGTTCTCTGTTTTTCGAAACTCAAAACCAGGAGATCCAAATATCAAAGTTGTGCCAAATTCCCTTGAACACGTCCTGGAAAAGTTTGAACTCAAACCAAATTCGTTTGACATGGTTTTGGCGCAGATTGACCTCGGGACCAGACATTCTGACACTGGCACCTTGGTGACGCTACAACTCCCTGTCCCTAGCCTAAAACCGCGCGACGTCCATACACAAAAGACAAAGCAAGGTCAGGTGAACAAATCCTTCACAGCGATCTTGCCAAAATTCGCGAAGATTTGCACCCAACCAGCGCTTGAACTTGGGCAGAGGCAACGGGCACACATGTTCGACCGTGGCTGACACCTCCGGTTCACGCCCGTTCGCGCATCGCGCCTCCCAGTGCACGCTCGCGCGCGCTTGCCGATCCACGGCCGCCCGTGCACCGTGCCGTGCCTATAAAGTCGCCCCAAGCCTCGGCCATTCATCCCCGCGCGCTCTCAAGACTTGCCCAAGTCAGAGATCACCGGAAATCACCCCGAGCACGTCGCGCCACCGCCCGCCAAGCTTTCAGAGCTTCAGCCGCCGTGGCCAGCCCACTCCAGTCACCCCCCAAGTTGCGACAGCGCTTCGGTTAGCTCCGCCAGTGGCCCGTGAAGCTTTGCAAGCCCTTGGACCCGGCAGAACATCACCGGAAGCCCGAGATCACCCTCGCCGGACTTCGGTCGCCCGCCTGCACACGTGGACCGAGCTCTCCGGTAAGCCATTGTCAAATTCCTCGCACCCATGTCTTCCCTAGCACCCAGTGAAGCTCTCTGACCAGTTTGATTGGTCGATTATGCCCTGGATAGGCCGGACTCCTCGCCGCCGACGAGCTCCCCCGCCTGCGCACGCGGACCGGCCGACTTCGACCATCCCCGACGGCGACCCGCACATCGTCGTGACCGTCAGGACCTCCCCTACACCCTCGGCCACCTCACCGGAGCAATCTCGCCGCCGGTAAGCCCCTCCGCCCTTTCTTCCGCCGCGGGTACTGTTTAAATTGGGGAAACGACCTCAGGTTAGGATTAGAAGAACCCAGGGGGTTTTCTGCGATGTCAGCGACTCATTTGAATAGTAGCCCAGGGACTAGTCTGTAAGGAAAACTTAAAACACCCGCTAGGGACCCCGTTGCAAAGTAGTTTTCCATTTAATCATTTATGTTTAACCTTTTTAATAAACAGAGAACTTAGAAAATCCATAACTTGATGAATTCTTAAGCAAAAGTTGTCAAACTAATTTTGCTAGATCCTGAATAATATGAGCTATCATTTAAAAATAATGAACCCTATGCTTTCTGTTCTAATTTTTAGAGTTTAAAATTAAAAACAGAAACCAACCAAACCTTGTTTAATTAAGGGAAATTAGTTATGCTTCTGTGCTGAACCTAAGAAAATTTGTAGATGTTCAAACCCCATTTAAGCACTGTTTAAAAATAGTAAGAACCCCAGTATTGAAAAATTTAGTGTAGATATCCATTAAAAGCCATTTCTGCCCAAAACTTAAGAAAATCAGAAAGGCATTAGAAATTAATGAACAATGAGTGAAATTATTTTTCCTAGTTTGCTTAAGTAACAGAGAACCTAGGAAAAATAAAGGGACTTCTAGTCCAGATCAGTTTTAAAGTAAAATGTGTTGTTTAGCATTATTCCAACTAGAAATCAATTATTAGAATTACAAAACCAGACCCAAAATTGATGATAAAAATTCAGTGGACTTGTAACCACCAAACCCCCACTGCAAAAATAATGGACACCCCAGCCCATCATTTTAAGTAAGGTAAATAAATATAATATGATAATGAGGCATTTTCCAAATAAATCATGAATAACCCATAATAATGCAATAAGGGACAACCAAAATTTTGCTAAGTCAATGATGAGATAAGCCACCAGAGAAAAATGCAAACCCATAAAAAAGATGCAAAATAATACTTATTGCTAATATTTTATAAGAAAGGCCATTTAATCCAATTAATGCATACCACCCCTTCCCTTAATCAAAAAGATGTCAAACTTCAGAATGATTGCTCTTGCGCAAAATAAAAGCTAGGAAAAATCAGAAATCTATTGTTTGATATTTTTCAAATATAGTGGTAGTAGAAAGCACCCCTTTGGCTAGAAACTTTAGAAAATCCTAGTAAAATAACTAATAATAATTAATGGCTAGAATTTTGTGCCAAGTCATGTTATAGCACCTAAAAGCCAGCAAAAATAAGTTTTGGAGAATTACCTACTGTTAAATAATAGTTGTAGTTCAAAGCACCCCTTCTGCCCTAAAATTTGGTAATTTTTTCCAGAGAAACCTATTCACTTTCTGATCCCCAAATTTTGAGACAGAGAACTATACACCAGTAATAAGCCACTGTAATTTTTGCAGAATTTGTGGAATTTTATTAAGGCAACTTGTAGTTCAAACCCACTCCAAAAACTTAAAGAGAATAAAGAAAAAGAAGGGAGAAATAAATCTCACTCCAATAAGTCCAACTTGAATTCTTGTCAATTCTCACTAAGGCTTTAAAAAGAATTCAGTGGAACCCCAAAAATAAACCTACCACTTACCTTAGCTAAGTTTGATCCAATTTACCAAGTATGCCACCCATAAGTCTTACATAAGTAAGGTTTAACTCTATCTAACTCGAGTAGATCATACACCATCAAAGGTTTAAATTACTAAAGCACATATCATATCATGCATCTATCTTACACATTGCATTCATTAGATTGTAATCTCGCCGACGGAGAGTATGTGCTCATCCCCGAGCAAGGAACTGTCCAAGAGGAGGACCAGGAACAAGCTTCAGAGGCTGTTATCGAGGATCTCCCTGCAGCCCCAGCTATTGAAGGCAAGCCCCGGTTTATATGCATAACCGTATTATTATATGCTACTTTACTACACTTAATGCTTGTAGGATTGTAATGTGCACATAAGTGTAGGAGTTGCTTGAAACCTCTAGTTGCATGAACTTAGGATTCCTTTTTGAGATGAATACTAGTATGCTAGGTCGAGTAGCTGCTTGCTAATCAGGATCTTGGTAGAAGTCGAGTGATTTTTCTAGCACTCGCGTGAGGTCAGGAATTGATTGTATTCATCTTGATAACAGGATCTATGTTAGTCTATGGACTTGGATCCAGGGAGGATGCCTTGACCATGAGACGGGAAAAAGGAATTAAGGATTAATGTGTGGATACCTGAGTCAAGCGTTTGAACGTACTAAGCACATGCCGGGAAAAATGGTAACCGGTAAACCTAGTACCTGAGTGAAGCCGGGCGCGGACTTTATCCCTCATGCGACCTGAGACTGGGTCTCCCATGCTAGCTATGGTGGGTACAAGTGTGGTCACTGCACGGCGGCAGCCGGGGTCAGTGGAGCATTGTATGCCAAGGCGGTGAGGCCTGGACGTGAACGGGGAATCAATGGGGACGGTTGTCATGTGCAGGGTCAGAGTACCCTGACATGTCATGTGTTTAGGTTTACCTTGCAAGGATAAAACTCGATTCGAATCGTCTTCTTCTCGCAGCTAATGAGACTTCTTGACCCCTTGTACTGCATCGAGTAAGAAGTGAAATGAGGTTACATGAGACAATTTGTTGATTGAACTAAATGCTTGTTACCATGTATGCTTAGAAGGAGCAAACCTAGCTAAGATAATGATGCTAGAAATTGAAAAGCTAAAAATGGATTTTAGAAACAGCTAGTGCTTTTGGCAAACCAAACCCCTCAGCCAAACAGCTGCATAATCTATAGGTAGAGGAGTAGACTCCTCACACCGGGTAAGTCTAGCTGAGTATTAGTATACTCAGCCTTGCTTGTGGCATAATTTTTGCAGGTACCATTCAGGAAATGGTTGATGGTGTGACTTGGCCTACCACCCTGCCACCGGGTTGGACGGTCGAATGGGATGCTGCTCCGGCAGAAGAGGAGCATGAGGAGTAGTGGGCTAGGCCTTGCCCATTTCCTCGATACCGACGACATCGATTATCCGCTGCATTTTATTTTGTGAACTCTTATTTGCTACTCAAAAACTCCGATCTATGTAATAACTCATCACTTAATTTGAGGTTTCCTGTTTTATTGTATTTCTTCTGTGACTCACCTTCGAGTGAGATTGTGGAATTTGATCCTGGTTAAGTGGCTCTATCAGACTAGATCTGAGGGACTTACGGGTTATTCCGATTTAAGTGTGTTGCGGCCCCTGAGGCGTGACTTAGGCACTTAAGCTGGAATAATTCGGGCGGTTTTGCCACACCGGTGGTGCACCGGACAGGCACTGTTCAGTGTCCGGTGCGCCATCTGGCTCTGCTCTGACTCTAGCGCGCACTGTAGCGCATTTAATGCGTTCTGCAGACGACCGTTGGCGCGAAGTAGTCGTTGCTCCGCTGGCACACCGGACAGTCCGATGAATTATAGCGGAGCGGCCTCTAGAATTCCCGAAGGTGAGTAGTTCGGAGTTGGAGTCTCTGGTGCATCGGACACTGTCCGGTGGTGCACCGGACAGTCCGGTGCGCCAGACCAGGGCACACTTCGGCTGACTTTTGCTCTCTATATTTGAATCCTTTCTCGGTCTTTTTATTGGTTTGTTGTGAACCTTTGGCACCTGTAGAACTCATAATCTAGAGCAAACTAGTTAGTCCAATTATTTGTGTTGGGCAATTCAACCATCAAAATCAATTTAGGAAAAGGTGTAAGCCTATTTCCCTTTCAAGAAGAGATGCCTTCCAACTAGGAAGCAAGAGATCACTCTTCCTGAGCTTCTTATTGGAGATAGGCAGTCCCAGATAATTACATGGGAAAGAACCCATAGAGCACTGTAAAATACTGCAACTATCTTGGGCAACTGGGTCCCGCAACTGATCGGAATAGCACAACTCTTCTGCATGTTAGCAACCAACCCCGAGGCTTCACCAAAACAATACAAGATAAGCTTGACACACCTTAAATCTTCCTCCTGTGGCTTGACAAGAAGGACCACATCATCTGGATATATAGATAGCCTGGCCTTAACAATTCCACCATCTAAGCCTTGAAACAGCCCTCTATCCTCGACGTGCTTCAACAAGCTGCTAAGCACATCTTAGTAAGTCCCATATTTTTATTAACTACAAGTCTTATAGTCAGCTGATTTTTTTGAGGAATAAGATCATGTGTATTGTTTACTAAGATTTATTCATAGCCAACTGATGAATGCTTGCAAGTTAGAGGTGTTGAAGTGTATAAGTGGATTGACTACCTTCTCTCATTAACTTAAGCTTTTGGGTTGAACTGGTTATTACGTACACTCTACTATGATATCAAAGCCAGAGGTCCTGAGTTCGAATCCTGGCAGAGACTTTATTTGTACCTCCATCCATTTATTTCCATGTTTGTGCCTTTCTCTCTGGTGGTTGCGTTTGCGCCTTTCTCTCTGGCTGCACGTGAGTGGGGTGTTGAAGTGTATAAGTGGATTGACTACCTTCTCTCATTAGCTTAAACTTTTGGGTTGAACTGGTTAGTGTGTCCACTATAACATGGTATCAGAGCTAGAGGTCTCAAGTTCGAATCTTGGCAGAAGCTTTATTTGTGCCTCCACCCATTTATTTCTACGTTTGCGCCTTTATCTGTAGTTCTACGTGAGTGGGGGTATTGTCGTGTATAAGTGGATTGACTACCTTCTCCCGTCAGCTTAAGCTTTTGGGTTGAACTGGTTATTGTGTCAACTCTACTATGGTATCAAAGCCAGAGCTCCCGAGTTCGAATCTTGGCAGATACTTTATTTGTGTCTTTGCCCATTTATTTCCACGTTTGCACCTTTCTCTCTGGTTGTGTTTGCACCTTTTTCTCTGGTTGCACGTGCGTGTGGGTGTTGAAGTGTATAAGTGGATTGACTACCTTCTCTCATTATCTTAAGCTTTTGGGTTGAATTGGTTAGTTTGTCCACTAATGGTATCAGAGCCAGGGGTCTCAAGTTCGAATCCTGGCAGAGGCTTTATTTGTGCCTCCACCCATTTATTTCCACGTTTGTGCTTCTCTCTAGTTGCACATGAGTGGGGGTATTTAAGTGTATAAGTGAATTGACTACCTTCTCCCATTAGCTTAAGCTTTTGGCCAAGGCAGTCGTCGCCCAAGATTGGGTCCACGCCGCTTAGGACGCCCTCGCCAGGGAACGCCAAGCGGCCTTCGACCTTGAGCGTGCTGCGGCCGTCGCCCACAACGCCACCTTCCCACCACTGTAGGGCGGCGTACCAAACAACGAAGCCGATGTTGTTGAAGACCCTGACTACGAGGCCGCCCTCATCGCCAATTTTCACGTGCAGGCGACGAGTATCCAGAACCTACGTGCCCTTGTGTCCGTGGTTTTGGATCCCCTTTCTCCCCACTACAAAAGCTAGTGTGATCTTGTTTTGCTTGCCCTCGTGCGGTACGCCCTCACCGACCATGTTCTCTCCGACGCCTGCCCCGCCACACCATCCTGGCGGCGCATGAATGCGGTCGTGTTGTCCTGGGTGCTGGGCACACTCTCCCCCGAGCTGATGGAGTCTGCTCGCACCTCTAGTGGTGCTGCGCGTCGTGCCTGGCTGACCATCGAGGAGCAATTCCTCGGCAATCACGAAGCTCGTGCCCTTCTCCTCGACGCCGAGTTTCGTGTTTTCATGCAAGGCGATCTCTCCGTCGGTGACTATTGTCGCAAGATGAAGGGGATGGTTGATGCTCTTGGTGATCTTAGTGAGGTCATCCACGACCGTACCCTCGTCCTGAACGTGTTGTGTGGCATGAATGAGAAATTTGCCCACATGAAGGTCCACTTCAAGTGCTCGAAGATGTTCCCCTCCTTCGCCGACATCCACAATGATCTCATCCTCGAGGAGATCGACTCCAGTGAGCCACCTCCACCTCCGGCCACCGCTCTCATCGCCAGTACCACTGCTTCCTCCATCACCCCTCCCCCTGGAGGTGTCACGGTGCCCGCTGGTGGTACCACCCAACCCACTAGCAACACCCATGGCGGGGGCTCCTCTGCTAGTGGTCGTCGACGACGACGTCCCAACAATAGCGGAGGAGGCAACACTCAGTCGCCCCTTCGTTGTACAATCCATGGATCGGACATATCACAATGTGGCCCGGCCCTACTAGACAACAGTGAGGCGGACGTCCGCCTACACACCAGGGCGCACCACATCAGGTGCTCTTCGCTGCTCTGACCCAATACACCCCTATGTCGTGTCACTTTACCTAGCCTGTCAGGTCGGTTCAGCATCAGCTGAGTCCACCACTGCATCAGCTCGGGACTCTGCCGCAGTCCCTTGCGGTTCCTACCTCCCCTAGTGCGCCATGGACTCTGTGGACTGGATCCTAGGATCAACAGTCTCTCGCCAGCAACTTCAGCACCATGACGCTAAGTCCTCCTGGCACCACGGACCGGGTCATGGATTCCGGTGCTTCCAGCACATGACTCCCGACAGTGGTAACATCTCTTTATTTTGTCCTCCGCGCTCCACTTCCATCATGGTTGGTAACAGATCCACTTTACCTATCACAACTTTTGGCCACTCCATCATACCGGGTCCCTTTTATCTTAATAACATTCTTGTTGCCCCCGATATTGTTCAAAACCTCATTTTAGTTCGTCAGCTTACTTCTGATAACAAATGTTTTGTTGAATTTGACCCTCTGGACCTTTCTATGAAGGATCTTCATTCCAGGACCGTGATTACCAGGTACAATAGCTTCGGGACCCTCTACACCCTCGATGCTCCAACATGTTCCCCGGTGTTCCACGCCCTTTTTGTCATTGTCTCCACTACTTGGCATCGCCGCCTTGGCCATCCTAGACATGAGGCTCTGCCCACACTCGCTAGTACTTCTTCCATCGGTTGTAA
The DNA here is from genome assembly GCF_902167145.1 of Zea mays. Classification (NCBI taxonomy): domain Eukaryota; kingdom Viridiplantae; phylum Streptophyta; class Magnoliopsida; order Poales; family Poaceae; genus Zea; species Zea mays. Next base: position 148,458,086 of record NC_050099.1, read on the forward strand.
TAAAATTACTAGTGATTCCATCTGTCATACTTGTCAAGTTGGGCGTCACACTCGCCTACCTTTTGCAAACTCTACTTCGCGAGCTCTCAAGAATTTTGATTTAATCCATTGTGATCTGTGGGCCTCTCCCATTTCCAGTCTGTCCGGTTACAAATATTATCTTACTATTCTTGATGACTGCTCACATTTTCTTTGGACGTTTCCTCTTTGCCTTAAATCTGAAACATTCACTACCTTGGCTAACTTTTTCTCTTATGTGAAGACACAATTCGGCTGCACCATCCGAAGCATTCAATGTGACAATGGTCGTGAGTTCAACAACTCTTCCACTCGCACCTTCTTTCTCACTCATGGTGTTTTGCTCCGGATGTCATGCCCCTACACGTCCTCCCAAAACAGTGAAGCCGAGCGTATGATTCGTTCCATTAACAACATAATCCATTCCCTTTTATTCCAGGCCTCCCTCGCCCGATCCTATTGGATCGAAGGTCTTCACACTGCTACATACCTCCTTAATCAGCTACCCACCAAAACCCTTATGGCACCCCCTATGTCGCCCTCTTCGGCTCTCACCCTACCTATGACCACCTCCGCGTTTTCGGTTGTGCGTGTTACCCCAACATGTCCGCCACCACTCCTCACAAGCTTGCCTCCCGCTCTAGCCTTTGCGTCTTTCTTAGCTATACTAGCAATCACAAAGTCTATCACTGTTTGGACCTTTCCACCAACAGAATTCTCACCTCGTGCCATGTTGTTTTTTATGAGGCCTCGTTTTCCCTAGCTGGCTCTTGAGACTCGATCACTAACCTTGATTTTTTGTCTAACCTTGAGGAGTCGACCTTGCTGATCGGGCCCTCCCCTGCATGTACTCGCCTCGCCGTCGACCTCGCTCATCGCGGTTGCTGCGCCCAGTGCGCCTGCCGCTAAACAGGGCCTCGTGTTGTTGCCCCTGCCATCAGTCGCAGTTGCACCACCCGCTCCGTAGTGGCCCCGCTCGTAGCACCCTTGAAGGTGTACCATCGACAACCACGCACTGTCTCAGAGATGCTCGTGGGTCCTATGCCCATTGAACTACCCACTAGTGATGTTCCCATCACACCAGTGGTCAACCAGTACGGGATGGCCACTCGCGGTAAGGCTGGCTTTTGGGTGCCGACTCCCTCGCCCGTCCGAAGACCTATCACAGCGCCCTTGCTGATCCCAATTGGCGCCATGCGATACAAGAAGAGTACGCCACTCTAGTCTCCAACAACACCTGGGATCTCGTTCCCTAGCCCCCTGGCACCAACATCGTCACTGGCAAGTGGATTTTCCATCATAAATTCAATCCTGATGGTTCTCTCGACAGATACAAGGCTCATTGGGTTCTCCATGGTTTTACTCAGCGTCCCAGCGTGGATTATGATGAGACCTTCAGCCCAATGGTCAAGCCAGCCACAGTCCGCACTGTTTTGTCCTTGGCACTCTCTCAGCACTGGCTAGTTCATCAACTTGATGTGCATGATGCATTCTTACATGGCACTCTCACTGAGATAGTCTATTGCTCTCAACCCACATGTTTTGTTGACCCACTCAGCCTCATGTTGTATGTCGGCTCAATAAGTATCTTTATGGTATAAAGCAGGCGCCTCGTGCTTGGTATAGCTGCTTTGCCACTCACTCATTTAGGGTCTGTCGAAGCCAAGTCAGATACTTCGTTGTTTATATATCATCATGGGACTTACATGGCTTACTTGATGCTTTATGTGGATGACATTGTTCTCGCTGCTTCCAGCCAGGACCTTCTGCGTCGCATTATCACTGCTCTTCAGAAGGCATTCTCCATGAAGGATCTCGGTACCCTCCATCATTTCTTAGGTGCGGCTGTTCAGCAACATTCAAAGGGCCTCTTCCTTTCACAACAGCAGTATGCTATCGATATTCTTGAGCATGCTGGTATGAAAGATTGCAAGCCGTGCAGTACTTCTGTCGACACTCATGCTAAGGTCTCTGCCATGACCGGTACCACTATCAGCGACCCCACTCAGTATCGCAGTCTGGTTGGTGCTCTGCAGTACTTGACTTTCACCCGGCCTGACATCTCCTATGTTGTTTAGCAAGTGTGTCTTCATATGCATGATCCTTGGGATGTTCACCTCTCGGTAGTCAAGCATATCCTGTGCTATATTCATGGGACACTTAGCCATGGTGTCCTCCTTCGCCCATCCACGTCCTCTGCTCTGATTGTCTACACAGATGTTGATGGGGTCGAATACCTGTATACTCGCAGGTCTACTTCAGGGTATGCTATTTTCCTTGGAGACAACCTCGTCTCCTGGTCCTCCAAGCGGCAGCCTACAGTGTCTCGCTCCAGTGAAGAGGCCGAATACAAGGCAATTGCTAACGGTGTCGCTGAAGCTTCTTGGTTGCGTCAGTTACTATAGGAGCTTCACAGTCCCTTAACCAAGAGCTCCTTAGTTTATTGTGATAATGTCGTTGCTGTCTACTTGTTCACTAACCCGGTTCAGCATCAGCGCACGAAGAATATCGAGATTGATCTCCACTTCGACCGCGAGCACGTTGCCATTGGTGATGTTCGTGTTCTTCATATGCCAACGACGTCTCAGTTTACGGACATCTTCACCAAGAGCCTTGTATTCTACGAGTTTCGCTCTAGTCTTAACGTCTACGCCATCGATGTTTCGATTGGGGGGTGTTAGACAACCTATTTCCTTCCATGTTTAGAAGGTTTCCTTCCCTATTAGGTGTTGACTGATTGCCCCTAATAAGGTGATACCCTTCCCTATCAGGCGTTGGTTGATTGCCCCTGATTAGGTGCTAATGGGTGATTCTTTCCTATATGGCTATTTCCTATTTAGTGTGAGATCTCCATGTTTGACTCCCTGATCATTGTTTCTATAAATCAGGTGGAGCAGAATCTGGTAAAGGTCTATATATTGTAATCCTGATACTTAGTGCAATGCAACAAACGATATTCCACGCTATCAGGCTACCATTTAATAAAGATGTAATGTTAGTATAAAAAATGACACATGAGATGAGGCCACCATTTAACAAGGTCTAAGATCTATTTGAGACTCTGTACCATTCCTTCTTATTTTAATGAACTGCAGCTCTCGTGCATTTTCGAGAGAGAGAGAAAAAAAACATGAGAGTATTTCAAGCTGTTCTTAAAGGATGATCCGATATTCACTTGTCTGGTGCTGCGGCACCATCAAAGGCGTTCCAAAGAGGTTAGCTCAAAGGCCTTAATATTTTGATCATCTTTGTTGCTTTGGAATTATGGAAGCGCCGAAATGCTTGTATTTTTTTGAAGGTGCTAGGCCTAGCGTAAACGTGCTGCTTCAAGCTGTGGCCTAGCATAAACGTGTACTATGTTTTTTGCTTGGGAAAATAAACGTGCTTCTTGCATGTGTTCCTCGCTATACTAGGTCAGACTGGTTCTGGATCCCTAGGTCCTTTGTTGTTTGAGGCTGCTGATCGTGTTTCCCTAGTTTATTTTTCTAGAATGCTGTATTGACTACACCTCATGGGGTGCATGGGAGGGGGTGTCTTCTCATCCCTCCCTTTTCTATCTCTACTAACTATTAAGAAGGTAACGTAGACCAAAATATGCCCCTCTCACATTATCGCGCGCGTCATGCACCTGCTCTCCCACTCACGCTGCATGCAAGCATGCAACTATGCAAGCTACGGGTGCCCCTCTTATCCACTCATGCTGCGTGCAAGCATACAACTAGCCTCCGAAGCTAGGCCCCGTGGCTCCCTCCGCTCACGCTGTATGCGTTCTTGTCGAGGCAAATTTTTGCATGTGTTCTTAATTAAAATGAAATTTTGAAGAAGCTCAGTGTAGCTCAGTTGGTCGACAATATTCATGTACGCGCAGACCCGACCCCTCAAGTCCAAGTCATTGTCGAGGCAAAATTTTGTATGTGTTCTTAATTAAAAACCCTTAATTAAAAACCCTACTATGTTGGTCAAGTTTTTTATAGATATACCCAGTTTCTTAGGCATACTTCTCTTTATGCACAATATATAGAAAATGGTGACTAACTATCAACTACTGTCAAATTTACTCAATCATTTCCACAACACTTTTACAACATGCTGCTTATAACTAGCAGATATGAATGTTCATATGTGAAAAGTAAGGATATGAAACTTATACCAAATGTCGTGTTAGTTACTCACAGGAGTATATTATTTATCTTCCAGATTGTTTGATCTATTTTAACCTACTTATCAATGCATATAGCTATGCTATGCTAGCTTTGATGGATGTTCAATTCGGAAGGATGAGCTGAACCGTGTGCATTTGGTTATTTCTCGTCCTTCCAAATTTGGTTCTTGTTGTGTTCTCAGTTGCATCTGGGCAGTAAATGATTAATCAAGTTTTCCCAGTTAAATCTTAGCCTGTGAATAGATACCAAAGCATTCAGACTATATTTAGAATATAATGTTAGTGTTAAGGTGATATTTTGCTACACAGAATTTTTATCTCATAGTGACAGTTGTCGTTACATATCTATGTTTTATACAGATTTTTAACTCTCGTGGCAACGCACTGGCATATATCTAGCCTTTTATATTGTCCATAAGGAAACGGCACACAACTCTCGTGTGTGGATCGAGAGAGAGAGAGAATGTTCTTGCTTATATATGAACTAGAGGAAATCCACAATTTGTAATTGAAGTTTTGTTCTACAATTAAAAGAAAAAGAAAAGTTCAATACCCGTTGACGTGTTCCCCACTCTGTATCATTCAGGTGGTCGCAGACTCGCAGGAGAAGTACGGGAGGGAGGGAGGGCAAAGCAACCATCATCGCAGCATGGTTTTACGGTTTCCTTCGTCAGCGACCACGTACCAGCCACCACATTACCACAACAACCAGCTCCAGCCGCGCAACCATCCACACAACCTGGACGGCCTTGTATGACACCACACAGGCTGTGGCTAAACCCCTCGGGGCGGACCCCTGCACTAATAAGGCTTTGTTCGGCAATTTAGGATTTTTCCCGGGCTGACTTTTTACCTCACATGGATCGGGTGAATCCAAGTCTTTCACTCAATTCTTTGTGCGATTAAATCCCTAAACCGAATCAATTAATATTTGTTCGTTTATTCCATGTGGATCATATCCCAAAACCCAATCAACTATGTTTGTTCATTTATTCCATGTCGATTAAATCCCAAACATGAAAACCAACAAAAAACCAATAAAAACCAACAAAGGTTAAACATAGAACATATCATTGTATCTCTAGAAATTTAAGTATGCATATCATATGATTCTCAATACATATCTTTTTTTGTTCAAATGAACACATTTTTTATTCAGATCAAATAAAAACACAAATCAACATCCAATGATCAGGTATATTTAGAACGGGAACACGTTGCCTTCAAATGCTACCAAGATCAAGCCTAAAGATGTGTCAACTGGCTGAACTTGGTACAACGTGTTGACTTTCCCTTTCTCTAACGATGCTGATAATATCTTTATCCTTGGACCCTAGAACACCATGAGACAGATAAATGAATATGCACAATAAAACAAAGCAAACTACATTAGAAAAGATTATGAGGTAATAACAAATGGATGGACATGTAATATAACAGACATTGCTGCAAATTTTCAAGTGTACATGTTGTAGTAGAAAACATAAAAATCATGGTTACCGTACATGAACAAAGGGCAAAATTTTAGTGCTCAGTTCTCATGTGTAAAGTGCAAAGTGTTCAGTTCTTATCTCATGTGTAAAGTGCAAAGTGTTCAGTTCTTATGTGCAAAGTGCAACAAACGGAATTTGCAGCTAGATAATTTAAATTGTTATTGTACATAAACACAAATTTGAACCAGAAAGGGAACCTTTAGTGCCGCTAACTATTGAATTTTCAACTTCATAGAAAGAAGCGGCACTGGATCTTAGACATCATGTCATCAATATATAAAGAATAAAAAAATTGAGCTAAGTAATTTATGCATTGTTCAGGTCGAAATTCAATGAATTTCAGTTCTAAAAAAAGCAAATCGATCAAGTCTTACAAACAAGCTACAATAATTTGGAATATTTAAAAGTCAGGAAGTTCAATCTTGTACTTTAAAACTAGTAGATGGTATTGCAGATAATTTGTTCAAAAACTAGAATTCAGATAGCTCATCTACGCGATAAAAAAACTACTCTACCAACTTCAGAGGACGGCAAGCGTAAAGCTGCTCCTCACAAAGCCACAGGTAAATAAAAGCAAGCCTTTCCAGACCTATATGAACACAGTTTTTGCTAACTCTCACTCTAAGATTTTTTTACTGACAGAGTATAGCTAACTAAAAATCTACAGGTTGTTAACTAATTAAACTGGCGCTAACTGTTAGCAAACTAAAAGTGCAGAATAATGTGATGTCATATTAAACAAACTACAATCAGAAACTCTGATATACTTTTCAGACGGTTGTTGTTCGGCAAAAAGAAGGCGAAAGACGACTGACATTTCCTCCCAAACACCTTCTTTTGAGGCGTAGTACAGAGGTTTACCTTCTATCAAGAGGGCTCACACCAATAAAAAATAATTGTATGGTGCAAACGCAACAAGCTAGCCTTTTTGCAGTGGACAAAGGTTTGTTCCAGTACGACATATCTGCATCTTCAGTAGCTCAATAGTTGTAACATGTGCATGCCTGCAGAAATTTGAGTCCCTCGCCCCCTCGCCCCCTCGAGCGGCATAAATCACACTACTGCATGTTTTCAGGAATCATGGTGCACTCTATCTGACCAATCATGCAAGCATACCAACTGCTAGCCAAATCATTCCTTGCTAGATCTCATCACGGTGTGCGCCTTCTGCTTGCGAAACAAACAAAAAAGTATATCACACATCAGATTTCTCTGCAAGTCCGTCGGTGGATCTGTAGCCACCGCCACAAGTCCACTACCATGAACACTAGGACCGAGAAATGACTCAACTCAAGAACCCTAGCTAACAAAAGAGAGAGACCAACTGGATAGAAGCTTGACAGTGTAGTGGAGGTTGCCGGCGGCGGAGAGGATGTCGTCATCGCGATCCCCGCTCATCAACACCTTGTCTTCTCGCTTGCGCTGCCCCCGTACGTCTTCTCATCGCTCGCATGGGATTCGTTCCTGGCCCCTCGAGTCCTGGTTGCAATCCAAGGCCTCCTGTGCCCAAAAAAAAATCCAAACCTATGGGCAAGAATCCTGATAGACTTAACCGAACACAAAATAAATTAGAACCTGGAATTTTTACTGGGCTAGGATTTCAACCTAACACGAAACGGCGAAAACCTGTCGTGTCCGGTTGCGCCAGTGCTAATAATAATAATAAGAGGGCTTGACACGACAAGTGTTTATTCCAGAAACTCGACGTTCTCTGTAATAATCTGCCCAAACTCTGAACAAACAGGCCCTTGCCGTCCCAGCAGAGCACGTCCCGCATGACAGTGCCTGGACACGCCCGGTTCGTTAAGCGAAACGAGCTCATTTATTGGCCGGAACGAGCCGTTGCAGAAATATCCTATCCTTTCCCCGGATTGGTGGCGGCTTGGTAGGTTGGCCGTGGCCCGTTGGTTGCAGAAAATATCGTTTTCCGCGTGGTTTGGTGTGCCTTGGCTGGCCTGGCGCACAAGCAGCACATCGAATACGCATGAATGCACGATACACGCGGAGAGTGCGTGAGAGAGAGAGAGAGTCGTAGACGGAGTACGTTGATCTGGCGCGCCTGTTGGCATCCGCATGCAGCCCCGGGTCCAGTCCAGCGCCGCCTCTCCCTCCATCAATGGCCGCGCGCGCGCTGCAAATGCATCGCCACTACCCGAGCCACTCTCTCTCTCTCTCACTCCAGTGCTCCTGCTGCGAATGCGATATATGTGCAGCTAGTCAGTAGGGTAGGTGAGAGAGAGAGAGATTAGGAGGGTCTCCTCGCCTCCGATCCCCAGCATCGATCGGCCAGTCGTGCTAGTGGGGGAGCTGGGGTATGGTTGGTGTCCGTCGATGAACGCAATAAATAAATAAAACACCAGGGGCCTGCACTGCACACTGGATCGTCATCACTGCGCCAGGAACCAACTAGGACTGCTGCTGCGGCATATAGGCTCCGGCCGCCGGGCGAAAACACCCGTTATTATGCCTGTATGTGATTTCTAGCTACTCTGCACGTAGCCTGCAACTGCAGCCCAAATCCTGTATGTGATTTTTTTTGTATTGCAGGTCATGGCTGGAGTATTTACAACCATTTCCCTCACGCACGCAGTTTGCAGATCACTGTCGGAGAGCCATCAATAGCCCTGCCGTGGCCGAGCCGTACCGTACGTCGAGCCGTCGAGGAGGTCCCCTGGATTCTCTCCTGTGTTGCTCGGCCGGTTCATCGTCATCAATTGCCTTGCCGGCCTTCGGTACGTAGTTCGGTTTCGTCATTCCGTGGGCGCTCCATGCGCACAGGCTAGTAGGCTACTCGATCCTCTTTTTTTTTAGCAAGCACCAAACACAAACAGGTTACTCGACTTACCATTGCAGTACCGTATTATGCGCCTTTAATTTGATTGCACGCAAATTTTGTGATGAGGTGGCTTTCGATCTGTTGACAGCAGAGAACCATCGTCAAGGCTCAGTCACCTGATTGCACGCAAATTTTGTGATGAGTGTGCGATTGGTCGGTCGACGATAGAAAGAGGGAGAGGCAGGGGATGATTGCACTGCGCAACGGAGGATGTGACTGGTGGAAGGAGTTGCGTTGGTCACTTGGGGCAGGATTGGAGAATCAAGCGAGGCGAGGCGAGGCCGAGGCAAGAGGTACGCGTGGAGGAGGTATATATATATATATATATATATATATATATATATATATATATATATATATATATATATATATATATATATATATATATATATATATATATATATATATATATATATATATATATATATATATATATATTACACCTGTGTGCATTCAATATAGAGAATGCACACAGGCCGAACCTATGTGCCAGGTCCGAGCCAACCGTCCCACCCAGGCCGGTTTCGTCCCTCCCGCACGCTTCGGACATAACCTTTTTATTTTCCCGCCCCCGCCCCTCTTTCTCCGTAAACGGCTCCTCCGCGAACGGCTCAACCTCTTCACATAAGTTGCAATCACACCAGACTTGCAGTTGCAATTATACCAGACAGCAGTTGCAATCATTGTTTTGTTTAACAGATTTTTGGACATAGTTATATAGAAGTTGCAATCACACCAGACCAGCAGTTGCAATTACACCAGACACAGTTGCAATCATTGTTTTGTTTAACAGATTTTTGGACATAGTTATATAGGAGTTGCAATCACACCAGACCAGCAGTTGCAATTACACCAGGCAGCAGTTGCAATCATTGTTTGTTTAACAGATTTTTGGACATAGTTATATAGAAGTTGCAATCACACCAGATCAGAAGTTGCAATTACACCAGATCAGAAGTTGCAATTATTGTTTGTTTAACATATTTTTGGACATAGTTATATAGAAGTTGCAATCACAACAGACCCACAGTTGTAATTACACCAGACCAGTAGTTGCAATCTTGTTTGTTTAACAGATTTTTGGAAATAGTTATATAGAAGTTGCAATCACACCAGACCAGCAGTTGCAATTACACCAGACCAACAGTTGCAATCATATTTTTTAACAAAATTTCTCAGAGTTATTCAGTACTTGCAATCATATAAGAGCAACTCAGCAGTTGCATCCACACTACACCAGCAGTTGCAATTACAACACACCATCGGTTGCAATCATTTTGTTTACATTTTTTAACAGATATTTGAGTAAAATTATACAACAGTTGCAATCACACATAATGCGGGCTTGCAATCCCACCTAATGCGGGGGACAGGGAGGCACGCAGACAGAGAGGCGCGCGGCGGCGCGGGGACAGGGAGGCGCGCGGCGGCGCGGGGACAGGGAGGCGCTCGGTGGCGGTGGGATCTAGGTTTAGAGGATCGGAGGAAGGAGGAGGAGACGGCGGCGGCGCGGGGATAGGGATGCGCGCGGCGGCGGCGGCGGCGGGGAGGCGCGCGAAACAGGACTTACGTCTGGGTGCATTCAATATAGAGAATGCACCCAGGTGCATTTTAGCAGCGCCGTATATATATATATATATATATATATATATATATATATATATATATATATATATATATATATATATATATATATATATATATATATATATATATATATATATATATAGTGCAATAACACCCCGAGCACGCCTCCCCATAAGAGCATGCCCTTGGCCCTTCTGTACGTGCGCCTCCCTGCCTCCCGCCGCGAGTATCCTCTAATTGAAAACTTGAGTCTCTGTTTTTACTCCTTGATTACCATTGCATGTTGTGTTGTTACTCCAGTTGCAACGTTTGTTGCTTGTTGATTGCAACTATGGGTATCCGCTAATTGCAAACTCATGATTGTGTGTTGTTCTGTAGGATGCAAACATACTTGATGTGTTTGTCCCCAGGGTGCGGCAAACATTTGATACAAGGGAAGAAGCCTACCTCTTTTACCTTGACTATGCAAAGTTGGCTGGTTTTAGTGTCAGGACAAAGAGGTGTAATTGCAACTGCTGGTGTGGTGTGATTGCAACCCCGCATTAGGTGTGATTGCAACTGCTGTATAATTCTACCCAAATATCTGTTAAAAAATGTAAACAAAATGATTGCAACTGCTGGTGTGTTGTAATTGCAACTACTGGTGTGGTGTGATTGCAACTGCTGAGTTGCTCTGATGTGATTGCAAGTACTGAATAACTCTGGGAAATTTTGTTAAAAATATGATTGCAACTGTTGGTCTGGTGTAATTGCAACTGTTGGTCTGGTGTGATTGCAACTTCTATATAACTAGATGCAACTGCTGGTCTGGTTCGAAAATTGTAGCATTCTGTCGGGAGCGTGCGGGAGGGACGAAGACGAAGCGTCGATTCGGCCTGGGTGGGGCGATTGGCTCGGACCAGATGCTCCTGGCGCGTAGGTTCGGCCTGGGTGCATTCTCTATATTGAATGCACCCAGGTGTAATATATAAATACAGTATATATATATATATATATAGATTGTATATTAGTAGCCCTGGGCTTCCAATAACTAAAGGAAGCTCGGGCCAGACAGTGCAATCCGGTCGAGCCGGACAACATCCGGACGTCTATAAAACAGGACCCGGAGTGCTAGGGTTCAGTTTTTCACGCCCCATCTCGATTCATTAGCGACGACGGTTGCCCGATAGCGCGCGCGGCGGTGGACCCCGGCCAGTGGTTGCGGTGGCCGTGGCTCCCCGACCTCGACATGCGGTGGCGGCGGTTCCTAGGCCGGCGGTGGCGGCCCCCGATCCAGAGGGCGAGCGGCGGCGGATCCCAGGCCGGTGGCCGCAACTCCATTACCTCGACGCGCGGTGGCGGAGGTTCCTCGATCCGCAGCGAGGCCCTTGTGCAGGCAAGCGGCGGCGTCCCCGAAGCCCCGAGGAGGCGGCACTTCCAAGGCCAGCGAGCAAGCGACGTCCGTCGACGTGCGAGTAGCGACGGTGACGCATGAGGCACGATGTTCGAGCGAGCGACGTCACGGAAGGGGCGAGATGCGCGCAGCGATGATCGCGCGTGACATCCTCTGATCCGGCGCATTTTTCTTTTCGTTTATTGTGTTTTATGCCTACCACATGTATTATTTACGCTAAAAACTGTATGATTTTATGCTTCAACACAGAGTTCGTATATCAGTTTACTGCATGCACATTGGAAAGGCAATTCCTTGATTTATGTTGTTCTTAATTTGCGCGCATGCAATAGAAACTCCCACGATTTTGCCATAATTTTTGGATCTGTATAAAAATAGAAACCGCATGCATGCGGCTGCCATGTTTTTCGGATCTGTCATAAAAATAAGATCGTAATAACAACCTACTAAAGCTATCAACCTCTAATTGACTCGGTATTTACGCTTATAATTGAGGGATTTTATGCTCAAAACTTAAGGTTTTTACGCTCCACCCGGAGATGCGTCCACCAGTGAACAACATGCCAGATTTTTTACGCAGTGTAAGGAATTGCATAAATACCTACACTGTGTAGTATAATTTGTTTCAGTATACATCATAAACTAGTTCTAATGCGTTTAGTTGCATGGCTGTTGGAGGGATCCTATATTTATGAAGAAAATAAAACATTAAATGTGATTTTTTGTTTCTATGCATGCAATTCATTTCCTTTCATTGCATATTCTTTCCATCATAAATTCGTGTGCATGCAGCCTGTAGCAGATTTTTACGCAGTATACCGAATTGCATAATTATCTACACAGTGTAGCATATTTAGTATCAGTATATAGCATAAAATGGTCATTACGAGTTTTAGTTGCATGTCTGTTGCAGCGATCCTAAATTTATGGAGGAAATAAAGCATTTAAAATAGAAACCGCCACACATATCTTTCCTAAATTTACGCGCATGCAAGGGAACGTGTTTGACTCATGCATGCATTTTGCCATAATTTTAGGATCTGTATAACCGCATGCATGCGACTGCCATGTTTTTCGGATCTGCCATAAAAATAGGATCGTAATAACAACCTACTAGAGCTATCAACCTCTCACATTGGCTCGGTATATACGCTTATAATTGAGGGATTTTATGCTCAAAACTTAAGGTTATTACGCTCCAACCCGGAGGTGCGTCCACCAGTGAACAACATGCTAGATTTTTTATGCAGTGTAACGAATTGCATAAATACCTACATCATGTAGTATAATTTGTATCAGTATATATCATAAACTAGATTTAATGTGTTTTAGCTGCATGACTGTTGGAGGGATCTTATATTTATGAAGAAAATAAAATATTAAATACGATTTTTTGTTTCTATGCGTGTAATTCATTTCCTTTCATTGCACATTATTTTTATCATAAATTCGTGTGCATGCAGCTGGTAACAGATTTTTACACAGTATATCGAATTGCATAATTGTTAACACAGTGTAGCATTGAAAGTGCATTCATCCCTTTTGTGAGTTTTGGTGATTTGGATAACAACACATTTAAAGGTCTAACAAGTTTGCTAAGTGTTGAACAGGAAATTCAGTATGATGAACATACTTGAATAGTGTATAATGATCAGTGAACAAAGGTTCAACACGAGGTTATATAACCAATGAGACAATGCAAATGGATATAATATGATCTCTATATTGGTTTGAATATATGGACAAGACCTGAGAAATCACTACATACATATGACCAGAATAGAGGACAAAGTGATTTAGAGGATTGGTCAAGCCAAAGAGAATAAGATATGAGGAATCGTGAATTGGCTTGACCATATTACTACCAGTCCATATATGCTTCTATGAGAATCAAACTAGAGCTTGATTGATCTTAACGGTTATATCTAGAAGACATTCAAGCAAGGTTCACAATATTGAAGAAATGATTCTCTCAATGGTTGCTCAATATTATGTGACTCAAGAATGGCTTGATAGGGTGAAGATAGCAAGGAAAGGGCTTCGAGGAACTAAGCGAAGGTGAAGGCCAAGCGACGGCTTGTAGACCAAGGTACCATGGCTAAGGTGAAGAAGAGAGTACTTGCACTAAGTCGATGAACTAATCAGCTATGAAGAGTTATAACATGTTGATGCATCAGTAAGGTGACTTGAAGCCATGATTTGAACTCATATAAGGTGATATGGTACAAGTCACAGGGTTTGATTTGAGATTGCTTCAAAAGGTGAGACAAAGATGTTTGTGATCCTTATGAAGCAATGCCATGGAGAAATCACACATGAGACACCAATGACTCAAAGAGTTTACTTCATTTTATTTTATTTAACTTGAGTATAGGAATCGTCGTACTATAAAGGGGGATCCAAAAAGAAGGTTGGTGTTTGCCAAAGCTCAAACCTCTCTATTCAAAAGCTATTTTTGAAAAGCAAAAATCTCTTTAACGTTCTATGGTTGACCGTGGTTAGGGTTGAGAAACCTAGAGTGTTTTTGCTGAAAAGCAGCTGAACTTCTTCAACTGCAGCTGAACTTGACTTCAGCTAAGTTGAGCTTCTTCAGCTGCAGCTGAGCTTTTCAGCTGAGCTGAACTTCAGCTGAGTTGAGCTTTCTCAACTTCAGCTGAACTCAACTTCAGCTGTGAACCTCTTTGACCATACACCAGCTGAACTTGCCTCCGGGCAGTTGAGCTGGGGTTTTCTCTCCTAAACTCACTGGTCAAGACCGGTTGAACTGGTCATAAGGGGCAGTTCAGCTGGTCTCTGACCCCTCTGACCTCTGATCTGCAGTCTGCCAGTCAGACTGGCAAACAGGTCGCCAGGAGCTGTCAGGGGCGGTTCAACCGCCCCCCCTGGGCGGTTCAACCGGTGTTGGTCAACTTTGACCAGTCTGCGCGTCAGTCTGCCAGTCAGACTGGCAGACAGGCTGCCAGGCCTGCCAGGGGCGGTTCAACCGCCCTAGGGGGCGGTTCAACCGGTCTCAGGCAGAAAAATCTGCCCAACGGCTAGTTTTGAGCTCCACCTATATATACTACCTCCTACCTCTCTCCCCAGAGGAGGGAGCATGATTTGAACTCCATTTCTAACCCAAGAAACACTTCCCTCTCTCTCTCACACATCTCTTGCCTCTCCCATTTTCAAATCTTTGGAGAGAAATCTTTGAGTGAGCTTGAGAGCTGCGGTTTTTGTGCTTCATCTCTAAATCTCTCTTGCTCTTCTTCATTCGAGCTTTGGTACTACATCGAGTTCTTTGTGGATTCATTACTCTTGGAGCTTCTAGCTCCTAGACGACTAGGTGTCGCTTGTGAGTCTCCAAATCTTGTGGAAGACTGCAAGAAAGTTTGTATTACCCGCTCGTTTGAGCAAAGATTAGTGTGTGAGCTTGACCTTTGTGGTCGGCAAAGGGAGGATTAGGGTTGAAAGAGACCCAGCTCTTTGTGGGCGCCTCAACGAGGAAGTAGGGCACCTTGGTGGTGTGACCGAACCTCGGGATAAATCTTGTGTCTCTTGTGTTCTTGTTCATTGTGTTTGTTTGTGTTCTTCGTTCTCTCACCCTTCCGTGAAAGATTTGTTCATATCTTTTTGGTGTGTGGATTTTGAGAAGTGCCCTTCTCAGATCTACTACTTTGATCCCTGTGGATCATTTAGAACATCTCATTTCTAAAGTTAACCGGGTGAATTTCGAGATCAATTCAGTTTTATCCAGTTTGCTTCTAGTTTTTTGTTGAAAAAGTTTTAACTTGCCTATTCACCCCCCCCCCCCCCCTCTAGGCAACTTTCAATTGGTATCAGAGCCTAATCCTCGTTCTAACGCTTAACCGCGTGAGGAAAAGATCATGTTGGGGGGACTAAGAAACGAAAGTGCTTCTATGCTTGAAAAAGTTGAGGTTGCCTCGACTTCATCTTTTGGTGCAGATGTTGATCCTAGGGCAATAGACCTTGCCATGAGAATCGCCGAAAGGATGTTCCTCAAAATGAAGGAAGATGAGGTGAAGAACAAGATTGAAGAAGAAAATGATCGATGGAGACCAAACGACGAATCCACCTCCTCACAAGGTTCGTCTTTCAAATCTACTTCTCATATGTGCTTTATTGCTAATGGGAGTGACAGTGAAAGCGAAAGTGAGGATGAGGAGGAGCAAGAAAGTGATAGTGAAGATGAGGATGATCTTCAACAATTCTTCGCTCAGCTAAGCAAGAAACATCGGATGAGCTTGCTCAAACTCATGAAAAGAGCGGAAGAACAAAAAGAAATGCTTCATAAGCAAGAAGACTTCCTCATCAGAAAAATCGAAGACTTAGAGAAGTTGACCAAAGAGCATGAGAAGATAAAGTGCTCTCATGATGATTTTGTCAAAAGGTATGAAGACATTTCAATTGATCAAATTAAAGTTGTTAATCATTCATCATATATTGCTCAATTAGAAAATAAAAATGCTATGTTCAAGAACACGATAGAAAGGCTAAATGTTGAAAAACTAGCTTTGCAAGAAAAACATGATATGTTTGTGTGCTCTCATAATAAATTTATGGATTCACATATCATGTTAGAAATGGCTCATGAGGTTGTGTTAACTAATTTGAAATCATACCAACCTCACATATGCACATGTACTCAAATAGAAACTATATTATCATGTGCTAACAAATGTTGCTCTCAAGAAAGCCAATCTTCCATTGAGCTAGAAATTTCAGGAATTAGTGATATTTTTATCACACAAGAAAATAAAGAGCTCAAGGAAGAAGTTGGAAGGCTAAGAAAGAGATTAAGTCTTTTGAAGGGAAAGTGTCATGCTCAACCTTCTCAAGATAACCGTGATAATATGGTGAAAAAGCTTGAGAAGGGGACAACTGTAGCATGCACAAAACCCCTTCAAAAGAATACCAAGCTTTCCAAGAAGGACATGAGCAAAATCCATGGTGAGAAAATTAATGCT
The DNA here is from genome assembly GCF_902167145.1 of Zea mays. Lineage (NCBI taxonomy): Eukaryota > Viridiplantae > Streptophyta > Magnoliopsida > Poales > Poaceae > Zea > Zea mays. The sequence continues at coordinate 148,474,542 of NC_050099.1, forward strand.
CATATGATTTGCTCTAACAATGTACCTATGTGCTTCAACAAAGAAATATCAAAGAGAAGCGATAGGAGGTGCTATGGATGCAAGGAGAAGGGCCATGAAATTGATTCATGCCCCCACATGAAGAATCAAGACCTTGCACGGTCAAGAAAGATAACCATCAAAAAGGATGAAAGCAAAAGGCAAATGCATTGCAAGGACAAGCATCGCATTTGCTACAATTGCCGTGAAAAAGGTCATCTATTCAAGGTTTGTCCAAAGGGTAAAACTCCTAAGCCTAACTTGTCAATACATTCAAATATGCTTAGGAGACCCAAATTTGACTCTTGTGCTAGAAAGGTGATGAGTTCACCACATTCTAGGACCAAGGCTATTTGGGTGCCTAAGTCCTTATTGGCTAACCTTGATGGACCTATCATGAGATGGGTACCAAAATGTACTTAATAAGTTTTGCAGGTACCCAGAGATGATATGAAGCTTTTGGGTGCTTGAGCGGTTCAACTCAATTCTTATCTCAAGCTATCAATCTTACATTGTCTATCCTTTAAGATTGACCCAAAGATGAATTGAGTTGTTATATCACTAACTTCATATTCATCTCTAGCAAGAACTTATGTTGTAGGGAATAAGGATTAACCTTTGTGGGAATCAAGCAAAAGGCCTACAACCAAGTGATATCCAAAGGATGGTAACAATTAATTCTTAAGTGCACATTGCTTTTAATTGGTATATTCCTTTGTGTCTTTTGTAGCCACATAGGAAAAATGAAGCACTTGAGAATGAACTTAAAAGATTTTACCTTGCTTTGGAAAGGATCTAATTATATGTTAGATTGCAAATTCATATTTTTATATTGTGACAATCTACATGCTTTAAATTGATTGTATGTATCTTGTGGCATATTTCAAGTTAATCATCATATTATTGCCATGACCTAGACATAAAGAGTATTATCCCATGTTCTTAAATGAATAGAGTGCTAAGTAAGAAATTCAAATTCTTAAAGCACTTATCAAATGGGGAATTCTCTATATGACTAGAGTTGTGAGACTAATGTTTCTATCTAAGTGTTTATGTAGTCTCACAACATGAGAATGTGTTTCCCAAATGGAGTGTGCCATTCAACATTCAAAGAAGATCGGACCAATACTATGTGATGTATTCATTCTTGTTTAAATTGGTTTTGAGTCTTCTTTATTAATCACTCACCATGCTATGAATTAAACTTTCCATGTAAACTTAATTAAATAATCATGCTACTTTCATCTTTTTTACAATTGATGTTATGCATGATGCTTGTAAGGGTAATTTAGTTCATATCATGAGGTTTCCTTGTTTTAGTAACCTTCTTGTCATTCATATACTAGAGGTTGCTAAATAGGAAACTATTGCTTTTTTACTAATACAATCTCTTTTAAGATATTTAATGGAAATTCATAAGTAGAGATTGTGCTCTTTCAATTGGTAAAATCACAAGCTTTAAAGGTTAATCTTCACCTAAAAGGAAGATTAGGAATGTTCAAGGCAAAGGTATGGAACAAATTGCTTCAATTGGTAGTTGATCAATAGTAGTTCCTTCCAAGTGGCATTCTTTCAATTGGTAATAATATATTCTATGGAAAGGAATGTCAATATGAAGGTTAAATTCCTTTTGGCTTAAATTTGTAAATTAATGCATATTGTGAATTCACTGCTCCATGTGCATTAACTTAAAAGGAATTTAATTTATGCCTTTACGCCTCATAAATGATGATTTGTTTGCCATTCATATATAGATATCATCATTCATTAAATACTTCCTTGTACTACTAATACCTCTTTTCAAAGTGTTTTATCGACTAGTTTTAAAAGGAAAAGAGATAACAAAGAAGGAAGTCTCCACAAATGATGAAAAGAAGAATATTAAGGTGACACCACCACAGATAGTAAGATCTGTCAAATTGGTATAATAAATGGTACATTCTATATGGTGGTAAGTATTCTTAGGCATAAGTTAATTCATTGCAAATTTGTCATGCCTTGACCATGATATGTAATATACTCCTCATGAGACTCTTAACTGAATTGAAAGTGCATGTGGCAAGTCATTCAAATACTTGATGCACATATCTAGTGGGAGAACATTATATATCTTGTGTCACAGAGAATAAGTTTCACTTGAGTAAGCTATACTAAGACAATCCAAAATGGTAAATTTGTATCTCATTCATATGGATTGTAATCTTTGTTTTCTAAATAGCTACTCTTGATGCAGTTTAAAATTCCCTTATCGTTAAATCTAAAAGTGCATAAGAATCTTTTTTGTTGATATTCATCACATACATATGCACTAACATGGATATGATTTTTAAACTGTAAAAGGTACAATTAGTGATCCATACTCTCTAAATTTTGGAAACCCATATTTTGATATCTTAGAAATCTACTTCAATCGGTATCCATATGCTTCACATTGAATTGGATCACTAAGTTGTATATTACATGCATAACTTGTCTCTATGATATGAATGCTTGTGCAACTAACCTTGATAAGGTAGGTGCACCCAAGGTCAAGCTAGGTTCATCATCAAGAAGGCAACACAATGATGTATCAAGAAAAGGAGAAAAGGCTCATATTCTTAACTCTTGCTCTTATCTGTGAGTTTACATATTAACTTGGAACCATAGTAAGATGGTTGTCAAGTATATGTGGATGCCTACACAAAGAGAAAGGCCACAATAAGGAATGTGTGGGTACCCAAGGCTCTTACTACTAATCTTAAAGGACCCAATTAAAATTGGGTACCAAAATACAAAGCTTAAACTTGTTTTGCAGGATCACTCCTTCAATGGATCAAGTTGGGTGCTCGATGATGAATATATAAATCATATTTGGAGATAGTAGCAAGGGTGGTAACAACTGAATCTCAAGTGCATATTATTTTCAAATCTTATCTCTGTTGTGACATGTGTAGCCACTAAGGGAAAAGAAGCACTTGAGGATATACATCAGTTATTGATTATGAAATAATGGTCTAATTGGAAGATAAATGAATATTATCATATGGTCAACAAATCCAAAACTATGTGATGTACTCTCTCTCTAGTTAATTTGAATTTGATTCTTCTATATTAGACACTCACCATAATATGGATTAAGTCAGCCCTTTAGACTTTATTGAATAACCATGCATATTATCCATATCATTCAAAATATATTGTGCTTAAGGGCTCAAGGGAAATTTAGTCCATATTATGAGGTTTTTCTGTTTTTAGCAACACACTTGTCTTTCGCATATAAAGGGTTGCTAAATAAGAAACTAGTGCTTGTGCTACTAATGCCATCTCTTGTGTTGAGTTTATCCATAGAAAATCTATGTTAAGAGATGGTGCTTGTTTTAAATTGGATAAATCACAAGCTTAAGGATACTATTCAACTAAAGTAAGATGAAGTTGATAAGAGGCCAAGGTATGAAAACTTCCTCTCCTTCAGTTGTTCTAGTATTCTATCCTTAGTGGGATGTACCATAATATAGATTAATTTCATTGCAATATAAAATGTTCAATAGTGCATATAACTTTGACATCAACCATATATGTGCACTAATTTAAAGTAATTTAATCTGCCCTTTTGGGTTCTAAGAATGATGATTCATTTGCCATCCTCATATAAGGATCATCATTTGTAAAACCTTCCTTGTGTTTCTAATGCTCTCTTTTCTAAGTGTTTCAATAAGGTCCTTCCAAGCGCTTTCAAGATGGATTCAAAATATATGGATATAAGAGTCTTGGTTGTTTCAATCATTGAGTTTTAATTGATCGAATCAAGAAAAGATGAAAGAAGTTCAAGATCACTTGGTTGGATGAAATCGTAAAGAGAAAAGAGATCACAGTGATTCAAGAAGGGAGTTATACTTTTTTTTGTCAACCAAATAATGAAGATGTAGTGACATATTTATATGATATCCTTCATTATGAGGTTTTGAGGTTCATATTAGCAAGCTTTACCCTTCAGGATTTCAATTGATATACTTTCAATTCTTAAACTTTCAATTGGTTTAATTTTCATCATCTATGTAAAGCATGTTATGTTAAACCAAGATATAGTGCAAACATCTCCTTTAAACCTCGTATTGTTGATGTGCATAAGTGTACTTTGTGTACTCTTGCATGCACAAATTGAGGGAGAGTTTAGCCTATGTCTTGTGAGACTAATGAATTCTTTCAAGTTCATGTTGTGTAGTCTCACACCTTGGAGAACATCAAATGAGGATGAATGGTTCCATAGAAATGAAGAATTTCTCTTGATTGTTTGAAGAGGATAAGTTTCTCTTTGAAATGTCAAGCCTATCAAGAGCTAAGATGGAAATTCATGATTATAATGGAGACCATGTGGCGTAGAACAAAGGTGTGTCACTCCATGAACTATTGTATTACAATTGTGTATCTAGGCTCTTACATGCTAGTGTGTGCATGTATATGCAATATCTTAAGTCACGCCATAAGGTTGCACTTGTGGTGACGATTAAAGAATCTCTAAATATTTGATTAATACCTCTTGTGATGATGTCATAAGTTTGTCTTAAGTCATCTTAGTGAGGTATGAGTCAAATATGCTAACCTCTCAAGAATCTTGGCTTAAAATATTGCATATCATGTCTATTAGTATACCTTTTGGATTATGAGCAATTCCTTCAATTGGTACAATTTCACATTTTCATACTTTATTTGTACCAAGGTTCAAATTGTAGGACTTAATCCCCTAGCCTCACAAGTCCAAGTGCATAAGCTAAACAAGTATCCATCACTTGTATGCACACATTTAGGGGGAGAATAGTCTATAATTTGAATCTTTGAGACTAACTTCATTTTCAAGTCTATTATGTGTGTAGTCTCAAATTAGAAAGGAATTTTCGGGCAAAGACAATCGCTTCCACTGCAAATTTCTTATGGGTATCAAAGATTCTTTGCTCCAATAAATGTATCTTCTATACATTTCATAAGAGAATGAGTTTCTCTTGTATATGCTACTCCAACGTCATCTAACATTGGTAAATATGTATCACATCCTTTTGGATTGCAAATGTCTAAAGTAGCATAGCTTATAAATTCTCCTGTCTAGCACTTAATTGATTAAATAGTGCACATGTTCCTTATGTTGCATGATTATGTTCAGTTGATACTCCTTTTATGCTAATGGTACTTTAAATTGCAAATAAGTACTCTCAACTGGTATCAATTGAATTCATATATATGTGTGCACGAAAACTTGAGGAGGACTTAGTGTAATATGCAATTAGTGGTCTGCTTATCTAAAAAATTGTATCAATTGGTGTTTTTCAATTGGTATTTTCATACATGATCACTAGTTGTATAATCCATACTTGTGCAATTTTCATGTTGCCTCTTGTTATGATAAGAAAATGCTAGGTGACATCTAGACTCCAGGTATCAAGATTTATCTTTCAATTAGTATGACAATATTCATTTGATATCTTGGACCTATGTCACAATTATGCCAACAAGAGCTTGCAAATGAATTCTAAATCCAACACAAGTCTGGAAACCCCTTGAAAAGGTAAAATGCAAAGGTACATCACTTGTGACACTTATCCATTACCTTTGTGCCATCTAAGGATCATTTTCATGATAGTGTGTTCACATCTCGCTTAATCATAATTTCTACCCTTTATATTCTTTGTATCCTTTTTGGAGATTTATGACAAAGGGGGAGAAATTTTGCATTAAATCTTACCTTTAGTATTATGTAACTAAGTGTTAGAATACTTTTAAGAAGGGGAGAAATAATTAAAAAAAGGGGGAATCATAAGAAAAACATAAGATGTAGAAAGTTGATGAGTGCATACTATGTCATGAGCATCACGTTTATTTTATGACACACTGCACTCCATGAATAGTATGATATAAGTTATCTCTATACTTTGACCCAAATATGTGCTTTTGGTATTTGAGTACAAAACTGGTATTTTCTGAAATGCACATATTTAGGGGGAGGAAATTATATCATAGGATTCAAAATCTTATTTATCAAATCTTATGTAAGCTTTAAATGTGTTGTCATCAATCACCAAAAAGGGGGAGATTGAAAGTGCATTCATCCCTTTTGTGAGTTTTGGTGATTTGGATAACAACACATTTAAAGGTCTAACAAGTTTGCTAAGTGTTGAACATGAAATTCAGTATGATGAACATACTTGAATAGTGTATAATGATCAGTGAACAAAGGTTCAACACGAGGTTATATAACCAATGAGACAATACAAATGGATATAATATGATCTCTATATTGGTTTGAATATATGGACAAGACCTGAGAAATCACTACATACATATGACCAGAATAGAGGACAAAGTGATTTAGAGGATTGGTCAAGCCAAAGAGAATAAGATATGAGGAATCGTGAATTGGCTTGACCATATTACTATCAGTCCATATATGCTTCTATGAGAATCAAACTAGAGCTTGATTGATCTTAACGGTTATATCTAGAAGACATTCAAGCAAGGTTCACAATATTGAAGAAATGATTCTCTCAATGGTTGCTCAATATGATGTGACTCAAGAATGGCTTGATAGGGTGAAGATAGCAAGGAAAGGGCTTCGAGGAACTAAGCGAAGGTGAAGGCCAAGCGACGGCTTGTAGACCGAGGTACCATGGCTAAGGTGAAGAAGAGAGTACTTGCACTAAGTCGATGAACTAATTAGCTATGAAGAGTTATAACATGTTGATGCATCAGTAAGGTGACTTGAAGCCATGATTTGAACTCATATAAGGTGATATGGTACAAGTCACAGGGTTTGATTTGAGTTTGCTTCAAAAGGTGAGACAAAGATGTTTGTGATCCTTATGAAGCAATGCCATGGAGAAATCACACATGAGACACCAATGACTTAAGGAGTTTACTTCATTTTATTTTATTTAACTTGAGTATAGGAATCGTCGTACTATAAAGGGGGATCCAAAAAGAAGGTTGGTGTTTGCCAAAGCTCAAACCTCTCTATTCAAAAGCTATTTTTGAAAAGCAAAAATCTCTTTAACGTTCTATGGTTGACCGTGGTTAGGGTTGAGAAACCTAGAGTGTTCTTGCTGAAAAGCAGCTGAACTTCTTCAACTGCAGCTGAGCTTTCCAGCTGAACTTGACTTCAGCTAAGTTGAGCTTCTTCAGCTGCAGCTGAGCTTTTCAGCTGAGCTGAACTTCAGCTGAGTTGAGCTTTCTCAACTTCAGCTGAACTCAACTTCAGCTGTGAACCTCTTTGACCATACACCAGCTGAACTTGCCTCCGGGCAGTTGAGCTGGGGTTTTCTCTCCTAAACTCACTGGTCAAGACCGGTTGAACTGGTCCTAAGGGGCAGTTCAGCTGGTCTCTGACCCCTCTGACCTCTGATCTGCAGTCTGCCAGTCAGACTGGCAAACAGGTCGCTAGGAGCTGTCAGGGGCGGTTCAACCGGTGTTGGTCAACTTTGACCAGTCTGCGCGTCAGTCTGCCAGTCAGACTGGCAGACAGGCTGCCAGGCCTGCCAGGGGCGGTTCAACCGCCCTAGGGGGCGGTTCAACCGGTCTCAGGCAGAAAAATCTGCCCAACGGCTAGTTTTGAGCTCCACCTATATATACTACCTCCTACCTCTCTCCCCAGAGGAGGGAGCACGATTGGAACTCCATTTCTAACCCAAGAAACACTTCCCTCTCTCTCTCACACATCTCTTGCCTCTCCCATTTCAAATCTTTGGAGAGAAATCTTTGAGTGAGCTTGAGAGCTGCGGTTTTTGTGCTTCATCTCTAAATCTCTCTTGCTCTTCTTCATTCGAGCTTTGGTACTACATCGAGTTCTTTGTGGATTCATTACTCTTGGAGCTTCTAGCTCCTAGACGACTAGGTGTCGCTTGTGAGTCTCCAAATCTTGTGGAAGACCGCAAGAAAGTTTGTATTACCCGCTCGTTTGAGCAAAGATTAGTGTGTGAGCTTGACCTTTGTGGTCGGCAAAGGGAGGATTAGGGTTGAAAGAGACCCGGCTCTTTGTGGGCGCCTCAACAAGGAAGTAGGGCACCTTAGTGGTGTGACCGAACCTCGGGATAAATCTTGTGTCTCTTGTGTTCTTGTTCATTGTGTTTGTTTGTGTTCTTCGTTCTCTCACCCTTCCGTGAAAGATTTGTTCATATCTTTTTGGTGTGTGGATTTTGAGAAGTGCCCTTCTCAGATCTACTACTTTGAACCCTGTGGATCATTTAGAACATCTCATTTCTAAAGTTAACCGGGTGAATTTCGAGATCAATTCAGTTTTATCCAGTTTGCTTCTAGTTTTTTGTTGAAAACGTTTTAACTTGCCTATTCACCCCCCTCTAGGCAACTTTCAAGCATATTTAGTCTCAGTATATATCATAAAATGGTCCTTACGTGTCTAGCTGCATGGCTGTTGCAGCGATCCTAAATTTATGGAGGAAATAAAGGATTTTAAAAACAGAAACTGCCGCACATATCTTTCCTAAATTTATGCGCATGCATTGGATCGTGTTTGACTCATGCATGCATTCCTTTTTTTGCACTAACAGACGTGGGGCAGGTGGCGCACCCGACAGCCTGTTTGGGCGCGCTGGTTGAACCAGTTTGCAGGGGTGGTTGGCCTGGGCCTCCTTTAACTATTGGAAGCCCAGGGCTCCCGTTATACCTGCCCTATATATATATAGTATTTAAAGCCCTGGGCTCTATTTAACTACAGGAAGCCCTGACCAGGTGTGCAGACCGCACCGGACCCTTTTTGGCTTATTGTACCTACATGTGCTTACGCTAAATTATAATACGAGTTATGCTGATGTGTGTATCAGTTTGTGCAAATATAGTCTGCGCATATTACATGAATTGGGCCCACGATCCTGCCCACGCGCTCACAATTATCTAGTCCCACGTCGTCACTATAAAAACACTCCCACGCCGCCAGGGATTAGGTTTTAGCGGCGGCGGCGGTTCCCTCAGGCGTGCGAGCAGGCGCCCGTGAGCAGGAGAGCCTCGGCCGCCACGGCGCTCTCCAGCCGGCGGATTGGCGATCGTGGAGGGGGCGCGAGGAGGAGCCTCAGCGTCCGCGGCGGTACAGCTTCAGGAGGCACCGGTCGGGCGCGGCGGAGTGGGCGGCGGTGGTGCTGTTCATGGTGCTGGCGGTCGTGGTGCTGCTGGGCGCCGTGGTCGTCCTTGTGGTGGTGCTGCTGCTGCAGCCCCGCGTGCCGTACGTGGCGGTGCTCCGCGCCTACCCGTTTCGCGTGCCCGCCAGGGGCGTCCTCCCGCTGGCGTACGTGGCACGCGCGCAGGGCGCCCCGCTGGGCGACGCCGGCAGCGCCGCCATGGAGGTCGCGCTCCACGACGGCGTGGTGCCGTTCCAGGTGGATGGGGAGGCCCGGACGCGATGGAAGGTCGCGGGGATCGTCGGCGTCGACCAGTGGATGCGCCTGGCGTGCCAGCTCCGCTTCTTCTGGCCCAACGGCACCGTGCTCCCCTTTAGATGCATCTCTAAGTCCAAGTTCTTGTTCTTCTGACCGTCGTGCCCTCTGTATTGTCTAGTGGCTACTCTTCTGACCTCAGTTCCATGGTCGGGCGTGAGCGTGACGGATCAAGATTCAGGAACAACAAATGGCTTCATCGTTTTCTTTCTTGTCTTGGGTTCGTTCATTTATTACTTCACCCCCATGTCGCATGTATAGGTCGGCAAAAAAAAATTTTGTCTTGGGTTCTTTCTTATTGCATTTTACGCTTCCACTAAAAAGCAAGTGCCACATTCGTCGTTTTAAAACAGATCATTGATTTACGCTAAAATTCGTATCCATTTACGCTGTTTCGGATCATGTCTTACGCTTAAATCCACCTGACCTAGAACCCGAGCACGATCGGAGCGCGATTTTGACATCGTAATTTAGGCCACATTCGTTGTTACGAAATATATTGATGATGTACGATAAAATTTGTACCCATTTACGCTGTTTGGTTCACGTTTTACGCTGAAATTTGACCAAGCCAAAATCAGTGCACGATCGAACGTGATCAATCTACGCTGTTTTAGCTAATATAGGATTTACGCTAATATTCATATTCATTTACGATGTTTTAGCTCACGTTTTACGCCGAAATCTGCCCTAGCCAGAACCCGCGCACGATTGGGTGCACGCGATTTTCACGCCGTAATTTTGGGCTTCGTTTGCTGTTACAAAACAGATATATGATTTACGCTAAATTTCGTACTCATTTAAGATGTTTTAGCTCACGTTTTACGCTGGAATCCGCCCGAGCAGAACCCGCGAACTGCAGCTGTAAAGTAAAATTTATTTCCTTCTACTAATGCTCCTCGAACCGTAACTGTCCCTTTATTTACGCGATTATGCAGCACGTCTTTCCTTATATCAAACCGGTCAAGATTTATATAATGCATGGTTTATGTTATCATGTTACACATCGTTATGCAGTCGTAAACGGTGTGCACATGGTAATATTCGTTTCCGTGAGTCAAGGTACAAAAGATCCCTTCTATGCATGATTTATGCACATTACTACATATATTTATGCGTGCGTATTTGTTTCCTCCCGTAACTGAGCCTTTATTTACGCGCACGAAGAGCACGTCTTTCCTTATCTCAAAACCGGTGGAAGATTTTAAATGTTTGCATGGTTTACGCTATCATGTATCACAACGTTATGCAGTCGTAACCGGCAAGCATATGCAAATATTCGTTCCCGTGATTCGTGGCATAAAAGATTCTATTTATGCATGAGTTATGCACATTTGTACATATATTTATGCGTGTGTATATCGCATGTCGCGTCTCAGCCGGGATACGTGGCTATCCTATGCATGGCTGACGCAAGCTGGCGTCCAGTGGGCCGAACGCGACCCGATTGGCCTCCTGGCTGGGGCTTCGCCCACTAACGGAAGCCCAGGGCTTCTATTACCTCTTCCCTATATATATATATATAGTTTGTATATTTGGAGTCATCGGCTTCCAATAACTAGAGTAAACTCTGGTCCAACGGTGCCATCCGATTCAGCCGCACCTATAAAAAGACCTAGGCCGCCAAGGATTAGGTTTTAGTGGGGTAACGGTTCCCTCATGCGTGCGAGCGGCGGCGATCCTGGGGACTAGCGGTTGTGGCGCGCCGAGGCGGCGACGCTTCTATGGTGGACGGGCAAGCACCGACGGCTCTCTCAAACCGGAGGAGCAGTGGCGGCGGTTTCCTTGGGCATGCGAGCGGCGGCAATCCCGGGGGCTAGCGGTTGTGGCGCGCCGAGGCGGGCAACCGGCAGCGACGCTCCTATGGCGGGTGGGCAAGCACCCATGGCGCTCCCGAACCGGACGAGCGGCGGCGGCGCACCCTAGGCCCGACGGTGACGTTGGTTGCGCGAGACGCGGTAGGTTTCGGCAGCAGCGGCGGATCTTGGAGAAGCGCACATGGAGATGAATCACAGACGGCGTCGGACTTCCCTAGGCGCGAGTGACGACGACGGACTTCCCTAGGCAGCAAGCGGTGGAGGATCGACGACCCTGTTTTTATGCTATTTTGTATACATATTTATGCCAACGTCAATAAGTTTTTATGATATTTCTATTCATATTTTATGTAAACGTTTGTTGATTTTTGCGTAGTATACCGCAATGCATAAATACCTTCGACGTATAGCATAATTAGTATCAGTATATATCATAAACTAGTTCTGACGAGTCTAACTGCATGACTGTTAGAGAGATCCTATATTTATGGACGAAATAAAACATTGAAAATCATATTTTTGTTTCCATGTATGTCAACCCATTTCCTTTCAACTCACATTCTTGTCATCCTAAACTTGTGCACATGCAATAGTAAACAGATTTTATATACAGTGTACCACATTGTATAAATACCTTCGACGTGTAGAATAATTAGTCTCAGCGTATATCATAAACTGGTTCTAACGAGCCTAGACGCATGACTGTTGGAGAGATACTATATTTATGAAGGAAATTAACCATTTAAATCAGTTTTTTTGTTTCCATGCATGTCAATCTATTTCCTTTCAACACACATTCTTGCCATCTTAAATTTGTGTGAATGCAGTAGGAAACATATTTTTTACGCGGTGTACCACAGTGCATAAATATTTATATCATGTAGCATAATTAGTGTCAGTATATATCATAAACCGGTTCGTACGATCCTACCTGCATGGCTATTGTCAAGATCCTACTTTTATGGACAAAATAAAGCATTTAAATCAGATTTTTTGTTTCCATGTATGCCAATCTATTTTCTTTCAACCCGCATTTTTATCATCCTAAATTTGTGCGTATGTAGCAGGAAACATATTTTTACACGGTGTACCAAACTGCATAAATATCTACACAATGTAGCATAATTAGTATCAGTATACGCCATAAACGGGTTCCAACGAGCCTAACTGCATTGTTGTTGTAGAGATCCTATTTTTATGGACAAAATAAAGCATTAAATCAGTTTTTTTTTGTTTCCATGCATGTCAATCCATTTTCCTCTCAACACACATTATTGTCACCCTAAATTTGTGCACATGCAGTAGGAAACTGATTTTTTACGCAGCGTACCGTATTGCATAAATACCTACACTCTGTAGCATAGTTAGTAGAAGTATATTTCATAAAAAAATTCTAACGGGTCTAGCTGCATGGTTGTTATTGAGATTATATATTTATGGAAGGAATAAAACATTAAAACCATTTTTTGTTTCCATACATGTAGCAGTTAACGGATACACTTCCTAATTTCTCGTGCATGGAATTGGAAACAAACTGCCCGCATGCAAGGAATGGACGCATGCGGGAGGTGGGCTGGTGGGCACGCTGCAGTGGTGCATGGTTGGCTGGTTGGGGCTTCCTGTATGCTATGGAAACCCAGGGCTCCCAATAGCCTTACCCTATATATACTGTAGGAAACAGTGACGTCTAAAAGAGGGGGAATTAGGGCTTTTAAAAACTATATCTAAATTAGGCAATAATTAAATCTCTAAAACAAAATCTATGCAAATAACTTAACTAGATTGTGTAAACTAAGTTTTGTCTATGTGTTACTATCTCTATTGTAAAAGAAGTTATGTAACCTAAGTTCCAATCCTATATAATCTACACTAAAAATAGTAAAAATTGCAACTTAAGTAGAGAGAGTAAATACAGAAGATTAAAGAGCTAGTAGAGAAAGCAAACTCTCGTGGACGACACTGGTATTTTTAGCGAGGTATCCAGAATCACGCATGGTCCCGAATAATCCTCGTTGGTGCCCAAAGTAAAGGGTAGCTCACGCGTGGCCCAAGCACCACGGTCGAGTACACCGTCTTCACAATCGAGCTTTCGGCCAAACCGTCGCGGGCCTCGTTTCCTCCGGTAAATGGTGGCGGGCGTGACACAAACTCGGTTGTCACGGTCTCGCAAGACTCTCGTTCCACTCGGTACAATATTACAACGGCTCGCTCAAGAGCCGATGGTTGTGGTGGGTTTTTCTTACCTCACTCAACTAACTAGCATTACACTAGAGTAAGTGCAATATATGTCTAACTAGCCTAAGCACCTCGCAAAGTACCTATACTAATCACCGAATGAATCTCTTTATGCATTTGTGTGTTAGAGCTCTTGAGAATGTGCCTCTATGCTTGGGATATGTTTCTTGTGCTCCACACACTTCATTTGGCTGGCTAGGGGGTATTTATAAGCCCCACTCAAAAACTAGTCGTTGAAAAAAGTGGCAGTTTTCTGTTTGCGGCACACCAGACAACTTGGTGCATACCAGACATGTCCGGTGCTACTGCCATGTCAGCCGATCTTTGAAAGGAGTTGTTGTCGACCGTTGGCCAGACTGTACGGTGCACATTGGACAATCCTTGGTCTTATGTCAAATCGGGATTTAAGGATAAATCTAAATGCATCTCAAATATGTGCTAGAATCAAGTCTCAAGCATATGATGACTCATAGTACATAAATCAATATCACATTTCTATTACTTTAATACAAGTTATGTATAAAATAGCTAAATAAATACGTCATATGACGACAGCGATCTTCTGCAACCATAGTTGACTAGGAGACGATGGCCTAGCCTCTCCGAACTCATCGCAACATTCTTCAAGCTCCTCTGGCGGTACCTGTTCTTGACCTGGTGTGATTATAGCAAGGGTGAGCTCCCATCGGTCATCGCTCAGCAAGTGTCGGGAATAGTGTGTATGAGCTCACTTATGGTTGGGGCTCATGTGAAGTGTAAGTCTTACCAAGAAAAATGGTTAAGACAGAGCATTGCTTTTAATTAAGTTGGTCAAAATTTTATTAGCAATTAATAAGTGTAAGTAAATACCAACCCAATTAAGTACTTGATCAATATAAAAGTACCATATAGAAATCCCACGATGCAATGCATGACATGTTAAATTTTAATTCCATAAATTACTCGTGTGAGAGACCTAAGTCACTCTTGACCGTAAGCACGACTGATATAAAGTTTTACACTCTGCAGAGGTTGCACATCTTTACCCACAAATCGTGATATCCATCTACCACGAGGTCATGAATCACATACACCTTTACCGAGGAGGCGAGGTAGTAGCACTATGAGGCCTTTCTAAAGTTCCACTAGTTTGAGACAACCTGCTATGGTTTTAGGCAAAAGGGAGTATAGGAATCCCTCGTCCGAAAAGCTATCACAGATAGTTCAACCCAAGAACCTTCATATACTCTGCAGTGATTCACTCCTCGCTTGCCCCTTTCGGGTAAGGTAATATCTCCCTGGCTTTCCTAATTAATTGGCCAAGGGTGTCTCGTTCCATTCTTGTGGTAGCACTGTTTTCTCAGGTTAAGCTCCATATTTCAATTAACAAAATGATCTTATCATGAACAATAAAAAATCCAGTAACAATAATAATAAAGCACTGTCATAATTCAAATATAGCATTAATACCTAAACCAGGTAGAGCAATAGCAATACTACCCAATAGTTTATTTGTATGCAAGGTGTAGGGTAAACAAAACTAGCTAACCTATTTGGTCCTGTTGGTACCCTAAATCAGGGGTACCCTCTCCTACAGCGTGAAGGCATCGCACCCATGCGACGTCTCCTAGCCGCGCGGAGGACCGCGCCTGACCCCACCAGATGGGCGGGCCAAAGGGCGCCACGTGGCAAGGAAAGGCACCACGCCCCAGTAAGGCCGGACCCCCACAGAGGGTCACCGGACCCCTATATACATACAGGTCCGGAGCCCCCGGGTAGGTCCGAACCCCGGTAGGGTTCCGGAACGAGAAGGACCTTGGTACGTGCAGGGGTCCGGTGCTGACATGTGTGCGGGCCTTGCTCTCCACTTTCCGCACAGGCGGAGACCTGCTGCTTGTGGCCCATGACATAAGCTGTCGGGCCAAACCTGACGAAAAGTCGTGCAGCCCCTGCATTTATTGAGGAAAAGACGCGCCGCCTGCCACTGCGCTGACGGGCGACGTGCCCCCTCAGCATTTAATGCGTCCCGTCCCATCCGCTGGCAGGCGACGTCAAGGTCATCCAGCAGACAGCGCGCCTGCTGGGTCTGCTGGTGAACAGTATGCCTGTGCTGAGCGGCGTGCTATACTCATCTTCTCTTCCGCAAGAAGCCTCCTCGGTACGCCAGGGATACGCAGATCTCGGGCAGAGAAGATTGTCTCGACAACAGATATTAGAGGATCCAAGCACTATATTCTTTATGTCCCTGGGCCCACATGTCGGGGCCCAGTCCCTTTGTGCATGCCCCCCTTCAGCTATAAAAGGGGAGGCATGCGATGTTACACACACACACGCAATCTCAGACTCGCTAGCTCATACAAGCTCTCAAGCAATACATCTCACAGTGGAGTAGGGTATTACGCTCCGGCGGCCCGAACCACTCTAAACCCTTGTGTGTCCTTGTGTATTGCCCCTTCTCTCCAACAATCAAGCGAAACGCCTAAGCCCCTCCTCATCTCAGGACTTAGGGCGGGTGCACTCCGCCACCCGGCCGGAGATCTACTCTCCGACAGGTCCCATTAGCTTAACCTAACAGTGCCACTGTGATTAAGAGAATAATGAACATTATTAGGTCAAAGAATGTGATCAAGTACACAACTTGCCTTTTACTTGCAATAACCAGTTGTCCAGATGCTTCCCCAAAAGTTGGGCTTAAGATTCTTCGTGACCTCGCTTCTATTCGTAGCAATACATGCAAATAGGCAAATAATGGATACAATAACATGACCCCAAAACATGAAAACAAACTGCGCGATAATATTCTATGTGTCGTTATGAAACCGTAGGTTCGAAAACTACTAAAATCACAGTTAAAATGAATTAGTTATGAATTTTCTAAGTTCTTTATACATTTTATATTTATTTTTATACTAAAAATGATTATCATAGGTTTTCCCCATAAACTCCTAATCTATTTAATCATTTTAATAGGGGAATGGACGACGGGTATGAAAATCAAGAAGTACAGGGTCTAACTCGAAAGAAACATAACTCTTTTGTAACATTTTTACTATATGGGTGTGTTGCTGGTTGTTTTCCTAGAAATCCAAGGTCTCTTACGCAAATCTTATACGGCGAAGGTGTATCTTCCCATGTGGAATGCTGGACCTTCAGTCTACGGATTAGATTAGATTATAATCACATTGAATCGGTATGCAATCTTGATCATCGGACCTCCGATCAACGACCGAGGACCCGCATTATCTCCACACCGTTTGATCACAAATCTTCGTTTCTTGATTAACTCATGAAGGGATACACGTAGGTTTTAATCACGACCGCATATCCACCGATCAACGACCAACCTCCCTCCTCCTACGCCCCCATTGCCTCAGAAAGTTGCACGTTCATTACCACGACAGAGGGCTCGTTGGTGGCACACGATCTCACGATTACTTGATCCGAATCAAACACCAATACGCTCTAAACTACAAGAAGTGCAAGGAGAAGTTATAAGAGCAGACCTTTCTGGCGGGTGATGTCGAGACCGAGCCGACCATGATGATCTGTGGCTTGGTAGCGAGCTGAAGGGGCGGATCTAGCCCAAAATCCGAGTGGGGCCCAACTATTGAGGGGGGCCTAAATGGAAGCTTACTAGCAAATAGTATTTCATAACTATAATAATTAAGATAGAAAGTTAACTGTAATCAGAAATTTGAGTGGGGGCCTGTGCCCCCACTCACCATAACGTCGGTCCGCCACTGGCGAGCTCCTCGCTCCGACGAGCAATTCACCGAGCTCCTGTGATATTTTCGCCCATAAAGGCCACGGTCATGTGAGGGGATCTCTGGTGGAGCCCTAGGATCACCATCCGAGGTTGCGGCATGGCCGAGGATCACGGTTGATGGCGGCGACTATCTCTCCTCTCTCTCTCTTTGCCTCTTGCGGCGGCGACTCCCTATATTATGCGTGGTGCTGGAGGTTCTCAATTGCGTTTGAGGTACGGGTGGATGAGGGTGCTCTGTAGCCTGGCTTTATAGTCGCATGAGGGGTTCGAGACTTGATGATTCTCGGTTGGGGTGTGAATCAAGTTTGTTACTATCCCAAATCCTAACAAACACACAGGGGAGACGATCCTGCACATGTAGGCGTCACTGGCACATGTGAGTGTGGGCGGTAGAGATGATGTGGGTGGGTCCCAACCGTCAACGAGGGCAGGGTGTGGGCGCATACAGCCGCTGGTTGAGCTGGCAGGTAAGTGGATGGGCTGCACGGAGAAATAGGAAGTGGGCCGAAATTAGTTTTTCTTTATTTTTCTGTTTTGTTCTTCTTTCTCAAATTCTTAGTTTCAATCCCAAATCGATAATGGTTTTCAAATTTAACTTAAAATAAAAATGGACACTCAAGATCCAGATTGATGCAACATATTTTTATATTGATTACTTTACTCATTTATGCAAATGCTTCAATTATGCAAAACACATACTTCAAGAAAAGGTTGTTATGAGAGTGTAGTCATTTAAATACTTATCCATAATTCTTAGTACTTATTTAGATTAGAAGAAGTTAATTTATAATCTGTAGCATGAATTATTTTGATTCAAATATATTTTTAAAGAGTGCTTTAATTATATAGTTATAACGGGAATAATAAATAGATTGAAAGTGTTTATTTTATTTATCGTTCCAAGTTTTCAACTTAAATTTTTAGTTTCAAAATTTGGATCTAAGTTTTGGACCACCAAACTTTTAATGTTACTATTTATCTATCTTAGACAAATATACTTTATAAAGGGAGGAAATTATTATTAGAAGTCATTTTATCACCAAAATGTGGTTTTGGGTTTTACATTTTCCCTGTCTTCGGGTAAAGGTGCAACTCCCGAACTGATCCACAAACTCACCCGCAACTTTCTTCTGACAATGCAAGCAATAGTGTTTTACGAAGACCTCAGTAGATGGGCCTCCACCAAATGTGGTTATCACCTCGACAAATTTGCTCAAATCCACCGCAGCGTTCGTATTAAGCTGATGAATCTGAACCTTGAACTTCTCGAGCACATTAAGCAGAAAATTATGACACGGTAGGCGAAGACTAGCAAGAAATAAGTCCTCGAAGACCAGGACTTTGTTGTTTGGCATTGGCGTAGTCTCCGCTCCCACAGCGTGACCGTATCCAGCAGGGAAATACCCTAGGTTCTCCATCTCCCTAACCCTTCGCGGCGAAGTCTTCAAGCGGCCCAGGTCGTAATTTTCCCAGCCTGACCCACCAGAGAGCGGAACCCTAGCAGAAGATGAGCTTAGACTATCTTCAGCGGTTCCCCCTAAATTTGCACCCCTATATCCCACTACAGCGTCACATCAGCACACTCTCTTCCTCTATATCTTCTCCCTCTGCAGCGGTTCTCCCTATACCATTCCTTTATACCCCACTATAAACATAAAATATCAATTTCCATACACATTCATCATCTATTAATATTTTTTCCACCACCGATAAATACCGGCGTGCACAAATATCAAGAGAAGGGGGCCGTTTGGCGCGCCCCTAGCTGCAGAGGGAGATAGAAGACAGCGACCATATAGAGGGAGGTGTAGCGTGCACCGGTGCAGAGAAAAGGGGTGCTCTGTAGCCGCCAAAGGAAGAGGAGAGGGTCTCTGGCGGGAACCGTTGAAGCTAGTCTTACACCCGTTTCCACCACTCGGTTAGACATTGTCCGACCGTTGTGCGGCGTTGGCAGCACTGTACCACCGCGGGAAGGGGAAGCATGGCGGCGTACCGAAGTCAATGGCGAGTGGCGCTTTTCATACAGGCCAGCGCGGAGGAGCTCGTCGCCTGTCTCGTCGCTGGCAGTGCAGCAACAGTATGTCATGACAATCACAGAGAGTGGAGTCTATCTCAACCATCATCCGAGGCAGCCCCTCTGATGGAGCATCAGCGAAGGCTTAGTGGCGAAGGGATCAGTCTAGAAGGAGGCTCCGCAAGACCTCGCTTGCCGCTACTCCACGCGCCGGCCACGATAAGACTCAAAGACCCGGAGCCCCGAGACAAAGACCGTAGTTATTACCCACGTGTGTCGCTGACATGGGCCCACGCGGCGCCCTGATGGCTTATTTGGGTCCATGTGTAAGCCTCATTATGGGGTAGGGTTGATGGTGTGTTAGTTCAGATTGTACTTAACTACGCTGTAATGACATGTAATGGCCCCTAAGGAGGGAATATTCTGGGGATAATGTAGGTAACCATGGGCACAACTGTACTTATAAGGGTGAGACCGCCCTCCTGGTTACCTATAATTACCCCCGCACTGTACCTTGACGGGACACGCTGAACAACATTGTTGCCCTAATCTGTTGTGTTACTAAGCATCAAAGCATTCTTGTTTACCATTGCTTGGGCCCACCTGACCACATGTCAGTAGGTCCCAACAGGGAGCGATTGTGATTTTTAAAAGAACGCGTAGTAAAACGAGTCAAAGCGAGCGACAATTTATACCTGCTCTAGTACGCAACAGTTACATCCAGCGGTCCCCCCGAGGCGGTTCACCAGATGATCGAGGGCAGCATTCGTCCCCTTCTAAAGCAAGAGACTTCGGGAATGGCCCATCAGGATGAACCACTCCCTCGAGGGGTTACTGTTGGACGGAGGCCGAACATGACCTCGATCACGAAGCCAAGGCTCCACCTTTTGTGTTCAACTGACCGGTACATAGGACCGCAAGCGAAGGGGGCCTTTGACGCTGCGACCAACTGTAACAAGTGATAGCGTCGAGCGGAGGCCCTTTAATGATCAACACCGACTACAGAGTTTGCTACGACGTCACACCAGAGCCCGCGACACCAACCATCTGTCTGAGGAGAGCGAAGGGCACCAAGGCGTGAAGACCCCAGAGGCGGTGACAAAGGCTGCACTGTGTGATCTGTACGCCGTTGGTCCAGCAGGGGACGCTTCCGGGGGCCCACATGTCAGTGTAACTCACGGGCGTATTAATTGGTATGCGCCGCATGTGGAGAGCACGGTGTTGTAATTACTCCGTTACACGGAATATTCCTCGGATGTAGTTAGTGGCCGGGGTAGGACCATACTTTGGATTACCTACCCTCAAACAGTCCTATAAATACTCACGTCCTGTAGCTGGATGGGACACGCACAACGAGACACTATAGTTCTCACCTAATGTCTTGTCGCACTCCAGTGCTCTTTGTCTCTGTCTTTGAGTGTTTGGCTCCACCTGACCATGTGTCTGTACCCAACATTAGGTCTAATACATACATTTTGACATATATAGACCATTGGGTTGAGTACCTAGAGGTGGCTTTAGTACTCCATCACTTCTACTGAATGCTTCAGTAGATATGGATATATCTACTTAACGAGACACAAATATGAGTCATTTGAAAAGTTTCAAAAATTTTATAAAAAGGTACAAAATTAGTTGAGTAAAGCTATTAAGTTTCTACAATCGAATTTTGAGGGTACAAGGAAACCCTTTTGTGGTGGATATAGACCCCCATATATGTCTTATGCTATCTTTAAGCAATTTGGTTGCTAGGAGCTATGTTGTATGCATCATACTTGTATGCACTGGATGTCGGCAGAAAATGGACATCATGTTGACATGAAAGACAGTTGCTCATATGTTCGGGTGGTGGCTTGCGGCGGACTTAAAACGTGTTGTAGAGCCTGCGCGTTGAAACCTTTTGCCAACTGGATTCTGTGTTGTCGATAGATGGTTGCTTTCAGTTATTGTGATAGTTCTTTAGCTCCGTCACTCTGTTGTGGTTGTTGACCCTTCAGGTTGGTTGTTGATAGCTGTTATGCTTGATTTAAGTATTTTTGTTTTTAATAATATAGTAGTAATCGGCAGCTCTCATGTCTGAGTTGCTTAAAAAAATATAGCTGCTAGCCCAGCACAGTGATTCACAGAGATAGGATTTACTTACAGCATCGATGTGGTTCGTCATGATCATAACAGGAAGCACGACTTCGGTTGTCCTTCTCAGCTTAATGTCGTCCATTGTATCGGGGATTATCGTACTACCCTGCCGCGAGATTAAGGGATAATCATGCACTTTACCAACACGAGCGGTGGTTAGTTGCATGTGGCAGCTAATTAAAAACACATGCATGGTATACCTAACAGTGAAACATAGGCATGATATTGACTTTTAGTTGTAACAACCACCACTTGATATCATGATACTTATTCATAATATAATACAGTCCGTACAGATCTCAAGCAAATAGAGAGAGGGTTGCCCATTAATATTTGTTTTGGCTCCTACCAATAAAACAATTTTTGCGCCGCTAGACTCAATTTCAACTTGATCGACATGTTGACACGACAAAATGTCTTCCTCTCGTGAAAAGAAATGAGAGTACATTATACACATAAGATTAGTAGTGTTATCAATCGCACTATCAATCTTGTTATTTATCATCGTCAGCAATACTAGTGCATAGACTTTACCGCCCGTCTATAGTCACATTAGTTTTTTTATAGGCTTTTAGTTAACATGAAACATGTTGCTTTATTGAAATATAACTACATCTGCTTACATAATTAAACAAATAAAATTCATATACTTTATTAAAAACAACTAAAATTAACATAACTTAAAAAATAAAAAGTACATAACTCATAAAAAATAAGTAATCCACTACTCCTCTTCCTACTCTTTCCCTGCTTATTCCCCATCTAATTTTAGTTAATTTGCCAACTTTTTTAAGGTCAGCATGTGAGTTCTTCTCGTATCTTGGTCCATATTAATGGTGAAGTAATCCAGGATTTTATTGAATTGTTAAAATAATTTAGTTTGAGTAATCCTCTCGCTAGCCTTATACAACTTCTTTAACATCTTTTTTCATAGATGGAGATTTGTAGGGCCGGAAAAAAGCTCGAGCCTCGCGAGCCGGCTCAGACTCGGCTGTGCTCGGATAGACTCACGAGCCTAAACGAGCCTGAGCCGAGCCTACTTTTGTGGCTCTCTCAAGCAGCGAGCCAGCTTGCGAAGCTGACTAAATGACATGACAAGCCTAACTAATAAAATGATGCTATGTTGTTACACTATTACATCATTATGTTATGTATATATCTTCCTATTTTTATGGACTCAATGCTAGATATAGTTTAAAATATGTTGTTGGATTTTTTGGTACATATTTTTATTTTATATATAATGAAAATACACAATTTATGCTCTAAATGGGATTTAGTGTGGCGGCTCGCGAGCCTAAACGAGCTCGAGCTCGCCTCGACTTGTTTCAAGCCCTAGAGACTCGTTGCAATATGTCGATGGGTCCTTTCCCTTCTGTTGAACTCTTGTCTTATCGCGACTTTGTCGACGTTTCGACCTCGGGGGGTCCCTAGACCGACGAGTAAATTGTCGCTGCGTGCCCTAGCCCAGATGGGTCGGCGCGAGATGGGACACAAAGAGGGGAAAACCGTGGCTTCGTGTTGTCCTGCGCCCAGGGTGGATGCGCTTGCACTAGGGGGTTACAAGCGTTCGCGAGGGAGAGGGAGAGAGCCTGTCCGCCAGCCCGTCCTCCCGCGCGGCCACCTCCTTGTACGAGAGCCCTGGACCTTCCTTTTATAGATGTAAGGAGAGGGTCCAGGTGTACAATGGGGGTGTAGCCATGTGCTAACGTGTCCGGCAGAGAGGAGCCAGAGCCCTATGTACATGCCGACGTGGCTGTCGGAGAGGTACTGGTGCCCTGTGCATGTGATGTCGTGGCCATCGGAGGAGCGCTTGAGCCCTGTAGAAGCACAGCTGTCGGGACCTTGCTGACGTCTCCTTGCTTCCGTAGGGGGCTGAGAACCGCAGTCGTCATGGGAGCACGCGGGGTGCCATCATTACTTGTTTATCGGGGCGAGCCAGATGGGACGCCGGTCTTGTTCCCTGTAGCCTGAGCTAGCTAGGGTAGGGTAATGATGTACCCCCCTGTAGCGTGGTCGGTCCGAGCCCAAGGTCGGGCGAGGCGGAGACTCCTCCGAGGTCGAGGTTGAGGCCGAGCCCTGGGGTCGGGCGAGGCGGAGACCGTCTTCCGAGGTCGAGGTTGAGGACGAGCCCTGGGGTCGGGCGAGGCGGAGCTTCCTATGGCGCCTGAGGCTGGACTCGGCTGCTGTCAGCCTCACCCTAGCGGGTGGCACAGCAGTCGGAGCAGGGCAGGCGGCGCTGTTTTCCTGTCAGGTCAGTCAGTGGAGGGGAGAAGTGACTGCGCTCACTTCGGCCCTGCCGACTGAGGAAAAGGCGTCAGGATAATGTGTCAGGCGATCCTTGCATTGAATGCTCCTGCGATGCGGTCGGTTGGTGAGGCGATCTGGCCAAGGTTGCTTCACTGCGAAGCCTGTCCGAGCGGGGCCTCGGGCGAGTCGAAGGTGCACCCGTTGCTTGAGGAGGCCCTCGGGCGAGGCGTGAATCTGCCTGGGTCTACTGTTCCTGCCCGAGGCTAGGCTCGGGCGAGGCGAGATCCTGTCCCTTGAGTGGACGGAGCCTTGACCTGAATTGCGCCCATCAGGCCTTTGCAGCTTGTGCTAATGGTGATTACCAGCCGAGATTAGGAGTCCTAGGGGTACCCCTAATTATGGTCCCCGACAGTAGCCCCCAAGCCTCAAAGGGAGTGTTGGTACTCGCTTGGAGGCTTTGTCGCACTTTTTTGCAAGGGGACAGGCCTTTCTCGGTTACATTTTGTTCCGGTGGGTGCGCGCGAGCGCACCCGCCAGGTGTAGCCCCCGAGGCCTCGGAGGAGTGGTTTGACTCCTCTGAGGTCTTAGTGCCTTTCGTGACGCCTCGGCCGGTCTGGTTGTTCCCTCGTGCGATCTGACCGTAGCCCGGATGCATGGTTAGGTTCCGAGTTCTCGGGCTGGTATGTTGACGTTGTCAACGGTTTGGCCGGAGCTGGGTTTGCGAGAGCAGCCCCCGAGCCTCCGCACAGAGCGAGAGGACGATCAAGGACTGACTCGGCTTTTATCATACGCCCCTTCGTTGCCTTTCCGCAAGGAGGAGGGGGGGAAAGCGCCATGTTGCCCTCGGAGGGCGCCGAACATGGTGTCTCCAGTGTGTTGCTAACGGGTGATCCGAGTGGACGCCCGTGCCCCGTTCGGTAAGGGTCGGCTAGTGGCCTAGAGGCGCGTCCAAAAGTACCTGCAGGTGATTTGCCGAACCCGGTCCCGTTTGATAGGGCCCGAGGGCTCGATGCCTCCCTCCGATGGGATTCCGTTACAAAATCGCTCTTGTTGGTCTCGGAAATGTCCTAGGGTACCTCGGGAGCGTAGCCCGAGCCTCGGCCATGTATCGGACGTACCCAGAGTCATCCCTCGCTCTGCGTGTTCTGGGGCGGCTGTCGAACCCTTCGGGGGGCCAGCCTGCGAACCCCTGATCAGTAGTGGGCGTGGAGCCCGAGTGGTCTGAGGCGGCTGTCGAACCCTTCCGAGGGGCCAGCCTTCGAACCTCTGATCAGTAATGAGCCTGAAGCCCGAGTGCTCTAGGGCGGCTGTCGAACCCTTCCGAGGGGCCAGCCTTCGAACCCCTGATCAGTAGGAGGGCTCGGGGCCCGTTTCCTTCGCGGAGAAGGATCCCTTTCGGAGTATCCCCTTTCCCGGTCCCTGTAGCAAGAGAGAGAAAGGGGAAGGAGAAAAGGATACAAATTTAAATGATGTGGCACACCTTTTTTGACGCGGTCATCATGGCGGAGGTGAAGCGTCACCCGCTTCGCCTGCCAAAGGTGTCGCCTGCCCTGCCGCGAAGTTAATGCAACGGGACGGGTGGTTCGCGGGGCAACCGTTGCGTGAGCCGTTCGAGGGACGGATCACAGGCGTGTCATCTTCACGCCGTGGGAGAGGGCTCCCCTGCTGCCCCAGGAGGGGACGTGAGCCTACAGACGATTTGACTGCTGCCTCCGCCCGCCTGCTACCGCCATTACTGCCGGCCCATTTTTGGCCATATCGACCGTCGCGCCTTCTCCCGCGGTCGACTGACCTGTGACCGATGTGCTTGGTTAGCTCTGCTGGGCCATGCGCAGGGTCGCCTCGAGTCACGGCACCGGTTCCGCAGTCGAGAAAGCGCGGTATTGGCGCAAGTGGCGATGCAGTTTTTTGGACGTAGCAACCGGCGCGCCGGTTTCATGACGTATGGGCCTGGGCCTCCGTGCTGGACGCGTTGAAGTCGAAGGGGTGCATCCCCGCGGTGCGGTTGCGTGCCGCCTGCATGGCGGTCCGCCCTTCCACCCGCTGGTTTCGGCGAGGATGGAGGAGTGCTTGTAACCGCTAGGCGGTTACACGCTCCACGCGCGGCAGTTTGGCTGCTTCTGTCCTGGACCAGCCCGCATGACGTGTGGGGCCCAGCCCCCGTGTCGTAGGGGAGGACCCTGGAGCGCGTTGGTGAAGACTTAGTCCGCGACGCCTGAGGACGCGAGCGGGGAGAGTCGCATTTAAAAAGGGATTGACCCCCCGGGTGGTAGCCATGCCTTCACACTTCTCCTCATGCATTGCATCCTACCGCCTTTTGAGCCCCCGGATGGGGAGTGCCCGTGTTGCTTTCGTCTCGTTGTGGGAGGAGCGCAACCTCGTGGAGGTTGGCACCTTTCGGCCATCGCTCGGCTTCAAGGATTTTCATCAGGCAGCCCGGCTGCATTCCCTCACCAATGGTCACCCAAGACGTTGACCACCAGTTCGATGGTGGGGAGAAGCAAGCCGGGCTGCGGCCTCTGCCCCGCCCTCAGCTTCAAGGATCTTCATCATCCTTGCTGGGGAGGAGGGCGAGGCGAGCCGGGGCCTGCCTTCGCGTGGGCTGGCGTCCCGCTTCTTCCTCCGGCTTCTAGAGGTGGAAACCATCCTCCAGCTCTGCGGAGGAGGCGTCCTCCAGCCATGCCGGGGAAGGCGAACTGCTGCTGCCCAGCCAGGGTGCAGCATTCCGTCCTCTGTCCGGGCGACGGTGGCCAGCCGCACAGGGGGATCTCACAACACGTCGTACGCCGCGAGGGCGGTACTCGTGTTCTGGGATGGTCCCATTCTCGTTTTCGTGGTGAGGATGGGAGTGAGGACCTACCGGTGCGCTCTAGGGCGGCCAGCGCTCGCTGGTGCGGTGTTGGTGAGCAGGCGGACACCGTCGTCGGTGCCGAGGTGGTGGCAGCCGGAGAAGGTTTCTCCGCCGACGAGATCGTCGACGCCAGATGCGCTCCGGGCCTCCGGCTCTTTACCTTTAATAGTTGGTTCTCGTCCCCCGCGAGGGGACTCGGACGAGAGCCTTCCAGCGGTAGCGTTCGCCCTGGGACCATTGCTGCTGCTGCAGAGGTCGCCGGCGAGCCACCCGGAGCTTGTCGTCCCGCAGGCCCTCCGATGTGGAGGTTGTTCATACCCGCGGGAGTGGAACCGGAGTTCTGTTTGTAATGGCAACTTGAGTGCCGGTGTGTGTTCATCGCGGCTGTCGAGGCCTGAACATCCGGGTATTTTAGTGTAATATCGGGTTTCTTCTTCATTTTGAGCACTTGGACTCGCCTATCGGCTTAGCTGAACCGCTTAACCAAGTGTGAGTTGCCCTGTGCGGAAGGTGAGGAGTGAGGTATCCGTATCCCGGAGGCGTAGGAGTCCCTCGGCTCGGTCGGCCTTGCCACCCAAGGCTTCTCTTGCTCAGTTAAAGAAACCCTCGGCTACTCTGCGATGAGCCGGAGCCGGAGGCAGCAGTGTCAGCGTGGACAGAGGCGGAGTCGGCTCGAGAAGAAGCTTCGTCGGCCCAGAAGCAGGTGACTTCCCAGGCCGAGGGGGCGTGGCAGCGGCGGCTGGAACCTGGCCAGGTCGTCCACTGGCGGGACCAACCCCGGAGTCGGGCTGCCGAGGCCATGAGCCAGGCTGATGTCCTCGGGGGACAGCTCGCTGAGGCTACGGAGCGGCCAGCCGAGCCGTCTGTCCGGGCCGGGTTCTTGGAGGAGATCCTGGCGGCGATGGCCCAGGCGCGGTGCTGACATCTTCCTTCGAGGTGGAGATCCTTCGCCCGTGTTGCCGTCCGAGGCCGGGCCAGATTCCGCCGAAGGTGGAGACGACGCCGAGGGTGCTGCTGCTCCCCCTGTTGATGTATGAACCTGCAGGAACAGTTTGTCTGTAGTACGCATATGTTTTTTGCGGCCGTCGAGGCCCAAACATATCATTGTCGTGTTATAAAGCTGCGTTTCTTTTCCTCTTGTCTTGAGTATCGGGACTTGTTTGTCGGTAGCAGAATCGCTTATCCAAGCGAGAGTTACCTATCGCGGAAGGTGATGAGTGAGGTATCCGTATCCCGGAGGCGTAGGAGTCCATCGGCTCGGCCGACCTTGCCGCTTACGTGTACTCTTACTCGTTTGCAGGATTCTGTTATCGATATAGTCGAGAAGGCACGAAAAATTGTTCCGGCAGAAAAGTTTTCGAGCGTTAAGACTTGTTCGGTCAGCGGAATCGCTTATCCGAGCATGAGTTACTTATCGCAGATGGTGATGAGTGAGGTATCCGTATCCCAGAGGCGTAGGAGTAGTCGAAAACCCCGAAAGATGTGTACTCCGTCATTTTCAGGATCCCACTATCGAAGTAGTCGAAAACCCCGAAAGATGTTCTGGCAGAAAGACTTTTTCCGAGGAAAATTTTGACGCAGAGGGGATTCCCCCCTTCTAGCCCCCGAGGGAGGGTCGGGCTTTGCCGAGGAAAGGCTGACCCTTCCTTGAAGGTTAGACTCTATTTGTGTATGTAAAAAGAACGAGGTATATGAACGACTTTGAAAACATCTTAAGGGTAAAAGCGACGTAGCTGTCGGATGTTCCAAGCATTGCTGTAGACCTCGCCTTGACTGTTGGCCAGCTTGTATGTTCCGGGCTTCAAAATCTTAGCGATGATGAACGGCCCTTCCCAGGGAGGAGTGAGCTTGTGGCGCCCTCGGGCGTCTTGTCGTAGCCGGAGCACCAAGTCCCCCATCTGGAGGTCTCGGGACCGAACCCCTCGGGCGTGGTAGCGTCGCAGAGACTACCGATACCGCACCGAGTGTAGTAAGGCCATGTCCCGAGCCTCCTCCAGCTGGTCCAGTGAGTCCTCTCGGCTGGTCTGGTTGCTTCGGTCGTCGGACGCCCTTGTCTTCGGGGAACCGTATTCTAAGTCTGTGGGCAAGATAGCCTCGACCCCATAGACTAGAAAAAACGGCGTGAAACCCGTGGCTCGGCTTGGCATCGTCCTCAGACTCCAGACCACCGAGGGGAGTTCCTTCATCCATCGCTTGCCGAACTTGTTGAGGTCATTGTAGATCCTCGGCTTAAGTCCCTGCAGAATCATGTCGTTGGCACGCTCTACCTGCCCATTCGTCATGGGGTGAGCTACGGCGGCCCAGTCCACACGGATGTGGTGGTCCTCGCAGAAGTCCAGGAACTTCCTGCCAGTGAACTGGGTGCCGTTGTCGGTGATGATGGAGTTCGGGACCCCGAAGCGATGGATGATGTTGGTGAAGAACACCACCGCCTGCTCGGACCTGATGCTGTTTAGGGGTCGGACCTCGATCCACTTGGAGAATTTGTCGATAGCGACCAGCAGGTGCGTGAAGCCCCTGGGTGCCTTCTGCAAGGGACCGACGAGGTCCAGACCCCATACAACAAACGACCAGGTGATGGGTATTGTTTGCAGGGCCTGAGCGGGCAGGTGTGTCTGTCTTGCGTAGAATTGACACCCTTGGCAGGTGCGTACAATCCTAGTGGCGTCAGCCACCGCGGTTGGCTAGTAGAAACCTTGTCGGAAGGCGTTTCCAACGAGGGCCTGAGGCGCTGCGTGATGACCGCAAGCCCCCGAGTGTATTTCTTGCAATAGCTCCTGACCTTCGGCGATGGATATGCATCGCTGGAGGATGTCTGAGGGGCTGCGGTGGTAGAGCTCCTTCTTGTCACCCAGCAAGACGAACGACTTGGCGCGCTGCGCCAGTCGCCGAGCTTCGGCTCTGTCGAGGGGTAGCTCTCCTTGGTGGAGATATTGCAGGTACGGGGTCTGCCAGTTCCGATTAGGTGTGACCCCATTCCGCTCTTCCTCGACACGCAGTGCCTCACCCTCGGCGACCGAGGGTGCCTTGGGCTGGGCTGAGGCCTCCCTAGGCTCGGGTGTGTCGTCGGTCTTGACGGAGGGTTGATGTAGGTCTCGGGAGAAGACGTCCAGGGGGACCGTAGTCCTTCCCGAGGCTATTTTAGCCAGCTCGTCCGCAGTCTCGTTGTAGCGTCGGGCGACGTGGTTGAGCTCGAGCCCGTAGATCTTGTCTTCCAGGCGCCGAACCTCGTCGCAGTAGGCCTCCATCTTCAGATCGCGGTAGTGGGAGTTCTTGATGACTTGGTCGATGACAAGCTGCGAGTCGCCACGAGCGTCGAGGCGCCGAACCCCTAGCTCGATGGCGATGCGCAACCCGTTAACCAGAGCCTCGTACTCAGCCATGTTGTTTGACGCCGGGAAATGGAGGCGCAACACGTATCGGAGGTGCTATCCGAGGGGTGAGATGAAGAGCAGGCCCGCACCCGCTCCTGTTTTCATCAGCGACCCATCGAAAAACATGGTCCAAAAATCCGGTTGGATCGGAGCTGCTAGAAGCTGAGTGTCGATCAATTCAGCCACAAAGTCCGCCAAGACTTGGGACTTGATGGCCTTTCGAGGAGCGAACGAGATCGTCTCGCCCATGATCTCCACCGCCCACTTTGCAATCCTACCCGAGGCCTCTCGGCACTGGATGATCTCCCCCAGGGGGAAGGATGACACCACAGTCACCGGATGAGACTCGAAGTAGTGTCGCAACTTTCGTCGTGTCAGAATTACTGCGTACAGCAGCTTCTGAATTTGCGGGTAGCGGATCTTGGACTCGGATAGCACTTCACTGATGAAGTAGACCGGTCTCTAGACGGGCAATGCATGCCCTTCTTCTCGTCTCTCGACTACGATCGCGGCGCTGACCACCTGAGTGGTTGCGGCTACGTAGATCAAGAGGGCTTCTTCTGCAGCGGGGGGCACCAAGATGGGCGCGCTTGTAAGGAGCGCCTTTAAGTTCCCGAGGGCTTCCTCGGCCTCGGGGGTCCAAGTGAAGCGCTCGGTCTTCCTTAAGAAGCGGTACAGGGGTAGGCCTCTTTCGCCAAGGCGCGAGATGAAGCGGCTCAGAGCCGCAAGGCATCCCATGACCCTCTGTACTCCTTTCAAGTCCTTGATAGGCCCCATGTTGGTGATGGCCGCGATTTTCTCTGGGTTGGCCTCGATGCCCCGCTCGGAGACGATGAACCCCAGGAGCATGCCTCGGGGCACTCCGAAGACACACTTCTCGGGATTGAGTTTTACGCCTTTTGCCCTCAGACACTTGAATGTCGTTTCAAGGTCAGAGAGGAGGTCGGAGGCTTTCCTCGTCTTGACTACAATGTCATCGACGTAAGCCTCGACCGTTCGGCCGATGTGCTCTCCGAACACGTGGTTCATGCACCTTTGGTATGTCGCGCCTGCATTCCTTAAACCGGATGGCATAGTAATATAGTAGTACATGCCAAAGGGTGTGATGAAAGAGGTCGCGAGCTGGTCGGATTCTTTCATCCTGATTTGGTGATACCCTGAGTAGACATCGAGGAATGACAGGGTTTCGCACCCAGCAGTGGAATCCACGATTTGATCGATGCGAGGCAGAGGGTAGGGAACCTTCGGACATGCTTTGTTTAGACCAGTGTAGTCTACACACATCCTCCACTTCCCACCTTTCTTTTTCACAAGCACAGGGTTGGCTAGCCATTCGGGATGGAATACCTCTTTGATGAACCCTGTAGCCATCAGCTTGTGGATCTCCTTGCCTATGGCTCTGCGCTTTTCTTCGTCGAATCGGCGCAGAGGCTGCTTCACAGGTCGGGCTCCAGCTCCGATATCCAGCGAGTGCTCGGCGACATCCCTCGGTATGCCAGGCATGTCCGAGGGACTCCACGCAAAAACTTCAGCATTCGCGCGGAGAAAGTCGACGAGCACTGCTTCCTATTTGGGGTCGAGCTCGGAGCCGATCCAAACTTGCTTGGAGGCGTCGTTGCTGGGGTCAAGAGGGACGAAATTAACCGCCTCTGCTGGCTCGAAGTTGCCGGCGTGGCACTTCGCATCTGGCACCTCCTTGGAGAGGCATTCCAGGTCGGCGATGAGGGCCTCAGTGTACTCCACACACTCCACGTCGCATTCGTACGCGTGTTGGTATGTGGATCCGACGGTGATGACCCCATTGGGGCCCGACAGCTTGAGCTTGAGGTAGGTGTAGTTGGGGACGACCATGAACTTGGCGTAGCATGGTCTCCCCAGCACTGCGTGGTAGGTTCCTCGGAACCCGACGACCTCGAACGTGAGGGTTTCCTTTCGGAAGTTGGAGGGAGTCCCGAAGCAGACGGGCAGATCGAGCTGTCCAAAAGGCTGGACGCGTTTCCCGGGGATGATCCCGTGAAAGGGCGCCGCACCGGCCTGGATCATGGACATGTTGATCTGCAATAGCCCGAGGGTCTCGGCGTAGATGATGTTGAGGCTGCTGCCTCCGTCCATGAGGACCTTGTTGAGCTTGACGTTGCCGATGACGGGGTCGACAACAAGCGGGTACTTTCCTGGGCTCGGCACGCGGTCGGGGTGGTCGCCTTGGTCGAAGGTGATGGGCTTGTCGGACCAGTCTAGGTAGACTGGTGCCGCCACCTTCACCGAGCAGACCTCCAGGCGCTCCTGCTTGCGGTGCCGAGCCGAGGCGTTCGCCACTTGCCCTCCGTAGATCATGAAGCAGTCATGGACCTCGGGGAACTCCTCTGCCTTGTGGCCCTCCTTGTCGCGGTCGTGGCCTTTGCCACCTTCCGCCGGGGGGCCGGCCTTATGGAAGTAGCACCGAAGCATGACGCACTCCTCAAGGGTGTGCTTGATGGGACCCTGATGATAGGGGCACGACTCCTTGAGCATCTTGTCGAACAGGTTGGCCCCTCCGGGAGGCTTCCGAGGGTTCCTGTGCTCGGCGGCGACGACAAGATCTGCGTCGGCAGCGTCGCGTTTCGCTAGCGACTTCTTCTTGGCCTTCTTCTTCGTGCCGCGCTGGGCGGATGCCTCGGGGACGTCTTCCTGCTGGCGCCCCTGAGGCTGCTTGTCCTTCCGGAAGATGGCCTCGACCGCCTCCTGACCAGAGGCGAACTTGGTGGCGATGTCCATCAGCTCGCTCGCCCTGGTGGGAGTCTTGCGACCCAGCTTGCTCACCAGGTCGTGGCAAGTGGTGCCGGCGAGGAACGCGCCGATGACATCCGAGTCGGTGATGTTGGGCAGCTCGGTGCGCTGCTTCGAAAATCGCTGGATGTAGTCCCACAGGGATTCCTCTGGCTGCTGGCGGTAGCTTCGGAGATCCCAAGAGTTCCCAGGGTGCACGTATGTGCCCTGGAAGTTTCCAGCGAAGGCTTTGACCAGATCGTCCCAGTTGGAGATCTGCGCAGAAGGCAGATGCTCCAGCCAGGCCCGGGCGGCGTCGGAGAGGAACAGGGGGAGGTTACGGATGATGAGGTTGTCATCGTCCGTTCCACCCAGCTAGCAGGCCAGCCGATAGTCCGCCAGCCACAGTTCCGGCTTTGTTTCCCCCGAGTACTTAGTGATGGTAGTCGGGGTTCGGAACCGGGTCAGGAACGGTGCCCTTCGTATGGCCCGACTGAAAGCTTGCGGACCAGGTGGTTCGGGCGAGGGGCTCTGATCCTCCCCGCTGTCATAGCGTCCCCCACGCCTGGGGTGGTAGCCTCGGTGCACCTTCTCGTCGAGGTGGGCTCGACGGTCGCGGCGGTGGTGCTCGTTGCCGAGGCGACCCGGGGCTACAGGTGTCGCGTCCCGCGTGCGCCCGGTGTGGACCGAGGCTTCCCGCATGAATCGGGAAGTCGCGGCGCGATGCTCCGGGGGTACCCTTGCCTTTGGGAGGCAGAGCTTTCGGCCCGTCGGACCGCGGCATCCTCCAGGAGGTTCTTGAGTTCTCCCTAGATACGCCGCCCCTCGGTGGTGGATGGCTCCGACATCGCTCGGAGTAGTATTGCCGCTGCAGCCAGGTTCTGGCCGACCCCACTGGAGGCCGGGGGCAGCCTTGCCCTAGCATCATCAGCGATGTGGTGCTGGACGTCCTGGGCCCGATGACGCGCTTCTCCGGCTAGTGCTCGGCCTGCCCACTCCTGCCCGATGTTCTGCCGGAGCTGCACAAGTTGTCCTACTTCCTCGTCGAGCTTGGCCTGCATCTCGCGGATTTGCTCGAGCTGTGTGTCCTGACCCCCCGCAGGTACTGGTACCACAGCTAGCTCCCAAAGGATGTCAACGCGAGGCGCAGGCCTAGGGGATCGTCGTCCTCCGGCATACCAAGGTGGTTGCCTTCGTCGAGACCCCCTAGATCGACGTGGAAACATTCGCGACTTGGGCCACAGCCCTCGTTGTCAAGGCTGTGGCCATCATCAGAGCAATCGAAGAGGCAGTAGTCACATGCGGTCATGAAGTCTCGCATGGCGCCAGGATTACCAAGCCCAGAGAAATCCCAACTAGAGTCGGGCTCGTCGTCTTCCTCGGAGCCCGGAGGCCCGTAGGTCGAGACGGGCGTCAGTCGGTCCCAGGTTGACCACATATGATACCCCGGAAGGTTAGGATATGCCTTTATGAAAGCGTCCACCGAAGCGGGGTCGCTTGGTGGGTCGAAGCTGAATCTAAAAGGCACGGGGTGGAAAACGGACGGTACCTCTTGATCGACGGACGGTGACGAAGTCGCGTAGGGGACGGACTGCACCGTTATCTCAGGTACGAGGCTAACGCCCAGCAAGTCCTTTGCGAGCGTGCTGGCGTCATCCGTCCGCTTGGGGCTGGCGTGTTGCGGGGAAACGACGATCGTCTTGATCTCAGACGCGAGGTCAACGCCCGACATGTCCCTCGCTGGGGCGCCGGCGTCGTCGACTCGCTCGACAGCCAACGAGGTGCCGCCTCCCTCGTGGCCATGGTTGCCCTGCCTCCTTCTCCTGTGGCGAGGAAGGCGACGGGACAAACCCGGATGTTGTTCTTCCGCCATGGGGGAAAGACGTCGTCGATTCCGCCGTCGCCGGGCGGGCTGATGGCCACCGTTGTCGCTGTCGAGCGGCGGAGGAAAGAGTACCATGTCGTAGCTGCCGTCGAGGGACATGAACTCGAGACTCCCGAAACGGAGCAGCGTCCCGGGTTGAAGAGGTTGCTGGAGACTACCCATCTGGAGCTTGACGGGAAGTTGTTCGTCAACACGCAGCAGGCCCCTACCTGGTGCGCCAACTGTCGGCGTTTCGACCTCGGGGGGTCCCTGGACCGAAGAGAAATTGTCGCTGCGTGCCCCATCCCAGATGGGTCGGCGCGAGACGAGACACAAAGAGGGGAAAACCGCGGCTTCGTGTTGTCCTGCGCCCAGGGTGGATGCGCTTGCAGTAGGGGGTTACAAGCGTTCGCGAGGGAGAGGGAGAGAGCCTGTCCGCCAGCCCGTCTGTAGCATCCCAAAAATTCAAATCCTGAAATTTTCTCAAACTTGCTCTAAATTCAAAATAAATTTCAAATTTCATTTCAAAATGTTTGTTTGTGAGTTGATATCAACAAATAAAGTATAGTGGTCTATATTCTCTCTAAAATCCTCCTCAAAATATCCTACAAATATCTCCCCAGTGATCCCCTCGAGTTCTTTCCAGAAATATTGCCCAAATATTCCACCAATATATCTCCAAGTATTTTCTTCCTCAGAAATACCTTCAGAATCATTTTTCAAGTCCCTACAAATATTTTCTTCATAACTTTCCTCATGCTCATACGTATACGTATGCCTCCGGTGTCATACGGTGAGCTCTACAAGCTAATTACACTCATATAAGACAAATCCATGCTAATCTCCCACTAATCCTCTCATCCTCCCACTAATCCTCTCATCCCTCCCCCTAATCCCCCCACCATGGCTATAAATAGAGGGGCAAGGGCCTCCTCTCATCCCACCCCAAGCCACTTCATGGCAACTCTCCCCCCACACACACCCACTCCATGTTCCACACAAGCACACACTAGCACAAGGATCGTTCGGTCGTTCTTCGATCGTTCGTCCCCCTGTTCTTAGTTTGTTCGTTCGTTCGTCCGATCGTTCGATCGTTCGTCCGATCGTTCATGGTTCGTTCGTCCGTTCGTCCGATCGTTCGATCGTTCGTCCGTCCAAATAATCTTTTTCCTGCTGTTATGCTGCCGAAATTCCGATCGTTCGTTCGTCCGATCGTTTGATCGTTCGTCCGATCGTTCATGGTTCGTTCGTCCGTTCGTCCGATCGTTCGATCGTTCGTCCGTTCGTTCGTCCAAATAATCTTTTTCCTGCCGTTATGCTGCCGAAATTTCGATCGTTCGTTCGTTCGATCATTCGATCGTTCATCGTTCGTTCATAGTTCCTATCCATCGTTCGTTCATACGAACTATTCACCATCACTATTTACCGTTACTATTCACCGTTACTTTTTACCGTTACTTTTTACCGTTACTTTTTACCGTTACTATTTACCGTTACTTTTTACCGTTACTATTTACCGTTACTTTTTACCGTTACTATTTACCGTTACTTTTTACCGTTACTTTTTACCGTTACTATTTACCGTTACTATTTACCGTTACTTTTTACCGTTACTTTTTACCGTTACTATTCACTGTTACTATTCATCGATCATCCGATCACCCCAAATTTCAACTACTCATCCATCATGCTGTCCAGTCCACCTAAGACCAGCCAGACCCATATCCCAGTTATACAAACTCCGGTGACTGTGATTTTCCTTCCAGTGGGAACTTCCCATCTGGTCACCCATCCTAGGTTTCTCTAAGTTGAGCACGCTTAACTTGAGATTCCTTCGAACCAGGCTTCCAAACTCATATTCCAATAATTCTCGTTTCTAAATTCTTATCGAATTATTCCCTATCCAACCATGTCATCCCATAAGCATGGTTCATATTCCAGAAAACTCCTAAAATACTCTTATCCCATATTCTGCCTATAATCTCTCTGTTCAGACTAAGTCAGACGATTCATTCGTCACTATTCTCACCAACAGTGAACTTCATTGTGCTACACCACATACACCCAGCTATAAATACACCCAGCTACCCTCTCCCTCTCCACACACACTCAACACCCTCAGCCAAGGAAAACACCCCACCCACTCAGTTACTCCGCTCTACCGGCTACACGCATAGTGTCGCTTCGCCTCCAGTCCTCCCTCCTGGTAAGCACCTCCGCTCCACCACTAGTAGTATCTCAACACCACATGACACAGATTATACTCAAGGCTCTACCCATCCATATATCTCTATTCAGACCACTATACTAAATATTTGTTGGTATACTTGCTTGTTTGTATGTTTGCTTGTTCATGTTGCATAGTTATCGGAGCGTTCGTACTGTCTCGTGGAGGCCAGATCTACAAGTCTACGCCAGGAGCCAGAAGCCAGTTCCGCGAGCTCTTCTTCCCGCTTCGCCGGATAAGCATGGCAAGCTCACTGGATCCCTTTGATGCATAAATTACCTATGCTTTTACAACCACAACCCTCAACCTGTTATTTTATGCATGATATGATTTTGAGACAAGTTATTATGGCCACCCAAGCCGCTTGCCGCAATCAATCCTTGATATATTTGTTACAAATGATTTGAGAAAAGGTGTGAGTTTTCAAAAGAAAATGCTTTTCAAAATGTGTATGATGAAGGGTTTTCACCCTTATCACCTTGTGAGTGGGATAATCAGGGACTCCCTGGTTTAGGGGAGGGCCTAAGGTGATGGCTCAGCTGGTTTAGGCGTGAGCAGAAGGATTGTCCCCTCGTATAAGGACCGGTTTGTCATCTTTCACTACCTGTACTCATGATAAGTACAACCACTCGAGACTGTGTGGGCAGTCACTCAATCTGAACTCGTACGGTCCAACCCCAGGGTTATGAAGGCTGGGGAGCACCGGGAGGATAAGGAGGGGGAATGTTTTGTCCAGTTTGGACATGGTGGTGGCCTGACTCCTTCCGGTATAACCGTTAAGGTTAGGACGTGCGAGGAAAGAAAGAGATTCGGCATTCGGGTCTCACGACGGTGAGATCGCAGAAACCGGACTAGTGGGTAAAGTGTACACCTCTGCGCAGAGTTTAAAAACCTATCGAATAGTCTGTGTCCACGGGAATGGACGAGTTTGGTATGGTATGGCAATTAATGTTTTGTTTTCATAAAAGGCTGTGTTTGAGAAAAATGGTTTTTAAAAGGTTCGGCGGTTGAGCCGTGAGCTATGGTGGACGGGAAGTCCAGTAGCTGTTTTTGAAAAGGAAAACCAGTGGGAAACTGCTGAGATACCTGGATGGTTTAGTCCAGGGGATTTTGTTATAATACTGAAAAACTTCCTGCTCTTTGGGAGAGGATGCGCTTTGCAAAATACAAAATGTTTTACAAAACAACCCTGCATAAAATATTGCTGTTTCTGCAAAATATCCTGAGCTCCAGATATTCCATGCATTATATCTGATTTCCCCATTCCGCGGGTGAAGGTGGGCTGCTGAGTACGTTTGTACTCACCCTTGCTTATTTATTTTTTTTCAGAAAAAGGAGATCGGGTAAGAGTTACGACTGTTCCCAACCTTGCCTGTGGCTGTTGGACCGCTGATTTGCTTCGCTGCGTATATCGGGCTGCTTCAGCCCCACTCTGATGATATGTCCCGAGTTGTGGACCAACTCTTAAAGTTGTTCGCCACCTTTATAGGTTTGTCGTTTAAGCAGATCTGTAATCATCTGATGTATAAATGTGTTTACTAGCCTCCTGGGACTAGTAATTGTATCACATTTGAGTCCCAGAGGATTGGGGACGCTTCAGGTGGTATCAGAGCTGTTAGGTTGGCCGCAGGACGTAGCCCTTAGCCTGATCAAAAGTTTTTGAGTCCAAACTATTTTCTTAAAAAAAATCTTGCTCTCATCCCTTCATTTCAAAAATGCTTTCCCCCTTTCCTTCTCTCAGAAGTCAGATGGAGGTTCAGTGCCAAACCAGCTTCTGCCAGAATGAAGATGGTTTCCACAAGTTGCTGAGAGCATGCACAGTCTGCCTCGGAATCAGGAGCCAGCTAGAGTATGATGGTCGTGAATTCGTCGAGCATGGCACAGAGAAGTGTGTCGTGACTGTATACATTGGATCCAGTCCGCACCATGTGGAATGGAGTGTCACTGCTGCTGGGCACAGATTCAAAGACACCTGCCAAGTCGTCGCTCGCAAGGCATTGAGGGCCCTGTGTCAGATCTATGAAGAAGAAGTGGCCGACACACCGCTCAGATTCTTTCCGCCCTTTTAGAGAGACCGTCCAGTTTGGATGGCCAGGATGCGTGCATTGGAAGAGCAGCAGCTGCTTGAGGACGACCCCACAGTCGTGTACCTCACTGCATACCTGCTCACCCTGGATGCACAATATGATTTCTTGGCTCGGCACCACCGTCAGATGATTTCTTGAGCAGAAGATGCAGAGAAGCTCAACCGTAAGCTCCATGTGGACCTCACCACAGCTCAAGCCCGTGTAGCTGACTTGGAAAGTCGTGAAGCCATTGCTGTTGAAGCCCTGAAGCAAGCCAAGGATGAGCACGTCCAGAAGTTGATGGAGGCCTACTTGGTAACCCATAACCAACGTAGAGCCCTGCGAATCCAAGAGCCCGCTCCATCCAACCCAGTCCAACCCATGAGAGTTGAAGACCCCCCGCTTCTTGAAGGTCACCCGGTCTCTACCAGAGGAGAAAAGAAGGCTTGGGAACTACCGGAAGGAGCCATAGTCTTGGAAGGAATTCCAGTCTTCCCTCAGGCTATGGATAAGAAAGAGCACCACGAGTCCTCCCAAGATCCCCCGCTAGAGTTGTTTGAGCCCCTCACCATGAAGAAGATTCCAGCACCCTCCCTTGAGGTCAAAGAAGAAGCTGCAAGCACCCCGCCAGCACCGCCGCCCTCTGAGGAGCTACAAGAGCCAGTCCCGCTTGAAGAAGAGTTCGACCCCGTCTTGCCATCTCAGTCGCTGCCAGAAGAAGTCGTCAACATCAGCTCCCTCTTGACCCATCCCGGAGATGTCTCAGATTGAAGTTGTGCGCCAGCCTTGCCAGAAGAGAAGTTGCCTGGTCTGAAGTTAGTTATGCCCAATCCTCTGCATGCATTGGGTAGTGAAGTTTTTCTTCACTTTGGCTAGAGCCCTGCATGTATGAGAGGTAATCGTGTAGACTCGTGTTTTGCAAAACTCTAATTGTGTGGCCCCCTAGGGCATTTCAAAATGAATTTCGCTTGATGTTTTCTCCCCTTTTGTGTGCATATGTGATGCTTTAACGTTAGTGCTCATAAGTTTCATTTAGCATAGTTCTCAATTCAGGAGCCAAGCAATAGTAGTTATGCTTAGCCCTCGATTCTGAGTAGTCCATGCTTTGGAAAAACTCTATTCTTTCCTTATTCAAAACATTTGATTTGTTTGTGCTTATTATTGCTGAGCTTGTGTGTTTTCTTTCTTTTTAAGAAAGGTTTTCTCTAAAAACATAAATCACAAATTAGATCTAATCCTCACCTTATGCTTCCATTCTCATCTTAACCCATCTCAAGAGAAAAGTGCCTTACCAAAGAAGATACCGGGAAGCTTACCCTTGAAGCATGGAACAAGCTACAGAAGAAACCTGTCCAGCCGCTCAGTCAAAAGGACCGATCGTGAGAATCAAAGCACTGCCCCTGAGTCAAAGTAAACAGGAAAAGAGGACAAAAGGAGTTATTACCATACAGAGAGGCAAAGATTCTTGGAACCAGAAACCACAAACATCAGGGTCATTGACCCCACCACTCACCCGTGCCCCCTGCACGCGTGCCCGCCTCCATGCGCACCACCACCGCCCCACTTCCCCTTTGCAGCGCACCCACCGCCGCCATCACCGCCAGCAACACCGTCCCCCCTTTCCCCCTTGTCGTGTTTTCCGCCGCGTGGCACCTGCTCCATCATCACCACTCCGCACCCGAGCACCACCTCGCATGCCGCTCACCTATAAACCCCCCCCCCCACCAGCTCCCTCAACTCCCATCTCACTCAAAGCAAAGCACACTCCAGATAAAACCCCCTCTGCCAAATCGCAAGCAACCCCATTTCCCACTCCCTCGCCCCTAAGATCACAATGCTTGGTGATTCTTGGGTTAAAG
Organism: Zea mays; assembly: GCF_902167145.1. Classification (NCBI taxonomy): domain Eukaryota; kingdom Viridiplantae; phylum Streptophyta; class Magnoliopsida; order Poales; family Poaceae; genus Zea; species Zea mays. The sequence goes on from NC_050099.1 coordinate 148,515,150, forward strand.
ACTGTTGCACATGGTTCATAGTCTTTGGTTTCCTCCAGTGTATGATAGTAATACTCTTTGATAGAATCCTCCAGTGGGAAGAGCAAAGAGAAAGAAAGGGTCAGTGAAAAGAAGATAGCGAAGAGAAGATGAGAAGAAGGTTCTCCCCAAATCAACCCTGTGTCAGTCATCTCTCCGCAGCCTGCTCAAGCAGCAACAGCAGAAGAAGGCCCCGTAACACCCTTGTTATGAGGTACTTCAAGGAGTTCAAATCCCCAAGATTCAAGAGTTCTACCCTCATTCTTTTTAAGTGGGGTAGTATTCCAGTAAGGTTCCTGCTATGGAGAAAAAAAGAAGAAGGCATGTAGCAAGCCTGTGGAGGACCAGATCATCAAAGTATGAGTTTCTGGATAAGAAGTGGTCACCCAAGTTCCATTGATGAAGCACCAGAAGACCAATCAAGGAAGGAATCCATGTGGGAGTTCGCAAGAGAAAGGTTTGTGTGTTGGCATCGATGCTTCCTCAATAAGCTAGCTGCCAAGCGAAAGCTGAAGCCTGAAGATGATCTTTGAGTAGCCAGAATCAGGGTTTGCAATCGGCAACCAGATGCTCCGCAAAGGCCAGATTTTGTTGAAGTTCCATCTCCTCGAAGAGTCTGCAAAGTGAAGATATGTAGCTGAAGTAAAGCTATACCCATAACCCTTCTAAGTCGAATCTCGAGGACGAGATTCCTTTTAAGTGGGGTAGATTTGTAGCATCCCAAAAATTCAAATCCTGAAATTTTCTCAAACTTGCTCTAAATTCAAAATAAATTTCAAATTTCATTTCAAAATGTTTGTTTGTGAGTTGATATCAACAAATAAAGTATAGTGGTCTATATTCTCTCTAAAATCCTCCTCAAAATATCCTACAAATATCTCCCCAGTGATCCCCTCGAGTTCTTTCCAGAAATATTGCCCAAATATTCCACCAATATATCTCCAAGTATTTTCTTCCTCAGAAATACCTTCAGAATCATTTTTCAAGTCCCTACAAATATTTTCTTCATAACTTTCCTCATGCTCATACGTATACGTATGCCTCCGGTGTCATACGGTGAGCTCTACAAGCTAATTACACTCATATAAGACAAATCCATGCTAATCTCCCAGTAATCCTCTCATCCTCCCACTAATCCTCTCATCCCTCCCCCTAATCCCCCCACCATGGCTATAAATAGAGGGGCAAGGGCCTCCTCTCATCCCACCCCAAGCCACTTCATGGCAACTCTCCCCCCCACACACACCCACTCCATGTTCCACACAAGCACACACTAGCACAAGGATCATTCGGTCGTTCTTCGATCGTTCGTCCCCCTGTTCTTAGTTTGTTCGTTCGTTCGTCCGATCGTTCGATCGTTCGTCCGATCGTTCATGGTTCGTTCGTCCGTTCGTCCGATCGTTCGATCGTTCGTCCGTTCGTTCGTCCAAATAATCTTTTTCCTGCCGTTATGCTGCCGAAATTCCGATCGTTCGTTCGTCCGATCGTTTGATCGTTCGTCCGATCGTTCATGGTTCGTTCGTCCGTTCGTCCGATCGTTCGATCGTTCGTCCGTTCGTTCGTCCAAATAATCTTTTTCCTGCTGTTATGCTGCCGAAATTTCGATCGTTCGTTCGTTCGATCATTCGATCGTTCATCGTTCGTTCATAGTTCCTATCCATCGTTCGTTCATACGAACTATTCACCATCACTATTTACCGTTACTATTCACCGTTACTTTTTACCGTTACTTTTTACCGTTACTTTTTACCGTTACTATTTACCGTTACTTTTTACCGTTACTATTTACCGTTACTTTTTACCGTTACTATTTACCGTTACTTTTTACCGTTACTTTTTACCGTTACTATTTACCGTTACTATTTACCGTTACTTTTTACCGTTACTTTTTACCGTTACTTTTTACCGTTACTATTCACCGTTACTATTCATCGATCATCCGATCACCCCAAATTTCAACTACTCATCCATCATGCTGTCCAGTCCACCTAAGACCAGCCAGACCCATATCCCAGTTATACAAACTCCGGTGACTGTGATTTTCCTTCCAGTGGGAACTTCCCATCTGGTCACCCATCCTAGGTTTCTCTAAGTTGAGCACGCTTAACTTGAGATTCCTTCGAACCAGGCTTCCAAACTCAGATTCCAATAATTCTCGTTTCTAAATTCTTATCGAATTATTCCCTATCCAACCATGTCATCCCATAAGCATGGTTCATATTCCAGAAAACTCCTAAAATACTCTTATCCCATATTCTGCCTATAATCTCTCTGTTCAGACTAAGTCAGACGATTCATTCGTCACTATTCTCACCAACAGTGAACTTCATTGTGCTACACCACATACACCCAGCTATAAATACACCCAGCTACCCTCTCCCTCTCCACACACACTCAACACCCTCAGCCAAGGAAAACACCCCACCCACTCAGTTACTCCGCTCTACCGGCTACACGCATAGTGTCGCTTCGCCTCCAGTCCTCCCTCCTGGTAAGCACCTCCGCTCCACCACTAGTAGTATCTCAACACCACATGACACAGATTCTACTCAAGGCTCTACCCATCCATATATCTCTATTCAGACCACTATACTAAATATTTGTTGGTATACTTGCTTGTTTGTATGTTTGCTTGTTCATGTTGCATAGTTATCGGAGCGTTCGTACTGTCTCGTGGAGGCCAGATCTACAAGTCTACGCCAGGAGCCAGAAGCCAGTTCCGCGAGCTCTTCTTCCCGCTTCGCCGGATAAGCACGGCAAGCTCACTGGATCCCTTTGATGCATAAATTACCTATGCTTTTACAACCACAACCCTCAACCTGTTATTTTATGCATGATATGATTTTGAGACAAGTTATTATGGCCACCCAAGCCGCTTGCCGCAATCAATCCTTGATATATTTGTTACAAATGATTTGAGAAAAGGTGTGAGTTTTCAAAAGAAAATGCTTTTCAAAATGTGTATGATGAAGGGTTTTCACCCTTATCACCTTGTGAGTGGGATAATCAGGGACTCCCTGGTTTAGGGGAGGGCCTAAGGTGATGGCTCAGCTGGTTTAGGCGTGAGCAGAAGGATTGTCCCCTCGTATAAGGACCGGTTTGTCATCTTTCACTACCTGTACTCATGATAAGTACAACCACTCGAGACTGTGTGGGCAGTCACTCAATCTGAACTCGTACGGTCCAACCCCAGGGTTATGAAGGCTGGGGAGCACCGGGAGGATAAGGAGGGGGAATGTTTTGTCCGGTTTGGACATGGTGGTGGCCTGACTCCTTCCGGTATAACCGTTAAGGTTAGGACGTGCGAGGAAAGAAAGAGATTCGGCATTCGGGTCTCACGACGGTGAGATCGCAGAAACCGGACTAGTGGGTAAAGTGTACACCTCTGCGCAGAGTTTAAAAACCTATTCGAATAGTCCGTGTCCACAGGAATGGACGAGTCTGGTATGGTATGGCAATTAATGTTTTGTTTTCATAAAAGGCTGTGTTTGAGAAAAATGGTTTTTAAAAGGTTCGGCGGTTGAGCCGTGAGCTATGGTGGACGGGAAGTCCAGTAGCTGTTTTTGAAAAGGAAAACCAGTGGGAAACTGCTGAGATACCTGGATGGTTTAGTCCAGGGGATTTTGTTATAATACTGAAAAACTTCCTGCTCTTTGGGAGAGGATGCGCTTTGCAAAATACAAAATGTTTTACAAAACAACCCTGCATAAAATATTGCTGTTTCTGCAAAATATCCTGAGCTCCAGATATTCCATGCATTATATCCGATTTCCCCATTCCGCGGGTGAAGGTGGGCTGCTGAGTATGTTTGTACTCACCCTTGCTTATTTATTTTTTTTTCAGAAAAAGGAGATCGGGTAAGAGTTACGACTGTTCCCAACCTTGCCTGTGGCTGTTGGACCGCTGATTTGCTTCGCTGCGTATATCGGGCTGCTTCAGCCCCACTCTGATGATATGTCCCGAGTTGTGGACCAACTCTTAAAGTTGTTCGCCACCTTTATAGGTTTGTCGTTTAAGCAGATCTGTAATCATCTGATGTATAAATGTGTTTACTAGCCTCCTGGGACTAGTAATTGTATCACATTTGAGTCCCAGAGGATTGGGGACGCTTCACCGTCCTCCCGCGCGGCCACCTTCTTGTACGAGGGCCCTGGACCTTCCTTTTATAGATGTAAAGAGAGGGTCCAGGTGTACAATGGGGGGTGTAGCGATGTGCTAACGTGTCCGACAGAGAGGAGCCAGAGCCCTATGTACATGCCGACGTGGCTGTCGGAGAGGTGCTGGTCCCCTGTGCATGTGATGTCGTGGCCGTCGGAGGAGCGCTTGAGCCTTGTAGAAGCACAGCTGTCGGGGCTGTCGGGACCTTGCTGACGTCTCCTTGCTTCCGTAAGGGGCTGAGAACCGCCGTCGTCATGGGAGCACGCGGGGTGCCATCATTACTTGTTTATCGGGGCGAGCCAGATGGGACGCCGGTCTTGTTCCCCGTAGCCTAAGCTAGCTAGGGGTAGGGTAATGATGTACCCCCCTGTAGCGTGGTCGGTCCGAGCCCAAGGTCAGGCGAGGCGGAGACTCCTCCGAGGTCGAGGTTGAGGCTGAGCCCTGGAGTCGGGCGAGGCAGAGACCGTCTTCCGAGGTCGAGGTTGAGGCCGAGCCCTGGGGTCGGGCGAGGCGGAGCTTCCTATGGCGCCTGAGGCTGGACTCGGCTGCTGTCAGCCTCACCCTGGCGGGTGGCACAGCAGTCGGAGCAAGGCAGGCGGCGCTGTTTTTTTGTCAGGTCAGTCAGTGGAGGGGCGAAGTGACTGCGGTCACTTCGGCCCTGCCGACTGAGGAACGCGCGTTAGGATAAGGTGTCAGGCGATCCTTGCATTGAATGCTCCTGCGATGCGGTCGGTTGGCGAGGCGATCTGGCCAAGGTTGCTTCACTGTGAAGCCTGCCCGAGCGGGGCCTCGGACGAGTCGAAGGTGCACCCGTTGCTTGAGGAGGCCCTCGGGCAAGGCGTGAATTCGCCTGGGTCTACTGTTCCTGCCCGAGGCTGGGCTCGGGCGAGGCGAGATCGTGTCCCTTGAGTGGACGGAGCCTTGACCTGAATTGCGCCCATCAGGCCTTTGCAGCTTGTGCTGATGGTGATTACCAGCCGAGATTAGGAGTCTTGGGGGTACCCCTAATTATGGTCCCCGACAAATATGATATGGTGCATCTAAACTTTCTTGTGACACAAAGCTATAATTATCGTCCAAGTTCATACGAGATCTTTTGCCCGCATCACTAGAGTCATCGTCACCTCATGCACCACTTAGGCTGATAGCGAAGAGCACACCATATGTGATTTATCTTAAAGTCAGCTTTGTCGGGCTTATTGCAGAAGATCTCATTGGTCGCTTCAAGCAACATAACATCATCTACTTCACTCTACCGAGCCACGTACAAAGTGATTATACATGCCGTTTGAAGAGGGTGATCTTTCGGTTGCTCGTCACCCGCCGATCCTTTAGGGGTTGTTTGGTAGGTTGGCTTGGGCCTTGGGTAGGCCTGTCCAAGCCATGAGCTAATGTTTGGTAGCCTGAATATAAATACTAGCCTGGCTACACCAGTGCATCAAGAGTGAGCTGGCATGCCTTCATCAATGCGAGCTGAAATCTCATTCTCATGGAACATGCTCCGTCCATGCTGCACACATTTTTAGTGGGCCACACTTGCTTACGGTGGCCTTTAGTATATCCAAGGCGTCTAAGGTTCTTCCTCCCTCTCCCTCTCACTTTGCCGCTGTGAAACCTCCCTTATTCTCTCCTCCTAGTCTGGCGTCCAGGTCCTTCTTCCTCGTTGGACTTCCCTCTTGTGTTGTCGCCACGATACTTCCCCTAGGCCATCTCCTGCGATGATATGAAGTCTCGTACTCTGTGAAGCATCTAGGCCCCTAAGTAGTGTTTCGGTAGTTAATGACAACCATATGTTGATTAACGAATTCTTGGAGAAATAAGAATGCAGGTTGGACCACATAAAGATGAGCTATATTGAAAGTCTTGGAGACTGACATTGATTGTAGAACGAGTCAAGGCAAAGGTATTGAATAGGGTTTTACTTTTGGTAGTCACAAGGTGATTAGATAAGTAAATTGACTAGATTAGTAGTCTAGATAGTCGTACTATCAAGAGGGGTCAATGACAATTACTTATGTGAAGCTTAGTGCCTCATATAGCATATAGATGTTGCATTATCATGCGGACTAACAACGCTTCCGAATTTGTGACTTAAAATCTTTTTAAAAGAGAATTTGGAAAGTGGACCAAGTGTTAGTATCACAGATTGCCCGGGCTAGGTGGCCAGACCATCCATGATCTACTTAGAGAGGTCTATAGATTGGTGTTCTTCGGAGTGGTCCAAAGCTTTTGTACTACGAACCGTTCGAGTCTAGTGACCAAACCATCTGCAGTCCTACCAGCAAGGATGTCGATTTGCTCAAGTCCCTGTGTTGTTGAGTGGACCGTCCGGCCAAGGGGTGTGGACCGTTTTTAGGTGCCTAAATTGGTTTGGGCAAGGACCGTGTGTTTTTGGCAAGTTTTATTGTGAACTGTCCGAGGTTTGAGCCCGGACAGTACTAACTCCTAGGTCGTGGACTGTCCGCCTGTATTAAAGTTAGGTAGGCAGAGCTTGGGTAGTTAATGTTGTCAGGTCATGGACCATTCGACCGAGGTCAGTAGACCATCCGCACCTGCCTTTTCTGACAGCTCTAAAACATTTTCAAACGAGAAAACTAGTCGTTACTTGTACGACAGACTATTTGCTCCGAAAGTGCGGACCGTTCGCAAGTGCGCTGAAAGGGGGCAACTTGCCTATAATAGCTAGTATTGGTTGGAAAGGTATAAATACTCATGTGTGGGAGCTCTCTTGGCCATTCCTAGCATACATTGAGCACATTGGAGCTTTCCAAACATTGTCACTCACCCACATTGCTTGAGATTGTATTCTAGTGAGTGATTGAGTGAATCTAGTGCACTGCATCATCTAAGTGATCTTGTGGCACTAGGTGGAAGTGTGGAACATCAAGCGATCGTCATCGACTTGTTACTCTTAAATGTTGCTACCTCCTAAACGGCTTGGTGGTGACTCCGCTGAGCTCTTCGTGAAGGTTGTGAAGAAGCCGCTGAGAAGATTGTGAGGGGTTCATGCCTACCTCACCAAAGCGGAAAGGCGACACTAATGGAATCGAGGTATTGAGTGTTTCCTTGTCCACTTGGCCCAAAGATCAAGTGGTTCCTTGATAGAGGAGCAAGTGATAGCTTTTAATCCATCTCAATGTGGATTAGGGGTGATCGGCAATCACCGAGGCCAGGGCAAATTTTGGTGTGTCTCTCTTGTCCATTACTTGCTTTATTACAATAGAATGTGATTGATTGAATCATTGTTCATTACTAGTAACCTTGATTACTTGTTCACCATACGTTGCCAACCTAACTTAGCTCAACATAGACTAGAGAATTTGTATCTCTTGTCATATTGATTAAATTTCGCTAGTATTTGTGATTTAGTCAAAACCGTCTATTCACCCCCCATCTAGCTGATGTCATAGATCTTACATACTCGTATCTGCTTCTTCTCCTATGTTCCCATACTTGGGAGTGGTTATTCTATGATGGTGATTCTCACTTAGTTGGTATACTCTAATTACTTCACCTTGTTCATTACGAACCGATACTCGATTTTGGTTAGGTCTTGAATACTAGTCCTAACTTGTAGATCTTGATGCCTTTGATATGTTGCTACGAATAGTTCTTGAACTTGTACTCAAGTATTACTTGTTCATGATGATTTCCTTACATGCTGAGTTATAACTACCATCCATGTGTATGTAGTTTACCAAACACAAAAGTTTTCTCTGCTCAATGCGAGTAACCAAACACGACAAAATGGCTTGGCAAAGTCGGGCTACATGAATGCTTGCATTATTTGTAGCTAGGATAGAGCTAAGAAAATGTGCCAAACAATCTGTTATTTGCTTGGGGGTACGATGGTAGAAATTTTGCGGTAGAGTTGTAGGTGTGGCTATTTGGCTCTAGAAGGTTGATCCCTTCTTATCATTGCCATCAATATGGTCAACTGAGTGCAGTAGTCATGTGAACCTAAAATTTTATGAACTAAAAAATTATTGTGAACCTAAAATATATGTGGATTCTGAAATAATATATGTACTTAGCGATCTTTCATCCTCCATCTTCATCTAGTCCTTTCGTTGTTGGGATTAAGGAGCACCAAAGTAAGCGAACCGGTTCGAAGACGCATCACTATCGCTCTGCTTCGGGGCACTATCATACTTGCAAGAGTACTAAATTAAGGATGAACACCATATGAAGGAGGAGCATTTTTATGGGGGAAGAACACCAAAACAAGGCAGGGAACAGAGGAGGAGCACTGTATGGAGGAGAAGCACCATCCAGGTTATATGAAGGACCAATGTATGGATATCCATACATGTATGGAGGATGATATGGACAAGTGAATAGTGGTGGTGGAGGAGGAGTGTCGATCGTAGGAGCTTTAGTGATAGGACAAGGAGAGCCAATAGTAGGATCATCATTAAAAGGAAGAGGGGCATCCATAAAAGATTGGTAGGAATACAAACGAGGATATGGTTATAGAGAACAAAGGTTGTAAAGATAGGGAACGTGACATGGACACATAGAAATATCTCGACGGTAATGTACGGAAAAAAGAACATCGAAGAAGACATTTCTCACACTGACATGAGTGTTAGAAAGTTGTGGAGATTGGTTGTTGGTCAAGTCGATGAAAGTTTGGACTTTCACGTGGGATCTATACTCAAATAGAGGGTGAGAGACCACAATATGAAGGAAGACAAGCAAAATCTAGAGCGGGGGGGGGGGTGAATGAACACAAACACCCCCCCCCCCCTTTATTTATAAACTAGATTTTAGGATTTTTTTTTTTGAACTTCAAACGGTTCAAAATGGTGTGGATCGATTAAAGCGTACCATATGGTTAAATACAGTCAATACCGATAGTTTTGGATAGACCATTCAACGAATTTGTGGTTATTAATCGAACCACAGTTGAACGTGGTTGGTATCAATCTGATCGATCAAATGACCATTGTTAACGCGGAAGCGTCAGCGGGCGGTACCGATTCACCGGCCTTAGACTGAAAAATAGGGGATGCGGAACTGTAGAGGACACTGTTTGTAGAGAGAAGTTTGAAATAAAGGATGGAATAGAGGATGAGATAAGAAATCTGCTGAAGATAGTCTTATACCACATGTCTACCGTCACAGTCTCACAGAGGAAGTGTCCTGGCAGTTTGCAAGTCAAAACATCAACATAAGCGCACGTACTTGTTCTACCACCTTGATTGGACCATACAGTCTATAATACTTGTGCCAACCGTCTTTTGCATAGGAAAAGCTTATTCAATTTCTCTTGGACTAAGAGATTTAGGAAAATCCTGCATATGGATGCACAGTACAGTTGCGCATGTCTCAAAGAAAAAGCCGAAAAGAACATGCACATGCTTCTCTTCAGCCTGCACATGTTCTTTTGAAGAACACAAACCGGGTGTCGCGTCCAAACGAATCAGTTTGCAGCTAGTCAGAGTATCATTGTATATGTTACTGAAGCTTAGCTGGAATGGAAGTGTCTGCATCAAAGCCTGGTCGGTCAGAAGAAAGGGCCAACTTGGCTCGGCAACATTGACCGGCCGTCAGGCAGTACGCTGTTGTTGGTGGCAGTAAGCCGAAAATTAGCTCACTGACCAGACCAGTTCTTGTTGTTTTCTATACTACTAGAGACGAAGCTGGGTTGGTAGGTAGGTAGGCTCCGTGGTCTGCGGTCGTGTTGCTTTCTGAGAGTGTTAATTTCCGTGCAGAGTAGAATGGATTTTATATTTAGGCCCTGTTCGGTTGTTAGGGATTGGAGCCCCGGATTGATTTTTAGCCGGATTATTTCTCTAATTTATATAGATTTTGATAAGCTGGAATAAATCCTGGTCTATTCCGGTGAAACCGAACAGAGCCTTAGTGTCCCGGGCTGTACTGGAGTACTCCTCCGTTTCTTTTTATTTGTCGTCTAGTAGTTTAAATTTGTACTAACAGACGACATATATTGGAACGGAGGGAGTACGTGTTTCGTTCAGGATTCACTCCCACGCTCATCAAGTTTGCTCGTGACGCGACCTTGCATTCATTCAGAGGCCGCGGTAGGTAAGAGGGAAGCCTTCGTTCGATCTGTGTTAGGTAGCCTTCTCGTCTGCTCTAATTTTGTGATGGCCTTTAGTTATTGTTGGCTCCAGAAAGGTACTACTTGCTCCAGCAGCCAGGTAGTGTAATAAAAGTCCGATCGATACAGCTAACAGACCGGGACCGTTGAAGATTAGTACAGTAGTAGTAGTATATCAGAGACAGTGTCGTTTCTTGGCCTAGTTTATGCTTGAGAAAGCTATAGATGTTCTGCAAACTCCAACTTAAATAAGCGGCTCGCAACACACACTTCCAGTAATGTCTGGAATATAAACAAAACAGCAACATGGCTGGAATATAATTTCAGGCGTGGCACACTTGCCCGCCCCTCACATCTCACTAATGTCAACGGGGTATTGGGTTTAGACACCTGATACTCATTCCATAAAGACCTATCCACATCCTCATATCCATATCCAACATAGGTATAGGATTCATGCAATACCTATCTCCATTCGGGTATCAGGTGTTATAATTTTAGAGAAATAAGTGTCATGCTTCCATCATATATAAATATATTAAATATTTTAATTTTGAATAAAACAATCATATAACTCAGATAAATGTCATAGGTAACTATAACAGCAACGAACAGTAGCAATTCCAGTAAATAGAAACATGAAACATAGCTACTCAGGTCCATTTATAAATTAAACATGGCTTGTAGATGAAGAAGACAGGTTGAACACATAAACATAATTGTTTATATTAATATATTGCTCTCAAAATAGCGGGTTGCTGCACTAGACAGCCTTCAACGCTAAGTGGTGATCAGAGATCCTCGACAAACATGACAGTTCTACCTTACCAAATCAGGGTTTTAGAACAAATATTATAAACCTAGAAATCAAGCATGAATATCAAGATTAAAACAGTGTGCACAAGAATTAAAGAACAATAATGAACTTAAATAACCAGGTTGCACAATAGTGAAAGAAATTACTAGGCATAAATAATATTACTGCTGAAAATAACAACACACTAATATCCAGACTGTCACGCCGTCTCACTACACCGCTATCATCATCGAGCAATCAAATCCGCCCACAAACTGTGCAATCACACCCAAGTAAATAATACTAGCAGATTGCACAAAATAAATATAGAGAGGCAACGGGTAACTCACAGCACGTAGATTGCCTACGTGGGAAGACCAGTTCAGCGAACACAAGTTTCTGTCCTAGAAAACCAATTCCGCCGCCCACGTCCGGACTTGCACGGCGGGAGGTTGACGGAGATACTAGAGCCGCTGCTGAGGCTGTGAGAGCCGTCCACTGCACCAGCCCGAGAAGAGGAACATCGCGCAGCAAGGAGCCCAAGCACCAGGCCACGGTGGACAACAATCAGAGCAGAACGGCACCGCACAGGCGCTGAAATACAGTAACAGGGCGCAAGAAATCCACGAGCGCAGCTCCACTTTCTCCCACTTCCAATCACCAATGGCTTGCTCAACACAACACCAGGAACGATCGAATCGATCCAAAATCGCGACTGAAATGGTGGAAGAAAGAGAGAACAAAGAAACTCACGTTTCCAGGGTGAAGCTCCAGAGGATTTACCGCCCATGCCTTTTATGGAGCCGAGAAGGGGAGGAGACAAACGAATGAGCATCAGCGCTGGAAGCTTTCGCCAAAGGATTCGGAGCCGTTCGGCCAGCCGCCGTCGCGCAGCTTCCAACTCCCTCTCCCCATGGTCTGCTCGAGCGGCACACCAGTGCCCTGGCATTTCCCAGCCCTAGGAACGTGCCTCTCTGGTGGGCTGCTCGGCCACCAGGCCTTGTAGCGGCCCACTCGGCTGACTTTCTTTTTTTTAATAAAGTGAAACCTCAAAATGGACAGCATCAGGTCTCATCCCTGATAAAAAATGATCATATTATACTTTATGTATGACATTAACACCCACATGACACCCAACAACAAAACATCACAAATAAATCTAACATATAACAAGAAAACATTGTTTGATCATGCAAAACAACAAGTGACACGTGGACGGATGGGTGGGACGGCTAGTGGCTAGCCGCCTTGGTTGAGTGGATGAGTGCTTAAAAGGTTGGGAGAGTTAGGGTTAGTTGTTGGGCTTTGTCTATTGGGGTGCACATCTAATTTTACTGGGTCAATACTACCCATGGATACTCGGATTTGGGTTCTGTTTTTCTGTACCCATACCTACTGTCGGGGACCATAATTAGGGGTACCCTCAAGGCTCCTAATTCTCAGCTGGTAACCCCCATCAACACAAAGCTGAAAAGGCCTGATGGGCGCGACTAAGTCAGGGATCGGTCCATCCGAGGGACCCGATCACGCCTCGCCCGAGCCCAGCCTCGGGCAAGGGCAGCCGACCTCGGAGGATCTCCGTCTCGCCCGAGGCCCCCCTCCAGCGACGAACATGCTTCCAGCTTGCCCGAGGCCCTGTCTTCGCCAAGAAGCCACCCTGACCGAATCGCCACGCCAACCGACCAAATCGCAGGAGCATTTAATGCAAAGGTGACCTGACACCTTTATCCTGATGCACGTCCTCCAGTCGACAGAGCCGAAGTGACCGCAGTCACTTCGCCGCTCCACTGACCGGCCTGACAGAAGGACAGCACCGCCTGCGCCGCTCCGACTGCTGCGCCACTCGGCAGAGTGAGGCTGACGGGCAGTCAGGCCTGGCCTCAGGCACCATAGGGAACTCCGCTCCGCCCGACCCAGGGCTCGGACTCGGGATCAGCCCCGGAAGACGGAGAACTCCGCTCCGCCCGACCCAGGGCTCGGACTCGGGCTAAGCCCCGGAAGACGGCGAACTCCGCTCTGCCCGACCCAGGGCTCGGACTCGGGCTAAGCCCCGGAAGACGGCGAACTCCGCTCCGCCTGACCCAGGGCTCGGACTTGGGCTCAGCCCCAGAAGACGACGAACTCCGCTTCGCCCGACCCCAGGGCTCGGACTCCGCCCTGGCCTCAGCCGACGGTCTCCGCCTCGCCAGACCCAGGGGCTCGGACTCGACCTCGGCCACGGAAGATAGACTCGACCTCGACCTCGAAGGAGCCTCCACATCGCCCAACCTAGGGCGCGGACCGGCCACGTCAACAGGAGGCGCCATCATTACCCTACCCCAAGCTGACTCAGGCTACGGGAAACAAGACCGGCGTCCCATCTGGCTCGCTCCGCCAGATAAGTAATGATGGCGCCCCGCACGCTCCCTGACGACGGCGGCTCTCAGCCCCCTTACGGAAGCAAGAGGACGTCAGCAAGTACTCGACAGCCCCGACAGCTGTCCTTCCACCAGGCTCCAGCGCTCCTCCGACAGCCACGACACCACACGAACCGGGTGCCAAAACCTCTCCGGCTGCCACGATGGCATGTACTTAGGGCGCTAGCTCTCCTTCGCTAGACACGTTAGCACTCTGCTACACCCCCATTGTACACCTGGATCCTCTCCTTACGCCTATAAAAGGAAGGACCAGGGCCCTCTTACAGAGGGTTGGCCGCGCGGGGACGAGGACGAGACAGGCGCTCGCGTGAGGCCGCTCGCTCCCTCTCCCGCGTGGACGCTTGTAACCCCCTACTGCAAGCGCACCCGACCTGGGCGCGGGACGAATACGAAGGCCGTGGGATTTCCACCTCTCTCACGCCCGTCTCCGGCCGCCTTTTCCCCCCTTCGCGCTCGGCCTCGCGCCGACCCATCTGGGCTGGGGCACACGGCGACATTTCACTCGTCGGCCCAGGGACCCCCCAGTCTCGAAACGCCGACAGTTGGCGCGCCAGGTAGGGGCCTGCTGCGTGTTGACGAACAGCTTCCCGTCAAGCTCCAGATGGGCAGTCTCTAGCAACCTCTCCAGCCCGGGACGGTGCTCCGTTTCGGGAGTCTTGAGTTCATGTCCCTCGACGGCAGCTACGACATGATGCTCCTTCCCCCGCCGTGCGACAGCAGCAATGGCGGCCGACAGCCCGCCCGCCGGCGGTGGAATCGACGACGTCTTCCCCGCGTGGCGGAAGGACAACATTCGAGCTCACCCCGTCCTCCCCCCCGCCGACGGAGGAGGAGGCGGGGCAACTAAGGCCAAGCAGGAGGCAGCGCCTCGTCGGCAGTCGAGCGAGTCGACAGCACCGGCACCCCAACGGGGGGTGCGCCGGGCATCGACCTCGCGTTTGAGACAAATACGAGTGCCGCCACCCCGCAACGCGCCAATTCCAAGCAAACGGACGACGCCAGCACGCTCACGAAAGGCTTGCTGGGCGTCACCCTCGTACCTGAGACGACGGTGCAGTCAGTCCCTGACGTGACTTCATCACTGCCCGTCGACCAAGAGGTACCGATCGATTCCCATCTCACGCCCCTTGGATTCAGCCTCGACCCGCCAAGCGACTTCGCTTTGGCGGGCGCCCTCGTAGAGGCGAGTCCAAACCCTCTGGGGTTTCGTATGCGGTCACCTTGGGACCGGCTGACGGACGTCTCGACCTACAGGCCCTCTGGGTCCGAGGAAGACGACGTGCCCGACTTCTGTTGGGATTTCTCCGGACTTGGTAACCCCAGTGCCATGCGGGACTTCATGACCGCATGCGACTACTGCCTTTCCGACTGTACCGACGGTAGCCGCAGCCTCGACGACGAGGACTGCGGCCCGAGTCGCGAATGTTTCCACGTCGATCTAGGGGGTCCCTCCGAAGGCAACCATCTTGGTATGCCAGAGAACGGTGATCTCCCTAGGCCTGTGCCTCACGTTGACATCCTACGGGAGCTAGCAGTGGTCCCCGTTCAGGCGGGGGGTCATGACCCATAGCTCGAGCAAATCCGCGGGGTGCCGGCCAGGCTCGACGAGGGAGCAGGAGCACTTGAGCCGATCCGCCTGGACGTCGGGCAGGAATGGGCGGGCCAACCTCCGGCCGGAGAAATGCGTCATCTACCCCAGGGCTTCCAGCACCGCATCGCCGACGATGTCAGGATGAGGCCGCCACCCGCTTCCCGTGGAGTCGGCCAGAACCTGGCTGCAGCGGCAATGCTCCTCCGCGCGATGCCGGAGCCATCAACCACCGAGGGACGGCGAATCCAGGGAGAGCTCAAGAATCTCCTGGAGGACGCCGCGGCCCGACGGGCCGAAAGCTCCGCCTCCCGAAGGCAGGGGTACCCCTCGGAACATCACGTCGCAACTTCCCGATTCATGCAGGAAGCCTCGGTTCACATCGGGAGCACGCACAACACAGCGCCTGCGGCACCGGTTCGCCTTGGCAACGAGCACCATCACCGCGACCGTCAGGCCCACCTCGACGAGAGGGTGCGCCGAGGCTACCACCCCAGGCGTGGGGGGCGCTACGACAGCGGGGAGGATCGGAGTCCCTCGCCCGAACCACCCGGTCCGCAGGCTTTCAGCCGTGCCATACGCCGGGCGCCGTTCCCGACCCGGTTCCGACCCCCGACTACTATCACAAAGTACTCGGAGGAGACGAGACCGGAACTGTGGCTCGCGGACTACCGGCTGGCCTGCCAACTGGGTGGAACGGACGATGACAACCTCATCATTCGCAACCTCCCCCTGTTCCTCTCCGACACCGCTCGCGCCTGGTTGGAGCACCTGCCTCCGGGGCAGATCTCCAACTGGGACGATGTTGGGGTCGTGCTTCGGTACGCCGAAGGTCTCACACGAAGAAGCAGCTTCGGCCAAAGCCGTTTCTAAGAGATGGCCGAAGGTCCCTTTTCATGGAGCTTCGGCGTTTTAAACCGACATAGAGGCAGAATGACCTTTTTATACATGTATGTCCGAGTCAATGTTGTAAACTTCCGCAAGGGGCATAATTGTAATTTGTCACAGGCTGCGACCTGTGTCTATAAATAGATGAACAGTACCTCTGTACTGTTCACGCGAACCTGCTTTTTTGCCTTCGCATCACATTCGTACTTTTTGCCTTCCGCAAGACCGAAGGTACATTTGTACTTCAAAGTCATTTATATTCATCAATACAAGTAGAGATAATTCTATGATAATATTTACATGTTTATTTCATGATTTATATGAATGCTTTATTCTTCATTGTTATGCTTACGAAGGTATGTTCTTTATAACCTTCGTCCGAGATGCTATATATCCCGAAGGGATATATCGTCATGAAGGACGAAGGACCTTAATACTTAACATTTTCTATGTTGCCTTGTTCTTAATTCGAAGCATTTGAGAACAAGTCCCCAACATTGGCGCCCACCTCCGGTCAACTCACTTCCACCTTTCTGAGCTGATGGCTTCGTTCAACACTCAAGCTGGAGCTGCTTCGGCTTCGAAGCTGGTGCTCCCGATAACAGGCGGTTCTTGCTCAGAGCCAGCTAACAAAAAGCAGAAGAAGGAGGCTCAGAGAAGGGTGCAGCATGTTGGAGTGCAGGGACCCTTCATTAAGTCAAAATGGTCTCACATTCCAATTACCTTCTCTCAGGAAGATCTTCAGCTCAAGGACTATCCTCACAATGATGCTATGGTCATTTCTTGTGTGATCAAAGGGTTTCTGGTTCACAATGTCCTAGTTGACACAGGCAGTGCAGCTGACATTATATTTGCCAAAGCCTTCAGACAGATGCAAGAGCCTGAAGACAAGATTCATGATGCTACGCACCCTCTTTGTGGCTTCGGAGGGCGGCAGATTGTGGCACTCGGGAAGATTACCATGCCGGTAACCTTCGGATTTGTTAATAACACAAGGACTGAGCAAATTGTGTTTGATATTGTTGACATGGAATACCCCTACAACGCCATCATTGGTCGTGGTACCCTAAATGCTTTTGAAGCAATTCTTCACCCAACTTATCTCTGCATGAAGATACCTTCGGACCAAGGGCCTATTGCTATTCATGGGAGTCAGGAAGCTGCCAGAAGGGCCGAAGGAAGCTGGACTGATTCCAAGGCAATCCATAATATAGATGGAGTTGAAGCTTGTGAACAGTACAAGTTCAGGAGGGAAAAAGCAGCTTCGGCTGATCAGCCGAAGCCCATGCTGCTGTGTGAGGATATAGCAGAGCAGAAGGTGCTATTGGGCTCGCAATTATCTGAAGATCAAGAGAAAACCTTGATAAGGTTTTTATTCAACAATAAAGATGTTTTTGCATGGTCAGCCAATGATCTTTGTGGAGTGAATCGAGATGTTATTGAACATTCGCTCAATGTTGACCCATCCTTCAGACCCCGCAAGCAGAGGCTTCGGAAAATGTCTGATGACAAGGCCGAAGGGGCTCGCAACGAAGTAAAAAGACTCCTAAGTGCAGGAGTTATCAGAGAAGTGAAGTATCCAGAATGGCTAGCTAACACTGTTATGGTGAAGAAGGCCAATGGAAAGTGGAGAATGTGTATTGATTTCACAGATCTCAACAAGGCTTGTCCGAAGGATGAGTTCCCGCTGCCAAGGATAGACTCTTTAGTTGATGCAGCAGCTTCTTCGGAACTCATGAGTCTCCTGGATTGCTACTCAGGCTATCATCAAATCTGGATGAAAAAGGAGGATGAGCCGAAGACTAGTTTCATAACCCCAAGTGGTACATATTGCTATCTTCGGATGCCTGAGGGGCTTAAGAATGCTGGAGGGAGTTTCAGCAGGATGACTGCGAAGGTTCTCCAATCTCAGATAGGCAGAAATGTGTTGACCTATGTTGATGACATTATTGTAAAAAGCACGAAGCAAGAAGACCATATTGCTGATCTGCAGGAGACCTTCGCCAGCTTCAGACAAGCTGGTCTGAAGCTGAATCCAGAAAAATGTGTCTTCGGAGTAAAGAAGGGTAAGTTCCTTGGATGCTTGGTTTCAACAAAGGGAATTGAAGCTAACCCAAATAAAATCGAAGCTATACTTCGAATGGAGCCACCAACCACAAGAAAGGGGGCCCAAAGATTGACAGGAAGACTGGCATCTCTTAACAGATTTATATCCAGATCAGCGGAAAGAAATCTACCCTTCTTCGAGGTGCTAAAATCAGCTGAAGTCTTTCAATGGGGCCCAGCTCAACAAAAAGCTTTCGAAGAACTCAAGCAATACCTGATAGATCTAACAACATTAACTCCACCAATGCCAGGGGCTCCTCTGTTGTTGTATGTGGCAGCTTCGCACTCAGCAGTAAGTGCGGCACTTGTGCAGGAGAAGTTTGATGGACAAATCAAGAAGCAGGTCCCAGTATATTTTGTATCTGAGGTCCTTAGTGTCTCAAAGAAAAATTATACAGAACTGGAGAAGGTGTTGTATGCCGTTCTAATGGCATCCAGGAAGCTTCGGCATTATTTTCAGGCATATAATATTATTGTTCCTTCTTCGCAGCCGTTGAAAGATATCATGAGAAATAAAGAAGCTACTGGCCGAATTGGAAAATGGGCTGCGGAGCTTAATGAATTTTACATTGATTATGTGCATAGATCCTCGATCCAGTCTCAAGCATTGGCAGATTTTATTGCCGACTGGACGCCAGGGGCTCAGGGCGAAGAAGCGAATAAAGATGCCGAAGCATGGACGGTGTTTTGTGATGGCTCCTGGGGAACCTTCGGAGCAGGAGCAGCTGCTGTTTTGGTTTCACCGTCCAAGGTTAAAACTTGCTATGCAGCAAGACTGGACTTCAGCTGCACAAATAATATTGCTGAGTACGAAGCCTTGCTCCTGGGTCTTCGGAAACTAAAGGCGATGGGGATCAGGAGGGCGATCCTTAAAACTGATTCTCAGATTGTTTCGGGTCATATTAACAAAAGTTGCAAGGCTAAAGACCCGAAGCTTGAAAAATACCTAGACACAGTCCGAAGGATCGAAGCTTCCTTCGAAGGATTCTCTGTTAAGAATATCCCTCGAGGGCAAAATGAACATGCTGATTTGTTAGCCAGGTCTGCAGCACAGGGGCTGCCGCTACCTTCGGATGTATTCTTCGAAACAATAAAGGCACCTTCAGTGGAGTTACTTGAAAGAGCAGTTCTTACTATTTCTCCTGTGTACAGTGAAGATTGGAGAACTGAAATAATTTCTTACCTTCAGGGCAAATTCCTATCAGATGACGAAGCTTATAATAAAAGAATAGAGGCAAGAGCTCGTCCGTATATCATTATAGAAGGGGAGTTATACAAGCATGGAGTTTGTGCCCCGCTGCTCAAGTGCTTGTCTAGAGCCGAAGGTATAGAGTTGATGAAGGAGATACATGCAGGCCTTTGTGGATCCCACATCGGATCCAGGCCGTTACTTGGAAAAGTGTTCCGTCAAGGATTTTATTGGCCGAAGGCAGCTTCGGATGCAGCTGAGTTAGTTCAAAAGTGCGAAGGTTGTCAGAAATGTGCAAGAGATCAAAAACAACCTTCGTCTTTGACACAGCTAATACAACCCATCTGGCCATTGCAAAGGTGGGGCCTCGATTTGCTGGGCCCATTACCACCGGCTCAAGGCAATCTGAAATATGTTGTAGTTGCTGTGGAATATTTTTCCAAGTGGATTGAGGCGAAGCCATTAGCTACAATAACTTCGGCCACCGTCCAAAAATTTTTCTGGCAGAATATTGTCTGTCGCTTCGGAGTGCCGAAGGCTATAACTGTAGATAATGGAACACAATTTGACTCCGAAGAATTCAGAAATTTTTGTGATCAAATTGGCACGAAGATCCACTTTGCGTCAGTCAGGCACCCGGAGTCGAATGGGCTTGTTGAAAGGGCCAACGGCATCATAATGACAGGAATAATGAAGCTAATCTTTAATCAACCAAGGGGAAAGTGGCCAGATCAGCTTACCAAAGTGGTATGGAGCCATAACACAACAACATCAAGATCTACAGGCTTTACCCCATTTAAGTTGTTATTTGGTGACGAAGCAATAACCCCGGAAGAAGCCAAAGCTGGATCAATAAGAGTGGTAGCTTCGGCAGAATCAGGTCCTGAAGATACTTGTCTCGTGGAAAAAGATGCCTTAGAAGGGATCAGGCTTCAGGCCGTGGAGAATATCAATAAATACCAGGCTGAAACAGTTAAATGGCGAGATAGAAAGGTCCGGCTAAAAAATATTGAGCCAGGACACTTGGTGCTTCGGAGAGTGGCCAATCCGGATACAGTGGGCAAATTGCAACTGAAATGGGAAGGGCCTTTCTTAGTAGCATCTTCGTCAAGGCCTGGTTCGTACAGACTGAAGGACATGGATGGCAATGAAATTCCAAGATCTTGGAATGCGGATGAGCTTCGGCGGTTTGTATAACTCGATGTAATTTTGACTTTTCTTTTCTTTTTCATGGCACCCTTTTCCTTTCTAAAGGGGGAGAAAGGTTTTTAATGGGGCCATCATATGTAATTTCCTTTTTAGTTTTATAAGAGCAAAATCCCCCAAAGAATGTAAATGTAAAAGCTGAGAGCGCACCATCGAGTGCCGAAACTAAAAAAGAGAAGAAGCTCCAAAGACGTCCCTAAGGGGATGCAGAGCTTACAGCGAAAAGTCAACGCTGATTCCGCCGAAAGTAAAAGGCGAAGAAGCTCCAAAGTCGTTCCTAAGGGAATGCAGAGCTTATACCGTCTAAGTAAAAGACGAAGAAGCTCCAAAGACGTCCCTAGGGGGATGCAGAGCTTACAGCGAAAAGTCAACGCTGATACTGCCTAAGTAAAAGGCAAAGATGCTCCAAAGTCGTTCCTAAGGGAAT
Source organism: Zea mays (assembly GCF_902167145.1). Lineage (NCBI taxonomy): Eukaryota > Viridiplantae > Streptophyta > Magnoliopsida > Poales > Poaceae > Zea > Zea mays. The sequence continues at coordinate 148,536,010 of NC_050099.1, forward strand.
GCAGAGCTGACGTGTGTTTGCTCCTAAGAAAATGATGGATGAGTGTGGCTTCGGACATACGCTTCGGACATTCATTTGCACATTACATCATGGCATTTGCATGCATAAGCATTCATTCATAGCATTTGTGTTCCTAAATGGTTGCTTCGGCACAGAGAAAAGTTTCGGATAAATGGTTTGTTATGATTCGTTATGTAAAAGAAAGGTTTCGAAGAAGTGGTTTTTTATGAATCGTTGTGTATAAGAGTAGCAGTCTTTTATGTTTTGTTATGTAAATAAAAGCTTCGGCAGATAAGAGTAGCAGTCTTTTATGTTTTGTTATGTAAATAAAAGCTTCGGCAGATAAGAGTAGCAGTCTTTTATGTTTTGTTATGTAAATAAAAGCTTCGGCAGATAAGAGTAGCAGTCTTTTATGTTTGGTTATGTAAGGAAAGGCTTCGGCAAAAAGAGGAAGCGGCCTTTTATGCTTCGTTGTGTACGAAAAGAAGGGAAGGTGTTTTTTCGCCTTCGGCTCAAAAAACTGATTTCGTCCACATCAAAGCACCTCAATCGAAGGGTAAGAATATATTACAAGGTATGTACAAAGTTCCTTGAAGAACAGTTTAATTCTATTTACAAGAGTTGTTACAAAATTATCCTGAGTTTTTCTAAAGCACACTTCTGCTAGTCTTCATTAAGCTTCAGCTTCGACGACAACTTCGGCGACATATCCTAGGCATCATCTTCACCTTCGTCATCCTACATGAGTCAAGGAATCATAAGAATCAAGCCCAAAGGAAAAGGTAAGCACGAAATGTCATTTCTTACTGGTTCAAGATGACTTCGGGCTTCGTCTCCAGCTTTCTCTCGCCCGCCCTTTGTCCATACCATTTTTATAAATCTATTGGAGATACTTCGGGCGAGGTCGGGCATATCATCCAGGATTGATGAAGATAAGGTGAAGTTGGGCCTGTTGACAACCTTTCCATGTTCGCAGCCGGCCTTCAGAAATGCAGCAGCGGTACCCCGAGAAGCTACCCAGGCACAGAAGTCGCCGTGCCCGGCTATAACTTCGTCAAGCTCTTCGATTTCAGCTTCAATATGATCGAAGGCCTGGGGTAAATTTTCCGCCGAAGGGTTAAATTTCACACTGCTGGCTCCAACAGAGTAAAATATCTTCTTTAATCGTCCAATACAATTATTGCCAAAGTTCAAGCATTTGTCTTGAAGGCTTGTTAATGCTTTCTTCAATTCTGAGCTGGTCTGGACTTCGGCTTTAAGCTTCGAATTCAGTTCTAGCTTCTCCTGATCAAATTGTTTTGATTGATTGATAAGCTTCGAATTTAACTCTAATATTTTAGCCTCAGTTTCAGCCAGCAAGCCTTCGGTCGATTGGAGCTCGAAGTCTTTCTTTTCAATGATGGCAGATTGCTCTTTTATTTTGCTTTCCAAGTTTTCAATTATAGCTTCGTGCTTTTTGTCCTCCAAGTCTTGTTGCATCTTCAGAGCTTTGCTCAGTAGCATGCTCTGAACAGAAACAACTTATGTTAAGTAATATTTTCATTGTTAACGGCAATAAAAACCAGAGAAAAAGGTTGTTTACCTTGAAGTTAGAATAAAACAAGCTGCCGACGATATGTTGTCGTCGGTAGCGGCTGATGTCTGTCTCTAACTTCGGAAAACCGATACTCTTCGATAGAGTACAGATTACCTTAGCTCCAGTCTGGTCTCGAATACAGCCTAGTTTTTCATCATCTACACCCCCAAATAGAAGGGCTCCTGGCTTGTAGCCGCAAGATTTGGCATAGTCTTTGAGTTCTTCTATTTCGTCCTTCGTCAGTTTCTGCCCAATTAGATTCTGGAAAGAATAGGCTTCGTCGTCCGGAGTTTCTTCGACTATTTCTTTCCCTTTCCCTGGCACTGTGGCCAGGATTTCTTCAGTAACGGTGGCAGCTTCTTCAATGTTTTCTGTCAAACTTTTGTCAATATTTTCAAGAGTAGTTTCTAAATTTACATCTTCGGGTGTGGCAGCTTCGGTAGCCGCGACTTCCGAAGCTCTACCTTCAGCAGCTGCCGTTTTCTGAATTGACAACCTAGGTGGAGTTTTGTCGATAACCTCAGTTACCGCAATAATTCTTTGCCGTTTGGGTTTGTTTATCTTCGGTTGATCCGGCTCGTCCACCTTTTCAAAAAGCTTCGTCAGTTGGAGCCCTAGTGGACTTAGCTTCGTAGGCATGGGTTCAGTCATTACCTTTAAAATTTCCTCCACGTCGCTGGTAGAAGGCGGTGTGGGGGTCTCCTCTTCTTCGGGTGATTTGTGCTTCGGAGCAGATATTTTTCTTTTCTTGAGAACTTTCTTCTCCTTTGCTGGTATTTCTTCATCCCTGATCAGAGCTTCGGCTACTCTTTTTCTTTTGAGGCCCTCGGCGCCCTTGTTCAATTGTTCGTAGTCTGGGTATTCGAAGCCTAGGGCGTCAAACACTCGGTTCAGCCTTCGTTTCGGTCGGGCACCGAAGGCTGCTGTCATTAGTTGATCCTCTTTTTTGGAGTAATTCCCCAGGATTTCGTTGCACATCACCTCAACAGTGTCTAACCATTCTTTGCAGGGTTTTTTGAAGAACTTCTTGAACTTGAAGTAATAGGGAAGCCGGACAAGCTCCCCCTTCTTCTTCTCTCCCTCCAGCTTCGGCATCTCCCACTCTTTTAGAGTAGGGAAAACTCTGAATGCCAAGAACTCTTGAACTAGATCCCTGGTGCCAATATGTTCTGAGATAATTTCAAATTCACCCAGAGCAGCCCAGGTGGGACCTTTTAGGTCGCCAATGTGGCATTGTGGCCTTGTCTCTCCGAAGATTAACTCCAGAGGGCTTTGTACCAATTTTTCTTTGTCTTCATCGACTTTTACATAAAACCACTCAGATTTCCAACCTGCTGGCCATTTGCTTCGGTAGCTGATGACAGGACACTTTGTTGTCTTCCGGTAGGCAAAATTATAGCAACCGAAATTATCATGTAGCCCATCTTTTCTGGCCTTTGTTTGGTAATGTAATTCGTGAGCTCGGCAGAAGCTGTCAGCAAATGGTTCCACAGCTTGGCTTCGGAGGGCCCAGATATAAACATTGAGCCTAACGATGGCGTTAGGAGTCAATTGATGAAAGTAGATACCAAACCTCCTTAGTATCTCCGCAACAATATCGTGGAGAGGGAATCTAAGCCCAGCTTTTAAAAAACTCTTGAAAATAACAATCTCATCCTTCCTTGGCTTCGGGGTGGTTTCTTCTTCCCCGAAGCGGAGTAGCTTCTTCTGGTCCTCATTGAAATAACCTGCTTTCACCATCTTCGAAAGGTCAGCTTTTGAAACAGTTGATTTCCCAAAATCCAGATGACTGGGCTTGCAGGGCGTAGCAAGGTGATAGTCATCTTCGGAGTCAGTCCCTTCAATGTTTTCTTTTCCTTCGGCAGTTGTTGGGCCTGCTTCAGCAGCAGGCATTTCTTCTGTAGTCAGTAGACCGGAACGCTGCATTGCTTCGGAGATGGGCACAGTGTCTGAACCTTCGGCTTCGTCTCCCTCACGTACAACTTTGGCAGTAGATCGTATTCTCGCCATTTGATTCTAAGTTTGGGAAGTCAAAAACTTTTTTCCTTTTTTCTTTTCTCCGAAGCTCTTCTTTCTGACGAAGCGGACGTTGAGGAGCACCTTCGTTCGATTCTGAGACTTAAGCTTCGGCTATGGTGAAAAATTTTGGCAGCGAAACAGTGCAAATAGCAATGAATGCTGTGGTAACTTCACACCCACCTGTTTGTTTATATAGTGCTGCAGGTAGGAAGGCGAAGCGGTGGAACTGTTACACCAGGCGCGCAGTAACTCATACCCGCTGTGCAGTGGACCGCAAAGACCAAACAGTAACTCTACAAAGTGGGCTTGGCACGCGCTCGGAAGTCGGATCGTTTCTCCGCAACGAGCTCAGGGAAGGTGTTTTTTGGACCTTCGGCTTCCCGAAGCTGAAGAGGTTTTTTTTTTCACGGGCCAAGCTCGTTACGAAGAACGATCTAGCACCGCGAAAGGGGCTACTGTTGGGGTCGTGCTTCGGTACGCCGAAGGTCTCACACGAAGAAGCAGCTTCGGCCAAAGCCGTTTCTAAGAGATGGCCGAAGGTCCCTTTTCATGGAGCTTCGGCGTTTTAAACCGACATAGAGGCAGAATGACCTTTTTATACATGTATGTCCGAGTCAATGTTGTAAACTTCCGCAAGGGGCATAATTGTAATTTGTCACAGGCTGCGACCTGTGTCTATAAATAGATGAACAGTACCTCTGTACTGTTCACGCGAACCTGCTTTTTTGCCTTCGCATCACATTCGTACTTTTTGCCTTCCGCAAGACCGAAGGTACATTTGTACTTCAAAGTCATTTATATTCATCAATACAAGTAGAGATAATTCTATGATAATATTTACATGTTTATTTCATGATTTATATGAATGCTTTATTCTTCATTGTTATGCTTACGAAGGTATGTTCTTTATAACCTTCGTCCGAGATGCTATATATCCCGAAGGGATATATCGTCATGAAGGACGAAGGACCTTAATACTTAACATTTTCTATGTTGCCTTGTTCTTAATTCGAAGCATTTGAGAACAAGTCCCCAACAGACGACCTGGTCCAGGCCTTTGCCGGCAATTTCCAGGGCATGTACGTGCGCCCTGGAAACTCCTGGGACCTCCGAAGCTGCCGGCAGCAGCCGGGAGAGTCTCTCTGGGACTACATCCGGTGATTCTCGAAGCAACGCACCGAGCTGCCCAACATTACCGATTCGGATGTCATCGGCGCGTTCCTCGCCGGCACCACCTGCCGCGACCTGGTGAGCAAGCTGGGTCGCAAGACCCCCACCAGGGCGAGTGAGCTGATGGACATCGCCGCCAAGTTCGCCTCTGGCCAGGAGGCGGTTGAGGCTATCTTCCGGAAGGACAAGCAGCCCCAGGGCCGCCCACCGGAAGATGCCCCCGAGGCGTCAACTCAGCGCGGCGCCAAGAAGAAGGGCAAGAAGAAGTCGCAAGCGAAACGCGACGCCGCCGACGCGGACCTTGTCGCCGCCGCCGAGTACAAGAACCCTCGGAAACCCCCCGGAGGTGCCAACCTCTTCGACAAGATGCTCAAGGAGCCGTGCCCCTATCATCAGGGGCCCGTCAAGCACACCCTTGAGGAGTGCGCCATGCTTCGGCGCCACTTCCACAGGGCCGGGCCACCCACGGAGGGTGGCAGGGCCCGCGACGACGACAAGAAGGAAGATCACCAGGCAGGAGAGTTCCCCGAGGTCCGCAACTGCTTCATGATCTACGGTGGGCAAGCGGCGAACGCCTTGGCTCGGCACCGCAAGCAAGAGCGTCGGGAGGTCTGTTTGGTGAAGGTGGCGGCGCTAGTCTACCTAGACTGGTCCGATAAGCCCATCACCTTCGACCAAGCCGACCACCCCGACCACGTGCCGAGCCCGGGGAAATACCCGCTCGTCGTCGACCCCGTCATCGGCAACGTCAGGCTCACCAAGGTCCTCATGGACGGAGGCAGCAGCCTCAACATCATCTACGCCGAGACACACGGGCTCCTGCGTGTTGATCTGTCCTCGGTCCGGGCAGGCGCTGCGCCTTTCCACAGGATCATTCCCGGGAAGCGCGTCCAGCCCCTCGGACAACTCGACCTTCCTGTCTGCTTCGGAGCACCCTCCAACTTCCGAAGGGAGACCCTCACGTTCGAGGTGGTCGGGTTCCGAGGAACCTACCACGCAGTACTGGGGAGGCCATGCTATGCGAAGTTCATGGCCGTCCCCAACTACACCTACCTCAAGCTCAAGATGTCGGGCCCCAACAGGGTCATCACCGTCGACCCCACGTACCGACACGCGTTCGAATGCGACGTCGAGTGCGTGGAGTACGCCGAGGCCCTCGCCGAATCTGAGGCCCTCATCGCCGACCTGGAGAGCCTCTCTAAGGAGGTGCCAGACGTGAAGCGTCACGCCGGAAACTTCGAGCTAGCGGAGACGGCTAAGTCCGTCCCCCTCGACCCCAACGGCGACGCCTCCAAGCAGATCCGGATCGGTTCCGAGCTCGATCCCAAATAGGAAGCGGTGCTCGTCGACTTACTCCGCGCGAACGCCGACGTCTTCGCGTGGAGTCCCTCGGACATGCCCGGCATACCGAGGGATGTCGCCGAGCACTCGCTGGACATCCGAGCCGGAGCCTGACCCGTCAAGCAGCCTCTGCGCCGATTCGATGAAGAGAAGCGCAGAGCCATAGGCGAGGAGATCCACAAGCTAATGGCGGCAGGGTTCATCAAAGAGGTATTCCATCCCGAGTGGCTTGCCAACCCTGTGCTTGTGAGAAAGAAAGGAGGGAAATGGCAGATGTGTGTAGACTACACTGGTCTAAACAAAGCATGTCTGAAGGTTCCCTACCCTCTGCCTCGCATCGATCAAATCATGGATTCCACGGCTGGGTGCGAAACCCTATCTTTCCTCGATGCCTACTCAGGGTATCACCAAATCAGGATGAAGGAGTCCGACCAGCTCGCGACTTCTTTCATCACGCCCTTCGGCATGTACTACTATGTCACCATGCCGTTTGGCTTGAGGAATGCGGGTGCGACGTACCAGCGATGCATGAACCATGTGTTCGGCCAACACATTGGCCGGACGGTCGAGGCCTACGTCGACGACATCGTAGTCAAGACGAGGAAAGCTTCCGACCTCCTTTCCGACCTTGAAGTGACATTCCGATGTCTCAAGGCGAAAGGCGTGAAGCTCAATCCCGAAAAGTGTGTCTTCGGAGTGCCCCGAGGCATGCTCTTGGGGTTCATCGTCTCCGAGCGGGGCATCGAAGCCAACCCGGAGAAGATCGCAGCCATCACAGGCATGGGGCCCATCAAGGACTTGAAGGGCGTACAGAGAGTCATGGGATGTCTTGCGGCTCTGAGCCGCTTCATCTCACGCCTCGGCGAAAGAGGCCTGCCTCTGTACCGCCTCTTAAGGAAGGCCGAGTGCTTCACTTGGACCCCTGAGGCCGAGGAAGCCCTCGGGAACCTGAAGGCGCTCCTCACGAATGCGCCCATCTTGGTGCCCCTAGCTGCCGGAGAAGCCCTCTTGATCTACGTCGCCGCGACCACTCAGGTGGTTAGCGCCGCGATTGTGGTTGAGAGACGAGAAGAGGGGCATACATTGCCCGTCCAGAGGCCAGTCTACTTCATCAGCGAGGTACTATCCGAAACCAAAATCCGCTACCCACAAGTTCAGAAGCTGTTGTACGCGGTGATCCTGACGCGGCGAAAGTTGCGACACTACTTCGAGTCTCATCCGGTAACTGTGGTGTCATCCTTCCCCCTGGGGGAGATCATCCAGTGCCGAGAGGCCTCGGGTAGAATCGCAAAGTGGGCGGTGGAAATCATGGGCGAAACAATCTCGTTCGCCCCTCGGAAGGCCATCAAGTCCCAAGTCTTGGCGGACTTCGTGGCTGAATGGGTCGACACCCAGCTCCCAACAGTTCCGATCCAGCCGGAACTCTGGACCATGTTCTTCGACAGGTCGCTGATGAAGACAGGAGCCGGCGCAGGCCTTCTCTTCATCTCGCCCCTCGGGAAGCACCTACGCTACGTGCTACGCCTCCATTTCTCGGCGTCCAACAATGTGGCTGAGTATGAGGCTCTGGTCAACGGGTTGCGGATCGCCATCGAGCTAGGGGTCCGACGCCTCGACGCTCGCAGTGACTCGCAGCTCGTCATCGACCAAGTCATGAAGAACTCCCACTGCCACGACCCGAAGATGGAGGCCTACTGCGATGAGGTTCGGCGCCTGGAAGACAAGTTCTACGGGCTCGAGCTCAACCACATCGCCCGGCGCTACAACGAGACTGCGGACGAGCTGGCTAAAATATCCTCGGGGCGAACAACGGTTCCCCCGGACGTCTTCTCCCGAGACCTGCATCAACCCTCCGTCATGATCAACGACTCGCCCGAGCCTGAGGCACCCTCGGCCTAGACCGAGGTACCCTCGGCTCAGTCCGAGGCACCCTCGGCTCAGTCCGAGGCACCCTCGGCTCGGCCCGAGGCACCCTCAGCTCGGCCCGAGGCATCCTCGGTTCAGCCCGAGGTACCCTCGGCCCCCGAGGGTGAGGCACTGCACGTCGAGGAGGAGCGGAGCGGGGCCACGCCTAATCAAAACTGGCAGACCTCGTACCTGCAATATCTCCACCGAGGAGAGCTGCCCCTCGATCGAGCCGAAGCTCGGCGGTTGGCGTGACGCACCAAGTCGTTTGTCTTGCTGGGAGACGGGAAGGAGCTCTACCACCGCAGCCCCTCAGGCATCCTCCAGCGATGCATCCCCATCGCCGAAGGTCAGAAGCTCCTGCAAGAGATACACTCAGGGGCTTGCGGCCATCACGCAGCACCTCGAGCCCTTGTTGGAAACGCCTTCCGACAAGGTTTCTACTGGCCGACGGCGGTGGCCGACGCCACTAGAATTGTCCGCACCTGCGAAGCGTGTCAATTCTACGCAAGGCAGACCCACCTGCCCGCTCAGGCTATGCAGACGATACCCATCACCTGGCCTTTTGCTGTGTGGGGTCTGGACCTCGTCGGCCCCTTGCAGAAGGCACCCGGGGGCTACACGCACCTGTTGGTCGCCATCGACAAATTCTCCAAGTGGATCGAGGTCCGACCCCTAAACAGCATCAGGTCCGAATAGGCGGTGGCATTCTTCACCAACATCATCCACCGTTTTGGGGTCCCGAACTCCATCATCACCGACAACGACACCCAGTTCACCGGCAGAAAGTTCCTGGACTTCTGCGAGGATCACCACATCCGAGTGGACTGGGCCGCCGTGGCTCACCCCATGACGAATGGGCAAGTAGAGCGTGCCAACGACATGATTCTACAAGGACTCAAGCCTCGGATCTACAACGACCTCAACAAGTTCGGCAAGTGATGGATGAAGGAACTCCCCTCGGCGGTCTGGAGCCTGAGGACAACGCCGAGCCGGGCCACGGGCTTCACGCCGTTCTTTCTAGTCTATGGGGCCGAGGCCATCTTGCCCACAGACTTAGAATACGGTTCCCTGAGGACGAGGGCCTATGCTGACCAAAGCAACCAAGCTAGTCGAGAAGACTCGCTGGACCAGCTGGAAGAGGCTCGGAACAAGGCCTTACTACACTCGGCACGGTACCAACAGTCCCTGCGACGCTACCATGCCCGAGGGGTCCGGTCCCGAGACCTCCAGGTGGGCGACCTGGTGCTTCGGCTGCGACAGGACGCCCGAGGGCGGCACAAGCTCACGCCTCCCTGGGAAGGGCCGTTCGTCATCGCCAAAGTTCTGAAGCCCGGAACGTACAAGTTGGCCAACAGCCAAGGCGAGGTCTACAACAACGCTTGGAACATCCAACAGCTATGTCGCTTCTACCCTTAAGATGCTTTCAAGTTGTTCATATACCTCGCTCCCACGCAAAGTTTAGTCATCAAGGAAGGGTCAGCCTTGCCTCGGTAAAGCCCGACCCTCCCTCGGGGGCTAAAAGGGGGGAACCCCCTCTGCGTTGAATTTTTTCCTCGAAAAAAGATCCTTTCTGCCAGAATGTCTTTCGTGCTTTTCGACTACTTCGAAAGTGGATCCTGAAAACGACGGAGTACACGTAAGCAGCCAAGGCTGACCGAGCCAAGGGACTCCTACGCCTCCGGGATACGGATACCTCACTCATCACCTTCTGCGATAAGTAACTCACGTTCGGATAAGTGATTCCGCGGACCGAACAAGTCTTCACGCTCGAAAGCTCCTCTGCCGAAGCGGTTCTTCGAGCCTTCTCGACTGCGTCGGTGATAGAACCCCATGGACGGGCAAGAGTGCGCGTAAGCGGCAAGGCCGACCGAGCCGAGGGATTCCTACGCCTCCGGGATACGGATACCTCACTCATCACCTTCCGTGAAAAGCAACTCTCGCTTGCATAGACAATTCTGTTACCGACGAAAAAGTCCAGATACTCGAAACAAGAGGAAAAGAAGCGCAGCTTTACAATACGGCGAGGGTGTGTTTGGGCCTCGGCGGCCGCAGAAAACACACACTACAAGATAATTCGATCCTACAGGCTCGGATCTAGACAGTTAAAGGGAGCCGCAACACCCTCGGCGTCGACTACACCTTCGGCGAGGTCCGACCTAGCCTCGGACGGCGACGCGGTCCGAGGATCTCCACTCTGAAGGACGACGTCATCATCACGCCCGGGCCATCGCCGCCAGGGTCTTCTCCGAGAATCCGGCCCGAGCAGGCGGCTCGGCTGGTCACCCCGAGGCCTCGGCCAGCTGTCCCACGAAGACATCAGCCCGGCCCGAGGCCTCGGCAGATCAACTCCGGCGTCGGTCCCGCTAACGGACGACCCGGCCAAGCTCCGGCCGACCAAGTCTTCTTTTCGAGCCAACTCTGCCTCTGTCCATGCTGTCACCGCTACCCCTGGCCTCGGCTCATCAAAGAGCGGCCGAGGGGTTCCTTTAACTAAGCAAGAGAAGCCTCGGACAGCAAGGCCGACCGAGCCGAGGGACTCCTACGCCTCCGGGATATGGATACCTCACTCGTCACCTTTGCACGGGGTGACTCACGCTTGGTGAAGCGGTTCAGACAACCAACAGGCGAGTCTTAGTGCTCGAAAATGAGGAAAAAACACGGCTCCGCGCCAAAAATACATACATGTTCAGGCCCCGACAGCCACAATGAACAAAAGACCGGCATTCAAGGTGCCATTACAAACGGAACTCCGGTTCCGTCCCCGCGGGTATGAACAACCTCCACACCGGGGAGCCTGCGGGGCGACGAGTTCCGGGCGACTCGCCAGCGACCTTTGCAGCAGCAGCCATGGTCCCAGGACGAACGCGGCCACCGGAAGGCTCTCGTTCGCATTCCCGCTCAAGGGACGCGAACCAGCCATCAAAGCCAAAGAGTGGGCCGCTCCAAAGCGCACCGGCAGGTCCTCGCTCCCGTCCTCGCCACGAAAGCGAGGAAGAGGGTGGAATGTTGCATCCTAGCTGGGCAGCAACAATTCGCCTTCCCCGGCATGGCTGGAGGACGTCTCCTCCGCATAGTTGGAGGATGGTTTCCACCACCAGAAGCTGGAAGAGGAGATGGCCAGCCGGCCCGCACGGGAGGTAGAGCCCCGGCTCGCCTCGCTCTCCGCCCCAGCAAGGATGATGAACATCCTTGAAGCTGAGGGCGGGACCAAGATCACAGCCCGGCTTGCCTCTCCCCATCCAGGGGCTGGTGGTCACCGTCTTGGGTGACCGCCGGCGGAGGGGTGCAGCCGGGCTGCATGATGAAAATCCTTAAAGCCGAACGATGGCTGAAAGGTACCAACTCCCGCGGAGTTGTGTTCCTCCAACGACAAGGCGGAAGGACTGCGGGCATCCCCCATCCGGGGGCTCGGAAGGTGGAAAGACACGATGCATAAGGGAGCGCGAAGACATGGTCGCCTTTCAAGGGGGTCACCCTCCTTTTAAAGGCGACTCACCCTACTTGCGTCCCCAGCCGTCGTGGGCTGAGTCTTCTCCAACACGCTCCAAGGTCCTCCCCCTACGGCGCGGGGGCTGGGTCCCACGCGTCATGCAAGCTGGCCCAGGGCAGAAGAAGCCAAACCGCCGCGCGCGGTGCATGCAACCGTCCAACGGTTACAAGCGTCCCTCCACTTTCGCCCAGACCAGCGGGTGAAAGGGCAGGCAGCCATGCAGGCGGCATGCAACCGCGCCAAGTGGGCGCACTTCTCCGACTTCCAACACGCCCAGCATGGAGGCCCAGGCCCACGCGTCATGCAACCGGCGCGCCGGATGCTACGTGCGAGCAACTGCACCGCCACTCGCGCCACTGCCACGCCTCCTCGACTGCGGAACCAGTACCGCGACTCGAGGCAACCCTACGCACGACCCAGCAGCGCCAGCCTGGCGCGATGGTCAATACGGCAAACAATGAGCCGGCAGTAATGGCGGTGGCAGGCGGGCAGGAGCAGCGGTCACGTCGTCAGCCAAGCTTACGTCCCATCCGGGGGCAGCGAGAGAACCCTCTCTCACGGCGTGAAGACGACGCGCCCGTGTTCCGTTCCTCGAACAGCTCGCGCACGCGCAACGGCTGCCCCGCGAACCGCCCGCTCCGTCGCATTAACTCCGCGGCGCGACAGGCGGCGCCCCTGGCAGGAGAAGCAAGCAACGCTTTGCCTTCGCCATAATGACCGCGTCAAAAAAGGTACGCCACGTCGTTCGATTTTTGTATCCTTTTCCTTTTCCTTTTCCTCTTTCTCTCTCTTACAACAGGGACTAGGAAAGGGGGATACCCCGAAAAGGATCCTTCTCCGTGAAGGAACCAGGCTCCGAGCCTCCCTACTAATCAGAGGTTCGAAGGCTGGCCCCTCGGAGGGGTTCAACAGCCGCCTCAGAGCGCGTGGGCTCCACACCCACTACTGGTCAGAGGTTCGAAGGCCGACCCCTCGGAAGGGTTCAACGGCCGCCTCAGGCCACTCGGGCTCCGCGCCCACTACTGATCAGGGGTTCGAAGGCTGGCCCTCGAAGGGTTCACAGCCGCCTCAGACACAGAGCGAGGGATGACCATGGGTACGTTCGATACATAACCAAGGCTCGGGCTGCGCTCTCGAGGTACCCTAGGACATTTCCGAGACCAGCGGGAACGATCTTGTAACGGAATCCCATCAGAGGGAGGCATCGAGCCCTCGGACCCCGTCGACAGGGGACCGGGTCTGGCAGATCACCCACAGGTACTTTTGGGCGCGCCTCTGGGCCTCTAGCCGACCCCTAGCAAATGGGGCACGGACGTCCGCTCGGATTATCCGCCAGCAGCTCACCGGAGACACCATGTTCGGCGCCCTCCGAGGGCAACATGGCGCTTTCCCCCCCTCCTCCTTGCGGAAAGGCGACGCAGGGGCGTATGTAAAAAAGTCGAGTCTGTCCCTGACCGTCCTCTCGCCCTGTGCAGAGGCTCGGGGGCTGCTCTCGCAAACCCGGCTCCGGCCAAACCGTTGACAGCGTCAACATACCAGCCCGAGAACTTGGGACCCGACCGTGCACCCGGGCTACGGCCAGCTCGCATGAGGGAACGACCAGACCAGCCAAAGCATTGCGCGAGGCATTAAGACCTCGGAGGAGTCAAACCACTCCTCCGAGGCCTCGGGGGCTACACCCGGCGGGTGCGCTCGCGCGCACCCACCGGAACGTAATGCAACCGAGAAAGGCTGGTCCCCTTGCAAAAAAGTGCGACAAAAGCCTCCAAGCGAGTGTTAACACTCCCTTCGAGGCTCGGGGGCTACTGTCGGGGACCATAATTAGGGGTACCCTCAAGGCTCCTAATTCTCAGCTGGTAACCCCCATCAGCACAAAGCTGCAAAGGCCTGATGGGCGCGACTAAGTCAGGGATCGGTCCATCCGAGGGACCCGATCACACCTCGCCCGAGCCCAGCCTCGGGCAAGGGCAGCCGACCTCGGAGGATCTCTGTCTCGCCCGAGGCCCCCCTCCAGCGACGAACATGCTTCCGGCTTGCCCGAGGCCCTGTCTTCGCCAAGAAGCCACCCTGACCGAATCGCCGCGCCAACCGACCAAATCGCAGGAGCATTTAATGCAAAGGTGACCTGACACCTTTATCCTGACGCACGTCCTCCAGTCGACAGAGCCGAAGTGACCGCAGTCACTTCGCCGCTCCACTGACCGGCCTGACAGAAGGACAGCACCGCCTGCGCCGCTCCGACTGCTGCGCCACTTGGCAGAGTGAGGCTGACGGGCAGTCAGGCCTGGCCTCAGGCACCATAGGGAACTCCGCTCCGCCCGACCCAGGGCTCGGACTCGGGCTAAGCCCCGGAAGACGACGAACTCCGCTCCGCCCGACCCAGGGCTCGGACTCGGGCTAAGCCCCGGAAGACGGTGAACTCCGCTCCGCCCGACCCAGGGCTCGGACTTGGGCTCAGCCCCGGAAGACGACGAACACCGCTTCGCCCGACCCCAGGGCTCGGACTCAGCCCTGGCCTCAGCCGACGGTCTCCGCCTCGCCCGACCCAGGGGCTCGGACTCGACCTCAGCCACGGAAGATAGACTCGACCTCGACCTCGAAGGAGCCTCCACATCGCCCAACCTAGGGCGCGGACCGGCCACGTCAACAGGAGGCGCCATCATTACCCTACCCCAAGCTGACTCAGGCTATGGGAAACAAGACCGGCGTCCCATCTGGCTCGCTCCGCCAGATAAGTAATGATGGCGCCCCACACGCTCCCTGACGACGGCGGCTCTCAGCCCCCTTACGGAAGCAAGAGGACGTCAGCAAGGACTCGACAGCCCCGACAGCTGTCCTTCCACCAGGCTCCAGCGCTCCTCCGACGGCCACGACACCACACGAACCGGGTGCCAAAACCTCTCCGGCTGCCACAATGGCATGTACTTAGGGCGCTAGCTCTCCTCCGCTAGACACGTTAGCACTCTGCTACACCCCCATTGTACACCTGGATCCTCTCCTTACGCCTATAAAAGGAAGGACCAGGGCCCTCTTACAGAGGGTTGGCCGCGCGGGGACGAGGACGAGACAGGCGCTCGCGTGAGGCCGCTCGCTCCCTCTTCCGCGTGGACGCTTGTAACCCCCTACTGCAAGCGCACCCGACCTGGGCGCGGGACGAACACGAAGGACGCGGGATTTCCACCTCTCTCACGCCCGTCTCCGGTCGCCTTTTCCCCCCTTCGCGCTCGGCCTCGTGCCGACCCATCTGGGCTGGGGCACGCGGCGACATTTCACTCGTCGGCCCAGGGACCCCCGGTCTCGAAACGCCGACACCTACATACCCAATGGGGAAAGAATTTCTCCCAAATCTATATTCATGGGGATTAAAATCTGCCCATACCCTAACCTTAATAAAGGAATTCCCCTACGGGTTATGGAGTTTTGGTTCCCCGTTGACACCTCTACGTCTCACACATCTAGTGGTGTTAACACTATACAATTTAAGGATCGAGCTCTATTTCTATTCATTTTGAACTAAAATTTATTTAAGCTATCTTCAGCAGGCTGTGTAAACGGTTATGCAAAGTACCGTTTTGCACTGTAAATTACACTGTTTGTAGAGTGATGTTTGAAATAAGGAGTGAGATAGAGAGTGAGATAAGGAATCTACTGTAGATAATCTTAAGACTCTAACAATTTGTGAAAGAGCATTTGGATAGCGATCCTTTACTAACTCATCCCATCATTTTAGTATGCCCACTGACAGCTCCACAGCACCAAGCACCAAGCACCAGCAGAGTAGCGATGGTCGGCAGAGCAGGGGGATGCATCATTTTCCCAGTCAAGTTGCTGGCTTTGATCACAACCCAAGAGCGATTTAGACGTTGTCCTAGTATAGTACAGTGCTGCTTGCAATCCTTTTTTTAATCACTTTTGTCCCTTGCGGTAGGTAGGCGTTGCGATCTCATGGCCACGGCCAAGCAATCTGCCGTGCGGTCTGCTCCTCCAGTATGACTATGAGGCTATGAGCTAAGCCATCATCAGCACAAACGCTAGACACCTTATTTAAGCAAGGGCCTTTATTTTTATTTTGCTGGTATAGCAAGTTAACAACAATATCATTATGCAAGGGTATATTGTTTTAATCAGTGTGTTTAGTTGGATGCGTGCTGACAGCCAAACGCAATGTGTGGGTTGACTTTGGATAAGCACATGTTTAGATGGCTGCACGCGAGCGAGCGGGTCTGCATCTGCTGGTGCAGCACATACCAATTTGTGGCTTTCTGCCTGCATGCGCAGAAACGTGGAAAGATTACGTCTCCCATGAGCCAAGCTCGGATAAGCCTGTAGGTGCGTATGTAGACAACCAATCATAAGGAATGTTTTTTTTGTGTGTTGAAGGTGGGGAGAGGAGTGACATCCTACTTGCCCCCTGAATTAGCAAAACGGCAGTCATCTGGGACTGGTAGTTTAGCGACGGTCAATTGGCACTAGCGCAGTATTCACGGGATGAGACAGTAGCAGCCTAGCAGGGCATTCTATTAGGGTACTTAGAAGAAGAAATTGAGCACGTAAGATGTAGTTCACCCCAAAATACAACAGTATAGGATCTTAGACAACGCTACCTGCCATGGCATGCGCATCGCAGGCGGTGGCAGGGCAGCTACACAAAGAAGAAAGAACAACGCCACACACGCACACACATATGGATCGACCAATACAACCAAAAGTCAACGACGAGAACGACGGTGGCACAATCTGGAGACATACACGTGTACAAGTTTTATTTTTTCATGTATTTTCCTCTTCTCCTCCGGCCATGCGCGGGCGGCAGCATGGATGGCGGCGCCTGGCGTCTTTTAGTTGATGTTGATGGGCAGCGGCTTGCCGTCCCACTCCTTGAGGCACTCGAGCATGGGGTCGACGAGCTTGCCCTGGCTGATGCCGAGGAACACCTTGTTGCACTCCTCGCCGGGGGACTTGAGCTTCTCGCCGGTGAGGAACACGCAGCCGAGCTCCTCGCGCACGAAGCGGTACAGCGGGAACGAGCGGCTGTCCGCGATCCGGTTGGCCACGGGGGCGGTGCCCTCGGCGACGGCGACGCGGGCGGCCTCCACCTCCTGGGGCAGCACCGCGCGGAGCTCCTCCTCGAACTTGGTGATCCTGGAGAAGACGGAGGGCTCGCGCTCCGCGTCGCCGCTGCTGAGGGCGTGGTCCACCAGCACGGCGCGCAGCTTCTGCATCAGCGGCAGGCTGGCGCTGGCCGCGTCCTCCGCGTACGTGAACACGGCCTCGCGGTCGATGGCGGAGATGAGCTCCTTCTCGCTGAAGCGCGCGCTGGAGAGGTCCCCCGAGGGGTTCATGGTCAGCACCTTCTTGGCCACCTGGGTCACCGTGTTCTTGACGGAGGTCTTGATGTTCTCCTCCAGGTGGCGCAGGTCGACGGCCTGGCACAGCGCGACGATGTAGGTGGACGACGACAACATATCCGGTGCACATGGAACATTGGTGCACATGGTGCACATATTAAATCATCACTACTCATTTTAGATCTAATGTCTCTAGTTGTTTGGTATATTTTATTAAGGACACCCTCCAACGTGGTGTTGTGTAGTGGTGGAAGGTGTTATTTGTAAATTGAATAATCAACTAGAGACGTTAGATCTAAAATGAGTGTTAATGATTTAATATGTGCACCATGTACACCAGTCTTCTATGTGCACCAGATATGTCCTCGGTGGACGACATGAGCTTGAGGATATCGATGGCCTCGGCGGTCTTCCTGGCCGAGACGAGGCCCAGGGAGTTGACGTCCTGGTTGTGCTGCTCCGCGCTCTGCACGTGGTTGGTGATGGGGTTGCCCAGGTACTGGAGCTCGGAGCAGTAGGAGGCCATGGCGATCTCGGTGCCCTTGAATCCGTAGTCCAGGCTGGGGTTGCGGCTGCCGGCCAGGTTGGAGGTGAGGCCGTTGTTGTAGAACTCGTTGACGAGCTCGGAGAACTGCGCGAACATAAGCTTGCCGATGTTGGCGATGGCGAGGCGGGCGTTGTCCATGGACACGCCGATGGGGGTGCCCTGGAAGTTGCCGCCGTGCAGCGCCTTGCCGCGGTGGACGTCGATGACCGGGTTGTCGTTGACGGAGTTGACCTCGCGCTCGATGGACTTGGTGGCGGCGCGGATGACCTCGATCTGGGGGCCGAGCCACTGCGGCGACGTGCGGAGCGCGTACCTGTCCTGCTTGGGCTTGAGCAGCGGGTCCAGCTCGTTGACCTTCTTGGCGTGCTTCATGAAGGAGCTGCCCTCAAGGATGTGCTCCATGATGGCCGCGGCCTCGATGGACCCCGGGTGGTGCTTGAGCTTGTGGGTGAGGTGGTCGGTGTACTCGGGCTTGCCGTTCATGACCTCGCAGAAGACGGCGGACAGGACCTCGGAGAGGACGGCCAGGACGTTGGCGTCGTACATGACGGTGGCCGCGAGCGCGGAGCCCACGGAGGTGCCGTTGACGATGGCGAGGCCCTCCTTGGGGTTGAGCTTGAAGAAGCCGCCCTCGATGCCGGCGATCTTGAACGCCTCGGCGGCGTCCACCTTCCTGCCGTCGACGGTGACGGCCTGCGCGTTGGGGCGGCCCGTGATGAGGCCAGCGATGTAGGAGAGCGGGACCAGATCGCCCGACGCGGTGATGGTGCCCCGAAGCGGTAGGCACGGGCTGACCCCGGTGTTGAGCAGCTTGGTGATGGCCTCGAGGATCTCGAAGCGGATGCCAGAGTAGCCCTGCAGGAGGGTGTTGATGCGCACGAGCATCGCCGCCCGGGTGACCTCCGACGGCAGCGTGTGGCCATCGCTGCCGGTGCCGAAGATTCCGGCGTTGAGATGCCTGCAGGGAAGGGGGGAGCCGCCGGCGCATGTGGGTCAGTCTGACAGCAGCACGGACCGATACGATAGATGGCGACAGAATTCGTGACTGTCACTGAACTGCCAAGTTGCAGCCTGACTGACAGACGTGGGAAAAACAAAAGAGATCTACGTGTAGTACATGACAATCCCAAGCTCCGACCACATGACATGACTACAAACCTCGGCCGAATCTCCAGACTTTCATGGTCATGCCATCCGGCAGAGCCGTGCCAGGCGGCGCATGATGGGTACGCATGTGAGCGGCGTGCGTGCGTGCACGCGCCCCATAAAAGTCCGTAACTTCCTTCCCTTCTAGACTCTAGTTCCTGGGCACGCAACCGTTGCGAGCCGGTTGTTATGGGGGGCAGACAGTTACCAATAGGATGCAGAACCGGTTAAATCCGATGGAGCCTGTCAGGTGACAGGTCCACTGTGCTACTAGCCTACTGCTCCCGTACGTACGTACAGTACTGAGGTGTCTGCTTCAGAATTGAAGCGAGGACTGTTGGTGGGTGGGGTGTAGCCGTGTAGGCCAAAACGGCTCGCCTGGCCTGGCGAGGCCAGCTGAGCAGAGCCAGAGATCCGATCCAAGCAGACCCGGCCTACTAGGCTACTACCAGATCTGGTCTACCACTAACTATGGCTAATTACGCGGTAATAATAAACTAATAAACCATATACACTATGCACCCAGTACCAGTAGTAGTAATGATGATGCCATGCCGGATACGATTTGATTTATCACCTGAGCAGTTCGACCTGCAGCGCGGGCCCGTCCTTGGTGCGGCGGTGGGAGGTGCCGCCGAAGCCGGTGGTGACGCCGTAGATGTCGCCGCCGTGGGCGATGCAGTCGAGGATCCACTCGCTGCTGGCCTTGACGCGGGGGCGGGCCTCCTCGTCGAGCTCGACGGCGACGCCGGACGCGTCCCTGGCGGACGCGACGGCGGCCACCTGGCCGACGCGGAGCGTGGAGCCCTCGATCTTCACCACCGGCTGCCGGGCCTGCGCCACCATGCGCTTCACCTCGTCCAGGTGGCTCCCCGCCAGCTCCGCCGCCGCCGCGCCCCAGTTCAGCGGGTCGCTCTCCACGATGGCGCCGTTGCCCGCCATTGCTGTGCTGTGGCTGGGGTGCCGCGCGGTGGCAGGAGGGAGGGAGGAGGCGGTGCTGGTGCCGGTGCCTGTGGTGTGGTGGAGAAGAAGAGGAGCCGGAGAGGAGTGGGCGTGCTCTTCTTGGAGGGAAATGGCGGGGGTGGCCAAGCTTAAATAGGGGGCCGGGCTGGCTCGCCGGGTGGGCGGGTTTAGGTGAGCCCGGCACGGCAGGTCGCTGCTCTGTAGTAGTGGGAGGGATGGTTGGTGGACGATAGGGTTCTGGTTTTTTTCTTTGTTTCGATGTCAATTGCCTTTTTTTTAAAAAAAATATATGTTTTTTTTTATTTTTTAGTTGGCTCCCTCTCTATCTCCATCCTCCTGGAATTCTACCTACCACTACTACTCCCCAACTAGTGAGTGATCTCCCACGACAAGATCTGAGGGGACTTCAAGTCGAGGGAAGAGGTACCGGACTAGGGTATGGAGGGAGGGTGGTGGAGGCTGGAGAAACAAACGCCACCAACCCTGAAAACGAAAACCGGGCTACTCGCCGGTGGGAGCCGTGGTGGTTGGCGGGGGCAAATTATTGCGTGTGGCACTGTCATTCCGAAGGAAATCACCCGGTTCCAGCCCATCCAGGCGCACCGTTTTCCCTTCTCCTTCTCCTTCTCTTCCGTTCCGTCTCTGTGTGCTGTGCTGCTGGCTCTGGTGTTTTCTCCGGTTGGGTGGGCGGAGGAGCGTCAGGCGCGCGGTCGGTCTCCGACCCAGCTCCCCCTTGTAGGCAGGCTGTAGCTGGGCTGGCAACCCCATCCGCCGTGGGATGTGTTAATCCGTTCCGGCAGTTGGGTGCCTTGGCCACCGCCTCCAAAGTCACTCACAAGAGACCTGACCACGCTAAAGGACAGGTGGCAACCGGCACTGGGATCTCGTTATCGCCCACGCCCACTGACCGAGTGCTGACCGTGTCAGCCGGCGGCCAGGAACACAGGCCGTGCACGGGCGCCGTACGTCCGCCGGCTCACGAGGTCGTCACATGTGCGCGAGAAAGAGAGCAGGGACGGACAAAGCACGATGATCACCGTCAGAAACCTGGGAAGCAGCAAACTTTATCCGGACAAATTTCTGGTCAGCGTTTCTTCAGTGGAATGCAAACTGTGGGACGGTTTTGATCCCTCCGTATAAATTAACGCGGCTATATGTTTAGCTTTAGCCATTACTACTAAGGCACCGTATACCTGTACATGTGGGTCAGTCTGGTCCGGTACGGCTCAGGCCCACAAAGACACGGCACACCAAATTACATATCTAATTATGGGCCGTACCGTGGCAGCACGTATGCCCTGTCATCGGTCCATAGCGCGACCCGCAATTAGTTATGTGTGCCAGGCCGGTCTAAATAGTCCAAAATACCTTAATGTGCCAGACCGACCCATATACATACAACAGTAATACATAAACAAAAAGTATAAAATATATATGACCAAAATAAAACTAAGATGTTTTGTGGATGCACATTAAAAACCTTTGGTCAGAAAAAAATATTACAACTAGCTTAGAAATAATATTCAGTTCTCTGTTCAATGTTTAATTGAGTACTATACAGCTATACAGAATACATATACAATTATCATCATCACTATTTATTATCACCATCTAGGTATTGGTTCTCGAAGGCCTATTGAAGCTCTAGATTCTCTAAATTGTGCTGGTCATGTGGGCTTTGACGGGCCTTAGTTAAATACTAAGTCTATATATAGTGGGCCTCGATGGGCCTTAGTTAAATGAGGCGTGCCAGACCGACCCGTGGGCTTGACTTAAAGCTCAGGCACGACCCATATATTAGTCCGTGCCGGTCCAGCCCCACAATTAGGTTGGGCCATGACAGATCTGGGTCGTGTCAGAAATTATGTGCTTTGGGCCGACTTATTAGGCACAACACAAATGTACACCTATTGGCACTGTATGCTTGCTTCCCGCACTGTACGGTCTGCCGAATGGTATCTTTAGGCGCTAAACATTAGTACTAAGGCATTACAATTTTTTTACTTTGTTAGATATTAGCACTCTAGTTCTGTATCTTAAGTATTTGACGAGATTTGCTGCCTTTATTTTCAAAAACTTGCAACTGCCGAGAAGGGGGCATTGAGAAATATATATGATATAAGGCCCTGTTTTGTTTTAGATTATAATCTGCTTAGAGATT
This sequence comes from Zea mays, assembly GCF_902167145.1. Lineage (NCBI taxonomy): Eukaryota > Viridiplantae > Streptophyta > Magnoliopsida > Poales > Poaceae > Zea > Zea mays. Next base: position 148,557,679 of record NC_050099.1, read on the forward strand.
ATAGAATCCAACATAAATAATCTGACTAGTAAACAAACAACTATATTATATGTCCAGCTTATATAATATATATCTTAAATTATAATAATATCAAAATCTCCTAAGAGTAGTGTCGGGGACCATAATTAGGGGTACCCTCAAGGCTCCTAATATCAGCTGGTAACCCCATCAGCACAAAGCTGCAAATGTCTGATGGGCACGATTAAGGTCAAGACTCAGTCCACTCAAGGGACACGATCTCGCCTCGCCCGAGCCCAGTCTCGGGCAAAGGCAGCCGACCCTGGAGGATTCACGTCTCGCCCGAGGGCCCCCTCAAGCGACGGACACACCTTCGACTCGCCCGAGGCCCAGTCTTCGCGGAGAAGCAACCTTGGCCAGATCGCCACGCCAACCGACCGTATCGCAAGAGCATTTAATGCAAGGGTCAACTGACACCTTATCCTGACACGCGCTCCTCAGTCGACAGAGCCGAAGTGACCGCAGTCACTTCGCCGCTCCACTGACCGACCTGACGGGAAAACGGCGCCGCCTGCCCGCTCCGACTGTTGTGCCACTCGACAGAGTGAGGCTGACAGCAGCTAAGTCCAGCCTCGGGCGTCATAGGAAGCTCTGCCTCGCCCGACCCAGGGCTCGGACTCAGCCTCGACCCTGTAAGACGGTCTCTGCCTCGCCCGACCCAAAGGCTCGGACTCAGCCTCGGCCTCGGAAGACGGTCTCCACCTCGCCCGACCCCAGGGCTCGGGCTCACCCTCGACACCGGACGACAGACTCCGCCTCGCCCGACCCCAGGGCACGGACTCAGCCTCTACCTCGGAAGACGGACTCCGCTTCGCCGACCACAGGGCTCGGACTCAGCCTCGGCCTCGGAAGACGGTCTCCGCCTCGCCCGACCCCAGGGCTCGGACTCAGCCTCGACCTCGGAAGACGGACTCCGCTTCGCCCGACCCCAGGGCTCGGACTCAGCCTCGGCCTCGGAAGACGGTCTCCGCCTCGCCCGACCCCAAGGCCCGGACTCAGCCTCGACCTCGGAGGAGCCTCCGCCTCGCCCGACCTCGGGCTTGGACCCGCCACGTCACAGGGAAGGCCATCATTACCCTACCCCTAGCTAGCTCAGGCTACGGGGAACAAGACCGGCGTCCCATCTGGCTCGCCCCGGTAAACAAGTAATAATGGCACCCCGCGTGCTCCATGACGACGGCGACTCTCAGCCCCTTCGGAAGCAAGGAGACGTCAGCAAGGATCCAACAGCCCCGACAGCTGTACTTCCACGAGGCTCAAGCACTCCTCCGACGGCCACGACATCACATGAACAGGGCGCCAAAACCTCTCCGGCTGCCACGACGGCATGTACTTAGGGCTCTTGCTCCTCTCTGCTAGACACGTTAGCACACTGCTACACCCCCCATTGTACACCTGGGCCCTCTCCTTACACCTATAAAAGGAAGGTACAGGGCTCTCGTACGAGAAGGTTGGCCGCGCGGGAGAACGGGCTGGCGGACAGTCTCTCTCTCTCTCTCGCACGGACGCTTGTAACCCCCCTACTGCAAGCGCACCCGACTTGGGCGCAGGGCAACATGAAGGCCGCGAGTTTCCCCTTTTGCTGTTTCTCCCCCCTTCATGCTCTGTCTCGCGCCGACCCATCTGGACTGGGACACGCGACGACAATTTACTCGTCGGTCCAGGGACCCCCCGGGGTCGAAACGCCGATAGTTGGCGCGCCAGGTAGGGGCCTGCTGCGTGTTGACGAACAGCTTCCCGTCAAGCTCCAAATGGGTAGTCTCCAGCAACCTCTTCAACCCGGGACGATGCTTCGTTTCGGGAGTCTGGAGTTCATGTCCCTCGACGGCAGCTACGACATGATACTCCTTCCTCCGCCGCGCGACAACGACAATGGCGGCCGTCAGCCCGCCCGCCGGCGGCGGAATCGACGACGTCTTCCCCTCGTGGCGGAAGAGCAACATCCGGGTCTGTCCCGTCACCTTCCCCGCCGACGGAGGAGGAGGCGGGGCAGGCATGGCCAAGCAGGGGGCGGCACCTCGTCGGCTGTCGAGCGAGTCGACGGCGTCGGCGCCCCAGCGGGGGACACGTCGGGCGTCGACCTCGCGTCTGAGACGAAGACAAGCGCCGTTTCCCCGCGATACGCCAACTCCAAGCAGACGGACGACGCCAGCACGCTCGCGAAGGACATGCTGGGCGTTAGCCTCGTACCAGGGACAACAGTGCAGTCTGTCCCTGATGCGACTTCTTCACCACCCGTCAATCAAGAGGTACCGTCCGTTTCCCGTTCCATGCCTTTTAGATCCAGATGCGACCCACCAAGCGACCCCGCTTCGGTAGACGCTTTCATAAAGGCATGTCCAAACCCTCCGGGGTATCATATGCGGTCACCCTGGGACCGGGTGATGGCCGTCTCGACATATGGGCCTATGGGTTCCGAGGAAGATGACGACCCCGACTCTGGTTGAGATTTCTCCAGGCTCGATAACCCCAGTGCCATGCGGGACTTCATGACCACATGTGACTACTGCCTCTCTGATTGCTCTGATAGCAGCCACAGCCTCGGCGACGAGGACTTTGGCCCAAGTCGTGAATGCTTCCATGTCGATCTGGGGGGTCTCGACGAAGGCAACCATCTTGGTATGCCAGAGGACGGTGATCCCCCTAGGCCTGCGCCTCGCGTTGACATCCTTCGGGAGCTAGCTGTGGTCCCAGTCCCTGCGGGGGGTCAGGACGCACGGCTCGAGCAAATCCGCGAGGTACAGGCCAGGCTCGACGAGGAAGCAGGACAACTTGTGCAGCTTCGGCAAAATATCGGGCAGGAGTGGGCAGGCCGAGCGCTGGCCGGAGAAGCGCGTCACCTGGCCCAGGACGTCCAGCACTGCATCGCCGACGATGCCAGGGCAAGGCTGCCTCCGGCTTCCAGTGGGGTCGGCTAGAACCTGGCTGCAACAGCGATACTACTCCGAGCGATGCCGGAACCATCCACCACCGAGGGGCGGCGTATCCAGGGAGAGCTCAAGAATCTCCTGGAGGATGCCGCGGTCCGACGGGCCGAAAGATCTGCCTCCCGAAGGCAGGGGTACCCCCCGGAGCATCGCGCCGTGACTTCCCGATTCATGCGGGAAGCCTCGGTCCACACCGGGCGAACGCGGAACTCAGCGCCTGCGGCCCCGGGTTGCCTCGGCAATGAGCACCACCACCGCGACCGTCGAGCCCACCTCGACGAGAAGGTGCGTCGAGGCTACCACCCCAGGCGTGGGGGACGCTACGACAGTGGGGAGGATCAGAGCCCCTCGCCCGAACCACCCGGTCCGCGGGCTTTCAGCCGAGCCATATGACGGGCGCCGTTCCCGACCCGGTTCCGAACCCTGACTACTATCACCAAGTACTCGGAGGAGTCAAAGCCGGAACTGTGGCTCGCGGACTACCGGCTGGCCTGCCAGCTGGGTGGGACGGACGATGACAACCTCATCATCCGCAACCTTCCCCTGTTCCTCTCCGACGCTGCCCGAGCCTGGCTGGAGCATCTGCCTCCTGCGCAGATCTCCAACTGGGACGACCTAGTCAAAGCCTTCGCCGACAACTTCCAGGGCACATACGTGCGCCCTGGGAACTCCTGGGATCTCCGAAGCTGCCACCAGCAGCCGGGAGAATCCCTCCGGGACTACATCCGGTGATTTTTGAAGCAGCGCACCGAGCTGCCCAACATCACCGACTCGGATGTCATCGGCGCGTTCCTCGCCGGCACCACTTGCCGCGACCTGGTGAGCAAGCTGGGTCGCAAGACTCCCACCAGGGCGAGCGAGCTGATGGACATTGCCACCAAGTTCGCCTCTGGTCAAGAGGCGGTCGAGGCCATCTTCCGGAAGGACAAGCAGCCTCAGGGGCGCCAGCCGGAAGACGTCCCCGAGGCGTCCGCTCAGCGCGGCACGAAGAAGAAGGGCAAGAAGAAGTCGCAAGCGAAACGCAATGCCGCCGACGCGGACCTTGTCGCCGCCGCCGAGCACAGGAACCCTCGGAAGCCTCCCGGAGGTGCCAACCTGTTCGACAAGATGCTCAAGGAGTCGTGCCCCTATCATCAGGGTCCCATCAAGCACACCCTTGGGGAGTGCGTCATGCTTCGGCGCTACTTCCACAGGGCCGGGCCACCGGCGGAAGGTGGCCGAGCCCCCAACAACGACAAGAAGGAGGATCACAAGGCAGAGGAGTTCCCCGAGGTCCACAACTGCTTCATGATCTACGGTGGGCAAGCAAGAGCGCCGGGAGGTCTGCTCGGTAAAGGTGGCGGCGCCAGTCTACCTAGACTGGTCCGACAAGCCCATCACCTTCGACCAGGGCGACCACCCCGACCGCGTGCCAAGCCTAGGGAGGTACCCGCTCATTGTCGATCCCATCATCGGCAACATCAGGCTCACCAAAGTCCTCATGGACGGAGGCAGCAGCCTCAACATCATCTACGCCGAGACCCTCGGGCTCCTGCAGATCGATCTGTCCTCAATCCGGGCCGGCGTGGCGCCCTTTCATGGGATCATCCCCGGGAAACGCGTCCAACCCCTTGGACAACTCGATCTGCCCGTCTGCTTCGGGACTCTCTCCAACTTCCGAAAGGAAACCCTCACGTTCGAGGTGGTCGGGTTCCGAGGAACCTACCACGCAGTGCTGGGGAGGTCATGCTACGCCAAGTTCATGGCCGTCCCCAACTACACCTACCTCAAGCTCAAGATGCCGGGCCCCAACGGGGTCATCACCGTCGGCTCCACGTACCGACACGCGTACGAATGCGACGTGGAGTGCGTGGAGTACGCCGAGGCCCTCGTCGCCGACCTAGAGAGCCTCTCCAAGGAGGCGCCAGATGCGAAGCGCCACGCCGGCAATTTCGAGCCAGCTGAGACGGTCAAGTCCATCCCTCTCGACCCCAGCAACGACGCCTCCAAGCAGATACGGATCGGCTCCGAGCTCGACCCCAAATAGGAAGCAGTGCTCGTCGACTTTCTCCGCGCGAACGCCGAAGTTTTTGTGTGGAGTCCCTCGGACATGCCCGACATATCGAGGGATGTCGCCGAGCACTCGTTGGATATCCGAGCTGGAGCCCGACCCGTGAAGCAGCCTCTGCGCCGATTCGACGAAGAAAAGCGCAGAGCCATAGGCGAGGAGATCCACAAGCTGATGGTTGCAGGGTTCATCAAAGAGGTATTCCATCCCGAATGGCTTGCCAATCCTGTGCTTGTGAAAAAGAAAGGAGGGAAATGGCGGATGTGTGTAGACTACACTGGTCTAAACAAAGCATGTCCGAAGGTTCCCTACCCTCTGCCTCGCATCGATCAGATCGTGGATTCCACTGCTGGGTGCGAAACCCTGTCTTTCCTCGATGCCTACTCAGGGTATCACCAAATCAGGATGAAAGAGTCCGACCAGCTCGCGACTTCTTTCATCACACCCTTTGGCATGTACTGCTACGTTACTATGCCATTCGGTTTGAGGAATGCGGGTGCGACATACCAAAGGTGCATGAACCACGTGTTCGGAGAGCACATTGGTCAAACGGTCGAGGCTTACATCGATGACATCGTAGTCAAGACGAGGAAAGCCTCCGACCTCCTTTCCGACCTTGAAACGACATTCCGGTGTCTCAAGGCGAAAGGCGTAAAACTCAATCCCGAGAAGTGTGTCTTCGGAGTCCCCCGAGGCATGCTCCTGGGGTTCACCATCTCCGAGCAGGGCATCGAGGCCAACCCGGAGAAAATCGCGGCCATCACCAACATGGGCCCCATCAAGGACTTGAAAGGAGTACAGAGGGTCATGGGATGTCTTGCGGCCCTGAGCCGTTTCATCTCGCTCCTCGGCGAAAGAGGCCTACCTCTGTACCGCCTCTTGAGGAAGACCGAGCGCTTCACTTGGACCCCCGAGGCTTAGGAAGCCCTCGGGAACCTAAAAGCGCTCCTTACCAGCGCGCCCATCTTGGTGCCCCCCGCTGCCGGAGAAGCCCTCTTGATCTACGTCGCCGCTACCACTTAGGTGGTCAGCGCCGCGATCGTGGTTGAGAGACGAGAAGAGGGGCATGCATTGCCCGTCCAGAGGCCGGTCTACTTCATCAGTGAAGTACTGTCCGAGACCAAAATCTGCTACCCGCAAATCTAGAAGCTACTGTACACGGTAATTCTGACGCGGCGAAAGCTGCGACACTACTTCGAGTCTCATCCGATGACTGTGGTGTCATCCTTCCCCCCGGGGGAGATCATCCAGGACCGAGAGGCCTCGGGTAGGATTGCAAAGTGGGTGGTGGAGATCATGGGCGAGACAATCTCGTTCGCCCCTCGGAAGGCCATCAAGTCCCAAGTCTTGGCGGACTTTCTGGCTGAATGGGTCGACACCCAGCTTCCAGCAGCTCCGATCCAGCCGGAACTCTGGACCATGTTTTTCGACGGGTCGCTGATGAAAACTGGAGCGGGCGCGGGCCTGCTCTTCATCTCACCCCTCGGGAAGCACCTCCGCTACGTGCTGTGCCTCCATTTCCCGGCGTCCAACAATGTGGCCGAGTACGAGGCTTTGGTTAACGGGTTGCGCATCGCCATCGAGCTAGGGGTCCGACGCCTCGACGCTTGTGGCGACTCGCAGCTTGTCATCGACCAAGTCATGAAGAACTCCCATTGCCGCGACCCGAAGATGGAAGCCTACTGCGATGAGGTTCGGCGCCTGGAGGACAAGCTCTACGGGCTTGAGCTCAACCGCATCGCCCGACGATACAACAAGACTGCGGACGAGCTGGCTAAGATAGCCTCGGGGCGGACAACGGTTCCCCCGGACGTCTTCTCCCGAGACCTACATCAACCCTCAGTCAAGACCGACGACAAGCCCGAGCCCGAGAAGGTCTCAGCCCGGCCCGAGACGCCCTCGGCTCAGCCCGAGGCGCCCTCGGCTCAGACCGAGGCACCCTCGGCCCCCGAGGGTAGGCACTGCGCGTCGAGGAAGAGTGGAATGGGGTCCCGCCTAATCGAGACTGGCAGACCCCGTACCTGCAATATCTCCACCGAGGAGAGCTGCCCCTCGACCGAGCCGAAGCTCGGCGACTGGCGCGCCGCGCCAAGTCGTTCGTCTTGCTGGGGAACGGGAAGGAGCTCTACCACCGCAGCCCCTCAGGCATCCTCCAGCGATGCATATCCATCGCTGAAGGTCAGGAGTTATTACAAGAAATACACTCGGGGGCTTGCGGTCACCACGTAGCACCTCGAGCCCTCGTTGGAAACGCATTCTGGCAGGGTTTCTACTGGCCAACCGTGGTGGCCGACGCCACTAGGATTGTACGCACCTGCCAAGGGTGTCAATTCTACGCGAAGCAGACCCACCTGCCCGCTCAGGCTCTGCAGACAATACCCATCACCTGGCCGTTTGCTGTGTGGGGTCTGGACCTCGTCGGTCCCTTGCAGAAGGCACCCAGGGGCTACACGCACCTGCTGGTCGCCATCGACAAATTCTCCAAGTGGATCGAGGTCCGACCCCTAAACAACATCAGGTCCGAACAGGCGGTGGCGTTCTTCACCAACATCATCCATCGCTTTGGGGTCCCGAACTCCATCATCACCGACAACGGCACCCAGTTCACCGGCAGAAAGTTCCTGGACTTCTGCGAGGATCACCACATCCGGGTGGACTGGGCCGCCGTAGCTCACCCCATGACGAATGGGCAAGTAGAGCGTGCCAATGGCATGATTCTGCAAGGGCTCAAGCCGCGGATCTACAACGACCTCAACAAGTTCGGCAAGCGATGGATGAAGGAACTCCCCTCGGTGGTCTGGAGTCTGAGGACAACGCCGAGCCGAGCCACGGGCTTCACGCCGTTTTTTCTAGTCTATGGGGTCGAGGCCATCTTGCCCACATACTTAGAATATGGTTCCCCGAGGACGAGGGCGTATGACGACCAAAGCAATCGAACCAACCGAGAAGACTCACTGGACCAGCTGGAAGAGGCTCAGGACATGGCCTTACTACACTCGGCGCGATATCAGCAGTCCCTGCGACGCTACCACGCCCGAGGGGTTCGGTGCCGAGACCTCCAGGTGGGCGACTTGGTGCTTCGGCTGTGACAAGACGCCCGAGGGCGCCACAAGCTCACGCCTCCTTGGGAAGGGCCATTCATCATCGCCAAGATTTTCAAGCCCGGAACATACAAGCTGGCCAACAGTCAAAGCGAGCTCTACAACAACGCTTGGAACATCCGACAGCTACGTCGCTTCTACCCTTAAGATGTTTTCAAGACGTTCATACACCTCGTTTACATACGCCAATAAAGTCTAACCATCAAGGAAGGGTCAGCCTTGCCTCGGCAAAGCCCAACCCTCCCTCGAGGGCTAGAAGGGGCGAACCCCCTCTGCGTTAAAATTTTCCTCGGAAAAAGTCTTTCTGCCAGAACATCTTTCGTGCTTCTCGACTACTTCGAAAGTGGGATCCTGAAAACGACGGAGTACACGTAAGCAGGCAAGGCCGACCGAGCCGAGGGACTCCTACGCCTCCGGGATACGGATACCTCACTCGTCACCTTCTGCGATAAGTAACTCATGCTCGGATAAGCGATTCCGCTGACCGAACAAGTCTTATTGCTCGAAAACTTTTCTGCCGAAATGATTTTTCGTGCCTTCTCGACTATATCGATAACAGAATCCTACGGACGAGTAAGAGCACACGTAAGCGGCAAGGCCGACTGAGCCGAGGGACTCCTACGCTTCCGGGATACGGATACCTCACTCATCACCTTCCGTGAAAAGTAACTCTCGCTCGGACAAACAATTCTGTTACCGACAAATAAGTCCTGATACTCGAAACAAGGGGAAAAGAAACGCAGCTTTACAACACGACGACGATATGTTTGGGCCTCGGCGACCGCCAAAAAACATACACACACTACAAGATAAACTGTTCCTACAGGATCAGACATCAGTGGGGGAGCAGCAGCACCCTCGGCGTCGACTCCACCTTCGGCGGAATTCGACCCGGCCTCGAACGGCAACGCGGTCGGAGGATCTTCACCTCGAAGGAACCTGTCGGCACCACGCCTGGGCCATCGCCGCTAGGGTCTCCTCCGAGAACCCGGCCCGAGTAGATGGCTCAACCGACCGCTCCGTAGCCTCAGCCAGCTGTCCCCCGAGGACGTCAGCCCGGCTCGTGGCCTCGGCAACCCGACTCCGGCGTTGGTCCCACCAGTGGACGGCCCGGCCAGGCTTCGGTCGACGAAGCTTCTTTTCGAGCCAACTCTGCCTCTGTCCGTGCTGGCACCGCTGCCTCTGGCTCTAGCTCATCGCAGAGCGGCCGAGGGTTCCTTTAACTAAGCAAGAGAAGCCTCGGGCGGCAAGGCCGACCGAGCCGAGGGACTCCTACGCCTCCGGGATACGGATACTTCACTCGTCACCTTCGCACGAGGCAACTCACACTTGGTTAAGCGGTTCAGCTAGCCGATAGGCGAGTCCTAGTGCTCGAAATGAGGACAAAACATGGCTTCACGCCAAAATACATAAATGTTCAGGCCCCGAAAGCCGCAATGAACAAACACCGGCACTCAAGGTGCCATTACAAACGGAACTCTGGTTCCACCCCCGCAGGTACGAACAACCCCCCACATTGGAGGGCCTGCGGGGCGACGAAACCCCAGGTGGCTCACAGCCGCCCGCTCTGGCAGCAGCGACAACGACCTCCGCTCTGGGTGGCCAAACAGCAGCAACGATGACCTTAGGGCGGACGCTGCTGCGACGAGCCCCTCGCCCACGTCCCCACTCGAGGGGTGAGGACAAGCTACCAAGGCCGTGGAGTTGGAGGTCAGTCCACGAGTGGCGCCGACTATCTCGTCGGCAAAGAAACCTCTTCCGGCTGCCTCGGTGGGAGGTGGCACTAGAAGCAGCGCCAAAGCCGCCCAGGCCGGAGAGCCAGACACGCGGCAGCTGCCAGCGCCACGGACGGCGAACGTCCTTCCCCCCGATCACTGAGGGAAGGAGCGGGCCGCTGCCCGCGCGGAGACAGGCCCCAACTCGGCGCACTCCCCTCCCCAGCACTGATGATGAACATCCTTGAAGCTGAGGGAGGGGCGGAGGCCGCAGCCCGGCTCGCTTCTCCCCACCATCGATTTGGTGGTCACCATCTTGGGTGACCACCGGCGAGGGGATGCAGCCGGGCTGCCTGATGAAAATCCATGAAGCCGAGCGATGGCTAAAAGGTACCAACTTCTGCGAAGTTGCGTTCCTCCAACGACGACAAGACGGAAGAACCGCGGGCGCTCCCCATCCGGGGGCTTGGAAGGTGGAAGGACGCGATGCATAAAGGGAGTGAGAAGACATGGTTGCCATCCAAGGGGGTCACCCTCTTTTTAAAGGCGACTCTCCCCACTTGCGTCCTCAGCCATTGCGGACTGAGTCTTCGCCAACACGCTCCAAGGTACTCCCCTTACGACACGGGGGCTGGGTCCCACGTGTCATGCAAGCTGGCCCAGGGCAGAAGAAGCCAAACCGCCGCGCGCGGTGCGCGTAACTGCCCAGCGGTTACAAGCACTCCTCCACTTTCGCCCAGACCAGCGGGTGAAAGGGCGGACCGCCATGCAGGCGGCATGCAACCACACCAAGGGGGTGCACCCTTTCGACTCCGACGCATCCAGCGTGGAGGCCTAGGCCCACACGTCATGTAACCGACGCGCCGGTTACTACGTGCGAGAAGCTGCACCGCCACTTGCGCCAGTATCGCGCCTTCTCGACTGCGGAACCAGTGCCGCGATTCGAGGCGACCCTGCGCATGACCCAACAGTGCCAACCGAGCACATCGATCACGGGTCAGTCAGCCGCGGGAGAAGGCGCGACGGTCAATATGGCCAAAAGTGGGCCAGCAGTAATGGCGACGGCAGGCGGGTGGAAGCAGCGGTCAAGTCGTCTGTAGGCTCACGTCCCCTCCTGGGACAGCGAGAGAGCCCTCTCCCACGGTGTGAAGACGACGCACCCGTGTTCCGTTCCTCGAACGGCTCATGCACGCACAACGGCTGCCCCGCGAACCACTCGTCCCGTCGCATTAACTCTGCGGCAGGACATGCGGCACCTTTGGCGGGCGAAGCAGGCGACGCTTCACCTCCGCCATAATGACCGCGTCAAAAAAGGTGTGCCACGTCGTTCAAATTCGTATCCTTTTCCTCTTTCTCTCTCTTGCTACAGGGACCGGGAAAGGGGATACTTCGAAAGGGATCCTTCTCCACGAAGGAAGCGGGCCCGAGCCCCCTACTGATCAGAGGTTCGAAGGCTGACCCCTCGGAAGGGTTCGACAGCCGCCTCAGAGCACTCGGGCTCTGAGCCCTCCTACTGATCAGAGGTTCGAAGGCTGGCCCCTCGGAAGGGTTCGACAGCCGCCTCAGAGCACTCGGGCTCCGTGCCCACCACTGGTTAGAGGTTCGAAGGCTGGCCCCTCGGATGGGTTCGACAGCCGCCTCAGGCCAATCGGGCTCCGCGCCCACTACTGATCAAGGGTTCGTAGGCTGGCCCCCGAAGGGTTCGAGAGCCGCCTCAGAGCACACAGAGCGAGGGATGACTCTGGGTACGTCCGATACATGGCCGAGGCTCGGGCTACGCTCCCGAGGTACCCTAGGACATTTCTGAGACCAGCGGGAGCGATTCTGTAATAGAATCCCATCAGAGGGAGGCATCGAGCCCTTGGACCCTATCAAACGGGACCGGGTCCGGCAAATCACCTGCAGGTACTTTTGGAGCGTGCCTCTGGGCCACTAGCCGACCCTTATCGAATGGGGCACGGGCGTCCACTCGGATCACCCGCTAGCAACTCACTGGAGACACCATGTTTGGCGCCCTCCGAGGGCAACATGGCGCTTCCCCCCCTCCTCCTTGCGGAAAGGCGACGCAGGGGCGTATGAAAAAAGCGGAGTCTGTCCTTGACCGTCCTCTCGCTCTGTGCGGAGGCTCGGGGGCTGCTCTCGCAAACCCAGCTCCGGCCAAACCGTTGACAGCGTCAACATACCAGCCCGAGAACTTGGAACCTGACTACGCACCCGGGCTACGGCCAGTTCGCATGAGGGAACGACCAGACCGGCCGAAGCATCACGAAACACGCTAAGACCTCGAAGGAGTCAAACCACTCCTCCGAGGCCTCGGGGGCTACACCCGGCGGGTGCGCTCGCGCGCACCCACCGGAACGAAACGCAACCAAGAAAGGTCGGTCCCCTTGCAAAAAAGTGCTACAAAAGCCTCCAAGCGAGTATCAACACTCCCTTCGAGGCTCGGGGGCTACTGTCGGGGACCATAATTAGGGGTACCCCCAAGGCTCCTAATCTCAGCTGGTAACCCCCATCAGCACAAAGCTACAAAGGCCTGATGGGCGCGATTAAGGTCAAGGCTCAGTCCACTCAAGGGACACGATCTCGCCTTGCCCGAGCCCAGCCTCGGGCAAAGGCAGCCGACCCCAGAGGATTCACGTCTCGCCCAAGGGCCCCCTCAAGCGACGGACACACCTTCGACTCACCCGAGGCCCAGTCTTCGCGGAGAAGCAACCTTGGCCAGATCGCCACGCCAACCGACCGTATCACAGGAGCATTTAATGCAAGGGTCGACTGACACCTTATCCTGACACGCGCTCCTCAGTCGACAGAGCCAAAGTGACCGCAGTCACTTCGCCACTCCACTGACCGACCTGACGGGAAAACAGCGCCGCCTGCCCCACTCCGACTGCTGGGCCACTCGACAGAGTGAGGCTGACAGCAGCTAAGTGATAGTCGCCTAGAGGGGGGGGGGTGAATAGGGCGAAACTGAAATTTACAAATATAAACACAACTACAAGCCGGGTTAGCGTTAGAAATATAAATGAGTCCGCGAGAGAGGGCGCAAAACAAATCGCAAGCGAATAATGAAGTGAGACACACGGATTTGTTTTACCGAGGTTCGGTTCTCGCAAACCTACTCCCCGTTGAGGAGGCCACAAAGGCCGGGTCTCTTTCAACCCTTCCCTCTCTCAAACGGTCCCTCGGACCGAGTGAGCTTCTCTTCTCAAATCAAAGCCGGGAACAAAACTTCCCGCAAGGGCCACCACACAATTGGTGCCTCTTGCCTTGATTACAATGGAGTTTTGATCTCAAGAACAAGTGAGAAAGAAAAGAAGCAATCCAAGCGCAAGAGCTCAAAAGAACACGGCAAATCTCTCTCGCTAATCACTAAAGTCTTGTGTGGAATTGGAGAGGATTTGATCTCTTTGTATGTGTCTAGAATTGAATGCCTAGCTCTTGTAAGTGGTTGAGAAGTGGGAAAACTTGGATCCAATGAATGGTGGGGTGGTTGGGGTATTTATAGCCCCAACCACCAAAAGTGGCCGTTGGGAGGCTGTCTGTTTGATGGCGCACCGGACAGTCCGGTGCACACCGGACAGTCCGGTGCACACCGGACAGTCCGGTGCCCCCTGCCACGTCATCACTGCCGTTGGATTCTGACCGTTGGAGCTTCTGACTTGTGGGCCCGCCTTGGTGTCCGGTGCACACCGGACAGGTATTGTTGGCTGTCCGGTGTGCCAGCATGGGCGATTCTGACTCCTGCGCGCGCTGTGCGCGCATTAAATGCCGCAGCAGGTAGCCGTTGGCGCGAAGTAGCCGTTGCTCTGGAGTCGCACCGGACAGTCCGGTGCACACCGGACAGTCCGGTGAATTATAGTGGACGAGCCGTTGGCTTTTCCCGAAGCTGGCGAGTTCCTGAGGCCGACCTCCCTTGGCGCACCGGACACTGTCCGGTGTACACCGGACAGTCCGGTGAATTATAGCCGAGTGCCTCTGGAAATTCCCGAAGGTGGCGAGTTCGCGATGGAGTCCTCTGGTGCACCGGACATGTCCGGTGGTGCACCGGACACTGTCCGGTGGCACACCGGACAGTCCGGTGCGCCAAACCAGAGGTGCCTTCGGTTGCCCCTTTGCTCCTTTGTTGAATCCAAAACTTGGTCTTTTTATTGGCTGAGTGTGAACCTTTTACACCTGTATAATCTATACACTTGGGCAAACTAGTTAGTCCAAAGATTTGTGTTGGGCAATTCAACCACCAAAATTATATAGGAACTAGGTGTAAGCCTAATTCCCTTTCAATCTCCCCCTTTTTGGTGATTGATGCCAACACAAACCAAAGCAAATATAGAAGTGCATAATTGAACTAGTTTGCATAATGTAAGTGTAAAGGTTGCTTGGAATTGAGCCAATATAAATACTTACAAGATATGCATGGATTGTTTCTTTCATTTTTAACATTTTGGACCACTTTTGCACCACATGTTTTGTTTTTGCAAATTCTTTTGTAAGTCCATTTCAAAGATCTTTTGCAAATAGTCAAAGGTAAATGAATAAGAGTTTGCAAAGCATTTTCAAGATTTGAAATTTTCTCCCCCTGTTTCAAATGCTTTTCCTTTGACTTAACAAAACTCCCCCTAAATTGAGATCCACCTCTTAGTGTTCAAGAGGGTTTTGATATATCATTTTTGAAATACTACTTTCTCCCCCTTCTTGAACATAAAAGAATACCAATTGAAAATACTCTTTGAAAAACTAAGTTTTTGAAATTGGTGGTGGTGCGGTCCTTTTGCTTTGGGCTCATACTTTCTCCCCCTTTGGCATGAATCGCCAAAAACGGAATCATTAGAGCCCATGAAGTACTATCTTCCCCTTTGGTCATAGTTAAATGAGTTAAGATTATACCAGAGATGAAGTCCGGTCCTTTTGCTTTGGGCTCTTACTCTCTCCCCCAAAGACAAGGTCCTTTTCTTAGAGCGATGGCGAAGGATGAGTTACGGAGTGGAAGCCTTTGTCTTCGCCGAAGACTCCAATTTCCTTTCAATACACCTATGACTTGGTTTGAAATACACTTGAAAAACACATTAGTCATAGCATATGAAAGAGATATGATCAAAGGTATATAAATGAGCTATGTGTGCAAGTTTAGCAAAAGAAATTTCTAGAATCAAGAATATTGAGCTCATGCCTAAGTTTGGTAAAAGTTTGTTCATCAAGAGGCTTGGTAAAGATATCGGCTAATTGATCTTTAGTGTTAATATAAGAAATCTCGATATCTCCCTTTTGTTGGTGATCCCTAAGAAAATGATACCGAATGGCTATGTGCTTAGTGCGGCTATGCTCGACGGGATTGTCGGCCATTTTGATTGCACTCTCATTATCACATAGCAAAGGGACTTTGGTTAATTTGTAACCGTAGTCCCGCAGGGTTTGCCTCATCCAAAGCAATTGCGCGCAACAATGACCTGCGGCAATGTACTCGGCTTCGGCGGTGGAAAGAGCGACCGAATTTTGCTTCTTTGAAGCCCATGACACCAAGGATCTTCCCAAGAACTGGCAAGTCCCCGATGTGCTCTTCCTATTAATCTTACACCCCGCCCAATCGGCATCCGAATAACCAATCAAATCAAAAGTGGATCCCCGAGGGTACCAAAGCCCAAACTTAGGTGTATAAGCCAAATATCTCAAGATTCGTTTTACGGCCGTAAGGTGAGATTCCTTAGGGTCGGATTGGAATCTTGCACACATGCAAACGGAAAGCATAATGTCCGGTCGAGATGCACATAAATAAAGCAATGAACCAATCATCGACCGGTATACCTTTTGATCCACGGACTTACCTCCCGTGTCGAGGTCGAGATGCCCATTTGTTCCCATGGGTGTTTTGATGGGCTTGGCATCCTTCATTCCAAACTTGCTTAGGATGTCTTGAGTGTACTTCGTTTGGCTGATGAAGGTGCCCTCTTGGAGTTGCTTCACTTGAAATCCTAGAAAATACTTCAACTCCCCCATCATAGACATCTCGAATTTCTTTGTCATGATCCTACTAAATTCTTCACATGTAGATTCGTTAGTAGACCCAAATATAATATCATCAACATAAATTTGGCATACAAACAAATCATTGTCAAGAGTTTTAGTGAATAAAGTAGGATCGGCCTTGCCGACTTTGAAGCCATTAGTGATAAGGAAATCTCTTAGGCATTCATACCATACTCTTGGGGCTTGCTTGAGCCCATAAAGCGCCTTAGAGAGCCTATAGACATGGTTAGGATACTCACTGTCTTCAAAGCCGGGAGGTTGCTCAACATAGACCTCTTCCTTGATTGGTCCATTTAGGAAGGCACTCTTCACGTCCATTTGATAAAGCTTGAAGCCATGGTAAGTAGCATAGGCTAATAATATGCGAATTGACTCAAGCCTAGCTACGGGTGCATAGGTTTCACCGAAATCCAAACCTTCGACTTGTGAATACCCTTTGGCCACGAGTCGAGCTTTGTTCCTTGTCACCACACCATGCTCGTCTTGCTTGTTGCGGAAGACCCACTTGGTTCCTACAACATTTTGGTTAGGACGTGGAACTAATTGCCATACCTCGTTCCTTGTGAAATTGTTGAGCTCCTCTTGCATCGCCATCACCCAATCCGCATCTTGGAGTGCTTCCTCTACCCTATGTGGCTCAGTAGAGGAAACAAAAGAGTAATGTTCACAAAAATGTGCAACCCAAGATCGAGTAGTTACCCCCTTATGGATGTCGCCGAGGATGGTGTCGACGGGGTGATCTCGTTGGATTGCTTGGTGGACTCTTGGGTGTGGCGGCCTTGGTTCTTGTTCATCCTCCTTTTCTTGATCATTTGCATCTCCCCCTTGATCGTTGCCGTCATTTTGAGGTGGCTCATCTTCTTGATTTTCTTGTTCAACATCTTGAGCCTCGTCCTCATCTTGGGTTGGTGGAGATGCTTGCGTGGAGAAGGATGGTTGATCTTGTGCATGTGGAGGCTCTTCGGATTCCTTAGGACACACATCCCCAATGGACATGTTCCTTAGCGCTATGCATGGAGCCTGTTCTTCACCTATCTCATCAAGATCAACTTGCTCTACTTGAGAGCCGTTAGTCTCATCAAACACAACGTCACAAGAAACTTCAACAAGTCCTGAGGACTTGTTAAAGACTCTATATGCCCTTGTGTTTGAATCATATCCTAGTAAAAAGCCTTCTACAGTTTTAGGAGCAAATTTAGATTTTCTACCTCTTTTAACAAGTATAAAACATTTGCTACCAAAAACTCTAAAATATGAAATATTTGGCTTTTTACCGGCTAGGAGTTCATAGGATGTCTTCTTGAGGATTCGGTGAAGATATAACCGGTTGATGGCGTAGCAAGCGGTGTTGACCGCTTCGGCCCAAAACCGATCCGGTGTCTTGTACTCATCAAGCATGGTTCTTGCCATGTCCAATAGAGTTCGATTCTTCCTCTCTACTACACCATTTTGTTGTGGAGTGTAGGGAGAAGAGAACTCATGCTTGATGCCCTCCTCCTCAAGGAAGCCTTCTATTTGAGAGTTCTTGAACTCCGTCCCATTGTCGCTTCTAATTTTCTTGATCCTTAAGCCGAACTCATTTTGAGCCCGTCTCAAGAATCCCTTTAAGGTCTCTTGGGTATGAGATTTGTCCTGCAAAAAGAACACCCAAGTGAAGCGAGAATAATCATCCACAATAACTAGACAGTACTTACTCCCGCCGATGCTTATGTAAGCGATCGGGCCGAATAGATCCATGTGTAGGAGCTCCAGTGGCCTGTCACTAGTCATGATGTTCTTGTGTGGATGATAAGTCCCAACTTGCTTCCCGGCTTGGCATGCGCTACAAATCCTGTCTTTCTCAAAATGAACATTGGTTAGTCCTAAAATGTGTTCTCCCTTTAGAAGCTTGTGAAGATTCTTCATTCCAACATGGGCTAGTCGGCGATGCCAGAGCCAACCCATGTTAGTCTTAGCAATTAAGCATGTGTCGAGTTCAGCTTTATCAAAATCTACTAAGTATAGCTGACCCTCTAACACACCCTTAAATGCTATTGAATCATCACTTCTTCTAAAGACAGTGACACCTACATCAGTAAAAAGACAGTTGTAGCCCATTTGACATAATTGGGAAACAGAAAGCAAGTTGTAGTCTAATGAATCAACAAGAAAAACATTGGAAATAGAATGGTCAGGAGATATAGCAATTTTACCAAGACCTTTGACCAAACCTTGATTTCCATCCCCGAATGTGATAGCTCGTTGGGGATCTTGGTTTTTCTCGTAGGAGGAGAACATTCTTTTCTCCCCGGTCATGTGGTTTGTGCACCCGCTGTCGAGTATCCAACTTGAGCCCCCGGATGCATAAACCTACAAAACAGTTTTAGTTCTTGACTTTAGGTACCCAAATGGTTTTGGGTCCTTTGGCATTAGACACAAGAACTTTGGGTACCCAAACACAAGTCTTGGAGCCCTTGTGCTTGCCCCCAACATATTTGGCAACTATCTTGCCGGATTTGTTAGTCAACACATAAGATGCATCAAAAGTCTTAAATGAAATGTTATGCTCATTTGATGCAATAGGAGTTTTCTTAGGCAACTTAGCACGGGTTGGTTGCCTAGAGCTAGATGTCTCACCCTTATACATAAAAGCATGATTAGGGCCAGAGTGAGACTTCCTAGAATGAATTCTTCTAATTTTGCTCTCAGGATAACCGGCAGGGTATAAAATGTACCCCTCGTTATCCTGAGGCATGGGAGCCTTGCCCTTAACAAAATTAGACAAGTTCTTAGGAGGGGCATTAAGTTTGACATTGTCTCCCCTTTGGTAGCCAATGCCATCCTTAATGCCAGGGCGTCTCCCATTATAGAGCATACTTCTAGCAAATTTAAATTTTTCATTTTCCAATTTATGCTCGGCAATTTTAGCGTCTAGTTTTGCTATATGATCATTTTGTTGTTTAATTAAAGCCATATGATCATGAATAGCATCAATGTTAACATCTCTACATCTAGTGCAAATAGATACATGCTCAACGATAGATGTAGAGGGTTTGCAAGATTTTAATTCTACAACCTTAGCTTGTAACATGTCATTTTTAGTTCTAAGGTCGGAAATTGTAGCATTGCAAATATCAAAATCTTTAGCCTTAGCAATCAAATTTTCATTTTCTACTCTAAGGCTAGCAAGAGAAATGTTTAATTCTTCAATCCTAGCAAGCAAATCATCATTATTATTTCTAGGATTGGGAATTGAAATATTACAAACATGAGAATCAACCTTAGCATTTAATCTAGCATTTTCATTCCTAAGGTTGTCAATCATCTCACGGCAAGTGCTTAGCTCACTAGATAATTTTTCACATTTTTCTACTTCTAGAGCATAAGCCTTTTTAACCTTAACATGTTTTTTGTTTTCTTTAATTAGACAATCCTCTTGGGAGTCCAAAAGGTCATCCTTTTCATGAATAGCACTAACCAATTCATTTAATTTTTCCTTTTGAGCTATGTTAAGGTTGGCAAAAAGGGAACGCAAATTATTCTCCTCATCACTAGCATTATCATCACTAGAGGATTCATATTTAGTGGAGGATTTGGATTTAACCTTCTTCTTTTTGCCGTCCTTTGCCATGAGACACTTGTGGCCGACGTTGGGGAAGAGGAGTCCTTTGGTGACGGCGATGTTGGCGGCGTCCTCGTCGGAGGAGGAGTCGGTGGAGCTCTCGTCCGAGTCCCATTCCCGGCAAACATGGGCATCGCCGCCCTTCTTCTTGTAGTACCTCTTCTTTTCTCTCCTCTTTCCCTTCTTGTCGTCGCCCCTGTCACTGTCACTAGATATAGGACATTTTGCAATGAAATGACCGGGCTTACCACACTTGTAGCAAACCTTCTTGGAACGGGATTTGTAATCCTTCCCCTTCCGTTGCTTGAGGATTTGGCGAAAGCTTTTGATGATTAAAGCCATCTCCTCATTGTCGAGCTTGGAGGCGTCAATTGGTTGTCTACTCGATGTAGACTCCTCCTTCTTTTCCTCCGTCGCCTTGAATGCCACCGGTTGTGCTTCGGGCGTGGAGGATTCATCAAGCTCGTTGATCTTCTTTGAGCCCTTGATCATACATTCAAAGCTCACAAAATTCCCGATAACTTCCTCGGGGGTCATTTGAGTATATCTAGGATTACCACGAATTAATTGAACTTGAGTGTGGTTAAGGAAAATGAGTGATCTAAGAATAACCTTAACCACCTCGTGGTCATCCCACTTCTTGCTCCCGAGGTTGCGCACTTGGTTCACCAAAGTCTTGAGCCGGTTGTACATGTCTTGTGGCTCTTCCCCTTGGCGAAGTCGAAAGCGACCGAGCTCCCCCTCGATCGTTTCCCGCTTGGTGATCTTTGTTAGTTCATCACCCTCGTGCGCGGTCTTGAGGAGGTCCCAAATTTCCTTTGCACTCTTCAACCCTTGCACCTTGTTGTACTCCTCTCTATTTAGAGAGGCCAAGAGTATGGTTGTGGCTTGGGAGTTGAAGTGCTCGATTTGGGCCACCTCGTCCTCATCGTAATCCTCATCCCCTATTGATGGTACCTGTGCTCCAAACTCAACAACATTCCATATACTTTTGTGGAGTGAGGTTAGATGAAATTTCATTAAATCACTCCACCTAGCATAATCTTCACCGTCAAAGGTTGGCGGTTTGCCTAATGGAACGGAAAGTAATGGAGTATGTCTAGATGTACGAGGATAGTGTAAGGGGATCTTACTAAACTTCTTACGCTCTTGGCGTTTAGAAGTTACGGAGGGCGCATCGGAGTCGGAGGTCGATGTTGTAGAAGTGTCGGTCTCGTAGTAGACCACTTTCCTCATCCTCTTGTGCTTGTCGCCTTTCCGATGCGACTTGTGAGAAGAAGATTTTTCCTTCTTCTCTTTGTGGTGAGAAGAGGAAGATCTTTTCTCCTTCCGTTTGGAGGAGTCCTTCTTCTTCTCCTTCCTCTTGGTGCGGGACTCTTCCGATGAAGTGCTCCCGTGGCTTGTAGTGGGCTTTTCGCCGGTCTCCATCTCCTTCTTGGCGTGATCTCCCGACATCACTTCGAGCGGTTAGGCTCTAATGAAGCACCGGGCTTTGATACCAATTGATAGTCGCCTAGAGGGGGGGGTGAATAGGGCGAAACTGAAATTTACAAATATAAACACAACTACAAGCCGGGTTAGCGTTAGAAATATAAATGAGTCCGCGAGAGAGGGCGCAAAACAAATCGCAAGCGAATAATGAAGTGAGACACACGGATTTGTTTTACCGAGGTTCGGTTCTCGCAAACCTACTCCCCGTTGAGGAGGCCACAAAGGCCGGGTCTCTTTCAACCCTTCCCTCTCTCAAACGGTCCCTCGGACCGAGTGAGCTTCTCTTCTCAAATCAAAGCCGGGAACAAAACTTCCCGCAAGGGCCACCACACAATTGGTGCCTCTTACCTTGATTACAATGGAGTTTTGATCTCAAGAACAAGTGAGAAAGAAAAGAAGCAATCCAAGCGCAAGAGCTCAAAAGAACACGGCAAATCTCTCTCGCTAATCACTAAAGTCTTGTGTGGAATTGGAGAGGATTTGATCTCTTTGTATGTGTCTAGAATTGAATGCCTAGCTCTTGTAAGTGGTTGAGAAGTGGGAAAACTTGGATCCAATGAATGGTGGGGTGGTTGGGGTATTTATAGCCCCAACCACCAAAAGTGGCCGTTGGGAGGCTGTCTGTTTGATGGCGCACCGGACAGTCCGGTGCACACCGGATAGTCCGGTGCCCCCTGCCACGTCATCACTGCCGTTGGATTCTGACCGTTGGAGCTTCTGACTTGTGGGCCCGCCTTGGTGTCCGGTGCACACCGAACAGGTACTGTTGGCTGTCCGGTGTGCCAGCATGGGCGATTCTGACTCCTGCGCGCGCTGTGCGCGCATTAAATGCCGCAGCAGGTAGCCGTTGGCGCGAAGTAGCCGTTGCTCTGGAGTCGCACCGGACAGTCCGGTGCACACCGGACAGTCCGGTGAATTATAGTGGACGAGCCGTTGGCTTTTCCCGAAGCTGGCGAGTTCCTGAGGCCGACCTCCCTTGGCGCACCGGACACTGTCCGGTGTACACCGGACAGTCCGGTGAATTATAGCCGAGTGCCTCTGGAAATTCCCGAAGGTGGCGAGTTCGCGATGGAGTCCTCTGGTGCACCGGACATGTCCGGTGGTGCACCGGACACTGTCCGGTGGCACACCGGACAGTCCGGTGCGCCAAACCAGAGGTGCCTTCGGTTGCCCCGTTGCTCCTTTGTTGAATCCAAAACTTGGTCTTTTTATTGGCTGAGTGTGAACCTTTTACACCTGTATAATCTATACACTTGGGCAAACTAGTTAGTCCAAAGATTTGTGTTGGGCAATTCAACCACCAAAATTATATAGGAACTAGGTGTAAGCCTAATTCCCTTTCACTAAGTCTAGCCTTGGGCGTCATAGGAAGCTCCGCCTCGCCCGACCCAGGGCTCGAACTCAGCCTCGACCCCGGAAGACGGTCTCTGCCTCGCCCGACCCCAGGGCTCGGACTCAGCCTCGGCCTCGAAAGACGGTCTCCGCCTCGCCCGACCCTAGGGCTCGGGCTCACCCTCGACGCCGGACGACAGACTCCGCCTCGCCCGACCGTAGGGCTCGGACTCAACCTCTACCTCGGAAGACGGACTGCTTCGCCCGACCCCAGGGCTCGGACTCAGCCTCGGCCTCGGAAGACGGTCTCCGCGTCGCCCGACCCCAGGGCTCGGACTCAGCCTCGACCTCGGAAGACGGACTCCGCTTCGCCCGACCCCAGGGCTCGGACTCAGCCTCGGCCTCGGAAGACGGTCTCCACCTCGCCCGACCCCAGGGCCCGGACTCAGCCTCGACCTCGGAGGAGCCTCCGCCTCGCCCGACCTCGGGCTTGGACCCGCCACGTCACAGGGAAGGCCATCATTACCCTAGCTCTAGCTAGCTCAGGCTACGGGGAACAAGACCGGCGTCCCATCTGGCTCGCCCCGGTAACAAGTAATGATGGCACCCCGCGTGCTCCATGACGACGGCGGCTCTCAGCCCCTTACGGAAGTAAGGAGACGTCCGCAAGGATCCGACAGCTGTACTTCCACGAGGCTCAAGCACTCCTCCGACGGCCACGACATCACATGAACAGGGCGCCAAAACCTCTCCGGCTGCCACGACGGCATGTACGTAGGGCTCTAGCTCCTCTCTACTAGACACGTTAGCACACTGCTACACCCCCCATTGTACACCTGGGCCCTCTCCTTACGCCTATAAAAGGAAGGTCCAGGGCTCTCGTACGAGAAGGTTGGCTGCGCGGGAGAACGGGCTGACGGACAGTCTCTCTCTCGCGGACGCTTGTAACCCCCCTACTGCAAGCGCACCCGACCTGGGCGCAGGGCAACACGAAGGCCGCTGGTTTCCCCTTTTGCTGTTTCTCCCCCCTTCGTGCTCCGTCTCGCGCCGACCCATTTGGGCTGGGACACGCGGCGACAATTTACTCGTCGGTCCAGGGACCCCCGGGGTCGAAACACCGACAAGTAGTTTATTTCAGATTATTTTTTTTAAAAATCTACTACCCATAATTATGTTATTAAATTACACGGACTGTCATTCTTCTTTCCTCCCAAATCACACTCAACAAACAAGGACATTGTTGCCTTTGTGCATCAGAGTCTGGGCAACCAAACATCTATGTGCATAGTATAATATCGATAAATTATAATCTAGATAGTATAATTTAGATTATAATTTAGATTATATAATCTTCGTATGCGATGCATATTGTACTTGTACTCAAGGGAATTGTTGTATTGACGTCATGACATTTATATGTTGCTTTACTTTTATATATATCTAATATAAAAAAATTCACGTGGCTTTTATGCTAAAAGTGTTGCATGTATCATGTTGATTGTCGATGTTGTAGTTAGCGTCTGATGCGTGACCATTGAGAAATGTATTATCCCTCTTTTGTTAATTCTACGACACTCGTCCACCAACTACAACTTTCCCAAATTCTTTATTTTTTTTCAAACGAGACAACTTTCCCAAAATAAAAACAGCACTTCTCCACGAGAAAAAAAACTGTCAAATTTCTTTCCTTGGTTTTGACCGAAAATCCATGTGAAAAAACTGTCAAATTTCTTTCCTTGGTTTTGACCGAAAATCCATGTGGTCTCCGGTAAGCAACATATGGAGTTTTCATATCTGTGTAGGGGTTTGTATATATTGGTGTCGGGGGCAATAATTAGAAACACCTGAATTATTCCCCTAACAAACTCACTCAGAGAAATAAGGACTAAACTCCCGAGGGGTGATAGCCGAGCCACCTATAAAAACCGAGACATCTCCCCAAGATTCTCCCACCTCGAGCAGGGCTCCACCTCACCCGAGGTCGCCGTCGCTCAGTCCGTCTCGCCCAAGCCAGCCTCAGGCAGATAAGTCAGGGGCGCCCAAAAACAGGAAGGGGACATGCGCATTTAATGCGTGTGCCAACCCACGCCGCGGCAGCGGAGCACAGTAACTGACAAGACAACGATCATGTCTGGCGCAACAGCATGATTACGTCTACGCCACAGTGTGCACATGCCGCCTGTCACCCTATGAAAGTTGCCTAGAGGAGAGTGAATAGGCGAAATCTGAAAACTATAAACTTTGATAACGCACTATACCCAGGGTTAGGGTTATAAATAATCTAGAATTTGGAGTGCGGAAGATAGTTTCTCTTGCTTATGAGTTGCTCAATTAATGTGGATAACTTTGGGAGCAAACTCAAATCGATGTGAGCAAGAGAACATTAGAGAGAGGAGAGGGAAGAAACAAATCGAGTGATGAAGATCAACACAAATGAACACGGTGATTTGTTTCCCGAAGTTCGGTTCTAAAGAACATACTCCCTGTTGAGGAGGTCACAAAGACCGGGTTTATTCCAACCCTTTTCCTCTCTCAATCGGTCACTGAGACCTGTTGAGTGCTTCTTCTTAATCACCCGAGCCACTAAGACCCCGCAAGGATCACCACACAATTAGGTGTCTTTTGCTAGCTTTACAAAACACTTGAGAAGATTAGAGTGAGAAGAAGAAAGCAATCCAAGCAACAAGAGCAACAAAAGAAACATGAATTACACTCTCTCAAGTCACTAAGCACTTGATTTGATTTTGGAGCTTGGAGAGGATTTGATCCTTTGATTGTGTCTTGGAGTGTATGCCTTTGCTCTAGTATTGAATGTGAAGGTTGGAAAGCTTGGATGGTTTGAATGGAGGTGGTTGGGGGTATTTATAGCTTCCAACCACTTTCTAGCTGTTGGCTGACTTTGCTGTCGATGGGCACACCGGACACAGTACAGATCACTGTCCAGTGCATGCCACGTCAACCGACCGTTGGGGTTTGGAGCTATTGACCGTTGAAGTCCTTTGTCCTCTTGCGGCACCGGATAGTCCGATGTGTTCTAACTTTGCAGTCTGGCTCTGACTTCTGACGGTCAGACTGTATTGCAGTCGACTGTTGGCGAAGTTGACCGTTGCTCTGTTGGCGCACCGGACAATCCGGTGGCTCACCGGACAGTTGTCACACTCGGATTTAACGGATAAAGCCGAGTGCGTCTCATATGTGCGCCAAAGAAGAACAACACATATAATAACAGAGTGTATAGAGATAAATGCCACAATATCATAAAAGTAATTATTACATAGCAAAAGTCTTACAAAAGTAAAAGATAATTATAAAGAGAACTAATGTCCATCCTTGGCGCCATAAAGTCGACTGAGAAACGCCACCTAGATCAAGTCGTACTCCTCGTTGTACGGCTCCTCCTGGACCACCTGTTCTTCTCCTGTGGAGGGGGGTTTATATATCGCAAGTGTGAGCTCATAAAATATCATAGCTCAACAAGTCATGGGGAATAATGTGCATGAACTCACCAAAGGTGGGAGTTCATGTGATGTGTAAGGCTGATCAACAATAGGGGTTAAAGCTGAGCATTGCTTTTAATAAGTTCGTCAAATTTTATTAGCAGTTACTAAATGTAAGTAAATACCAAAGCATAATAATAATAGAACAAAATTAATAATAAATTCCATGCAATGCAAATGACGAATTGAATTTAGTTCCATAATTTTATCATGCGAGAGTCTTGAGCTGCTCATGACCGCGAGCACGGCTAGTGTACCAGTTTTACACTCTGCAGAGGTTGTACCATGTACCCACAAGTCATGTATCCCATGTCGCCAGGGTGAGCCAGACCCTTAGACACTACCGAGGTGAATGGCTAGGGATCCACTACGAGGCCTTTACAAAGTTCCACTAGCTTCAGAAAACCCGCTACAGTTTCTAGGAAGAGCAATGCAGGAATCCCCCGTCTGATCGCCATCGCAACAAAATCAACCCGGGAACCTCCCTACACGCCTACTCCCCGACTGCCCTTGCCCCTATCGGGTAAGGTAGTCCTCCACTAGCTTTTCTAGTTAGTCAGCCAAGGGCGTCCCATTCCACCCTTGCGATGGCACGTGTTTTTCGAGTTAAGCTCCATGTTCCAATTAAAAATAATGATCTTGACATGAATAATAAATAAAATAACAGTATAATTGGAACATGAACATGATGTAATATTAAACCCAAAACCATATAGAGCAATAGCAAAACTACCCAAATAATAGTTCAGGGGTAAACAAGGTAATAAGAAAATCAGACTAGGGTGACCTATTGGATCCCATCAAAATTAAACCTATGCATGAATAAGTGATAATAAAGAACATTATTGGGTAATAAAAGTGGTCAAGGGCACAACTTGTCTTCAATGAGGTCCTGCTCAGCAACTTCTACCTACTGAACACCTGACTCCTTGGCCACTGGCTCCTCTACTCGCCACAATACAAACAAGCGCAGTACAAAGGAGAAATTAACATCACACCAAACATGTATACAAAATACATATTAATAAACTACACATTAAAATGTGATCATAGGAAAAAGAATCACTAAATTTGGAGTTACGGATTTTAAGATATGATTTTCCTAAGGTTTCATATTTTTAGTACAAGATTAATTAAGAGATCAACTTTAATAAAGTTTTTATATTAGAACAGTGTTAGTGAGTTATAGGTAATATTAATACAAAATTATAGGAACTAGAATGGATCAATTTGGACTTAATATAAATTTTCTAGGGATTAAATAAGTTCTAACCATTATTTTTACATTAAAACTCATTTTCTATTTCCTTTTTCTCAGTTTCATCAGGCTCTGGACTGCGCGCATAAAATTCATAAGCTCGGGGGTCTCTGCGCAAGAGTTCTCAAGACACAGAGCGCCCCTAACGAGGACGGTGGGGTTGTTTTCTGTGTTTCGCAGGGACTCATACGCAAAAGTACACGGCCGAAGGGGTATGCAATAACCCTGGCCATCAAATCTTGAGTGAACGGCCATGATTAGATTGGTAAGGTTATGAATCGGTATGAAGCCAGGCTCGCCCGATCGCGATCCTGCGGCCAAGATCTAGCGTCTCCTTTATCTAATGTAAGCCGCACGATTCCGTATCCACGCTCTGGATTTTAAAAGGGGCGCGATCAACCCTCACCCACACGATCGCCGATCAACGGTCAAGGTGCGTTCTACTGAATCGGTATGCCCGATCTAATTTGCACCGCCCGTTTCTAGATCTACGTCCCAGCGCAATCACCCCAACCCGAGCTCCGCTAGCAATACGAGCACTGTCGCGGTGGCGCCGTCAGCGACGGGTTCCCGAGCAAGCATCAGGAAGGCTCTAATTTCTAACGCGATTCAGTGCGAAATGAAGAGGGAAAGGTGGCAGGCATAATGGTGGGGAGCATACCGAGGATTAGATCTTCAGGAGTCCCGTCAACAGCGCACGGTGGAAGTTGGCGAGGTCCACGACGCCGACGAGCAATTTGTTGCCCGATGATCACCCTCAACGCTCAGATGATAGCGAGGAACGTGTGGCACACACATGGCACCACACCTCCCCACGAATTGGGGGCTCGGGAATGATAATCTTCGAAGTCATCAACAGCGGCCAACCCGTACACCGCCCAAATGTTCCAGCTACAATGGGGTAGGGTTCTCTGGTTAGTATCTCGCTCGCCGAATTGCTAGGGTGGTTGAGTGAAGTCTTGCGCCCCGGCTCGATATTATACTAAGAAGGTCGGTTCATCCCTTGCAGAGGTGGGCAACAATCTCGGCCACGTTGTTACAGGAGCGAGAAATACGCCCGCGGGGAAGATCTACAGGACCAAGGTCCCACCTGTCACATGGCGCGCGACATGGGTGATGATGACTGGTTGGACCCACATGTCAGCTTCACAGAAAACATCCATAGGTGACGTGTTTGTAAGAATGACGTGTGGGTCTGGTACGTCGGCGCGGATAGGCAGTTGGACTATGTGGTGGAGTGGGAAGTGGGTCGAATAGGTAGTTTAGGCCCATTCAAGAGTTTTTCCTTTTCCTTTTATATTTTCCTTTTCTTTTCCTTTTAGTTTTCAAATTCATAATTTAAATTCCCATTCAAATTCAAACTTCTTGGTAAATTTGTTTTCTCATTAAATGTCCATCTTAGACATGGCATGGGTGAATTTATTTATTTTTACTATTTATTTCGTGATAACTAGTGCTCTCTTTCTCCTATTCTAGAATTCCAATTTAAGTCTAAATTCCAATCTGAACATTAATTTCTTTCTATAAATTTTTATTACTAATATATGCACACACAAATAAAGTCCAGCATGATGCATGATGTATTTTAGATGCCATTTGTTTTAATTACTCATTCTTGATTATAATTATTCCCTTGTCATAATGAATAGATGACACACAAATAAGGAGCTCAACTATTTTCTCATTATATACACTCTGGGTATTACAAATCCTACCCCCCAAACAAGAATCTCGTCCTCGAGATTTAGGAAGGACTAGGGAAAAGATGGGAAAATTCTATTCGAAGCTCTTCTCTCTTCATCTTCTCCATGGTGACTCCATTGCACTTTGCACATCTTTGCCACTTTATTTCTTGTAACTTGAGTTAAGGTATCAAGAATCTTGATAGGATACTCCATGTAAGTCAGATCACCCTGAACACTGAGTTCTTCCATTGGTAGCTGTTCCTTAGGGACATAGAGACACTTATTGAGTTGAGACACGTGGAATACATCATGCACATCAGATAAAAGATCAGGTAACTTGAGTTGATAGGCCATCTCCCCAACTCGCCTAAAGATTCTGAAGGGTCCAATAAAGCGTGGGGATAACTTTCCCTTAACTTTGAATCTCCTCATTCCACGAAGTGGTGACACCTTGATGTACACATAATCACCCTCCTCAAACTCCAATGGTCTTCTTCGATTATCAACATAGCTCTTTTGCCTGGTCTGTGCTACCCTCAAGTCCTCCCGGATTATACGGACTTGCTCTTCAGCCTCTTGAATAAGTTCAGGCCCAAAGAACTGTCTTTCTCCAGTCTGATCCCAGTATAGAGGAGTCCTGCACTTTCTGCCATATAAAGCTTCAAATGGTGACATCTTCAGACTGGCCTGATAACTATTATTATAAGAGAACTCAACATATGGTAGTCTCTTGTCCCAACTGCCTCCATGCTGAAGGGCACAAGCTCTCAACATATCCTCCAGCACTTGATTGGTCCTTTCAGTCATTAGTTTGAGGATGATAGGCCAAACTGAAGCTCAACTTTGTATCCATATTCTCATGAAAGCTTTTCCAAAATCTGGAGGTAAACTGTGAGCCTCTATCAGAAATGATCTTCTTTGATACACCGTGTAAACACACAATCCGAGCCATATATAATTCTGCCAACCGAGATCCCTTGTAAGTGGTCTTGACCGAAATGAAGTGAGCCACTTTGGTCAGTCTATCCACAATCACCCATATGGAATCATACCCTTTTGGGGTGCAAGGCAACCTAACAATGAAGTCCATACCAATCTCCTCCCACTTCCATTCGGGTACTTTTAATGGGTGTAGTAGTCCAGCTGATATTTGATGTTCAGCTTTGATTCTTTGACACACATCACACATAGCCATGTGGGCAGCCATATCTCTTTTCAGCCCATACCACCAGTATTTTTGCTTCAAATCTTGGTACATCTTAGTGCTACCAGGATGAATAGAATAATCAGAGTCATGGGCTTCCTTCAATATAGTCTCACGGAGGCTGTCAACCTCAGGAACATATATCTGGTTCTTGAACCATATTGTGCCTTGCACATCCTCCGTAAATTCTGGACCTCTACCTTCAGTAATCAGATCTTTGATCTCTTGTATTTTAGCATCACCAATCTGACCCTTGCGTATTTCCTGCTCTAAGGTAGGTTCCACTTCAATAGTGACTCCTTCAGTATGTGCAACTATTCCCAGGTTGAGTCTCCTGAAATCCTCAACAAGCTCATTGGGTAGCTGAGTGACAATAGCTGCATGGACGTGCTCCTTTCGACTCAAGGCATCTGCAACCAGATTTGCCTTGCCTGGATGATAATGAATCTCCAAATCATAATCCTTAATAAGCTCCAACCAACGGCGTTGCCTAAGGTTGAGATCCTTCTGAGTGAATATGTACTTCAAACTCTTGTGATCGGTGTACACTTGACACTTGGTTCCCATAATATAATGTCTCCATATTTTGAGTGCATGCACTACGACTGCCAGTTCTAAGTCATGAGTGGGATAGTTCAACTCATGTTTCCGCAACTGACGAGACGCGTAGGCAATCACGTGTCCTTCTTGCATAAGAACACATCTCAAGCCTTGGCCGCACGCATCACAATAGATATCAAATCCCTTTTGCTGATCCAACATAATCAATACTAGGGGTGACATCAATCTCAACTTCAGTTGATTAAAACTATCTTGGCACTTCCAGTCATAGTTAAACTCTTTTCCCTTCTCTAGCAGTGAGGTCATAGGCTTAGCAATCTTAGAGAACCCTTCAATAAATCGCCAATAGTAGTTTGCAAGCCCCAAGAAACTCCGGACCTTAGTAACTGTACTGGGTATGCTCCACACCACTATCTCCTTGACTTTAGCAGGATCCACTGATATTCCACCATTAGAGATGATGTGCCGAAGGAATGGCACTTCGTTAATCCAGAACTCGCACTTGCTAAACTTGGCGTAGATTTGATTATCCCATAGCTTTTGTAGCACCATCCGCAGATGTTCCTCATGGTCACTATCATTCTTGGAATAAACAAGAACATTGTCGATGAATACCACGGCGAATCTGTCAAGGTACTCCATGAACACCTTATTCATCAGATTCAAAAAATAGGCTGGTGCATTAGTTAGTCCAAATGACATAACTGTGAACTCATATAACCCATATCGGGTAGAGAAAGTTGTCTTGGGAATATTAGATGGCCTAATATTCATTTGGTGATAACCCGATTGGAGATCAATCTTGGAAAACACCCTGATGCCTCTCATTTGATCAAATAAATCTTCAATGCGGGGTAAAGGATACTTGTTCTTCACAGTAACATCATTAAGGGATCTATAATCCACACACATCCTCTGTGATCCATCTGTTGGGGGTATGCTTCGTCGCCGAATGTCCTGCAGGAAGAAACACCTTCGGCAAAACCTGTTTATACGTGATACCGAAGCTACCGCTCATGAAGCTTCGATATTATAACGTATCCGAAGACGAAGGATCGAACCGACTTAAAGATGGAATGACTTTTTAGTCCATAAGGGTCTGAGTCATAATTGTAATCTTTTGTAAGGGGTATGATTGTAATTTCTTACAGGATACGTCATGTGCCTATAAATAGTGAACAGTACTCCTTTATTGTTCACGCAATTTTGTAATTGTTGACGCATTACTCTGGAATTATTGTTTCCTGCCAAAGCGAAGGTACAAACGTACTTAAATATTATGTTTTAATATTTTAGTTCACATTATAAAATGAGTGAATAATGTTATTTATTCTTGATGTTTTATAACGTTTTATATCTTTTATTTCATTTCACATTGTTTTATCTTTGATCACGAAGGTGTGGCCTTCGTGATATATTATTCATAACCTTCGTCTGAAGCTCATTAAATCCTTGGGGAAATAATGCTTCAGCGGACGAAGGGCTTTAACATTTAATATTCTATGTTGCCTTGTTCTTAATTCAAAGCATTTGAGAACAAGTCCCCAACATTGGCGCCCACCTCTGGTGAACTCACTTCCACTTTTTGAGCTGATGGCTTCGTTCAAGAACCAAGCTAGAGCTGCTTCGGCTCCGAAGCTGATCCTCCCGATAACAGGCGGTTCATGCTCAGAGCCGGCTAACAAGAAACAGAAGAAGGAGGCACAGAGAAGAGTACAACATGTAGGGGTACAAGGACTCTTCATCAAGTCAAGATGGTCTCACATCCCAATTACCTTCTCTCAAGAGGATCTTCAGCTCAAGGATTACCCACACAATGATGCTATGGTTATCTCTTGTGTGATCAAAGAGTTTCTGGTCCACAATGTTTTGGTTGATATAGGCAGTGCAGCGGATATTATATTTGCTAAGGCCTTCAGACAAATGCAAGAGCCCGAAGACAAGATTCATGATGCTACGCACCCTCTTTGTGGCTTCGGAGGAAGACAGATTGTAGCGCTTGGTAAGATTACCATGCCAGTGACCTTCAGATTCGTCAACAATACAAGGACTGAGCAAGTTGTGTTTGACATTGTCGACATGGAGTATCCTTACAATGCTATCATTGGTCGCGGAACACTCAATGCTTTCGAAGCAATTCTTCATCCAGCATATCTTTACATGAAGATACCTTCGGATCAGGGACCTATTGCTATTCATGGGAGTCAGAAAGCTGCCAGAAAGGCCAAGGGGAATTGGACTGATTCAAAGGCAATCCACAATATAGATGAAGCCGAAGCTTGTGAGCAGTACAAGTACAGAAGGGAGAAGGCTGCTTCGGCCGATCAGCCGAAACCCATGCTTTTATGCGAAGATATCGCAGAGCAGAAGGTGCTGCTGGGATCTCAATTGTCTGAGGAACAAGAGAAAACCCTGATAAGGTTTCTCTTCAACAACAAAGATGTCTTTGCATGGTCGGCTAACGATCTTTGTGGCGTCAACAGGGATGTTATTGAACACTCGCTCAATGTTGATCCATCCTTCAGACCCAGAAAGCAGAGGCTTCGGAAGATGTCTGATGACAAGGCCGAAGGTGCTCGAAATGAAGTAAAAAGACTCCTCAGTGCCGGAGTCATTAGAGAAGTGAAGTATCCAGAATGGCTGGCTAACACTGTTATGGTAAAAAAGGCCAATGTCAAATGGAGGATGTGTATTTATTTTACTGATCTCAACAAGGCTTGTCCGAAGGATGAGTTTCCATTGCCAAGGATAGATTCCCTTGTTGATGCAGCAGCTTCATCAGAACTTATGAGTCTGTTGGATTGTTATTCAGGCTATCATCAAATTTGGATGAAGAAGGAGGATGAGCCAAAAACCAGCTTCATAACCCCTAGCGGAACATATTGTTACCTTCGGATGCCTGAGGGGCTCAAGAATGCTGGAGGAAGCTTCAGCAGAATGACAGCAAAGGTTCTTCATTCTCAGATAGGCAGAAATGTGCTAACTTATGTTGATGATATCATTGTAAAAAGCACGAAGCAAGAAAATCACATTGCTGATCTGCAGGAGACTTTCGCTAATTTTAGACAGGCTGGTCTAAAACTGAATCCAGAAAAGTGTGTTTTCGGAGTAAAGAAGGGGAAATTCCTTGGCTGCCTAGTTTCAACAAAAGGGATTGGGGCTAATCCAAATAAAATCGAAGCTATCCTTCGAATGGAACCACCAAGCACAAAGAAGGGGGCTCAATGATTGACAGGAAGACTGGCATCTCTCAATAGATTCATATCTAGATCAGCAGAGAGAAATTTCCCATTCTTCGAAGTGCTGAAGTCAGCCGAAGTTTTCCAATGGGGACCAGTTCAGCAGAGAGCCTTCGAAGAGCTGAAGCAATATTTGATAGACCTAACGACGTTAACTCCACCAACGCTAGGGGCTCCTCTGTTGTTATATGTAGCAGCTTCACACTCAGCGGTAAGTGCGGCACTTGTCCAAGAAAAGCTTGAAGGGCAAGTCAAAAAGCAAGCCCCAATATACTTTGTATCCGAAGTTCTTAGTTTATCAAAGAAAAATTATACAGAATTGGAGAAGGTGCTGTATGCTGTTTTGATGGCTTCCAGGAAGCTTCGACACTATTTTCAAGCATACGATATAATTGTCCCTTCTTCACAACCATTGAAAGATATTATGAGAAATAGAGAAGCTACTGGAAGGGTTGGAAAATGGGCTACGGAACTCAATGAGTTCTGCATTGATTATGTGCATAGATCTTCGATTCAGTCCCAAGCGTTAGCAGACTTCATTGCTGACTGGACGCCAGGGGCTCAGGAAGAAGAAGCGAGTAAAGATGCCGAAGTTTGGACAGTATTCTGCGACGGTTCTTGGGGAACCTTCGAGGCAGGAGCAGCCACTGTGTTGGTCGCACCCTCCAAAGGCAAAACTTGCTACGCAGCAAGACTTGATTTCAGTTGCACAAATAACATTGCTGAGTACAAAGCTTTGCTTTTGGGTCTTTGGAAGTTAAAGGCAATGGGAATTAGAAGGGCGGTTCTTAAAACTGATTCCCAGGTTATTTCTGGTCATATTGACAAGAGTTGTAAAGCAAGAGACCCGAAGCTTGAGAAATATTTAGACACGGTCCGAAGGATTGAAGCTTCCTTTGAAGGATTTTCTGTCAAAAATATTCCTCGAGGAGAAAATGAACATGCTGATTTGCTAGCCAAGTCAGCAGCACAGGGGCTGCCCTTACCTTCGGAAGTATTTTTCGAAACAATAAAAGCACCTTCGGTTGAACTTCTTGAAAGAGCAGTCCTCAATATATCTCCTGTTTATAGTGAAGACTGGAGAACAGAGATCATCTCTTTCCTTCAGGGTAACTTTCTTTCAGATGACGAAGCTTATAACAAGAGAATAGAGGCAAGAGCTCGACCATATGTTATAATAGAAGGGGAGTTGTACAAGCATGGGGTCTGTTCTCCACTACTCAAATGTTTATCCAGAGCCGAAGGTATAGAATTGATGAAGGAAATACACGCAGGCCTGTGTGGATCTCACATTGGATCTAGGCCTTTGCTGGGAAAAGTTTTTCGTCAAGGATTTTATTGGCCAAAGGCAGCTTCGGATGCAGCAGAATTAGTCCAAAAGTGCAAAGGCTGTCAGAGATGTGCAAGAGATAAAAACAACCTTCGTCTCTAACCCAGCTAATACAACCCACTTGGCCATTGCAAAGGTGGGGTCTTGATTTGTTAGGTCCGCTACCACCAGCACAAGGGAACTTAAGATATGTTGTAGTGGCAGTGGAATATTTTTCTAAATAGATTGAGGCAAAGCCTTTAGCCACAATAACTTCGGTTACTATTCAAAAGTTTTTCTGGCAAAATATTGTCTGTCGCTTCGGAGTGCCGAAGGCCATCACTGTGGACAATGGAACGCAGTTTGACTCCAAAGCTTTCAGAGAATTTTGTGAACAAATTGGCACGAAGATCCGTTTTGCATCAGTTCGGCATCCGGAGTCATATGGACTTGTTGAAAGGGCTAATGGCATCATAATGACAGGAATAATGAAGTTAATCTTCAATCAGCCCAGGGGAAAGTGGCCAGATGAATTAATCAAAGTAGTGTGGAGCCACAACACAACAATATCAAGATCAACAGGTTTTACACCATTCAAATTGCTGTTTGGTGACGAAGCAATAACTCCGGAAGAAGCAAAAGCAGGATCAATAAGAATAGTAGCTTCGGCAGAAGACGAAACTGAAGCTGATTACTCTGTGGAAAAGATGCTATAGAAGGGATCAGACTTCAAGTTGTGGAAAACATAAATAAATATCAAGCAGAAACAATAAAATGGTGTGATAGAAAGGTTCGGCTAAAGAATATTGAGCCAGGACATTTGGTGCTTCGAAGAGTAGCCAACCCAGAGACAGTAGGCAAGCTACAGCTGAAGTGGGAAGGACCTTTTCTGGTAGTATCTTCGTCAAGACCCGGTTCCTACAATTGAAGGATATGGACGGCAACGACATTCCTAGATCATGGAATGCGGATGAGCTTCGGCGATATTATGTTTAGTTTGATGTAATTTTTTCTATTCTTTCTTGTGGCACCCTTTTCCTTTCCAAAGGGGGAGAAAGGTTTTTAATGGAGCCACAACATGTAATTTTTCTTTTTTTCTACTTTATAAGAGCAATATCCCCCAAAGATGTAAATGTAAAAGCTGGGAACGCACCATCGAGTGCAAAGGAAAAAGAAAAGAAAACAAGAAGAAGCTCAAAAGTCGTTCCTAAGGGAATGCAGAGCTTACAGCGAAAAATAAACGCTGATTCCGCCGAAGTAAAAGGCGAAGAAGCTCCTAAGGGAGGCTTACAGCGAAAAATAAACGCTGATTCCACCGAAGTAAAAGGCGAAGAAGCTCCTAAGGGAGGCTTACAGCGAAAAGTCAGCGCTGATACACCGAAAAGTAAACGGTGAGGCCGAAAAATAAGCGGCAAAACGATTTGAGTCATTCCTAAGGGAGTGAAGGCTATGATTATGGCTTCGAATATATATATTCGGACATTCATTTGCACGATACATTACATCATGACATTTACATTCATAAACATTCATTTAGACATACATAGGATCATTGTCATCATATCATACAGAAAAGGCAGATGCTTCGGCAATGAGGATAAAGCCTCGGAGAAAAACTGAAAGAAGAAATTTTCATGCTTCGTTGTGTACGAAAAGAAGGGAAGGTGTTTTTCGCCTTCGTCTCAAAAAAGAAAATTTCGTCCACAGCAAAGCAGATCGTACACGGACAAAGGGAAAAAGATATATTACAAGGTACGCACAAAATTACATAAGTTTCTTTACAATTATATTACAAAATTCTCTCTAGAATCTCTTGCAGCAAAGTCTTTCAGAACATCTGTTAAAGCTTCAGCTTGTCATTCTTTAGCTTCATCATCCTATACATATTAAAACGGAATGAGAAAAGCGCAGAGTTCAAGGAGAAGGTAAAAGCAACAAGTATAAGTTTCTCACTGGCTTAAGGTGGCTCCGAGCTTCGTCACCAGCCATTTTTCGCCCGCCGTTTATCCAAATGTGGGTCATAAACCTATTTCCTATGCTTCGAGCTAGGCTGGGGATGTCAATCAAATCTGCTGGCGACAAACTAAAGTTTGGCCTATTAACAATTTTCCCGTGCGTGCAGCCAGCCTTCAGGAAAGCAGTAGCCGTGCCTCGAGAAGCTAACAGGGCGCTGAAATCGGCATGCCCAGCGATAACTTCGTCAAATGCATCAACTTCGCCCTCAATGTATTCAAAGGTGATTGGCAGGTTTTCAGCTGAAGGTGTAAACTTATCAGAGCTGGCTCCAATTGAGTAAAACACATCCTTCAGTCGCTGCACACATCGGTTGCCGAAATCTAAGCATTTTTCCTGAAGCTCCTTCAATGATTTCTGCAAATTTGAATTCTTCTCAATTTCGGTCTTGAGACTTGTTTCGAGATTCTTCTTTTCTTGCTCAGATTTTTCTAATTTTTTGAATAATTCGCTGTTTAATTTGTCAATTTCGGTTTGAGCTTCAGCCACTGAACCTTCCATAGAGTGAATAACGAAGTCTTTCTTCTCCAAGGCAGCTTCGTGATCTTTAACTTTATTTTCAAGGTCTCGAATGACGAAGTCCTTTTTCTTCAAAGCAGCTTCGTAATTTTCGACTTTGTTTTCAAGATCTTTGATGGTAGCTTCATTTTTCTCGTCCTCAAGATCTTGTTGCATCCTCAACACTTTACTTAGTAATATACTCTGCCAAAAACAACCTTCGTCAGAAAACATCTTAATTCAAAAAAACAATAAAAAGTTGAGAGTTTTTACCTTGAAATTAGCGTAGAACAAGCTACCGGCGATATGCTGTCGCTGATACCTGCAGAGGTCCGCTTCAATCTTCGGCAGGCCAACGTTCTTTGAAAAAGTCCTAACAACCTTGGCCTCGGTTCGATTCTGAAGGCATCTTAGTTTCCCTTCATTGACTCCGCCAAACAGCAGAGCCCCTAGTTTATACCCACAGGATATAGCATATTTCTTTAGCTCTTCTTTTTCAGTCTCTGATAACTCTTGTCCCAGTATATCTTGAAAATTGAAGTTTTTCTCTTCCAAAGTATTTTCAATTTGCTCTTTTCCTTTCTCAATTGTCGTGTCCACCGCGGCCGCAGCAGCTTCTTCCTCAGCCATTTTTAGAAGTATGTTATCAAATATCACCAAGTGTGGTTTCTAGATTAGGATCTTCGGCGGTCTCGGTTTCGGCTCCGGTGGCTTCGGCTTCGGTGGCTGCTCTGGTGGCTTCGGCTCCGGTGGCTGCGGTTTCGGTAGTGCCAGCACTTTCAATAAATGGTATTTTCGACGCCGATGTCGGTGGCGGTGTCTGATGAATGACATCAGCCACTTGGATAATTCTCCGTTTTTTCGGCTTAGCAGGACTTTCTGTTGCCGAAGGTTCCTTTTCCTTCTGAAAAAACTTCGTCAGTTCTGGTGCCAGTGGACTTAGCTTGATAGGCAAAGGTTCAGTCATTACCTTTAGAATCTCTTCCACTTCGACAGCAGAAGGTGTAGCAGGAGCTTCTTCCTCTTGGCCCGAAGTCTTTAGTTTCGGGGATGCAGCTTTTCTTTTCTTTGGAGCAGCTATCTTCGGCTCATGGCTCGGTTTTCTTTTCTCAGAAATTTCTTTATCCTTTTTAGCCAATTTGGTACCCTCTTTGTCAAGGACGCTGGCAATCCTTTTCTTTTCTGGCCTTCGGCATCTTCGCCCAGTTGCTCATAGTCAGGGTAATCAAAATTCAAGGCATCCAACACCCGATTCAATCTTCATTTCGGACGAGTGCCGAAGGCCGCAGTCTTTAACTGATCTTCTTTCTTAGAGTAGTTGCCGAGGATCTCGTTGCACATAACCTCAATTGTGTCTAACCACTCTTGGCAGGGTGCTTTAAAATGTTTTTAAACTTGTAGTGATAAGGCAATCGAACAAGTTCTCCCTTCTTTTCTCCCTCTAGCTTCAGCATCTCCCACTCCCTCAGCGTTGGGAACACTCTAAAAGCCAAAAATTCCTGCACTAAGTCTCTAGTGCCAATATGATCTGAAATCACTCGAAATTCAGCCAAAGCAATCTGACTCGGGCTCCCCATTATCATGTTGCATCGGGGCCTCGTCTCTCCGAAGGTCAATTCTAGCGGACTCTGGACCAATTTATCTTCATCTTCATCAACTTTAACATAAAACCATTCAGACTTCCATCCGGCTGGCCATTTGCTTCGGTAGCTTATCACTGAAACTTCGTAGTCTTGCGATAAGCAAAGTTTTAGCAGCCAAAATTCTCGTGCAGACCATCTCCTCTGGCTTTAGTCTGGTAGTGTAATTCATGAACTCGGCAGAAACCCTCACCGAACGGTTCCACTCCCTGGCTACGAAGGGCCCAAATATAAACACTTAACCTAACGATAGCATTAGGGGTCAGCTGATGAAGGTAAATCCCAAACTTCTTCAATACAACAGCAATCATCTTGTTTAGGGGGAATCTTAAACCAGCTTTAAGAAAACTTTTGAAGACTACTACCTCATCCTTTCCTAGCTTTGGGATAGTTTCTTCTCCACCAAAACAAATTAATTCCTTCTTGGCCTCACTAAAATAACCCAGCTTCACCATTTTAGGAAGATCAGCTTCAGAGATGGTAGACTTTCCAAAGTCCAGATGACTAGGTTTACTTGGCACCTCGCAGCTGTACTCATCTTCGGAACCAACTTCTTCAACATCAGCTTGTGTTGCTTCGGTAGTAGGTGTGTCCTCTGATGAAACCAGCCCAGAACGCCTCATTGCTTCGGAAATCAGAACAGTTTCAGTGGCTTCGGTCTCACCTCCATTACGCTCAACCCTGGCAGTGGAGCGTACTCTGGCCATTTGATAATAAATTTCTTGAAGTTTTTTGGAAATTAATAACCTTTTTTCCGAAGCTCTTCTTGTGACGAAGCAGAATCCAAAGTGGTGCTTCGTTTGAATGCAAAAGTCAAGCTTCGACTATGGTTAAATTTTTGGCAGCAAAACAGTGCAATAGCAATGAATGCTGTGGTAACTTCACACCTACCCGTCTGTTTATATAGTGCTGCAGGTAAGAAGGTGAATCGTCAAGTCTTTTACACCGGACAAACAGTCGCTCGCACCCACTGAACGGTGGGCCACAAAACCCGAGAAGGTGAACCTGCATGGTGGGACCGCCTCGCGCTCGGAAATTGTATCGTTTCCCGGCAACGAGCTCAGGGAAGGTGTTTTTGGGACCTTCGGCTTCCCGAAGCCTAAGAGACTTTTTCACGGATCAAGCTCGTTACGAAAAATGATCTAGCACCGCGAAGGGGCTACTGTTAGGGGTATGATTCGTCGCCGAAGGTCCTGCAGGAAGAAACACCTTCGGCAAAACCTGTTTATACGTGATACCGAAGCTACCGCTCATGAAGCTTCGATATTATAACGTATCCGAAGACGAAGGATCGAACCGACTTAAAGATGGAATGACTTTTTAGTCCATAAGGGTCTGAGTCATAATTGTAATCTTTTGTAAGGGGTATGATTGTAATTTCTTACAGGATACGACCTGTGCCTATAAATAGTGAACAATACTCCTTTACTGTTCACGCAATTTTGTAATTGTTGACGCATTACTCTGGAATTATTGTTTCCTGCCAAAGCGAAGGTACAAACTTACTTAAATATTATGTTTTAATATTTTAGTTCACATTATAAAATGAGTGAATAATGTTATTTATTCTTGATGTTTTATAACGTTTTATATCTTTTATTTCATTTCACATTGTTTTATCTTTGATCACGAAGGTGTGACCTTCGTGATATATTATTCATAACCTTCGTCCGAAGCTCATTAAATCCTTGGGGAAATAATGCTTCAGCGGACGAAGGGCTTTAACATTTAACATTCTATGTTGCCTTGTTCTTAATTCGAAGCATTTGAGAACAAGTCCCCAACACCATCCTTCTTCTCTACAAACAGAACCGGTGCTCCCCAAGGTGAGGAACTCGGACGAATATACCCAGCCTCCTATAACTCCGTTAACTGCTTCTTAAGTTCTTTTAATTCTTCTTTGGACATCATGTATGGCCTTTTTGAAATAGGAGCAGTCCCATGTAAGAGATCAATGATAAACTCAACTTCCCTATCTAGTGGCATCCCGGGTAACTCCTCTGGAAAGACATCACGGAAATCCCTAACCACACGGATGTTGTTGCCTACAAACTTCCCATCTACTAGAAATACGGCAGGTCTGGTAGAGGCAGTTACTATAATTTCCACTTCAAAC
The DNA here is from genome assembly GCF_902167145.1 of Zea mays. Lineage (NCBI taxonomy): Eukaryota > Viridiplantae > Streptophyta > Magnoliopsida > Poales > Poaceae > Zea > Zea mays. Next base: position 148,598,952 of record NC_050099.1, read on the forward strand.
CTTTCTCCTTTAGAGCTGGTAAGTTCTACAGTTCCCCTAGCACAATGTATAACTGCTTTGGCCTTCCTTAACCATGACATACCAAGAATAAGATCTATACTGCTTTGTTCTAATATTATAGGGGTAGCCTAGAATTCTCTTCCCATAATTGTAAAAGTTAATCTGTGTGTCATATAGTTTGCCTCAACAGGCCCTTTAGGTGTAATTACTACCATTGGTGTTTTCATAGCTTGGAGTGGTAATTCATTTGTATTGGTATATCGAGCAGAAATAAAGGAATGTGCAGCACCCAAATCAAATAATATTGCTGCAGGAATTGCATTAATATAAAACATACCAATTGCGATGTCCGCTCCATCAATGGTAGCCTCAACACCGACTTGATTAACCCTGACAATGTTGAATCCCTTGCCAGATCATGGAGTCTACTACTTGTTCTGAACGGGGGTACTAGCAATCCTCTGTGGGCAAACATTAGCATAATGCCCAGTCTTACCACACTTGTAGCATGTGGTGCCTGCACTCTGTCCTGAGAATTAAGTCCTTCAATGAAGTGTTCCTGCTTCCTTTCATCCTCAGCCACTTCATCTGGTGCATATCTTGAGAGTTGAATGAATATGTCGCGGTACTCGCTGACTGACATGCTCCCCTGCTTCAATGATAGAAACTCCTTCTTCTTTACCTTCATCAGTCCAGCAAGAATGTGATAGTTTCTTAACTGAGTAGCAAATTCTGCCCAAGTGATAGTATCAACAGCATCATGGGTAGCAATGTAAGAATCTCACCAATAATCAGCAGGACCAGTAAGTCGACCAGAAGCATAGAGAACCTTCTCCCGGTCCGAGCACTGTGCAATAATCAGCATCTTCTCCACTGACTTCAGCCAATCATCAGCGTATAGAGGATCTAGAGAGCTGGCGAACATCGGTGTTTGTGGCTCATGAACTCCTGGTGCTTGTCCCGGGGTGGAACTGGTGGTGGTGGTGGAGGAGGAGGCAATGGTGCTTGCTGCTGTCGCACCATTCGCTCTTGGCGCATTTCCTCCCTCATCTCCTGCCTTTCTTGGCGCATCTCCTGACGCTTCTGTCGCATCTGCACCTGCATATCCTGCATCATGTTCGTCATCTGTTACATCATCTGCATCTGAGCTGCAGCTACTAGATCAGTCCCGGTCGGTGGAGGATTCGGAGGATTCATCTTGACTTATTGTTGTCTAAGCACTCTCCGGTTGAATGGGTTGGCAGGTAGATCAATTTTGCCTCCCTTCCTGGCATTGACCATCTGAGCTAGAAACACATGGTAAGAAAAAATTGTAGGCAAGACGAGTAATTACGAGGCATGTTACTTTGGGGGTTTTATTAGCTAAGTAGATTAGTGTGTCACCTACTAAAGCTAATACATTACCTTATGTGGTACATGCTAAGATGCCCAACTATACTATTTCAATCAATCAAAGAAGCAAATTAGGCATTTATCATCAGAACGATCAACCAACATTTTTAAATAGAGAAAATAATTTTATGTCTTAGGTCTCCTCTCTCTTTAAAAGGGTCATAAATATAGGATTCCAAGGTGTGAAATCCATCTTGTCTTAGAGTAGAAAAGATAAGAGTAATCAGAGTAGAACAACAAAAGGTGAAACAGGATCAAGTTATGTATAGTAAGAATCAGAGTAAGGCAAGTAGGTAAGGGTTTTGCCCATTTCTATTTATGTTTCGTCCTACAGTCAACATTTCCTCTGATACCACTTCTGTCACACCCGGATTTAAGGGATAGAGCCGGGTGCGTCTCATATGTGGGCCAAAGAAGAACAACACATATAATAACAGAGAGTATAGAGATAAATGTCACAATATCATAAAAGTAATTATTACATAGCGGAAGTCTTACAAAAGTAAAAGATAATTATAAAGCGAACTAATGTCCATCCTTGGCGCAATAAAGTTGGCTGAGAAACGCCACCTAGATCAAGTTGTACTCCTCATTATACGGCTCTCCTGGACCACATGTTCTTCTCCTGTGGGGCGTTTATATATCGCAAGTGTGAGCTCACAAAAGACCATAGCTCAACAAGTCGTGGGGAATAATGTGCATGAAATCACCAAAGGTGGGAGTTCATGTGATGTGTAAGGCTGATCAACAATAGGGGTTAAAGCTGGGCATTGCTTTTAATAAGTTGGTCAAATTTTATTAGCAATTACTAAATGTAAGTAAATACCAAACCATAATAACAATAGAACAAAATTAATAATAAATCCCATGCAATGCAAATGAAAAATTGAATTTAGTTCCATAATTTAATCATGCGAGAGTCCTGAGCTCCTCATGGCCGCGAGCACGGCTAGTATACCAGTTTTACACTCTACAGAGGTTGTACCCTGTACCCACAAGTCATGTATCCCATGTCGCCAGGGTGAGCCAAACCCTTAGACACTTCCGAGGTGAATGGCTAGGGATCCACTACGAGGCCTTTACAAAGTTCCACTAGCTTCAGAAAACCCGCTACAATTTCTAGGAAGAGCAATGCAGGAATCCCCTGTCTGACCGCCATCGCAGCAAAATCAACCCGAGAACCTCCCTACACGCCTACTCCCCTACTTCCCTTGCCCCTATCGGGTAAGGTAGTCCTCCACTAGCTTTCCTAGTTAGTCAACCAAGGGCGTCTCATTCCACCCTTGTGGTAGCACGTGTTTCTCAAGTTAAGCTCCATGCTCTAATTAAAAATAATGATCTTGACATGAATAATAAATAAAATAACAGTATAATTGGAACATGAACATGATGTAATATTAAACCAAAACCATATAGAGCAATAGCAAAACTACCCAAATACTTCAAGGGTAAACAAGGTAACAAGAAAATCAGACTAGGGTGACCTATTGGGTCCCATCAAAATTAAACCTATGCATGAATAAGTGATAATAAAGAATATTATTGGGTAATAAAAGTGGTCAAGGGCACAACTTGGTGAGGTCCTGCTCAGCAACTTCTACCTACTGAACACCTGACTCCTGGGCCACTGGCTCCTCTACTCGCCACAATACAAACAAGCACAATACAAAGAAGAAATTAACATCAAACCAAACATGTATACAAAATACATATTAATAAACTACACATTAAAATGTGATCATAGGAAAAAGAATCACTAAATTCGGAGTTACAGATTTTAAGATATGATTTTCCGAAGGTTTCATATTTTTGGTACAAGATTAATTAAGAGATCAGCTTTAATAAAGTTTTCATATTAGAACAGTGTTACTGAGTTATAGGTAATATTAATACAAAATTATAGGAACTGGAACGGATCAATTTGAACTTAATATGAATTTTCTAGGGATTAAATAAGTTCTAACCATTATTTTTACATTAAAAATCAATTTCTTTTTCCTTTTTCTCAGTTTCATCAGGCTCTGGACTGCGCGCATAAAATACAGAAGCTCAGGGGTCTCTGCGCAAGAGTTCCCAAGACACAGAGCACCCCTGATGAGGACGGCGGGTTGTTTTCTGTGTTTCGCAGAGACTCATACGCAAAAGTACACGGCCGAAGGGGTATGCAATAACCCTCACCGCCAGATCTTGAGTGAACGGTCACGATTAGATTGGTGGGGTTATGAATCGGTATGAAGCCAGGCCCACTCGATCATGATCCTGCGGCCAAGATCTAGCGTCTCCCTTATCTAATGTAAGCCGCACGATTCCGTATCCACGCTCTGGATTTTAAAAGGGGCGCGATCAACCCTCGCCCACACGATCGCCGATCAACAGTCAAGGCGTGTTCTACTGAATCGGTATGCCTGATCTAATCTGCACCGCCCATTTCCATATCTACTTCCCAGCGCAATCACCCAATCCGAGCTTCGCCGGCAATGTGAGAATTGTTGCGGCGGCGCCGTCGGCGACGGGTTCCCGAGCAAGCATCAGGAAGGCCCTAATTTATAACGCGATTTGGTGCGAAACAAAGAGGGAAAGGTGGCGGGCATAATGGTGGGGATCCTACCGAGGATTAGATCTCTAGAAGTCCCCTCAACGGCGCTCGGCGGAAGTTGGTCCACGAAGCCGGCGAGCAATTTGTTGCCCGATGATCACCCTCAATGCTCAGATGATAGCGGGGAACGCGCGGCACACACAGGGCACCAACCTCCCCATGAATTGGGGGCTCGAGAATGATAATCTCCGAAGTCGTCAACAGCGGCCAACCCGTACACCGCCCAAAGGTTCCAGCTACGATGGGGTAGGGTTCTCTAGTTAGTATCTCGCTCGCCGAATTGCTAGGGTGGACGAGTGAAGTCTTGCGCCTCGGCTCGATCTTATACTAAGAAGGTCGGTTGGTCCCTTGCAGAGGTGGGTGACAATCTCGGCCACGTTGTTGCAGGAGCGAGAAATACACCCGCGAGGAAGATCTTCAGGATCGAGGTCCCACCTATCACACGGCACACAACATGGGTGAGGATGACTGGTTGGACCCGCATGTCAGCTTCATAGAAAACATCCACAGGTGACGCGTTTGTAAGAATGACGCGTGGGCCCAGTACGTCGGCGCGGATAGGCAGTTGGGCTGTGCGGTGGAGTGGGAAGTGGGTCGAATAGGTAGTTTAGGCCCATTCAAGCGTTTTCCTTTTTCTTTTATATTTTCCTTTTCTTTTCCTTTTAATTTTCAAATTCATAATTTCAATTCCCATTCAAATTCAAACTTCTTGGTAAATTTGTTTTCTCATTAAATGTCCATCTTAGACATGGCATGGGTGAATTTATTTATTTTTACTATTTATTTCGTGATAACTAGTGCTCTCTTTCTCCTATTCTAGAATTCCAATTTAAGTCTAAATTCCAATTTGAACATTAATGTCTTTCTATAAATTTTTATTACTAATATATGTACACACAAATAAAGTCCAACATGATGCATGATGTATTTTAGATGCCATTTGTTTTAATTACTCATTCTTGATTATAATTATTCTCTTGTCATAATGAATAGATGACACACAAATAAGGAGCTCAACTATTTTCTCATTATATACACTTTGGATATTACAACAGTCTGGTGAATTTTAGTGGAGTTGCCCTGAGAAAACCCGAGAGCGGCCAGTTCGTGAGGGCTGCAGCCTGGGGCACCAGACAGTGTCCGGTGCGCCACTGGTTGTGCCCATTCTTGTATGCTCCAGACTTTGTAGAATTATTTCAACCCTTTTTATTTGTATGTTTATGTTGAACTTTATGCACCTGAGAAAAGTAGCAACTAGGCAAACTAATTAGTTCATATGGTTTGTGATGGATGTCAAACACCAAAATCGATTATAGGAAATGTTGAGGCCATTTCTCTTTCAATCTCCCCCTTTTTGGTGATTGATGCCAACACAAACCAAAGAAAATATAAAGTGTAAAAATGTAACTAGTTTGCAATTTGATAGATGTGCATAGGTTACTTGAATTTAACTATTGAAAGTATTTCTAGGCATATATGGTTGCTTTCTTCTAGTTTAACGTTTTGGACCACATTTGCACCACTTGTTTTTTTGCAAATCTTTTAGAAAAGTATTTTCAAATTATTTTTAAAATAGCCAATGGTATAAGAATATGATTTCTAAAAGCATTTTTCAAGATTTTGTAAACTCTCCCCCTGTTTCAAATGCTTTTCCTTTGGCTAAATTAAAAGCTCCCCGTGAACAAGTTCTCCCCTTAGCTGTTAAGAGGATTTTTGTAATTTGAATAATTTCTCCCCCTTTTTTGAAAAGGTTTTTAGATAATAGGTACAAGGTGGTGGTGCGGTCCTTTTGCTTTGGGCCTATTAATTTCTCCCCCTTTGGCATTAAGCGCCAAAAACAAAGAAACTGTAGAGGCCCATATCATTCTCTCCCCTTATGTAAAAGAATATGAACGTTCATGAGTAGGGCAAAGGATAAATGATACCGACAGAGTCGTAGTGGAAGCCTTGCCTTTGCCGAATACTCTATTTCCCTTTCAATCTAAGAATAAGAATAGAGATACTCATGGAAGCACATTAGTCTTAGCCTTGGCACAAGAAGAATAAGAAATATGCATTTGTACCACATGATCAAAGGTATATAAATAAGCAATGTGTGCAATGTTTCAATCAAAGTTCTAGGAATCTAAGATGTTTAGCTCATTCCTAAGCTTGCTAAAACTCTTTTCATCTAGGGGCTTGGTGAAGATATCGGCTAATTGGTTGTGGGTGCTAACATAAGCAATTTCGATATCCCCCTTTTGTTAGTGATCTCTCAAAAAGTGATACCGGATGTCTATGTGCTTAGTGTGGTTGTGTTCAACGGGATTATCCTCCATGCGGATTGCACTCTCATTATCACATAGGAGAGGGACTTTGCTCAACTTGTAGCCATAGTCCCTAAGGGTTTGCCTCAAGAGTAATTGTGCACAACAATGTCCTGCAGCAATATACTCGGCTTCGGCGGTGGATAGAATTACTGAGTTTTGTTTCTTTGAAGCCCAGGACACCAGAGATCTTCCCAGAAACTGACAAGTCCCCGATGTGCTCTTCCGGTCAATTTTAAATCCATAATAATCGACATCAGAATACCCAATTAAATCAAAGGTAGATCCCTTAGGGTACCATAGCCCAAACTTAGGAGTATAAACTAAATATCTCATGATTCTTTTCACGACCCTAAGGTGAACTTCCTTAGGATTTGCTTAGAACCTTGCACACATGCATACTGAAAGCATAATATCTGGTCATAAATCACATAAATAGAGTAAAGATCCTATCATCGACCGGTATACCTTTTGATCTACGGATTTACCTCTAGTGTCGAGGTGCCCATTTGTTCCCATGGGAGTCTTAATGGGTTTGGCATTCTTCATTCCAAACTTCTTGAGTATATCTTGAATGTACTTAGTCTGGCAGATGAAGGTGCCCTCTTGGAGTTGCTTGATTTGGAATCCAAGGAAATACTTCAACTCCCACATCATAGACATCTCGAATTTATGTATCATAATTCAACTAAACTCTTCACAAGATGACTTGTTAGTAGACCCAAAGATAATATCATCAACATAAATTTGGCATATAAACAAGTCTTTAGCAATTGTTTTAGTGAAGAGGGTAGGGTTAGCTTTGCCAACTTTGAAGCCATTAGTGATGAGAAAGTCTCTCAGGCATTCATACCATGCACTTGGGGCTTGCTTGAGCCCATAAAGCACCTTTGAGAGCTTATAAAATGTGTAGGATACTCACTATCTTCAAAGCCGGGAGGTTGCTCAACATACACCTCTTCCTTGATAGGTCCATTGAGGAAGACACTCTTCACGTCCATTTGATACAACTTAAAGCCATGGTAAGTAGCATAGGCAAGTAATATACGAATTGACTCAAGCCTAGCTATAGGTGCATAGGTTTCATCGAAATTCAAACCTTCGACTTGTGAATATCCTTTTGCAACAAGTCGGGCTTCGTTCCTAGTCACCACACCATGCTCATCTTGTTTGTTATGGAATACCCACTTGGTACCTACAACATTTTGGTTAGGACGTGGAACCAAATGCCATACCTAATTCCTCGTGAAGTTGTTGAGCTCCTCTTGCATTGCCACCATCCAGTCCAGATCTCTTAGTGCATCATGTATCCTGTATGGCTCAATAGAAGACACAAAAGAGTAATGTTCACAAAAATGAGCAACTCGAGATTGAGTGGTTACCCTCTTGTGGATGTCACCAAGAATGGAGTTGACGGGGTGATCTCTTTGAATTGCTTAGTGGACTCTTGGTTGTGGTGGTCTTTGATACTGAATATCTTGATCATCTTTCTTATCTTGATCATCTTTATCTCCCCCTTGATCAATGTCCTCCTCTTGAGGTGGCTCATCATCTTGGTCTTCATCCTCTTCTTCTTGAGCCATTTCCTCATCTTGAGTTGGTGGAGATGCTTGTATGGAAGATGATGGTTGATCTTGTGCTTGTGGAGGCTCTTCAAATTCTTTTGGACACACATCCCCAATGGACATGTTCCTTAGCGCGATGCATGGAGCCTCTTCATCAACTAATTCATCAAGATCAACTTACTCCACTTGGGAGCCATTAGTCTCATCAAACACAATGTCACAAGAAACTTCAACTAATCTAGTGGACTTGTTGAAGACTCTATATGCCCTTGTGTTTGGGTCATAACCAAGTAAAAAAGCCTTCTACTACTTTAGGAGCAAATTTAGAATTTCTACCTCTCTTAATAAGAATAAAGCATTTGCTCCCAAAAACTCTAAAATAAGATACATTGGGCTTTTTATCGGTGAGGAGTTCATATGATGTTTTCTTGAGGATTCGGTGAAGGTAGAGTCGGTTGATGGAGTAGCAAGCGGTGTTAATCACTTCTGCCCAAAACCGATCTGGTGTCTTGTATTCATCAAGCATGGTCCTTGCCATATTCAAGAGAGCTCTATTCTTTCTCTCTACAACACCGTTTTGCTAAGGTGTGTAGGGAGAAGAGAACTCATGCTTGATGCCCTCCTCCTCAAGAAATCCATCAATTTGAGAGTTCTTGAACTCTGTTCCATTGTCGCTTCTAATCTTTTTGATTCTCAATCCGAACTCATTTTGAGCCTGTCTTAAGAATCTCTTCAAGGTCTCTTGGGTTTGAGATTTTTCCTGTAAAAAGAATACCCAAGTGAAGCAAGAATAATCATCTACAATAACAAGGCAATACTTACTCCCGTCGATGCTTATGTAAGCAATCGGGCCGAATAGATCCATGTGGAGTAGCTCAAGCGGCCTTTCGGTCGTCATGATGTTCTTGTGTGGATGATGAGTTCCAACTTGCATCCCTGCTTGACAGTCGCTACAAATCCTATCTTTCTCAAAATGAACATTTGTTAGTCCTAAAATGTGTTGTCCCTTTAGAAGCTTGTGAAGATTCTTCATCCCAACATGAGCAAGTCGGCGATGCCAGAGCCAGCCCATATTAGTCTTAACAATTAAGCAAGTGTCTAGTTCAGCATTGTTATCATTAAAATCAACTAAGTATAGCTGACCATATAACACTCCCTTAAATGCTACTGAATCATCACTTCTTCTAATGACAGTAACACCTACATCAGTAAATAGACAGTTGTAACCCACTTTGCATAATTGAGAAACAAAAAGTAAGTTGTAATCTAAAGAATCTACAAGAAAAACATTGGAAATGGAATGGTCAGGCGATATAGCAATTTTACCCAAACCTTTGACCAAACCTTGATTTCCATCCCCGAATGTGATTGCTCTTTGGGGATCATCATTTTTCTCATAAGAGGAGAACATCCTTTTCTCCCCTGTCATGTGGTTTGTGCACCCGCTATCGATTATCCAACTTGTCTCGTCGGATGCATAAACCTACAAAACAAATTTAGGCCTTGTTCTTAGGTACTCAAACGGTCTTGGGTCCTCTCACATTAGAAATAAGCACCTTGGGTACCCAAACACAAGTCTTGGGACTTTTGTGTTTGCCCCCACCTGATTTGTTAGTTAGCACAAAACATACATCAAAAGTCTTAAATGAAATGCTATGTTCATTTGATGCATTGACAATTTTCTTTTTAGGCATTTTTATATGAGTTAAATGCCTAGAGCTAGAAGCCTCATTTATATACATATAAGCATGATGAGAAATAGTATGAGATTTTCTAGCATGAATTTTCCTATTTTTGTGCTCGGGATAGTTCTCATGATATAAAATGTAACCCTCTCTATCCTGAACCATGGGAGCCTTACCCTTAACAAAATTACATAGTCTATTCTTGGGGCATTAAGTTTGATGTTGCTTTGGCTCCCTTGTTGGAAGCCAATGCCATCCTTAATGTCAGGGCGTCTCCCATTATAAAGCATACTACAAGCAAATTTAAATTTTTCATTTTCTAGTTCATGCTCGGCAATTTTATCATTTAATTTAGCTATGTGATAATTTTGTTCTTTGATCATGGCAAGGTGGTCATTCATAGCATCAATGTTAACATCTCTACATCTAGTGCAAATGGTGACATGCTCAATAGTAGATGTAGAAATATTGCAAGCATTCAACTCTTCAAACTTAGCATTTAAACTAGCATTTTCAGTTCTAAGACAAGAAATTGAATCATTGCCAATATCAAGCTATTTAGACAAATTTTCACATTTTTCTACTTCAAGAGCATAAGCATTTTTCAACTTAACAATTTTTTTATTTTCCTTAACAAGCAAGTCCTCTTGGCTTTCCAAGATATCATCCTTCTCGTTAATGGTTTCTATTAATTCATTAATCCTTTTATTTTGATCCTTGGTAAGGTTAGCAAAATAGAAGTTATATCATCATTATCATCACTAGAGCTACCCCCATCATCGGAAGTAGTGTATTTGGGGGTATCTCTCGAATGTACCTTTTTTTTTGCTCTCCTTAACCATGAGACATTTGTGGCCGATGTTGGGAAAGAGAAGGCCTTTGTTGAGCGATGTTGGCGGCGTCCTTGTTGGAGGAGGAGTCGGTGGAGCTCTCGTCGGAGTCCCATTCCCACCCCATGTGCGCCTCGCCACCCTTCTTGTCGTATCTTTTCTTCTCCATCTTCTTCTTCTCTTTCTTGTCGTCGTCCCTGTCACTATCACCTGTATATGGGCATTTTGCAATAAAGTGACTGGACTTACAACACCTATAGCACACCCTCTTGGAACGGGGTTTGTAGTCCTTCCCCTTCCTTTGCTTGAGGATTTGTTGAAAGCTCTTGATGATAAGAGCCATCTCCTTGTTGTCGAGCTTGGAGGCGTTGATTGAGAGTCTACTTGGTGTAGACTCTTCCTTCTTCTCTTCCATTGCTTTGAATGCAACGGGTTGCACCACAGGTGTGGAGGTGGTGCCTTACTCTAAGTTGACAATATGTTTGGAGTCTTTGATCATAAGTTCAAAGCTCACAAACTTGCCAATAACCTCCTTGAGAGACATCTGTTTATATCTAGGATCTCCACGAATTAATTGAACTTGAGTGGGATTACGAAAAACAAGAGATCTTAGAATAACCTTGACCATTTATTGGTCATTCCACTTGGTGCTCCCGAGGTTGCGAACTTGGTTGACCATTGTCTTAAGCCGGTTGTACATTGCTTGTGGCTCCTCTCCTTTGTTGAGGACGAATCGACTGAGTTCTCCCTCGATCGTTTCGTGCTTGGTGATCTTGGTTACCTCGTCCCCTTCATGCGCCATCTTGAGGACGTCCCAAATTTCTTTGGAACTTTTAAACCCTTGCACCTTGTTATACTCCTCTCGCCACAAGGAAACGAGGAGTATAGATGTGGCTTGGGAATTAAAGTGCCTTATTTAGGCAGCCTCATCCGAGTCGTAGTCCTCGTTGCCCACCTTTGGTGCCTGCGCTCCAAACTCAACAATATCCCATATACTTTCGTGGAGTGAGGTTAGATGGTTCCTAATTTTATCACTCCACATGCAATAATCTTCACCATCAAAATATGGTGGTTTGCCTAGGGTACGGAAAGTAGTGGAGCGCGTTTAGGAATGTGAGGGTAGCGAAGAGGCATCTTATTGTACTTCTTACGCTCTTGGCGCTTCAAAGATGTATACTTGGCGCCGGAGGTGGAAGGTGATGAAGAGTCGATATCGTAGTAGACTACCTTCTTTATTTTCCTTTTCTTTTTGTCACCCTTCCTATGTGACTTGATGGAGCCAGTGGATTCCTCCTTGTGCTCCTTGTGCTTGTCACTGGCCTCCTTGGATGGAGTCCTTTCATCGTTCTTCTTTCCCGAGGCTTCAGGCTTTTCGCCGGTGACCGTCTCCCTCTTGGTGTGTTCTCCCGACAACACTTTGAGTTGTTAAACTCTAATTAAGCACCGGGCTTCTATACCAATTGAAAGTCGCCTAGAGGGGGGTGAATAGTCGAAACCTGAAAATTATAAACTTTGAACACGCACTATACCTGGGGTTAGGGTTAGAAATAAATAATCTTGAATTCAGAGTGCGAAAGATAGTTTCTCTTGCTTATGAGTTGCTCAATTAATGCGGATAACTTTGGGAGCAAACTCAAATTGATGTGAGCAAGAGAACTTTAGAGAGAGGAGAGGGAAGAAACAAATCGAGTGATGAAGATTAACAAAAATGAACACGGTGATTTGTTTCCTGAGGTTCGGTTCCAAAGAACCTACTCCCTGTTGAGGAGGACACAAAGGCCGGGTCTATTCCAACCCTTTCCCTCTCTCAATCGGTCACTTAGACCGATCGAGTGCTTCTTCTTAATCACCTAAGTCACTAAGACCCCGCAAGGATCACCACACAATTAGGTGTCTCTTGCTAGCTTTACAAAACACTTGAGAAGATTAGAGTGAGAATAAGAAAGCAATCCAAGCAACAAGGGCAACAAAAGAAACACAAATCACCCTCTCTCATGTCACTAAGCACTTGATTTGATTTTGGAGCTTGGAGAGGATTTGATCCTTTGATTGTGTCTTGGAGTGTATGCCTTTTCTATAGTATTGAATGTGAAGGCTAGAAAGCTTGTATGGCTTGAATGGAGGTGGTTGGGGGTATTTATAGCTTCCAACCACTTCCTAGCCGTTGGCTGACTTTGCTGTCAATGGGCACACCAGTCAGTCCGGTGGTGCACCGGACACAACACTGTTCACTGTCCGGTGCATGCCACGTCAGTCGACCGTTGGGGTTTGGAGCTTTGACCATTGAAGTCATTTGTCCTCTTGCGGCACCAGACAGTCCAGTGGCACACCGGATAGTCCGGTGTGTTCTGACTTTGCAGTCTGGCTCTGACTTCTGACGGTCAGACTGTACTGCAATCGACCTTTAGCAAAGTTGACCGGTTCTCTGTTGTCGCACCGGATAGTCCAGTGGCACATCGGACAGTCCTGTGAATTTTAGTGGAGTTGCCCTGAGAAAACCCGAGAGCGGCTAGTTCGCAAGGGCTGCAACCTGGGGCACCGAAAACTGTCCGGTGCGCCACTGGCTGCGCCCATTTTTGTATGCTCCATACTTTATAGAATTCCTTCAAGCCGTTTTCTTTGTATGTTTATGTTGAACTTTATGCACCTGAGAAAAGTAGCAACTAGGCAAACTAGTTAGTCCATATGGTTTGTGATGACGTCAAACACCAAAATCAATTATAGGAAATGTTGAGGCCATTTCCGTTTCACCCTCCGATGGGACGCCTAATACAACAAGCCGAGCAGACTGGCCTTCGGGCGCAATCTCTCTGCCTCGCTCGAAGCAGGATTCAGCTCGCGGGCACGATCTCTCCACCGCGCCTGACCCCAGGTCCAGACTTCGGGAGATTTCTCCGCCTCGCCCGATGTCAAGTTCGGCCCTCGGGCGAATTCTCCGCATCGCCCATGCTCGGCCTCGACCACCTACTGCGTCGTGAATCCCACAAATGGCCACTCCGTCCAACTGTGGCGCACTTCAAGGGATGGCTCGGCTAACGCCTCAGGAATACTTCCGCCTCAACCAAGCAGGGGCTCTAATCTCGATAAACGCAACTGAGAATCTCGACGTCATCCCGTGCCAGGACGCTAACGTACCCCGTAAGCAGCCTTTTGCCCAACCCCGACGTTGTTACAACAACTATAGCATGGTAGCCTCTCCCTCGGGGGCTCGGGCGTATGGATGACCACTCGGTCTCTGCCTCGGCTCTCTACAGGAAATCAGTAGACGTGAGTCAACAACACAGTTCATCGTCACATCGGCTTGCAGACGATAGGGCATCCCTCCTTCGAATACAAAACTCAGCTTCACTGCGGATGCTCCCCTTCGTGTATAAATAGGGCAATGGTCTTTCTAGGAGATGAGGATGATAACTAGAACAAAGACACGCAGACGAAATCTCACTCTACCACTCTATCTTAGATATTGGCACTTGCCTCAATCATCTCTAGGGACTTGGGGACTTCCCCTCTCCCACCATGCTTGTAAACTCCTACTACCGACACCATGTTGCGAGTAATATAAGCATCATCCCCCTCTGCTGGAAGTAGGGCCTTGTGTTGTCCGAACCAAGATAATCACTTGTGTCTTCTCGCACACCATCTAGAGTCGGTCACGCGACACATTTACTAGTTGGTTAAGGACCCTTTGTCCAAACACCAACAGTTGGCGCGCTAAGTTTGGGATTGTCACATGAAACATGTCCAGTTCTCGCCAGAACTCTAGATGGCAGGTTTCCACCACCCACTCAGGCTTGGGTCGGTGATCAGGTTCGAGAGTCTTGAGTTCATGTCTCTCGGCAACGAGTATGACATGATACTCCACCCACCAGTCCCACTTGAGCGTCCAAGCTCCCGTCACCGCCCTTCTCGTCGCAGGAGGCAGAGATGGAGCAATCGTGATCGTGCCACTCAGGGCACACCGTGCATTGGAGGGGCCATTAGGATGGATGATGGCATCGAGCCCCTCTCAAAGGACTTAGCTAGTGTCCACATTTCACTCGGAGTGTCGCAAGCCGCACCTGCACCAACATTCCTGGCACCACCTCCTCCGATGTGGGAGACACCAGTTCCCCACATCATTGAGCGAGCGGTGTCAACTACACCGGCCCTCCCACCCGCGGGTTGGGAGGAACCGAACGCTCCTTGGAGATACATGGCGAGGGTTGGGGGAGAACCGTCTGTGTTCAACCCCATCCCCTTCCAACTGAGTTTCAACACTAGCTCCATCACCCAGATGTACGTGAGGCTTTCTTTCCCCTCAGGGGTGCTTGGACTCTTAGGAGGAAGACAGCCCAAGCTTTGCCCTGGACTTCTCTAGGCTGAGAGATCCCGAGTTCATGCTCCAGTTTCTATATGTGTGTGATGAGATGCTCTCCGAAAGCTCGGAGGGTTATAGCTTCGGTGGTGAGGGTTACGATCCGACCCAAGAATGCTTCCACGTCGACCTAGAGATCCTCAAGGAAGGAGATCACCTCGGCATGCCGCGAGAAGGTGATCAGCCTCCACCATGTAACCCAGACGGGGCCCAGACTCCTCCAGGGAGCCATGCGACTCACCTCGAGCAACTCCGGGAGTTGCACAACAAGCTCGGGGAAGAGCAGCAATGCTTGCAGCGGCTACGACAAGCTTTGGATTGAGAGGCTCCGGGCAAAGCCCTCGACGGAGGCGTGTGGGCGAAGGCGCACGACGTCTTTTGTTGCATTAAGGAAGACGTTGACGCCGCCGAGCCCCCATCCTCAACCGAGCGAGTCAAAGTCTCACAGCGACATCACTCTTGCTCCTCACCATGCTGGAGCCCTCCACCATCGAGGGCCGCCGCATCCACGACAAACTTCGGGGGCTTCTGGAATGTGCCACGGTCCAGCAGGCCGAGAGCTTAGCCTCTCGACTCTGAGAGCCCACCTTGAGCCATCAGTCGGGGCCCTCTCGCTTTGAGAGGGAGGCCTCGGTGCATCCCGCGCATACCAGACAAAGGGAGCCCACGGTGCACGACCATCTCCAAGATAACCGCCAGCCCTAGAAAGTTCATGACTGTCTTGGTGGACGCACCCGACAACGCGAGACATTCGGCTACCACCCTTAGCGGAGCGGACGCTACGAGAGCAGGGAGGACCGAAGTCCTTCCCCTGAGCCGTCGGGCCCCCAGGTCTTCAGCAAGGCCATTCGCAGGGCACCATTCCTGCCTTGGTTCCGAGTCGCGACTACTATCACGAAGCTCGGGACATAGCTCTCCTTCACTCAGCAAAATATCAACAATCCCTTTGGCAATACCACGAATGGCGCATCTGACCCCGAGGCTTCCAAGAAGGCGACCTGGTGCTTCGGCTACGACAAGACAACGAAGGACGCCACAAGCTCACTCCTCCCTACGAAGGACCCTTCATCATCACTAAGGTGCTGAAGCCGAGAACATACAAGTTAGGCAACGAGGAAGGAGAAGTCTATGACAACGCCAAGAATATAGAGCAGCTACATCGCTTTTACCCTTAGGCATACAGGCCTAGGCCTAGTTGTACTATGTTTCGCATATTTAATAAAGAATGGCTCTCAAGAGAGGCTCAGCCTTGCTTTCAAAACTGAAGCCTCCCTCGGGGGCTAGAAGGGGGAACCCCTCCTCTGTGTTGCCTTTTTTCTCATGGTTTTGAAAAACGAACATGTTTCGTAGCCTCGCCCTAAGTCGTAACGCGAAAACCCCTAGGAATAGAGGATGCCTCGACTAAGGAAGAATAGCCGAGCCAAAGGAACACCTACGCCTTAGGGATACAGTTTCCTCACTCACTACTCTCTCCCTAAAGGGTAACTCGCGTTCTAACGGGGACACCGTAATAGGACTAAGGAAACAGAAGCAAGACAGCGGAAAAACACACAACAAACAGATAAAAGTTTAAATACTTAGTATTCACCAAATTCTTAGAATATATTACAAAAAATTAAAAATTCCTCACAGGGCAATGGACATGATCATGTTGTCGGAGGAGGTCCTGCAGGGGGCTCGACAGCGGCTGGTGCTGGGGGAGGAGGCACCACCTTGACTTCAAAGTGACGAGCTAGCAAAGTCCCCGGCCCCTCGACGGTGTCGTTCAGCCTCTACGACTGGGCAGCAGCCAGCTCAGGCTTGTTAGGGAGCACGTAGCTGTCGCACACCCGCTCGAGATCAATCTCGTAGTGGGAGGCGACTACGGCCAGGGCCCACTTCACCCCGAGGTGGACGGCCCCATGGAGCTCACCCCATACGTAGCCGCCCAGGGCTTGCATTCGAGGCCACGGGGGACCACTCCGAGGCACGCCCACCACGTCGAGGTCCCAGAAGAGGTCCGCCACCGCCTCAGAAAACTCCCTCAACTCGGTCCCCTTTTGTTCCACAGTCCGGGACATGGTTAGAGAGGTCTGGGCCATGGCCTCTAGATCCTTCTCAAGACCTAGAAAGTGGACAAAGGCATCAAGCCAAGGCTAAGAGAAAAGACCAAACCCGAAAAGTGAAACAAGACATTAGCAACGTACCTCCTATCCGGGCGTTCAAAGCTCGGCCCACGGACCGTTCATCCTCCAGGGACTTGGCGAGGTAGTTGCGCTCCACTGTCACCGCCTCGAGGCCCTCCTGCGCCTACCGCAGCACCCCCTCGCGGTGGTCTTGAAAGGGAAAGGTGCCCTTGGGCCATTTCTATAAGTGTTTTGGTGATTAGATGTCCAACACATATTGATTGAGTCCTTATGTACTAAATGAGTGAGAAGTGCAAATCGAAGAACAAGGTATGTTTCTAGACTTAGTAAATTGTTTTTGGTTACTAACATGTTTATCTAAGTGCTAGAGACACAGCTAAGAAAAGAGGAAAAGAAATGGAGAAGGACTGGCTCGATGTAGCCAAACTAGCTACAGCCTGGCACACCGGACTGTCCGGTGGCGCACCGGACAGTGTCCGGTGCCCCAGGCTGCTCGATGGTGAACTGGCTGCTCTCGGGAATCGGTCGGGCGACGTGGCTAAAATTCACCAGACTGTCCGGTGGCGCACCGGACTGTCCGGTGAGTCTTCAGCGCCCGCGCCCGAGGACTTCGGCGACGAACTCGTCGCTCTCGGGAATGCACCGAGGACACCGCGGCTATAATTCACCGGACTGTCCGGTGGTGCACCGGACTGTCCGGTGGCGCACCGGACTATCCGGTGAGTCAGAGCCGCCCACGGCCAACGGTCGCCTGCGCGATCAACGGGCGACACATGGCAAAGCCAATGGTCGGAAGGTTGCACTAGACTATACGGTGTGCACTGGACATTGTCCGGTGCGCCAACAGATCTTAAGATCCAACGGTCGGCTTCACCAGAAAAGGAAAGAGATCACGCACCGGACAGATACAGTACCTGTCTGGTGGTGCACCGGACTGTCCGGTACACCACTCGACAGAAGGCAGGAAATGCCTTCCAAGTTGGCCTCCAATGGCTCCTAGCTGCCTTGGGGCTATAAAAGGGACCACTAGGCGCATGGAGCACTACACCAAGCATTAAAAAACATCCTAAGACTCCCAGACTCCACCTCCATGCATTTGATTCATTGTGTTAGTGATTTGAGCTCTGTTTAAGTTGCGAGTTGCCTGTGCTGTGTTTCGAGTTCAATTCTTGGCTTGTGTGCGTGTGTGTGTTGCGGATTCGAGTCTTGTGTGCATTGCTTTCCATCCTTACTCTCGTGCCTCTTGTGATCAAAACTTTGTAAAGGCGAGAGGCTCCAACTTGTGGAGATTCCTCGCGAACGGGAAAAAGATCTGAAAGAAAAAGACCGTGGTATTCAAGTCGATCATTGGATCACTTGAAAGGGGTTGAGTGCCACCCTCGTCCATTGGGACGCCACAACGTGGAAGTAGGCAAGTGTTACTTGGCCGAACCACGGGATAAAAATCGCGTGTCTCTTGTGTTGCTTTTTCTGTGATTGTTTGGTTCGCAAGAGCTCGCTCCATAGCAACTTGGTTAAATCACACTAACACTTTCATAATCAAGTTTGTGGCTATTTAGTGTTTGATTTTACAGGATCACCTATTCACCCCCCCCCCTCTAGGTGCTCTCAATTGGTATCAGAGTCGTACTCTTCATCTAAGGGACTAATCGCCCGAAGAGATGGATCCTAAGGGTAAGGGGATGGTGGTCAACGACAAGGAGAAGGAGTCCCTCTTCAACGAGCCGAGAGACGACAAGTCCACTGACTCAGGCTCGAGTCACAAGAAGAGGGACGGGAAGAAGAAGAGGCGGATCAAGAAGATCATCTACTACGACATCGATGCCTCATCTTCTTCACCAAGGGACGACGACGACGACTCCACGTCCAAGAAAAAGACGGTTAATCAAAACTACTCCTTTGATTATTCCCGTATTCCATATAATTCAAATGCTCATTTACTTTCTATTCCTCTCAGAAAAACCCCCACACTTTGATGGAGAGGACTACTTACTTTGGAGTCATAAAATGCGTAGTCACCTATTTTCTCTTCATCCTAGCATTTGGGAAATTGTGGAAAATAGAATGCATTTTGATAGTACGGATAATCCTATTTTTATAAATGAACAAATTCATAAAAATGCCCAAGCTACTACTATTCTGCTAGCATCTCTGTGCAGGGATGAATATAACAAGGTTAGCGACTTGGACAATGCCAAACAAATCTGGGACACCCTCAAGATATCACATGAGGGAAATCATGCCACCATGATCACCAAGATGGAACTGGTGGAGGGCGAGCTAGGGAGGTTCGCGATGATCAGGGGAGAGGAGCCAACGCAGACCTACAACAGGCTCAAAACCCTGGTCAACAAGATCCGAATCTATAGAAGCACAAGATGGACAGATCATGATGTCGTCCGACTCATGCTCAGGTCATTTACAGTAATTGACCCCCATCTTGTCAACCTTATTCGTGAAAATTCCAGGTACACCAAAATGACGCCCGAGGAGATTCTCAAAAAATTCATGAGCGGGCGCATGATGGTAAAGGAGGCGCGATATGTGGACGATGCTCTAAATGGTCCACTGCCCATCTACGAGCCGCAGCCTGTTGCCCTCAAAGAAACTAGCAGCAAGGAGGCACTACCGAGCAAGGTAGCACAAGTGGAGGCTGCTGAGCTCAATGAAGATGAGATGGCGCTTATCATCAAGCGCTTCAAGACCGCGCTAAAAGGACGAAAGGAGTACCCCAACAAGAACAAAACAAGGGGAAACGCTCCTGCTTCAAATGCGGTAAGACTGGTCATTTCATAGCTCAATGCCCCGATAATGATAATGACCAGGGACAAGAAAAGCACGGGAAGAGGGAGAAGAAGAAGAACTACAGGAAGGCGAAGGGCGAGGCGCACCTTAGAAAGGAATAGGATTCTGACTGCTCTTCATCCGACTCCAACGATGAAGGACTGGCTACCTCGGCCTTCGACAAATCTTTGCTCTTCCCCAACAAACGCCATACTTTCCTTATGGCTAAGGATAAGAAGGTACCCCCAAGTACTCTTCTTCTAGCGATGAGGAATCATCTGATGATGAAGTAGATTACACTGATTTATTTAAAGGACTAGATAGAGCTAAAGTAGACAAAATAAATGAACTAATTGATGCTCTTAATGAAAAGGATAGACTTCTAGAAAAGCAAGAGGACATTTTGTATGAGGAACATGATAAATTTGTTAGTGTTCAAAAATCCCTTGCTTTAGAAATTAAGAAGAATGAACTGCTATCTTCTGAAGTGTCTACCTGTCATGAATCTATATCTAGCTTAAAGAATTTAAATGATGAACTAAATGCTAAGCTAGAGAAAGTTAATGAAACTAGTTTATGTGTAGAGCATGTCATTATTTGCGATAGATGTAAGAACTTTGATGTTGATGCCTGTGATGAACATCTTACTTCTATTGATAAATTAAACAATGAGGTGGCAAGTCTTAATGCTCAACTTAAGACTTGCAAAGTTGATTATGATAAACTAAAATTTGCTAGGGATGCCTACATTGTTGGTAGACACCCCTCAATTAAGGATGGACTTGGTTTTCGCAAGGAAACCAAGAACATAATAGGCCAAAGGACTCCCATTCTCAACAAGGAGAAAGGGAAGGCCCCTGTGGCTAGTAGTTCTCAAAAGAACCATGCCTATATGTATGATAGGAAATTTACTAGACATGCTCATAATGATAGATGCCATGATCATGATGTTTTACCTAGTTATCATACTTCTCATGCTATGGTTGCTTCTAGCTCTACTTATGCTTATGGTAGAAATAGGCCTAGGCGTATTCATGTTGTGTCTCATGCGCCTAGGAGAGTTTGCAATGGTCCTACTACTGTTTCCATACTTGCAATGCTTCCTTTGTACTTTTATGTAAGAATGCAAAAGTAGTTACTAGGAAGTTGGGATCCAAATGCAAGGGAGACAAAACTTGCATATGGGTTCCAAAAATGGTTGTGACTAACCTTGTAGGACCCAACAAGAGTTGGGTACCTAAAACCCAAGCTTAAATTTCCTTGCAGGTTTATGCATCCGGGGGCTCAAGTTGGATTATCGATAGCGGATGCACAAACCACATGACGGGGGAGAAGAAGATGTTCACCTCCTACGTCAAGAACAAGGATTCCCAAGATACGATCATCTTTGGAGATGGGAACCAAGGCAAGGTCAAAGGCTTGGGCAAGATAGCCATCACTAACGACCACTCAATATCAAATGTATTTTTAGTAGAGTCGCTCGGGTACAACCTTCTGTCTGTAAGTCAATTGTGTCACATGGGTTACAATTGTCTGTTTACAAATGTTGATGTATCTGTCTTTAGAAGGAGTGATGGTTCATTAGCTTTTAAGGGTGTATTAGACGACAAACTCTACTTAGTTGATTTTTCAAAAGAGAATGCCGATCTAGATGCATGCTTAATAGCTAAGACTAATATGGGATGGTTGTGGCATCGTCGTCTAGCACATGTTGGGATGAAGAACCTTCATAAGCTTCTAAAGGGAGATCATGTGTTAGGACTAACCGATGTCTGTTTTGAGAAAGACAGACCTTGTGCAGCATGTCAGGCAGGGAAACAGGTGGGAAGCACTCATCACAGCAAGAATGTGATGACAACATCAAGACCACTGGAGCTTCTTCACATGGATCTCTTTGGACCCATTGCCTAGCTCAGCATCGGGGGAAGTAAGTATGGTCTTGTAATTGTTGATGACTTTTCCCGCTTCACTTGGGTATTCTTTTTGCAGGATAAGTCAGAAACCCAAGGGACCCTAAAGCGCTTCTTAAGGAGAGCTCAAAATGAATTTGAGCTTAAGGTGAAAAATATAAGAAGCGACAATGGGTCCGAGCTCAAAAATCTACAAGTTGAAGAGTTTCTTGAGGAGGAAGGCATCAAGCACAAGTTCTCTGCTCCCTACACACCACAGCAAAATGGTGTGGTAGAGAGGAAGAACAGGACGCTAATCGACATGGCGAGAATGATGCTTGGAGAGTACAAGATGCCTGAGCGGTTTTGGTCGGAAGTTGTGAACACAGCTTGCCATGCCATAAATCGGCTCTACCTACACCGTCTCCTCAAGAAGACTTCCTACGAACTCCTTACTGGTAACAAACCCAATGTCTCTTATTTTTGTGTATTTGGGAGCAAATGCTATATTCTGGTGAAGAAAGGTAGACATTCTAAATTTGCTCCCAATGCAGTAGAAGGGTTTTTACTAGGATATGACTCAAATACAAAGGCGTATAGGGTCTTCAACAAATCATCGGGATTAGTTGAAGTCTCTAGCGACGTTGTATTTGATAAGACTAATGGCTCTCCAAGAGAGCAAGTTGATCTTGATGACATAGATGAAGAAGAAGTTCCGACGGCCGCGATGCCCACGATGGCGATAGGTGATGTACGACCACAGGAACTACAGGAACAAGATCAATCATCTTCCTCGATAATGGTGCATCCCCCAACTCAAGACGATGAACATGTACCTCAAGAAGAGGGGCATGATCAAGGGGGGCACAGGAATAACAAGTTATGGAGGAAGAAGCACCACGGGCCCCTCCAACTCAAGTCCGAACGACGATCCAAAGACATCACCCCGTCGATCAGATTCTGGGTGACATCAGCAAGGGAGTAACTACTCGCTCACGATTAGCTAATTTTTGTGAGCATTACTCGTTTGTCTATTCTATTGAGCCTTTCAGGGTAGGAGAAGCCTTGCAGGATCCAGACTGGGTGTTGGCCATGCAGGAAGAGCTCAACAACTTCAAACGGAATGAAGTCCGAAGCCTAGTGCCACATCCAAAGCAAAACGTTGTGGGAACCAAGTGGGTGTTCCGCAACAAACAAGACGAGCACAGAGTGGTGACAAGAAACAAGGCTCGACTTGTGGCAAAAGGTTATGCCCAAGTCGTAGGTTTGGATTTTGAGGATACTTTTGCTCCTGTTGCTAGGCTAGAGTCAATCCAGATATTATTAGCCTATGCTGCTCACCATTCTTTTAGGCTGTTCCAAATGGACGTGAAGAGCGCTTTCCTCAATGGGCCAATTAAGGAGGAGGTATACGTGGAACAACCCCCTGGCTTTGAGGATGACAGGTATCCCGACCATGTGTATAAGCTCTCTAAGGCGCTCTATAGACTTAAGCAAGCCCCAAGAGCATGGTATGAATGCCTTAGAGATTCCCTTATTTCTAATGCTTTCAAGGTTGGGAAAGCCGATCCCACTCTATTCACAAAAACATGCAATGGTGATCTTTTTGTTTGCCAAAATCTATGTCGATGACATAATATTTGGTTCTACTAACCAAAAGTCTTGTGAGGAGTTTAGCAGGGTGATGATGCAAAAGTTTGAGATGTCGATGATGGGCGAGTTGACCTACTTCCTTGAATTCCAAGTGAAGCAACTCAAGGACGGCACCTTCATCTCCCAAACGAAGTACACTCAAGATCTTCTCAAGAGGTTTGGGATGAAGGACGCTAAGCCCGCGAAGACACCGATGGGAACTGACGGACATCTTGACCTCAACAAAGGAGGTAAGTCCGTTGATCAAAAGACATACCGGTCAATGATAGGTTCATTACTTTACCTTTGTGCTAGTAGACCGGACATTATGCTTAGTGTATGCATGTGTGCTAGATTTCAATTTGACCCCAAGGAATGTCACCTTGTGGTCGTTAAGTGAATTCTTAGGTATTTAGTTTCTACGCCTTGCTTCGGAATCTGGTATCCAAAGGGGTCTACTTTTGACTTGATTGGATACTCAAACTCCGACTATGCCGGGTGCAAGATTGATAGGAAGAGCTCATCAGGGACGTGCCAATTTCTAGGAAGGTCCCTGGTGTCCTGGAGTTCCAAGAAACAAACATCTGTTGCCCTATCCACCGCTGAGGCCGAGTACGTTGTCGCAGGACAGTGTTGCGCGCATCTGCTTTGGATGAGGCAAACCCTTCAGGACTTTGGCTACAATCTGAGCAAAGTCCCACTCCTATGTGACAATGAGAGTGCAATCCGCTTGGCGGATAATCCTATTGAACACAGCCGCACTAAGCACATAGACATCCGGCATCACTTCCTGAGAGACCACTAGCAAAAGGGAGATATCGATGTGTACCACATTAGCACCGAGAACCAGCTAGCCGATATCTTCACTAAGCCTTTAGATGAGAAAAGGTTTTGTAGGTTGCGTAGTGAGCTAAATGTCTTAGATTCGCGTAACTTGGATTGATCTATAGCATACATGTATTCTATGCCTTTGATCATGTTACTTTGCGCATTTAAATCAGTTATTGTTTATTTATGGTGCTCAAGTTGTACAAGTCATCCCCGGACCTCACAAGTCCATATGCAAATGATGCACATGTTAAGAGGGAGATGAACTACAACTTGACCTTTTCGAGACTAACTTGGTTGTTTGAGTATACTTGAAGTAGTCTTGAAGGAACATTGAAAGGGAATATGAAATTGGACGACGACAAGACTTCCACTGCACTCCAGTATTAGTGTATTTATTTCCAAGTTCATACTTATGCTCTCATTGCCTTTTTGCTCTTATTTTAACATTTTGGTGAGGCAATGGGGTTATAGGGCCAAAAATGATCTCTTTTGGTGCTTAATGCCAAAGGGGGAGAAATTAAGGCCAAAGCAAATGGATCAACCCACCACTTGTGAATTTTGAAAATAGTAGAGTTAGAATTTGTATTTTGCCAAAATGGCTCCTATTGCAAATTTTGGTCTCTTATGGAGGAGAAATTTGATTATGGGAAAAAGGGGG
Organism: Zea mays; assembly: GCF_902167145.1. NCBI lineage: Eukaryota > Viridiplantae > Streptophyta > Magnoliopsida > Poales > Poaceae > Zea > Zea mays. The sequence goes on from NC_050099.1 coordinate 148,623,600, forward strand.
AGTTTTGGCACTTGATAAAACTCACTTTTGGAATATATCTCTATTTGCCCAAACAAGTGTGTTTGACTTAGAAATAGGAAAAAGAATTTGATTTGCAAAAACAAACCAAGTGGTGGCAAAGAGTGATCCAAATATGCCAAATCCTAAGTAAAGAGATATTGGAATTCAATTTGCATTGATATTGCACTTCTTTTTCTTGCTTTTTAATGTGTTGGCATAAATCACCAAAAAGGGGGAGATTGAAAGGGAAAGGTGCCCTTGGGCCATTTCTATAAGTGTTTTGGTGATTAGATGTCCAACACATATTGATTGAGTCCTTATGTACTAAATGAGTGAGAAGTGCAAATCGAAGAACAAGGTATGTTTCTAGACTTAGTAAATTGTTTTTGGTTACTAACATGTTTATCTAAGTGCTAGAGACACAGCCAAGAAAAGAGGAAAGGAAATGGAGAAGGACTGGCTCGATGCAGCCAAACTAGCTGCAGCCTAGCACACCGGACTGTCCGGTGGCGCACCGGATAGTGTCCAGTGGCGCAGCGAACAGTGTCTGGTGCCCCAGGCTGCTCGATGGTGAACTGGTTGCTCTTGGGAATTAGCCAGGCGACGTGGCTAAAATTCACCGGACTGTTCGGTGGCGCACCGGACTGTCCGGTGAGTCTTCAGCGCCCGCGCCCGAGGACTTCGGCGACGAACTCGTCGCTCTCTGGAATGCACTAAGGACGTCGCGGCTATAATTCATCGGACTGTTCAGTGAGTCAGAGCCGCCCATGGCCAACAGTCGCCTGCGCGATAAACGGGCAACACGTGGCAAAGCCTACGGTCGAAAGGTTGCACCGAACTGTCCGGTGTGCACCGGACAGTGTCCGGTGCGCCAACAGATCTGAAGATCCAATGGTTGGCTTCGCCAGAAAAGGAAAGAGATCGCGCACCGGACAGCTACAGTACCTGTCCGGTGGTGCACCGAACTGTCCGGTGCACCACTCGACAGAAAGCAGGAATTGCCTTCCAAGTTGGCCTCTAACGGCTCCTAACTGCCTTGGGGCAATAAAAGGGACCCCTAGGCGCATGGAGCACTACACCAAGCATTAAAGAAACATCCTAAGACTCCCAGACTCCGCCTCCACGCATTTGATTCATTGTGTTAGTGATTTAAGCTCTGTTTGAGTTGCGAACTCCCTATGCTGTGTTTCGAGCTCAATTCTTGGCTTGTGTGCGTGTGTGTGTTGCGGATTTGAGTATTGTGTGCGTTGCTTTCCCTCCTTACTCTCGTGCCTCTTGTGATCAAAACTTTGTAAGGGCGAGTGGCTCCAACTTGTGGAGATTCCTCGTGAACGGGAAAAAGATCTGAAAGAAAACGACCGTGGTATTCAAGTCGATCATTGGATCACTTGAAAGGGCTTGAGTGCAACCCTCGTCCATTGGGACGCCACAACGTGGAAGTAGGCAAGTGTTACTTGGCCGAACCACGGGATAAAAATCGTGTATCTCTTGTGTTGCTTTTTCTGTGATTGTTTTGTTCGCAAGAGCTCGCTCCATAGCAACTTGGTTAATCACACTAACACTTTCATAATCAAGTTTGTGACTATTTAGTGTTTGATTTTACAGGATCACCTATTCACCCCCCTCTAGGTGCTCTCAGGTCTGCCTCCGCCTTCAGACTAAGGAGCTTAGCCCTCAGTCGACGGACCTCCTTGCGGTCGGCCGTGCCCTCCTCCTTTAGCCCCTCACACCGGGACGTTAGGTCAGCCACTTCGGCGCTCCTCCGTGCCAGCTACTCGTTCGACTGAAGTAGCGCGGTCCGGTGGCGCTGCAGCGCTTCTGAGACACCCCATTCGCGACAGAGGAGGATGGCCTTGGACATCGACCTCATCATGAGCTCCTGCGGGGGAAGGAAAACTTTTATCACCACACTGCTAAGGGACAAAGAATCTCTACAAAGATAGCAACGCTCGTACATTGGCCAACGTCCTGAATCCGGATCTCGGCCCAGTACTCCCGCTCCTCGACGTCGTCAAGGACGAAGTACGGATCACCCTCGGTAGACGTCCACACCAAGGGTGGCCCTGCCCATAATGTGGGGTCCAGCCCGGAGCGGACAAGGTCACCGCTAACCCCTGTGATAGGGGGATCAATGATCGTTTTGTCACCGAGCAGCAGCCCGTAGACTATCCTCCACTACATCCCCAAGGAGCTAGCCCCCTCGGTGTGACTTTGGGGGTGTCGGGATGGCGCGCATGAGGTCAAAGATCGTGGGTGATGCGACGCACGACACATCCTCCGCTTCATCCTCGGAGGAGATGACGACGGCCTCCGCCGGTGACGCGGGACGCGCGAGAGCCACCTCTGCCGCAGCCGTGTCAGGCTCAACCGGCGCCCCGGGAGCGGGTACAGCCACCTCAGCACCCTGCTGAGATGGCTCCTAAACAGAAGGGGGCGGGATGAGGCCCCCGCGCTGCGCTTCACTTCCTTGGTTGTAGTAAAGATCGGGGCAGTGACTCGCCGCTTGGAGCTAAAGACAGAAACGACAGTTAGAGGAAAAATGGTTCACAAAAAGACGTTTTTGCACTCTGACTACTTACCCGGATACGGGTAATGCTGAAGGCCTTGGCCTCCAGATTTCTGGTCCCTCCCGCGCTGCCGCCGACATAGGCAGGGCACTGGTCACCTCTTCTACAAACCCCCGGCGCATGGGCCAGGGTCGGAACGATGGCCGGGACCACTACGAGCCTAGGATGATGGCATGGGTGCGTGACGGGCCCCTCCTCCATGTTCCCCCAGTGGGTGGCCACTGAGGTGACCCGACCGGTGCACCCGCAGGCGCGACGACGACTTCCCCCTCCACGACCTCTGCCTCTTCCGCCGAGGCAGGGACGGGGGTAGGCTCGGCTAACGCTCGCGCACTGTACAGGGACGCTGTCGGCCCCTGCGCGCAAGGAGCTGCGCCACCTGAAGGGCCCACCGAGGCTGGTGCGGACCTAGGCCCAACCTCAGGGCTGAAGCCCACGTGGATCTCCATACCCTCATCGTCGTCGTCGTCATCCTCCTCCTCCTCACTACTGAGAGAGGCCTCGAGCGGGAGCCCCTCCCTCGCCTACGCTCTGTGGCGCTTCTCCAACGAATCGCAGGCCACCATCTTCTTGTCGGCCCGCTTCTTCGCCTTGTCCTTCTTCCGCTTCTTCTCCTCGGCCGCCAGCCAGCGCACCTCCCTAGCCTCCTCGTCCACTAGAATCGGGGGTCGGGCGGTCTAGAAGCCCCGGAGCCCCTGTCGAGGGGACGAGAATGTAAGACTGAGACGAAAAGAAAAAACCAAAAACAAAAACAAAAAATAGAGGACTCACTAGGGACTCGTAGCCCTGCTCAGGGCACATCAGCACCACGATGGAATAATCCGCATTCCCCACCATTCCCTTCACCCGCCGGAGAAGTTCATCGGTGGAGAGGGTGGCCGAGGCCATCCGGGAGCTTTCCACGGAGGCCTCGGGGGTCATCTCGTCGAGGCCAAGTCGACGGTCGGCCAGCGGTAGCACCCACCGCCGGTGGAAGGCCACGACAACTCCGGCCGCGGTGAGATCGTGGTTTTGGAGCTTCTGTAGTGCCTCTAGCAGTGACTTGAGGTGGGTATGGAGCTCCCGCGGCAGCCCCCACTTCCATCGTTCCTCCGCACCGAGGATGACGGGATGCATAAACGCTGGCAGTCGCCCGTCGTCGTTGCAGAGGTAGAACCATCGCTCTGCCACCCCTTATTCAACAAGGTGAGGGTGGCAGGGATGTACAGTGCCGCTTTATTCGAGCATAGCTGGAGCATGCAGCCGCCAGCGTGGATGGTGTGGTGCACCATCCTCACCTCGCTAGGGAGGGAAAAAGGCTCCGCATGGAAGAGATGGACCCATAGGTCCCAATGGGGCTCGATCCCTAGGAACCCCTCGTAGACTGCGGAGAAGATGGCCACCTGCGCGATGGAGTTGGGGTTGAAGTTGTGTAAATCTGCCCCAAAGTAGTGCGGCAGGGCCCACATGAAGCGGCTCGCCAAAACTCCCAAACCTCGTTCGTGGAACAAGGTGAAGCTGACGATATAGCCCACGGGCGGATCTGACACCTGCTCGTCGTGTGGCGCGATCCACTCGGGCTGCGGGCCGATGGATCAGGGCCGGAGCAGGCCGACTTCATCCAGCGCCTCTAGGGTCGCGGGAAGGACGGTGATCTTCTCCGCCAGGAGAACAAAGGAAGAGGCGAGAGGAAGACGAAGGGCTCTTTTGGTAGAAGGCGAAAACGGTGTTCGAAGGCAAAGGACTGAAACAGTGAAGGTAACGGTCCGAAGTCTCCCCCTCAGTCAGCTTTATAAGGACAGATGGAGCCACCAAAGTGGAATCGAAAATAGCCAGACGATGGTCATTTCGAATCCCGCGCGCATGCGTGCCACAACGGTCGGCTGACCGGCAGTATGTCCCATCACATTAAATGGTCTTGTCCCCTTCGAGGAAAAACACGCCGAGCGCCGTTCCGCATGCTGCCTCGAAAGGTATGCCCTCTACCCTCGACTTCTCCGCCCTTTACCCTTTCGATAGTCAAACCAGAAGGAAGTGTCTTCTGCCTTGGGCAACCCACCTCGAAAAGAGAACAGCGAACCAGAAGTTGTCTTCTGCCTTGGCACATCATTTCAGGAGGAATAAAAGGCAAGCAAGAATACTGTTCAGAGGTTCGATGGTTCGACCCTCAGCAGGGTTCAAACGAACCGCCTCAGGACTTCAGGGCTCCGAGCCCAATTCTGATCAGGAGTTCGAAGGTTGGCCCCTCGGAAGGGCTCCAAAACTGCCCTAGAGCACAGAGTCAGGGATGATTGTAGGTACGCCCATACATGGCCCTAGCTCGGGTTGCGACTTGAGGTACCTTAAGACATATATGAGACCTCCAAGAGCGATTCGTGATGATACTTCATCGTATGGAGGCATCGAGCCCTCATACCCCATCGAACGGGTCTGGGACCAGGCAAATCACCCGTAGGTACCTTCTGGGGCATGTCTCTGGACCTCAAGCTGACTCCGATCGAATGGAGCTTGGACCCCCGCTCGGATTACCAGTTAACAGCTCAATGGAAACATCATGCTCATTGCCCATCGAGGGTAGCATGACGCATCCCCCCTTCCTCCTCGCAGAGAGGCGACAAAGGGGCGTATGAACCAAAAGTCGAGACATCCCCCAGTCGACCTATTGCTTCGTGCAAAGGCTCGGGGGCTGCCCTTGCAAATCACGCAAAAGGTTCCCATGGATTGACCAAAGATCAAATGGGACCTATTAGAGAATGAAAGCCCCCGAAGGAGTCAACCACTTCTTCGTGGCCTTGAGGGCTACACCCGACGGGTGCGCTCACGCGCACCCATTGGAAAACAAAAGCGTCCTACCTCTCGAAAAGCAGCACGCTCGCGGGCGAGCAGCAGAGCCTCCAAACAAGTACCAAAAGTACTTCCTTGGAAGGCTCGGGGACTACTTTCAGGGGCAATAATTAGAGACACCCTAATTATCCCCCTAACAAACGCACTTAGAGAAATAAGAACTAAATTCCCGAGGGGTGACAGCCGAGCCACCTATAAAAATCGAGACATCTCCCCGAGAGTCTCCCACCTCGAGCAGGGCTCTGCCTCGCCCGAGGTCGCCGCCACTCAGTCCGTCTCGCCTGAGCCAACCTCAGGCAGATAAGACAGTGGTGCCCAAAAATAGGCAGGAGACATGCGCATTTAATGCGTGTGCCGACCCATGCCACGACAACGGAGCACAGTGACTGACAAGACAGCAATCACGTATGGCGCAATAGCATGATTACATCTACGCCATAGTGTGTGCACGCCGCCTGCCACCCTCCGATGGGACGCCTAATACGACAAGCCGAGCGGACTGGCCTTCGGGCGTAATCTCTCTGCCTCGCCCGTAGCAGAATTTAGCTCGTGGGCGCGATCTCTCCGCCTCCCCGACCTCGGGTCCAGCCTTCGGACAATTTCTCTGCCTCGCCCAACGTCAAGTTCGGCCCTTCGGCGAATTCTCCGCCTCGCCCGAGCTCGGCCTCGGCCACCTACTGCGCCACGAATTCCACAAACGGCCACTCCGCCCAACTATGGCGCACGTCAAGGGATAGATCGGCTAATGCCTCGGGATGACTTCCGCCTCAACCAAGTAGGGTCTCTGATCTCGATAAGCGCAACAGAGAATCTCGACGTCATCCCATGCCAGGATGTTGACGCACCCCGTAAGCAGCCTTTGGCCCATACCTCGGAGCTGTTACAACAACTACGGCATGGGCAGCCTCTCCCTCGGGGGCTTGGGCGTACGGATGACCCCTCGGCTCTCTACGGGAAATCAGCAGACGCGAGTCAACAACACAGTTCACCGTCACATTGGCTTGTAGACGATAGGGCATCCCTCGTTTGAATACAACACTCAGCTTCACTATGGATGTTCCCCTTCATGTATAAATAGGGTAGTGGTCCCTCCAGGAGACGAGGACGACAACTAGAACAAAGACACGCAGACGAACGCTCACTCTCCCACTCTGTCTTATATATTGGCACTAGCCTCAATCATCTCTAGGGATTTGGGGACTTCCCCTCTCTCGTCGTGCTTGTAAACCCCTACTATAGGCACCACGATGTGAGTAATATAAGCCGCACCCCCTCTGCTAGAAGTAGTGTCTTGTGTTGTCCGAACCAGGATAATCATTTGTGTCTTCTTGCACACCATCTAGAGTTGGTCACGTGGCATATTTACTAGTTAGTTAAGGACCCGTGATTCAAACACCGATAATTGGATTGTCAGCCCTATGGCGACATCAAATGGTGGGAGGACAACTCGTTTCTTGTAAGAGCTCCCGTGCTAGCGCCTAGCATGTCTCACTGATTATCTAGTTAAAGTCCCATGCTAGTGCCTAGCTGGCCTGCGCTAGTTGATTTGTACTAGAAAAGGAGGCGCGCTTCGCGGCGCCCTACCTCCATTAGTCAAATGCATTAACAAACTTTATTTAGTACGATTCAAAGTAGATCACAACAGTACGCGCCATAAAATAGACTGGTTCGGTATGTCAAAGCTCTTTTAAAAAAATCAGAGTACAATGCAAAGGAATGCTAAATTTTACCATTGAAAATTCAAGTATGTAATGACACAAAAAAATTGGCAACTAAGACAAGCATAGTAATTTTGAAGCTGAAGCCACTTTTTATTCTTGCAACATAACTTGGAGAAATGTATAATGATAATTGTCGCAGTAAAATATGTCATGATACTTTCAAGTGAAATATGACGATACATTTTAGTCAAGAAGCGGGAACAATGACCTATCTGTGTTAGGGAAGAAGTTAAAAGCACAAGCACTCTCCAACTGCAAGGTCTTGCTGGATATCAAGCTTTTGCAGTTCTGCATAAGAAACGTATACAATTATCAAAGTAGCAAAATGAAAATACAACAATACATTAATTTGGGGCGGAGGGAGTATATCCTTGCTCAGCGAGCTAAAAATCAACTTTACTATTTTGGTTACACGTCTATTCACCATATGGACTAAACAAAATGAGGGTGTCTATTGACTGAAGAAAAAACTAAGCAAACAAATGAGTATATGCATTGATAATGCAGCGACCGCTACTTAGTAGCGATCAATTATAGAACATAGAAAACGAACCATTACTGTATGCAACTAATGGTTGTCTGCTACATATACATCAAGAGCAAAAGTATCAATTCCATTCAGAAGAGAGGTAAAAGCACAAATCTAGCTGCTAGGCAAGACAAATATTTATCTAGAAATGAACTCCATGTGCAAAACAACACGTAAATATTAACCATACATTGATGGTAATCCACGTAAGCCAAAAGGATCACATTTCCCTGGTCTAAGCAAAGATAAACAGGGGCTGTTTTGAATCTAATATATGAGTTTGACAGTAATCTTTGTTAGAATAGTGTAACACCGGTCATGTGTTTCTACGTTTTTAATAAGAAACAACAAACATGGATCGACCATGGTGTAGGACTTGTTTGGAACAACTGCAAGTGCTGCAGGTCCATCAAAATCAGGTCATGTGATATTTCTTTATTTAACACTTTCACACTATCAGATCATTTTATTTATGTGGACGAAAGTCATGTCGCCAGGTATATACTTCATTTGTTAGCACTGCACATTTATGTTAATGTAGACAAGTGTCAGAGCATGTAGCATACCCTAAAGTTTATTGTAGAAAAAAATCTATTCTTATGATGTTTATTATATCAACAATGCATTGTAGACTCTTGATCTTCAAGCAGTTAAATCTTGCAATTGTATATTGAACGTTTATTATATCCTTTTAACAGTTTGTAGTGAGTCGTCTCTATATCCTGTGATTCCTTCATCAACAGATAAAAGGAATAAATCAAGACCATAGTTGTGATGATGGTTCAACTCCGATAGCACATATGCAAGCACGGTTGGTCTGCGTTACAGAAATAAAAGAAGTGTTGGAATCAGCAGGAAGATCAAGCATATTTGCCACTGTGTACAATACCACAAAAACTGCATAAAGAAAGCCATGTACTGCCTGTTCTATGAATATGTTCAGTGATTAGTTTCAGTAAGAAGTCCAGATCGTTTGTCAGCAAAACTAACACCGTCCTGGTTTCAGGACAGAATGAGTAGAACTGAGGTCAGAACATACATCTATTGGGAGTTATGTGAGAGAACTGAACTACTATTCTTCTGCTCTTATTCAAGCACTCCAAGAGAACTGACAAAAAGAGTCCCCAGGACGATGTCGTCACCTCTGTAAGATGTGTGTTCAGATCATTGTCCGTTGTTCATTTTTGTCAGAGACTTCGCTACTATCTAACACTCTTGGAGCATGCAGATCTGGGTACCGCAGATCGTTGTCCGCTGAAATTAAACCATTGAGAAAACAGTGGATAGCATCAGCGTTTGGTGCAGCTTCTGAAAGTGCTTAGAAAGGCAACGACAGATCTATCTTCACGAAGCACATGTGAACGGAAGGACAGATAAGAAAGACGCGGATCCAGGAGTCGCCTGCCCGACCCACCATCTCCATCCCCGCACGCCGATGAGCACGGATCTAAGGAGGAGGCATCAGTCATGGAGAGGAACAGCACCGGAGGAGAGAGAGAGGGAGAGGGGAGGGGTGCAGCCCGCCTACACCTGGTCCCGAAGCGGCGAAGCGGGGCGGAGCCGGAGCCGTCACCGGCGAGCTCGACGACGAGGCCGGCCGGTCGCCACGAGAATCGCGAGTGCCGCAGCGAGGTGTGCCGAGCTCACGAGCGCCACACGGGCTGCGAAGAGGAAGACTATGAGGCACTCGCCGGTGAGCAGCGCTGCTGTTGATGACGGGGACGTGGAGGCAATGGCGAGCGCGAACCCGATCCAGCACCGGCGACGGCGTCGAGGTCGGGAGGGACAGCGCGGGAATCTGGATGGGTGATGGTCGTGGATCCAAGTCGGACAGGAAGGGCAGACCACGGACATGACGAATGTCTCCGTTGAATCGAAGAAAATTTCGCGTCCGAAGCACGGTACGCGTCGGGATGCGCGCGGTCAGAAGCCCGCGAAGTGCGGGGAGGCACCGAAACCGGGTCAGGTTTTAAGAATTTAGATTATTACCAACTGTTTGCTGAGTTTACTCCGCTAAAGCGACACCAGGGCCCGGCTAAGAGTTGGCCCAACTAAATTTGAGCCCAACTGGGAAATCTTTTCTCGTGTCATGTCTTCATGGACCTTGCAGGCCGCAAGCTTGGGCTCTCTCTTCCCCCACCACGAAACACAACACGGAAGAGGTGGTCTCCGACGAACTTCCCGGCACATCCATACAAATCGCTTACTCCTTTCAGTACCCTCTCCGTTTTTCTGTTGATCCATAGTGCGCATATGTACGCTCATCTGTTGTTACGTGCTCAATCAGATGCTCTGAGTACTGGCCAATCCGTGAACAACTGTCCTGATTTGGGCACCTAGACTTCAGGAGGAAGAAACTAAACATGCAAGTCCGATGGTAGCAAGCCAAAAAAAAAAGGAGCATGCCATTTATGACTTCGTTGCATGCTTTTTTGGTAGTAGATGTTTGGTTGGACACTGCCTCCTCCAGTGGTTGGAACAAACGTTGCTGGTGACTGGTGAGGTACATGTCCTCGGTACTCGCTCACCTATGGCCTATGAGCCTCTCCTAGTTCTCAGAAGAACAAACCTATTGATGCATTTTTCCGATGGAGAGGCGTGGTCTGAACAGTCCTCTCTGAAAGAAGACAACAATTCTGCGGCACGTTGGCAAATTGGCGAGCATGAGTCTTGGGTTGCCTAGCGCACTGATATGAGCCGCAGCTCTGTCTGTGTTAGAAAATCACGCTAACAAGAAATAACTTGGTGTTTCAAAATATTCCTCAAAATCCACTTGTAGAAAAGAGCTTTAAGCCTGCATTGAGGTTTAATTTGTACATATAGTTTCAGTTATTAAGCGCTAGTGATATTTCTAGTGGCAAACGGTTTTCTTAAGAAACCGTCTCTTAAAATCGATTTCTAGTGGCAAACGGTTTTCTTAAGGAACCGTCTCTTAAAATCGATTTTTAATTACGGTTTTCTTAAAAAACATGCCACTAGAAATCATTTTTATCTTTAATTTTTTGAGTTTTTTGAATAACTTCGTGTGAAAAAATCACCAACATAAAAGTTGTAGATCTCTAAAAGTTATAAAACTATGTACTTGACAATTGTTTTATTTAAAATTATTTTGGATCTTAAAAAGTGTATCTAAATTTGTCAAATTTAAAATGCAAATTTTGCAAACGACTACGGATGAAAAAAGTATCAAATAAAGGTCGTATAACTTCAAATGTTATGAAACTTTGTAGTTAACAATTTTTTTTCGTTTGAATTCGTTTATAGCCTGAAATAGATAATTTATACTCGATTTGTTATAATACGTGGACAGCAAAAGCGCACGAATTAAGTTATAGGTGGAGTGCTACATATTAGCATTAGCGTTAGCATTTGAAGTTTACTTGCACTCGAATAGTAAAATATGTTCCGTAAAAACTAACAAACACAATATGTTACGTACATAATAATTTTTTCCGTTGCAATTGTTATCTATAAATATATCTATACTAATCTATTAAAAACCTAATGTAGGTATCTGATGTTACCACGGTGGCTTCACCCTCCCACGCCTAGTGTCCGCGCAGCGTGCACAAAAAATAGTGCAGATCAAGAACTCGAACCCATGTTTCTGTTCTAGAAATTTGAGGCTAACCACCAGACCACATATACCTTATTGTTTAGAAATAAATAATAATTATATTTTCAGTCTAGATGCCGCTCCACCCGTTCTCCGCCTCATGGCAACACACGGGCATATATCTAGTTAACCAATTAAGTACTAGGTTAGTTATATGGGTAATCATATATTTCCTTTTCTCTCTTTTATGGACGACTTTTGTGGTGTTGTCTATGGGAACGTATCCTATGCTCATGGAGCTCTTGTGCTCATATGATCACTTTAAATCTGGTGCCTTCATTTCTCATCCAAATGTGAATAGACATTTTCTAGTTTCTTCTGTGTGCCACCCTTGACCACCCTTGTTGCGCCGCGCCGCCTGTCTCTTCTATGTGCCACTGCTGCCCTCACCCCCTGGATGAGAAATGAAGGCACCAGATTTAAAGTGCTCATATGAGCACAAGAGCTCCATGATCACAGGATACGTTCCCGTTGTCTATTTATTTGACATCGTCTGATGATACTATCTTGCTCCTCGGTCTTTGTAGGTAGGGCTAAAAAAACTCGAGGCTCGTGAGTCGGCTCGGGCTCGCTCGGTCCAAAGAGGCTCGCGAGTCTGAATAAGCTCGAGTTGAGTCTACTTTTGTGGCTCGCTCAAGCAACGAGCTGAGCCTGAATGAGTCCAGGCTGGCTCACGAGTAGAGATGGCAACGGGTACAAACCCGCCGGGTTTTGCTATCCCAAACCCATACCCGTGAAAAATATTTACACCCATTAAAAAACCCGTACCCATGACGGGTTTGAAATTTTGCCCAAACCCGTACCCATCGGGTTTGCGGGTACCCACGGGTTACCCGCGGGTTTTTATCTCCAATATGCTTATTCTTTTTATAATCATAAGCATCGTAATGATTAATGAGATCATGGTCCAAAATTTATGTAATGATCAACGAGTTCATAATTTGGTATAAAAGTATTAGTAGAGAGAATTAAATACAAATAATAAGTTGTATAATCAAGTTACCTTGTACTAAGTTATACATCCACCACATATATAACGCTATAGCAAGCAAGCAACACTATCACCAACTACTTATACATTCACTATTTGATAAAAATTAGGAAGTAAATAGGTAGATAACAAGTTTGTTGTTCGTTTATAAAATAAAATGACAATATGCACTAGGTTTGGTCGGGTTTAAAAAACCCACGGGTTCACGGGTTCACGGGTTTGGGTACTATAGGAACAAACCCGTACCCATGAACCCGTCGGGTATACATTTATGCCCATTAGCAAACCCATGGGTATGAAAATTGACCCAAACCCGTACCCTAATGGGGTAAAAACCCATCGGGTTTCGGGTTTCGGGTACCCATTGTCATCTCTACTCACGAGCCAGCCTAATGACATAAAAATATATCGTTTCACTATTACGTCATTATATTATTAATTTATTTTTATAGACTCAATATTAGATATAGTTTAAAATATGTTGGTATATTTTTTTCTACATGTTTTTTATTTTATATATAACAAAAATTTAAAATTTATATTTAAAATGAGACTTAGTGTGGCGACTCGTGAGCTTGAACAAGTCTGAGCCGAGTCAAGCTTTAAGGTCATTCTTCTGTCTAGCTTCTGGTGGGTGCCCCTTCTCCAACTCCGCCAGCCAAGACTGTTACTCGAGCAGGAAAGTTTCCCGTGTGTCCTGTGTTCTCCCGGTTCTTGCGTCTCTCAAGCCGGTTCACTTGCATGGTCATTACTGGACTACCATACAAGATTCTATACTGAGCTGACCTATCAACCAGACGGACTTGAACAACTGACATGTCTGCTATTGTTATTGCCGCCTCAGCTTGTTTCCATCCCTATTCGTAGCCAAGTTCCAAAATAGAGTTTTATTTTATCGATGTTATCTATGATCGTGTGCTTTTTTAAGTAGACTATTAACACTGGTACTACAATATTCATTGCTTTATACTACCTCTTTTTTATGTCTATATTCCAAAATAGTAGTTATTTTAGCTCTTTGTTTTTATGTCTATATTCAAATTAATGATTATATATTTAGACACATATATAAAACATATAATCCTTTAATTTTCTAAAATGAATTTTATTTTGGGATAGAGGGAGTAATACTTTATTGTTGTCCATGAATACATATATTTTCCCCCTAAAACGTTTGCTTGCATGTAGATATAGTTTTTTTTTGGGTAAAGAAGACAAAAAAAATCAAACATTCCACGTACTCATATATTGATTATTTGTTCGGCAAAAAATGTCTTTTATTGTGGATTAATAACACTGCTACTGCAATCTTCATTGTTTTGGACCACTTTACTCTTGTTCAGTGACACATATTGTTCCAAAAAAATGTTTGCTTACATGTATTATAATCTTGGCTGATATACTTTTTGCTAAACAAACAAAAAACATTAAACATATATGAACTCATGGAATTATTATTTCCATTTACTCTAAGATTTCCATGGAGGCATGGAGCTATGACGTTCAAAAAAGAAAACAAAAAAGTGACACAGTATGTTCCATACATATTATAATCTTCAGTGTTAATACTTCCTCCATCCAAAATTAAAGTTCATTTTAGTTTCTAATGGATTTATATGTTATGTATATGTGTCTAGATTCATGTTCATTCATTTTGAATATGGACATAAAAACTAAGAGCTAAAATAAATATTAATTTGGGGCACAATATATATGTAGAATTTAAGAATCTAGAATCGAATTTGACATCATGCAGGAGGCGCGACATACACTAGTTAATACTTCATTCGTTCCAATTTATAATCCGTTTAATTTTTTATCACAAGTTTGATTGACTCGTCCTATTCAAAAAATAATAATTATTGTTAAATTTTATTGTGATATCGTCTACTATATAATATATTTTAAGTATGGCTTTGATTTTTTTTGTTTTTTTTTCTTAAAACTTTTGAATAAGACGAGTTGGTCAAATTTGGCACAAAAAATATAAATTAGCACAGAGAAAGTATATTTTTACACTCATGGGTCTGTACAGAAAAGCTTGAGGTGCAGTCACACAAGGCACGTCAACGTCTTAGGTAGAAGAGTACCTGAGTACTAGCTAGTGAGCACCTTATTATCTTGGTGGCTGATCTTGGTGTTTGGTGGCTGCAGCCGACGGAGAATTTCTGCTCGGGATGGGATGAGTGGACATACCATGCAGAAAAAGTTTAGTGCTCCAAGTTTTGCATAAACTTCTAGTTGATCTATCATGTAACGTGACATTAACATGCGAACACACACAAAATATGGGCATTAGGAAATTAACTGATCAGCGAGAAAAGAACCATTTTGGGGAAGAATCTAAAAGAGCGGAACCAAATTCCACATCATACTTTGGATTTATCTACCGAATGTCATCAAAGTTCCATTGATACGGTGGCTTTAGACCCAGCTTCAGCCTCACAAAAACTGGTGTATTGCAGAGCATGGACATGTCCAGTAGCTTGTGCCTCGTGGTGGAGTTTCTCCTGCTACCGAATCTTGACAAAGCCAGGAATCTAGGTGCTGTTTGGTTCAAAAAATGTAACGCAAATGGTAATGGTAATGGTTTCGGTTCGATTACTGGCGGTAACAAATTTGAATAGGCTGATATCAAATTTTAGTGTGATATCTGATTACGGTTGGACTAAAACAAACATGATTTAACGTTATCCGTTACCCATTACGTTACAAATATGTGAACCAAACGACACCTAGTTTCTTGACAAAGGCAGGTACAGAACTCATTTCCGACGTGGTAGGTAAAGGATAACGAAAACGATCCAATCATCCTTGCGAGTTGATCGATTCAACGAAAGGTGGTTGGCCACCAGCAAAAAGCAGGAGAACCACCAGCCAGGCACAGCCCAACTACTCTCACACATGGACATTAGCCATAGCTGTCTCTTGCACTCCTCTGCATCGTGCTGTCCATGTTTCAGAAACAGACAACCATCAGGGAGTCCAGTTGGAGCGCTGTACTGTCCATGACATGACATGACATGAGTACATGACATGACATGACATGACAGAAGAACGATGAACGAACAATCGGTACAACTCAACTTAGGCTTGTTGACAAGAAACTTCTCAGTTCCCATTCACCATTGTAGAGCAAAGTAGTTTACTTTATCCCCCCAACTTACATGTTAAAACCATCAAAAGTTTCAGTAGCTGCAGCAGCCAAGACCATGCACATCGCAGGCCATGGCGTCGCAGCTGCGGGAACACAACAACATTCACATGAACTTTAGCTACTGGTACAGGGCAACGGTAAATATAGAGTTCTCCTGCTAGTATGATCGTAAAGCACTTCACAACGACCTTGAAACGCTCTGTTTTGTGCTGCTATACTTTTGTTTTCCTTCTGTATACATTGTCTTTCTCTGCTGGTGCAGCTCAGCAGAGCGGCAGGGGCTCGCCGTTCCACTCCTTGAGGCACTCGAGCAGCGGGTCGATGTGCTTGCGCTGGTTGATGGCCACGAGCACCTTGTTGAGCTCCTCGCCGGGCGACCTCGTCTTCTCGCCGGTCAGGTACTTGGTGCCGACCTCCTCGCGCACGAACCGGTACAGCGGGTAGGACCGGCACTCCTTGATCCTGTTGGGGACCAGAGGGCTGCCGTTCTCCACGGCCGCGCGCGCGGCCTCCACCTCCTTGGGCAGCGCCGCGCGGACCTGCTGCTCGAACTCGGCCACCTTGGCGAAGATGGACGTGTCCACGTCGCGCTCGGCGTCGCCGTTGGCCAGCGCGTGCTCGACCAGCACCGCGCGGAGCTTCTGCATCAGCGCGTAGTTGGGGCTGCACGGGTCGTCCGCGTACGCGAACACCGCCTCGCGGTCGATCGCCGTCTGCAGGTCCTTCTCGCAGAAGCGCGCGTTGTGGAGCCCGCCCCTGGCGTTCAGGCTCAGGGACTTCTTGGCCACCTGCGTCACGCAGTTCTTCACCGCGGCCTTCACGTTCTCCTCGAGGTGCCGCAGGTCGATGGCCTGGCACAGGGCGATCAGGAACGTGGACGACATCAGCTTCAGGATGTCGATGGCCTCGGCGGTCTTCCTGGAGGAGATGAGGCCCAGGGAGTTCACGTCCTGGTTGTGCTGCTCAGCGCTCTGGACGTGGTTGGTCACCGGGTTGCCCAGGAACTGGAGCTCGGAGCAGTAGGAGGCCATGGCGATCTCGGCACCCTTGAAACCGTAGTCCAAGCTCGGGTTACGCCCACCGGACAGGTTGGAGGGAAGGCCGTTGTTGTAGTAGTCGTTCACCAGCTCCGAGAACTGCGCGAACATGAGCTTGCCGATAGCGGCGAGCGCGAGACGAGTGTTGTCCATGGACACACCGATGGGGGTGCCCTGGAAGTTGCCGCCGTGGAGCGCCTTGCCACGGGACACGTCGATGAGCGGGTTGTCGTTGACGGAGTTGATCTCGCGCTCGATGGACTTGGTGGCGAAGCGGATGACTTCGATCTGTGGGCCGAGCCACTGCGGGGAGGTGCGGAGCGCGTACCTGTCCTGCTTCGGCTTCATCAGCGGGTCGAGCTCGCCGAGCCTCTTCGCCAGCTTCATGTAGGAGCTGCCTTCCAAGATGTGCTCCATGACCGCGGCGGCCTCGATCTGTCCGGGGTGGTGCTTCAGCTTGTGCGTGAGGTGGTCGGTGAACTCCGGCTTGCCCGTCATGACCTCGCAGAACACTGCGGAGATGACCTCGGCCAGGACGGCGAGCACGTTGGCCTCGAAGAGCACGGTGGACGCAAGGCCAGAGCCCACGGCCGTGCCGTTGACCATGGCGAGACCTTCCTTGGGCTGCAGCTCGAAGAAGCCATGCTCGATGCCCGCGATCTTGAACGCCTCCGCGGCGCCCACCTTCCTGCCATCGGGGTCCACCGCCACGGAGTTCTGGCGGCCCGTGATGAGGCCGGCGATGTAGGAGAGCGGGACGAGGTCGCCCGACGCGGTGATGGTGCCCCGGAGCGGCAGGCACGGCGTGACGTTGGCGTTGAGCAGCTTGGCGATGGCCTCGAGGATCTCGAAGCGGATGCCGGAGTAGCCCTGGAGGAGGGTGTTGACGCGCACGAGCATCGCCGCGCGGGTGGCCTCCGCCGGCAGCACGTGGCCGTCGGCGCCCGTGCCGAACGCGCCGGCATTGAGGAATCTGTCAGACGAAACGAGACAGAGTTGAGGTCAATTCGGAGCCGCCAGTGGTATCGGTAAAATGTTGAACAATAAATTTGGTCAGAGTTTACGATAACCTTGAACAATGGCATGGATCAAACAAGAGTCAAAGTTAATGTTTTACTCCACTTTATTAGAGTAAGTTCTAAAGCTTAGTTTATGCTTGCCGTTTTAAATAACTGTTTTGTGACTTCAGATGAGTACATACATAGGTCTTGTTTGGTTCAGATGACTAAAATTTAGTAATTAAACTTTAATTTAGTCACTAAAGAACCAAACAGTGATTAAAAGAGACTAAGGGCTGAAAACTTATTTTTCCCTCAATCTCTTGGATTATAAAAGAAGATTTGAGTTTACACACTAGCCCTAGAAACTAAAATAACTTTCTCCACCCCTTACCCTTCCTGGCTCAGTTATCCATGCATTGATTAGGGAGAACAATATGATGCCTAGTGATGACCAGCGCATGTGCATACATTAATTATAGGTAAAACCGTCAATATATGCGTCTTTTAACTAATTTTAGTCGCTAGAATCAAACCAGCACTTTTAGTAACTTTTAGTTTTTATTTGGAAGCAATTTATTTTCTGAAAATTAGTTTTTATTTTTTAGCTAAAAGAGGCTATCTTCTTGAAATTTAAGAAACTGTGAATCTAAATTTTATAAACTGAGCTATAAACTTATATGTTTGAAATCAACTTAATTTTATAAACTAGTTTCTTAAAATCTGAATGGTTCCAAATTAGACCTTAGGAAATAGTGGATTCGGTGACTAAAGGAACCGGGGCCATAGTCAGACGGTAGGTTTTCTAGTCGCAACGTACGAAATAGTGGATTCGTACAAACGGACGTGCACGTGGACTTGTCGGTGCCGGTAAAATATTCTTTGCTTCATTTCGTCTTTTTCCAGCTTGGTGGTAGGTGAGGGAAAAAATGAGACTGGCCATGTTTGGGACTTGGGAGATAGGTTCAGTTCCAAAAAAAATTTAGTAAAGTTATAAAATAAGTTATTAGGTGTTTTAGAAAATCGTGAAGATGAAACAATAAACTTTGCGAAAACATTTATATAAGTTATTTTGTTTATTATTTAAATTAAAAATATTTTTAAAACTATTATATCTTTCAAAACACCCCCTAGTGTAAGGAAAGCTACATGGATCTGGGCAGTTTGAAACTTCGAATGGAATACTTCCACATGCTATGAGTAGTTGACTGCTTACTGATTTTCATTTGTAGTATATGGTTGTTTCGTTGATGACACGTCCATGATCTAGGTTTTTTTTTTCGTTAAGTAGGATAAAAGCGGAAAGAGAAACTCCGAAGATGCAACTCATATGTTTGCTGGGCCTGGGCAGTGGTAAAAAAACGTGTTCCAGATCTGAAGGCGCCCATGCATGTTCCGATGACCGTGCCGGACGCTGTGCTGCCCCTGCCCGTGCACGAGCAGCTCGTGCGACGTGAACACGCGGGCTTACCTAACGTTTCAGCGGCGACGACGTGACGGTCGCGAACCCACGTTCAGTGGCCATCTCTATCCACCGCGAACCCACGTACAGTGGCCACGTTGAGCGTGCCGCGAGCGTAGCCAGTGTTCCTGCCACGTTTTTTTAAAAAAATTGGTAGGCCGCGCTGGCGATCAGCGACCCGGCCAACTATATGCTGGTATGGTCGGTGGGACAGGAGTGGCCCGCCCGTACGGTGGTAGTGGCACAAGTTTGGGTGTACGCGTGCACCCAAGTTTGGTAGTGGCACCCATCATATTTAACTATTTGTTTTATCCAATCCTTAAACAATAAAGTGAAGAAATTATTATTAAAATACTATTGTTAATAAAACCAATATAATGTTTATATAAATTTTTTTGAATGAAACAAACCGACAAGTAAGACAGCTAAAAGTTTAAAAGGGAGAGAGAGTACATGATAGTGTATAGGATTGGTAGCGGAGTATACTACTACTGTACTCGTAAAGGTTGTAGGCACGAATGATGTGAACTATCTATCTATGGGATAAAAAGTTTGAGGTAGTTTAACGTTTATGCCAACCCACCAACGACCTAGCTAGCTACTAGCACAACTAACTACAACACCCCGAAAAAAAAAGGAAATACTGTATTTCTTGTTTCAGTAACTGATGGGATCCCGTGAACAGCTAGCACATGCAGCTGGCCAAGTCAGAACTGAAGAACTAGCACATGCAACTAGCACATGGCTACTAGCACATGCAGGCGCAGCTGGCGCGACGCTGCGCCTGCGGTGCAGCAGGACCTCGTGAATAAACCGCTAACACTGTTTGATAGGAGCATCTAATCTAACTGCGGAAACTAACAATCCAAACTGAACACGGCTGAGTCAGAACTGAAGAGTGGTCTGACCTGATGAGCTCCCTCTGGAGCGCGCCGCCTTCCTTGGTGCGGCGGTGGGAGGTAGCGCCGAAGCCGGTGGTGACGCCGTAGCTGTCGGTGCCGTTCATCATGCTGCCCATGACCCAGTCGCTGCTGGCCCTGACGCGCTCGCGAGCGGACTCGTCCAGCTCCACGCGGGCCTCGCCGCCCCCGGCGCCCACGGCCACGGCGGCCACCTGCGCGACGCTCAGGCTGGCGCCCTGGATCTTCACCAGCGGGTCGCGGAACTCCGCCACCATCCGCTTCACCTCGTCCAGGTGGCTCCCGGACAGGCCCTCCGCGGCCTTGCCCCAGTTCAGCGGGTCGGCGCGCGGCGCCGGCATGCACAGGCCCTCGCCGTTCAGGGAGGAGCGGACAAGCAGGCCGGCCTCGGACTCCATTGCGGACGGGGACACGTGCGTGCGCAGATGAGCGCGCGCGGACGGAAGTAGAAACTAGCTAGCTAGCTGGGGGAAATTAAAAGCTACTACACAAGAGTAGTACTGCTGGTAACTAACTACTAATGTGGCAGTGCTGTAGACGAAGAGCTGGGGAAAGGTAGGCTCTTCGTCCTGAGGAGAACGGTGCGGGGGAGGGCGGGCTTAATAAATAGCGTGGCCACGGGTGGGAGGGGGAGGTTGTTGGGGTCAGATCAGAGACTGGCATGGCACCGGGGTAGGTTGTTGGCGGGCCGAGCTGACTCCGCGACGACGCCTCCCTGTCCCTTGGATGGGCCGGCCAACCTTCTGCCGCCGGCGCTGGCAGCTTGGCCCGCGCGCAGCCGGTCGTCGCATGGCCGCCTGCCTGGGAATACGACACTCGACATTGACCCGGCGCCGGCCCGTCTGCTCGACGGGGCTCTGGGTAGTCTGGTTGCCGCCGGACGACGGGCGCACGGCACCGCACCAGACGCGGTTGCGCCCGGAGGTGGGCTGGTGGTGGGTGGCCACTGAGTGCGACGGGCTTGGTGGGGGGAGCCCGTGTGTGTCTGGACTGGACGCGAGCTATTGCCCAAGTATTAGGTCTCGGTCAGTCGGGTGTCGAGTTGGTCCGGTCCGTTGCCCCGGACCTTACAGGCTTACACACGCAACCACTGGGAGATTGCAGATGCTGCAAGTATGTCACTAGAAATGGCACGAAATGACGAGTCCACTTCGTTACGTTAGCACTCACGACTCCCTCTCAGCTGTGGCCTCTAGCTCTAGGGCATCAAGCAAGTACACATCAACCGTCCAGAAACTGCGCGCTTGTTTTGCTTTGGTTGCAATTTCTGCCCGACTCTGATAACCGGCCGATTGGAGTAAACAGGGGGAAAAAATGGAGAATCAAGTACTCGACTCAAGTATCGCGAGGTCAAGTTGCCCCCATATAATTCTGCACCAGCAGGAGAACGTCCAAGGAAAGAAAGGCGCTCCAGATCTGGCGCAGCATGCAATCTGTTAACTACTACTTCACCAGCAGCACTAGTCCCCCATGAAGCACTTCGTTGTGTGAACCAACTCAACCAAGTCATTCACTGGAAATGTTGTGGCAAACACTCATTGTTGTTCCCAAGTTCAGAGAACCGTGTCGTGCATGAAATATTCCACGATTCAACATTTTGGACCAAGGAGGAATTGTATTTCTTCCTAGAAAGAAAAAAAAAACCAAAGGCGTAAAATATTGTTGAAAGCGGCGGTCTAGTATTATTTACTTATTTGTTTGTTTGTTTGTACCAGCACTATTATCACTGTAGATGGCCAACTGGCCGGCCCGACACGACCCGGCACGGGCCCGGGGAAGCACGGCCCATCAGCCAACGGGCCGGCCCGGGTATACGGGCTGAACGGGCCGTGCCTAGAGAGCCCACGTGCCTGGCCGTTGGCCCAGGCACGGCCCTCTGGGCCACTTTTTGTGTCGGACCAGCCCGCTAGGCACGCTCAAAAAAACGGGTCGTGCCAGTGCCAGCCCGCTAATGTTCCCAAACAGCAGAAAATATAGATAAATTTAACCAAAGTTAAAAAACAGCAGAAAATATAGACAAATATAATAAATGAGTTGTTTTGTGCAATGCTGCCTCATTAAAAACCTTTCTAGGTAAAACTCACCCTTGTGAGAAACCCTAGAAAGGAAAAAAGAGTGCAGCCAGCTCAAAGTTTAATCACTAAGTTTGTATGTGTTACAAATGTATATTACAATACAAAATGACTATCTCACAATCACTCAATGACAAAGGCACAAAGCAGTGAAAGCACAGATCAGATGACCACATCACAGTCTAGAAGTCTAGAACTAAGTAGTAAATACCAAAAGACACTAAGCAGCAACATGTTCATCTTCATCAAGAAATAAGTTCTGGAATGAGTCCTCAAGCTCTGGATTGTCAACAGCATGTTGTTCTCTCTTTTCTCCTAATTCCCAATCTTTTAAGCAAGTCAGCATCTCCACATTCTCAGGCAATAAGCGTCGTCGTCGCTCCTCAATTATCCTCCCTGTCAAACTGAAACAATACTCCAAAGAGACAGTAGATACAGGAACAGACATAATATCCCTAGCCATTATGGATAAAACTGGATATGTTAGCTTGTGGTCACGCCACCAGAGAAGTACATCAAAATCATCCTCATAAGAAGTGACATTGTCACTGTCTAAGTAGGCTGAGAGCTCACAAATAGCAGATGAAGATGAAGCAGAAGGGGTAGAGCTAGGGGGAGGACCAACAACACCTGAACTGGAATCTCCAAATATTCTTTCCCAAGCTTGTTTTCTTTTACCTGTATGAATAGAAGGCTGAGCAGCCCTTTGAGCCCTAACTGCACCAAACTTAGTCTCATATTTAGTAAACAGTTTATACAATTCATTTTTGACATCAGCATAATATGTACTGTACTCACACCCAGTGCACTCTCCAAGTAAATGCAACACATTAAAAAAACCTCTCATCTTAGCTCTAGGGTCCAGAATGAATGCATATGAATATAGCAAAGGTATGTCACTCCAGTATTTAAGGAATTTAAGTTGCATTGGAAACACAATAGTTCTAAGATTTAAATCTCTTTCACATGCTTTCAAATGTGATGCAATTTCCAGAATATGGTGAAGAACTAGTGGACTAGTTGGATAATAAACACCAGACAGAACAACAGTAGAGTCATAGTACAGTTCTAGAAACTCTAAAATCTTCTCAGCAACATACCAATGATTAGGAGGCAACAATTGTGACTCATAATGTGAATTGATGAAGACAGAAAAAACAGTTTTGTATGGGACCAAGTGTTTAAGCATCAAATAAGTAGAATTCCATCTAACATCCATATCCAAGCCAAATTTTCTGGGTCTAACACCCCTTGCTAAGCAGTACTTGTCGGCGTTTCGAGACCGGGGGGGTCCCTAAGCCGACGAGTGAGTGTGCCGCGTGCCCCAGCCCAGATGGGTCGAGCGCGTGGGCGAGCGCGAAGGGGGGAAGCGAGGTGGCCGGAGACGGGCGTGAGAGAGGTGGAAATCCCGCGGCCTTCGTGTTCGTCCCGCGCCCAGGTCGGGTGCGCTTGCAGTAGGGGGTTACAAGCGTCCACGCGGGTGAGGGAAGCGAGCGGCCCCAAGAGAGCGCCTGTCCCGTCCTCGTCCCCGCGCGGCCAACCTTCTCTAAGAAGGCCCTGGTCCTTCCTTTTATAGGCGTAAGGAGAGGATCCAGGTGTACAATGGGGGTGTAGCAGAGTGCTACGTGTCTAGCGGGGGGAGAGCTAGCGCCCTAAGTACATGCCAATGTGGCAGCCGGAGAGATCTTGGCACCCTGCTGGTGTGATGTCGTGGCTGTCGGAGGAGCAACGGAGCCTGGCGGAGGGACAGCTGTCGGAGCGGTTGAGTCCTTGCTGACGTCCCCCTGCTTCCGTAAGGGAGCTGAGAGCCACCGTCGTCACAGGGCTAGCGGGGCGCCATCATTGCCTATCTGGCGGAGCTAGCCAGATGGGACACCAGTCTTGTTCTCTGCGGCCCGAGTCGGCTCGGGGTAGGGTGATGATGGCGCTTCCTGTTGACGTGGCTGGCCTGTGCCCTAGGTCGGGCGACGTGGAGGCTCCTTCGAAGCCGAGGTCGAGTCTGTCTTTCATGGCCGAGTCCGAGCCCGAGCCCCTGGGTCGGGCGAGGCGGAGGTTGTTCGGCAGAGGCCAGGGCGGAGTCCGAGCCCTGGGGTCGGGCGAAGCGGAGTTCGTCGTCTTCTGGGGCTGAGCCCGAGTTCGAGCCCTAGGTCGGGCGGAGCGGAGTTCGCCGTCTTCCGGGGCTTAGCCCGAGTCCGAGCCCTGGGTCGGGCGGAGCGGAGTTCGCCGTCTTCTGGGGTTGAGCCCGAGTCCGAGCCCTGGGTCGGGCGGAGCGGAGTTCGCCGTCTTCTGGGGTTGAGCCCGAGTCCGAGCCCTGGGTCGGGCGGAGCGGAGTTCGCCGTCTTCCGGGGCTTAGCCCGAGTCCGAGCCCTGGGTCGGGCGGAGCGGAGTTCGCCGTCTTCCGGGGCTTAGCCCGAGTCCGAGCCCTGGGTCGGGCGGAGCGGAGTTCGCCGTCTTCCGGGGCTTAGCCCGAGTCCGAGCCCTGGGTCGGGCGGAGCGGAGTTTCCTATGGCGCCTTTGGCAGGGCCGGACTGCCTGTCAGTCTCACTCTGTCAAGTGGCACTGCAGTCGGAGTGGCGCAGGTGACGCTGTCCTTCTGTCAGACCGGTCAGTGGAGCGGCGAAGTGACGGCGGTCACTTCGGCTCTGCCGGGGGGCGTGCGTCAGGATAAAGGTGTCAGGCCACCTTTGCGTTAAATGCTCCTGCGACTCGGTCGGTCGGCGCGACGATTTAGTCAGGGTTGCTTCTTAGTGAAGGCAAGGCCTCGGGCGAGCCGGAGATGTGTCCGCCGTTAAAGGGGGGCCTCGAGCGAGACGGAAATCCCTCGGGGTCGGCTGCCCTTGTCCGAGGCTAGGCTCGGGCGAGGCGTGATCGAGTCGCTCGTATGGACTGATCCCTGACTTAATCGCACCCATCAGGCCTCTGCAGCTTTATGCTGATGGGGGTTACCAGCTGAGAATTAGGCGTCTTGAGGGTACCCCTAATTATGGTCCCCGACAGTAGCCCCCGAGCCTCGAAGAAAGTGTTAGCACTCGCTTGGAGGCTTTCGTCGCACTTTTTTGCAAGGGGACCAGCCTTTCTCGGTTGCATTTCGTTCCGGTGGGTGCGCGCGAGCGCACCCGCTGGGTGTAGCCCCCGAGGCCTCGGAGGAGTGTTTTCACTCCCCCGAGGTCTTAATGCCTTGCGTAATGCTTCGGCTGGTCTGGTTGTTCCCTCATGCGAACTGGCCGTAGCCCGGGTGCACGGTCGGGGCCCAAGCTCTCGGGCTGGTATGTTGACGCTGTCAACGGTTCGGCCGGAGCCGGGTTTGCGAGAGCAGCCCCCGAGCCTCCGCACAGGGCGAGAGGGCGATCAGGGACAGACTCGGCTTTTTTACATACGCCCCTACGTCGCCTTTCCGCAAGGAGGAGGGGGGAGAGCGCCATGTTACCCTCGATGGGCACCGAACATGGTGTCTCCGGTGAGCTGCAAGCGGGTAATCCGAGTGGACGTCCGTGCCCCATTCATTGGGGGTCGGCTAGGGGCCCAGAGGCACGCCCAAAAGTACCTGCGGGTGATCTGCCGGACCCGGTCCCCTGGCGACGGGGTCCGAGGGCTCGATGCCTCCCTCCGATGGGATTCCGTTACAAGATCGCTCCCGCTGGTCTCGGAAATGTCCTAGGGTACCTCGGGAGCGCAGCCCGAGCCTTGGTTATGTATCGAACGTACCCCTGGTCATCCCTCGCTCGGCGTCTGAGGCGACTGTGAACCCTTCGGGGGCCAGCCTTTGAACCCCTGATCAGTAATGGCGCGGAGCCCGAGTAGCCTGAGGCGGCCGTGGAGCCATTCGGGGGGCCGGCCTTCGAACCTCTGACCAGTAGTGGGTGTAGGGTCCACGCGATCTGAGGCGACTGTTGAACCCCCTCGGAGGGCCAGCCTTCGAACCTCTGATCAGTAGGGGGGCTCGGAGCCTGGTTCCTTCACAGGGAAGGATCCTTTTCGGGGTATCCCCCTTTCCCGGCCCCTGTTGCAAGAGATGGAGAAAGAGGAAAAAAGGAAAAGGATACGAAATCGAACGATGTGGCGTACCTTTTTTGGCGCGGTTATTACGGCGAAGGCGAAGCGTCACCCGCTTCTCCTGCCAGAGGCGCCGCCTGTCCTGCCGCGGAGTTAATGCGACGGGGCGAGTGGTTGGCAGGGCGGCCGTTGCGCGTGCGCGAGCCGTTCGAGGGACGGATCATGGGCGCCCCGTCTTCACGCCGTGAGAGGGGGTTCTCTTGCTGCCCCTGGATGGGACGCGAGTCTGGCCGACGACGTGACCGCTGCTCCCGCCCGCCTGCCACCGTCATTACTGCCGGCCCACTTTCGGCTGCATTGACCGTCGCGCCAGGCTGGCGCTGCTGGGTCGTGCGCTGGGCCGCCTCGAGTCGCGATATTGGTTCCGCAACCGAAGAGGCGTGGTGGTGGCGCAAGTGGCGGTGCAGTTGCTTGCATGCAGCATCTGGCGCGCCGGTTGCGTGACGCGTGGGCCTGGGCCTCCATGCTGGCGTGTTGGGAGTCGGAGAAGCGCGTCCACCTGGCGCGGTTGCATGCCGCCTGCATGGCTGCCCGCCCCTTCCGCCCGTTGGTCTGGGCAAAAGTGGGGGGTCGCTTGTAACTGCTGGGCGGTTGTGTGCACCACGCGCGGCGGTTTGGCTTCTTCTGCTCTGAGCCGGTTTGCATGACATGCGGGACCCCGCCCCCGCGCCGCAGGGGAGGGCCTTGGAGCGTGTTGGAGAAGACTCAGCCCGCGACGTTTGGGGGCGCACATAGGGAGAGTTGCCTTTAAAAGGAGGGCGACCCCTTTCGGAAGGCGGCCATGTCTCCTTCCTCCCTTATGCGTCGCGTCTTTCCACCTTCCAAGCCCCCGGATGGAGGGTACCCGCCGTCTTTTCGCCTCATCGTTGGAGGGACGCAACTCCGTGGAGTTGGTACCTTTCAGCCATCGTTCGGCTTCAAGGATTTTCGTCATGCAGCCCGGCCGTACCCCCCCCCCCCCCCCGCCGGTGGTCACCCAAGACGGTGACCACCAGTTCCTGGGTGGGGAGAAGCAAGCCGGGCTGCGATCTTGGTCCCACCCTTAGCTTCAAGGATGTTCGTCATCCTCGCTGGGGTGGGGACCGGGCTGAGCCGGCGCTCCACCTCCCGCGCGGGTTCGTGGGTCACCCTCTCCCGCGACGTTCGAGGGAGAGGGCGCTCACTGGCCCTGCGGGCGGCCCGGACTTCGACAACGCGGGGCTGGTCGACGGCGGGCGTCGTCACCTCCAGCGCGTCGGGCTTGTCGGCTTGGCTCCCGGCGGCCCCTCCTGCTGGAGGGCGGCTGCCGCGCCGTGTGCACGGGAGGACCACCCAAGATGCCGCGCGCCGCTAGGGCGGCGTTCGTGTTCTGGGGTGGTCCTGCCTTTGCACCGGGATGGCGCCCTCACGCGGAGGTCGGTGCCCCACTCGCCCGGGAGGATTTGAGTGGGGATCTGCCGGGGGGCTGATGGCCCCTGCCGTCGGTGTCGAGGCGGAGGCGGCTCGAGAAGTCCCCGTCACCGACGGGGTCACCGCCACCATCCGCGCTTCGGGCCTCCGGTTCTTCGTACTTGTCCTCGCCCCTCGAGCGTCGGTGGGGGCGAGGGCAAGTTTGCAGCAGCGCCCACCCTGAGGCCTGCGCTGCTGCGGCTCGACCATCCGGAGCGGGGGTCGTTGTAGTCATAGCGGGCGGCGGCGAGCCGCTCGTCAGTCTTCTGTTGCTCCGCAGGCCCACCCCCATCGAGTGGGGTCGTTCGTACCTGCGGAGGGGGAACCGGAGTTCCGTTTGTAATGGCACTTTGAATGCCAGTGTTTTTGTTCATTATGGCTGTCGAGGCCTGAACATGTATGTAATTTTGGCACGGAGCCGTGTTTTTTCCTCATTTTCGAGCACTAAGACTCGCCTGTCGATTATCTGAACCGCTTCACCAAGCATGAGTCGCCCCGTGTCAAGGTGACGAGTGAGGTATCCGTATCCCGGAGGCGTAGGAATTCCTCGGCTCGATCGGCCTTGTTGTCTGAGGCTCCTCTAGCTTAGTTAAAGAGACCCCTTGGCCGCTCTTCGACGAGCCGAGGCCAGGGGTAGCGATATCAGCACGAACAGAGGCGGAGTTGGCTCGAAAATGAAAACCTGGTTGGCCGGAGCCTAGCCGGGTTGTCCGTTAGCGGGGCCGACGCCGAAGTTGACCCGCCGAGGCCTCGGACCGGGCTGGCGCCCTTGGAAGATGGTTGGCCGAGGCCCCCTGGGGTAACCGGCCGAGCCGCCTGCTCGGGCCGGATTCCCGGAGAAGTCCCTGGACCGCGTCGCCGTCCGAGGCTGGGTCGGACCTCGCTGAAGGTGTCGTCGATGCCGAGGGTGCTACAGCCCCCTTCCAGCGTGAAGACCCGAGCCTGCAGGATCAGATTGTCTTGTAGCGTGTGCCTTCTGCGGCCGCTGAGGCCAGAACACACACCCTCGCTACGTTGTAAAGCTGCGTCTCCTTTCCTCTTATTTCGAGTATCTGGACCTTTTTGTCGGTACCAGGGATGTTTGTGCGAGCGAGAGTTGCTTCTCGCGGAAGGTGATGAGTGAGGTATCCGTATCCCGGAGGCGTGGGAGTCCCTCGGCTCGGTCGGCCTTGCCGCTTACGCGTACTTTCACCCGTCCATGAGGCCCTGTCACCGACTCAGTCGAGAAGGCTCGAAGGACCGCTTCGGCAGAAGAGCTTCCGAACGTAAAGACTTGTTCGGTCCGCGGAATCACTTTATCCGAACGCGAGTTACTTATCGCAGAAGGTGATGAGTGAGGTATCCGTATCCCGGAGGCGTAGGAGTCCCTCGGCTCGGTCAGCCTTGGCTGCTTACGTGTACTCCGTCGTTTTCAGGATCCGCTTTTCGAAGTAGTCAGAAAGCACGGAAGGCATTCTGGCAGAAGAGATCTTTTTTTCGAGGAAAATTTTAACGCAGAGGGGGTTTCCCCCCTTTTAGCCCCCGAGGGAGGGTCGGGCTTTGCCGAGGCGAGGCCGACCCTTCCTTGATGACTAAACTTTGCGTGGATGCGAGGTATATGAATAACTTGAAAACATCTTAAGGGTAGAAGCGACGTAGCTGTTGGATGTTCCAAGCGTTGCCGTAGACCTCGCCTTGACTGTTGGCCAGCTTGTACGTTCCGGGCTTCAGAACTTTGGTGATGACGAATGGCCCTTCCCAGGGGGGCGTGAGCTTGTGCCTCCCTCTGGCGTCTTGCCGCAGCCGAAGCACCAGGTCGCCCACCTGGAGGTCTCGGGACCGGACCCCTCGGGCGTGGTAGCGTCGCAGGGACTGCTGGTACCGCGCCGAGTGTAGTAAGGCCTTGTCCCGAGCCTCTTCCAGCTGGTCCAGCGAGTCTTCTCGGCTAGCTTGGTTGCTTTGATCGCTGTAGGCCCTCGCCCTCGGGGAGCCGTATTCCAGGTCAGTGGGCAAGACGGCCTCGGCCCCATAGACCAGGAAGAACGGCGTGAAACCCGTGGCTCGGCTCGGCGTTGTCCTCAGGCTCCAGACCACCGAGGGGAGTTCCTTCATCCATCGCTTGCCGAACTTGTTGAGGTCATTGTAAATCCGGGGCTTGAGCCCTTGTAGAATCATGCCGTTGGCACGCTCTACTTGCCCATTCGACATGGGATGAGCCACGGCGGCCCAGTCCACCCGGATGTGGTGATCCTCGCAAAAATCCAAGAATTTTCTGCCGGTGAACTGGGTGCCGTTGTCGGTGATGATGGAGTTTGGGACCCCGAAGCGATGGATGATGTTGGTGAAGAACGCCACCGCCTGCTCGGACCTGATGCTGTTCAGAGGTCGGACCTCGATCCACTTGGAGAATTTGTCGATGGCGACCAGCAGGTGCGTGTAGCCCCCGGGCGCCTTCTGCAAGGGACCGACGAGGTCCAGACCCCACACAGGAAAGGGCCAGGTGATGGGTATCGTCTGCAGAGCCTGAGCGGGCAGGTGGGTCTGCTTCGCATAGAATTGGCACCCTTCGCAGGTGCGGACAATTCTAGTGGCGTCAGCCACCGCCGTTGGCCAGTAGAAGCCTTGCCGGAAAGCATTCCCGACAAGGGCTCGAGGCGCTGCATGATGGCCGCAAGCCCCCGAGTGTATTTCTTGCAGGAGTTCCTGACCTTCGGCGATGGAGATGCATCGCTGGAGGATGCCCAAGGGGCTGCGGTGGTAGAGCTCCTTCTCATTGCCCAGCAAGACGAACGACTTGGCGCGTCGCGCTACCCGCCGAGCCTCGGCTTGGTCGAGGGGTAGCTCTCCTTGGCGGAGATATTGCAGGTACGGGGTCTGCCAATTTCGATCAGGCGTGGCCCCGCTCTGCTCCTCCTCGACGTGCAGCGTCTCGCCCTCGGGGGCCGAGGGTACCTCGGGCTGGACCGAGGGTGCCTCGGGCTCGGGCGCGTCGTCGATCTTGACGGAGGGTTGATGCAGATCCCGGGAGAAGACCCCGGGGGAACCGTCGTTCGCCCCGAGGCTATTTTTGCCAGCTCGTCCGCAGTCTCGTTGTAGCGCCGAGCGATGTGGTTAAGCTCGAGCCCGTAGAACTTGTCTTCCAGGCGCCGAACCTCATCGCAGTAGGCCTCCATCTTCGGGTCGCGGCAGTGGGAGTTCTTCATGACTTGGTCGATGACGAGCTGCGAGTCACCGCGGGCGTCGAGGCGTCTGACCCCTAGCTCGATGGCGATCCGCAACCCGTTGACCAGAGCCTCGTACTCAGCCACATTGTTGGACGCCGGGAAATGGAGGCGTAGCACGTAGCGTAGGTGTTTCCCGAGGGGCGAGATGAAGAGCAGGCCCGCGCCGGCTCCCGTCTTCATCAGCGACCCGTCGAAAAACATGGTCCAGAGCTCCGGTTGGATCGGAGCCGTCGGCAGCTGGGTGTCGACCCATTCGGCCACGAAGTCCGCCAATACCTGGGACTTGATGGCCTTCCGAGGGGCGAACGAGATTGTCTCGCCCATGATTTCCACCGCCCACTTTGCGATCCTGCCCGAGGCCTCTCGGCACTGGATGATCTCCCCCAGGGGGAAGGATGACACCACAGTTACCGGATGAGACTCGAAGTAATGTCGCAACTTTTGCCTCGTCAGGATCACTGCATACAGCAGCTTCTGAACTTGTGGGTAGCGGATCTTGGTTTCGGACAGTACCTCGCTGACGAAGTAAACTAGCCTCTGAACGGGCAATGCATGCCCCTCTTCTTGCCTCTCGACCACAATCGCGGCGCTAACCACCTGAGTGGTCGCGGCGACGTAGACCAAGAGGGCTTCTTCATCAGCTGGGGGCACCAAGATAGGCGCCTTTGTGAGGAGCGCCTTCAGGTTCCCGAGAGCTTCCTCGGCCTCAGGGGTCCAAGCGAAACACTCGGCCTTCCTCAAGAGGCGGTACAGAGGCAGACCTCTTTTGCCGAGGCGTGAGATGAAGCGGCTCAGGGCCGCGAGACATCCCATGACCCTCTGTACGCCTTTTAAGTCCTTGATGGGCCCCATGCTGGTGATGGCTGCGATCTTCTCCGGGTTGGCTTCGATGCCTCGTTCGGAGACGATGAACCCCAAGAGCATGCCTCGGGGCACCCCGAAGACACACTTCTCGGGATTGAGCTTGACGCCTTTCGCCTTGAGACATCGGAATGTCACTTCAAGGTCGGAGAGGAGGTCGGAAGCCTTCCTTGTCTTGACTACGATGTCATCGACGTAGGCCTCGACTGTGCGACCGATGTGTTCGCCGAACACATGGTTCATGCACCGCTGGTACGTCGCGCCTGCATTCCTCAAACCGAACGGCATGGTGACATAGCAGTACATGCCGAAGGGCGTGATGAAAGAAGTCGCGAGCTGGTCGGACTCTTTCATCCGGATTTGGTGATACCCTGAATAGGCATCGAGGAAGGACAGGGTATCGCACCCAGCAGTGGAATCCACGATTTGATCGATGCGAGGCAGAGGGTAGGGAACCTTCGGACATGCTTTGTTGAGACCAGTGTAGTCTACGCACATCCGCCATTTCCCCCCTTTCTTTCTCACAAGCACAGGGTTGGCAAGCCATTCGAGATGGAATACCTCTTTGATGAACCCTGCTGCCATTAGCTTGTGGATCTCCTTGCCTATCACTCTGCGCTTCTCCTCGTCGAATCGGCGCAGAGGCTGCCTGACGGGTCTGGCTCCGGCCCGAATATCCAGCGAGTGCTCGGCGACATCCCTCGGTATGCCGGGCATGTCCGAGGGACTCCACGCAAAGACGTCGGCGTTTGCGTGGAGAAAGTCGGCGAGCACTGCTTCCTATTTGGGGTCGAGCCCGAAACTGATTCGGATCTGCTTGGAGGTGTCGCCACTGGGGTCGAGAGGGACGGCCTTAACCGTCTCCGCTGGCTCGAAGTTGCCGGCATGACGCTTCACGTCTGGCACCTCTTTGGAGAGGCTCTCCTGGTCGGCGATGAGGACCTCGGACTCGACGAGGGCCTCGGCGTACTCCACGCACTCCACGTCGCATTCGAACGCGTGTTTGTACGTGGGGCCGACGGTGATGACCCCGTTGGGGCCTGGCATCTTGAGCTTCAGGTAGGTGTAGTTGGGGACGGCCATGAACTTCGCGTAGCATGGCCTCCCCAGTACCGCGTGGTAGGTTCCTCGGAACCCGACCACCTCGAACGTCAAAGTCTCCCTTCAGAAGTTGGAGGGCGTTCCGAAGCAGACGGGAAGGTCGAGTCGTCCGAGGGGCTGGACGCGCTTCCCGGGAATGATCCCGTGGAAGGGCGCAGCGCCTGCTCGGACGGAGGACAGATCGACGCGCAGGAGCCTGAGGGTCTCGGCGTAGATGATGTTGAGGCAGCTGCCCCCGTCCATCAGGACCTTGGTGAGCCTGACGTCGCCGACAATGGGGTCGACGACGAGCGGGTATTTCCCCGGGCTCGGCACGTGGTCGGGGTGGTCAGCTTGGTCGAAGGTGATGGGCTTGTCGGACCAGTCTAGGTAGACTGGCGCCGCCACCTTCACCGAGCAGACCTCCCGACGCTCTTGCTTGCGATGCCGAGCCGAGGCATTCGCCGCATGCCCACCGTAGATCATGAAGCAGTCGCGGACCTCGGGGAACTCTCCTGCTTGGTGATCTTCCTTCTTGTCGTCGTCGCGGGCCCTGCCACCCTCTGCGGGTGGCCCGGCCCTGTGGAAGTGGCGCCGAAGCATGACGCACTCCTCGAGGGTGTGCTTGACGGGCCCCTGATGATAGGGGCACGGCTCCTTGAGCATCTTGTCGAAGAGGTTAGCACCTCCGGGGGCTTCCGAGGGTTCTTGTACTCGGCGGCGGCGACAAGGTCCGCGTCAGCGGCGTCGCGTTTCGCTTGCGACTTCTTCCTGCCTTTCTTCTTTGCGCCGCGCGGAGTTGACGCCTCGGGAGCCTCTTCCGATGGGCGGCCCTGGGGCTGCTTGTCCTTTCGGAAGATAGCCTCTACCGCCTCCTGGCCAGAGGCGAACTTGGTGGCGATGTCCATCAGCTCGCTCGCCCTGGTGGGGGTCTTGCGACCCAACTTACTCACCAGGTCACGGCAGGTGGTGCCGGCAAGGAACGCGCCGATGACATCCGAGTTGGTGATGTTGGGCAGCTCGGTGCGCTGCTTCGAGAATCGCCGGATGTAGTCCCGGAGAGACTCTCCCGGCTGCTGCCGGCAGCTTCGGAGGTCCCAGGAATTCCCGGGGCGCACGTACGTGCCCTGGAAATTGCCGGCGAAGGCTTGGACCAAGTCATCCCAGTTGGAGATCTGCCCCGGAGGCAGGTGCTCCAACCAGGCGCGAGCAGTGTCGGAGAGGAACAGGGGGAGGTTGAGGATGATGAGGTTGTCGTCGTCCGTTCCACCCAGTTGGCAGGCCAGGAGGTAGTCTGCGAGCCACAGTTCCGGTCTCGTTTCCCCCGAGTACTTTGTGATAGTAGTCGGGGGTCGGAACCGGGTCGGGAACGGCGCCCGTCGGATGGCCCGACTGAAGGCCTGCGGACCGGGTGGTTCGGGCGAGGGACTCCGATCCTCCCCGCTGTCAAAGCGTCCCCCACGCCTGGGGTGGTACTCTCGGCGCACCCTCTCGTCGAGGTGGGCCCGACGGTCGCGACGATGGTGCTCGTTGCCGAGGTGGCCCGGGGCCGCAGGCGCGGTGTTGCGCGTGCGCCCGGTGTAGACCGAGGCTTCCCGCACGAATCGGGAAGTCGCGGCATGAGGTTCCGAGGGGTATCCCTGCCTCCGGGAGGCAGAGCTCTCGGCCCGTCGGACCGCAGCGCCTTCCAGGAGATTCTTGAGCTCTCCCTGGATTCGCCGACCCTCGGTGGTTGATGGCTCCGGCATCGCGCGGAGGAGCATCGCTGCGGCCGCCAGGTTCTGACCGACCCCACTGGATGCGGGTGGCGGCCTGACCCTGACGTCGTTGGCGACGTGGTGCTGGAAACCCTGGGGCAAGTGACGTATTTCTCCGGCCGGGGGTTGGCCCGCCCATACCTGCCCGACGTCCCGGCGGATCGACTCAAGCGCTCCTGCTCCCTCGTCGAGCCTGGCCTGCGCCCCGCGGACTTGCTCGAGCTGTGGGTCGTGACCCCCCGCCGGAACGGGGACCACAGCTAGCTCCCGCGGGATGTCAGCGCGAGGCACCGGCCTAGGGAGATCATCGTCCTCCGGCATGCCGAGATGGTTGCCTTCGGAGGGATCCCCTAGCTCGACGTGGAAACATTCGCGGCTTGGGCCGCAGTCCTCGTCGTCAAGGCTGCGGCTACCGTCGGAACAGTCGGAGAGGCAGTAGTCACATGCGGTCATAAAGTCCCGCATGGCACCGGGGTTGCCAAATCCAGAGAAATCCCAACAGATGCTGGGATCGTCGTCTTCCTCGGACCCAGAGGGCCCGTAGGTCGAGACGTCCGTCAATCGGTCCCAAGGCGACCGCATACGAAACCCCAGAGGGGTTGCACTCGCCTCAACGAGAGCGCCCGCCAAAGCGAGGTCGCTAGGCGGGTTGAGGCCGAGTCGAAATGACGTAGGATGGGAATCAGTCGGTACCTTTTGGTCGACGAGGAGCGACATAGTCACATCGGGGACTGATTGCACCGTCGTTTTAGGTACGAGGGCGACGTCCTGCAAGCCCTCCGCGAGCGCGCTGGCGTCGTCCACTTGCTCGGGATAGGTGTGTCGCGGGGGGACGGCGCTCGCCTTCGTCTCGAACGCGAGGTCGACACCTGACGCGCCCCCCGTTGGGGCGCTGGGGACGTCGATTCACTCGACAGCCGACGAAGCGCGGCCTCCCGCTTGGCCTTGGTTGCCCCGCCTCCTCCTCCGTTGGCGGGGGAGAGGACGGGGCGAACTCGAATGTTGTTCTTCCACCACGCGGGGAAGATGTCGTCGATTCCGCCGCCGGCGGGCGGGTTGTCGGCCGCCATTGTCGTTGTCGCGCGGCGGTGGAAGGAGTATCATGTCGTAGTTGCCGTCGAAGGACATGAACTCGAGACTCCCGAAACGGAGCACCGTCCCGGGCCGGAGAGGTTGCTGGAGACTGCCCATCTGGAGCTTGACGGGAAGTTGTTCGTCAACACACAGCAGGCCCCTACCTGGCGCGCCAACTGTCGGCGTTTCGAGACCGGGGGGTCCCTAAGCCGACGAGTGAGTGTGCCGCGTGCCCCAGCCCAGATGGGTCGAGCGCGTGGGCGAGCGAAGAGGGGAAGCGAGGTGGCCGGAGACGGGCGTGAGAGAGGTGGAAATCCCGCGGCCTTCGTGTTCGTCCCGCGCCCAGGTCGGGTGCGCTTGCAGTAGGGGGTTACAAGCGTCCACGCGGGTGAGGGAAGCGAGTGGCCCCAAGAGAGCGCCTGTCCCGTCCTCGTCCCCGCGCGGCCAACCTTCTCTAAGAAGGCCCTGGTCCTTCCTTTTATAGGCGTAAGGAGAGGATCCAGGTGTACAATGGGGGTGTAGCAGAGTGCTACGTGTCTAGCGGGGGGAGAGCTAGCGCCCTAAGTACATGCCAATGTGGCAGCCGGAGAGATCTTGGCACCCTGCTGGTGTGATGTCGTGGCTGTCGGAGGAGCAACGGAGCCTGGCGGAGGGACAGCTGTCGGAGCGGTTGAGTCCTTGCTGACGTCCCCCTGCTTCCGTAAGGGAGCTAAGAGCCACCGTCGTCACAGGGCTAGCGGGGCGCCATCATTGCCTATCTGGCGGAGCTAGCCAGATGGGACACCGGTCTTGTTCTCTGCGGCCCGAGTCGGCTCGGGGTAGGGTGATGATGGCGCTTCCTGTTGACGTGGCTGGCCTGTGCCCTAGGTCGGGCGACGTGGAGGCTCCTCCGAAGCCGAGGTCGAGTCTGTCTTTCATGGCCGAGTCCGAGCCCGAGCCCCTGGGTCGGGCGAGGCGGAGGTTGTTCGGCAGAGGCCAGGGCGGAGTCCGAGCCCTGGGGTCGGGCGAAGCGGAGTTCGTCGTCTTCTGGGGCTGAGCCCGAGTCCGAGCCCTGGGTTGGGCGGAGCGGAGTTCGCCGTCTTCCGGGGCTTAGCCCGAGTCCGAGCCCTGGGTCGGGCGGAGCAGAGTTCGCCGTCTTCTGGGGCTGAGCCCGAGTCCGAGCCCTGGGTCGGGCGGAGCGGAGTTCGCCGTCTTCTGGAGCTGAGCCCGAGTCCGAGCCCTGGGTCGGGCGGAGCGGAGTTCGCCGTCTTCCGGGGCTTAGCCCGAGTCTGAGCCCTGGGTCGGGCGGAGCGGAGTTCGCCGTCTTCCGGGGCTTAGCCCGAGTCCGAGCCCTGGGTCGGGCGGAGCGGAGTTCGCCGTCTTCCGGGGCTTAGCCCGAGTCCGAGCCCTGGGTCAGGCGGAGCGGAGTTTCCTATGGCGCCTTTGGCAGGGCCGGACTGCCTGTCAGTCTCACTCTGTCAAGTGGCACTGCAGTCGGAGTGGCGCAGGCGGCGCTGTCCTTCTGTCAGACCGGTCAGTGGAGCGGCGAAGTGACGGCGGTCACTTCGGCTCTGCCGGGGGGCGCGCGTCAGGATAAAGGTGTCAGGCCACCTTTGCGTTAAATGCTCCTGCGACTCGGTCGGTCGGCGCGGCGATTTAGTCAGGGTTGCTTCTTAGCGAAGGCAAGGCCTCGGGCGAGCCGGAGATGTGTCCGCCGTTAAAGGGGGGCCTCGGGCGAGACGGAAATCCCTCGGGGTCGGCTGCCCTTGTCCGAGGCTAGGCTCGGGCGAGGCGTGATCGAGTCGCTCGTATGGACTGATCCCTGACTTAATCGCACCCATCAGGCCTCTGCAGCTTTATGCTGATGGGGGTTACTAGCTGAGAATTAGGCGTCTTGAGGGTACCCCTAATTATGGTCCCCAACAGTACTCTTTAAATGTTGCTATTCTAGAATTAGAAGCATTTAAGAAATTAATTGCAGTTCTAAAATCTTCCAAAAAAAGGTTTCAGTCTCTTCATTCCAGATTTAACAATGAGATTAATTATATGACAAGCACAACGTTGATGCATAAGAGTGTAGTTAGAAGAAGGATCAGGACCCAAATAACCAGCAAACAAAGGTGTCAATGTATCCATAGCCTTTGAATTAGAAGAAGCATTGTCTAGAGTGACAGAGAAAATCTTGTCAACCAGACAAAACTCCTCAACCACAACACCAATTCTTTCAGCAATATTTTGACCAGTATGTCTAACCTCAATAAGCCTAAGACCAATGACCTTTTTCTGTAATTCCCAATCAGCATTAACATAATGACAGACAACACTAATGTAGTCCTCCTTAGCATTACCAGACCAAATATCTGAGGTTAATGCAACCGAAGAAGTAGCAGGCAACACAGAATTGATAAGCACATTACGTCGTTAAGTGAAAAGCTTCAGAAGGTCTCTAGTGGTGGTCTGTCTAGACACTTTGGTAAACCTGGGGTTATGAGCACGGGCAATATAATCCTCCTAGGCCTGTGACTCACCAATACCTAATGGAAGGTCAAGCCTAGCAATCAGACGACACAACTCAGTTCGAGCAAAAATAGGATCATATTCCCAATTGTGTAGAGAACCATCAGGATTGAAAGCAAGCCTGGACTGAACCCTAGCAGCGTGATCAACCTTCTTCCTACAAGCTTTCTGGTGTCTAAGCAAATGCCCAGTACCAGCAGAAGATCTAGCAGATAAACGAGTCTTACACATTCTACAAATAGCAGCAATTCGAACATTGGACCCATTCACTTTCTCAAATACCTCATCAAAATCAACCCAGACAGTAGATTTACGCTTACCAACAGATGAGGTACCAGTACCACCATCAGTGCTGGTGGAGCTGACCGGAGTATCGGTGGCCGTAGCAGGCCCTCCACCAGTGTTGGTCGGATTAGAACTTAGATCGACAGGAGCAGAGGTTAGATCGATACCGAGCAAAGCAGCAGCATCAGCCTGGATGTCGTCTTCGTCATTTGGGACAAGCCCTGCCACGCGAAGGTCGTCGTTGCCGGTGACCGGATTGACATCATCATCATCCGCCATGGCGACCTTCACCGCAGACGGCCGAACTCCAGCACCGTCCCTCAACGGAGCACGCAGTCGCCGTGCCCGATCTACCCCAGAGGAGGAAGACGAGGCATCAGCAACTGACCTACAAAAGAGCAGAACAATATACAGTTAGGGTTAGGGTTTACGAAAGATCTAGGGTTAGGGTTAGGGTTAGGGTTTACCTGTGCTACCAGAGCCCGATGCCGGAGAACACGGGGGCCACCCAGACGACACACGACAGACAGAGACCGATTAGAGACGACGGCGAGCGGGGGAGGGCCGGAGGGGAGGGCGAGACGACAACACGAACTCACATAGTTCACCGAGAGAGAGGGGATTGGATAGGGGAGAGGGGTTAGGGTTAGAGAGGAGCTGGTGGATCGAGGTCACCGGCGTCGGGGACGGAAGCCGAGGTCGCTGGATCGGGGCGGCGCCGCGACGGAGGGGATTCGCCGATTCGCCAAGTCAATCGCCGCCAAGTTGGGACAGAGAAGGAGCAGGGAGCGAGCGGGTGCGAATGCGAGTGCGAGGGACTGAGAGGTGGGGCACATGGGGCGAGGAGCCGAGGAGTTAAGGGGGCGGCTGGCGGCTGGCCACGGCGTCGGCTACGGGCCCCGACTGGGCTGTCCGCATGGAGCAGGCCGTGCCGTGCCGGCCCACGTGCCTGGCCAGCGGCCCAGGCACGGCCTGCTCCACTGGGTCGTGCCAGCCCGGGCCCATTCCATACGTGTCGGGCCGGGCGCAAACCGGGCCAAAAAACGGGCCTCGGGCCGGGTTAACGGGCTCGTGCCTCATGTACATCTATAATTATCACACATTGCTACCAGAACGAACTCTAGAGACTGCTACACTTAGGGCGGGCATCAGCCAGATCAATTCCTCGCGGGCGGCAACTACTCTGTCCAAAAGGAGATGGTAAACCTACCTATAATTTTAGCTCCAACAAGATTTGGTATAGTCTCCTCTAAATATTAGAGTCCGTTTCTCGTCCACCAAATATAGCGCTTGCGCTATCATTTACCGCACCCTTATTGATTGCTTGTTCCCTTGCCTTCCATGATAGTTCGGTATGTGATGGTACAAGCTACAGTATGCTGTGAAATACGTTAGATTTTTTTGTTAGAATGATTGGTGAAAAATAGAGTATGAGATATAGAGGACGAAATTTAAACAACACTGTTAGATATGAAAAAGATATAGATGAAGAATATATTTTAAAATGTGCTATAAAAGATAAATAATATATTTTAAAGCAAACACACAACACAAGTATTGTTTGAAAAGGAAGACACAAGACCTGAGCACATGCATTCTAGATATAGATTGTTCTTTCTTTTACATTTCTGAGATATTTCCAAACATGATAGTTGTAGGTCTTAAAAAGATATTTACTTTTATAGTTGATAAACTTTTGATTTGAAATCATTTTATCATATAAAAATATGTTTAAAGTCCTCAAATTTAAAATTTAAACTTGGAAACGGTCTCAGATGAAAAAACTACTAAAATTAAAGTTATAGGTCTCAAAAGAGTTATGCAACTTTGTAGTTAACAACTTTTTCGTTTGAATTCATTTAGTGTCTCAAACAATCAATTTACTCTCGATTTTGTTATAATACATGTGAAAGAAAAACGTAATATAGACATAAATGAGATGGGGTATAGGAGGTTACACATGAGAGAGAGGTTGCGAGTTTGAATCCCACCGATCATGAAACACGTGAATTCAGTTCAAAAATGATAGGGCAATGTGTAGTTGAATGGTCGGGTGTTGTTCTCCCTAATTAAAAATTACTGTTTTTTGAGTTTTTTTGTGATTTTTAATTTACCAAGTGCTTTTTCTTTGTTGAGTGCCGAAAAATAACTCAGTAAAGAGTCATTTGCCGATAAACCTTTTACCGAGTGTAACACTCGGCAAATACTTTGCTGAGTACAAAAAGGCCTTTATCGAGTGTCTGGTACACTAGGAAAAAAGATGAGTTGATAGTGTCTCTTCTTTATCCCTCGTTTTGCTGTTAGTTGCATTAGATCTCCATTGCCATGGCTATGCGAGCATAAGGGTGGCAAGAACAGAGCCTCTAAAACGATTGTCGTTCAAGACATCACCTGCCCATGTGACGACGAACAGTCACGCTTTTGGGAAGCGTTCGACATGACTGATCGACCGGCTACATTAAACAAAGTGTCAGGTGCATGTATCAAATGGGGCGACTATATCAGCTAGCAGAATGTTTGCTCTCGAATATGCTAGATATGTTCAATGGTTAATAATTACACTAGTTGTGTGCCCATGCGTTGCAATGGGAACATATAATACCATTGATAGCTTATGTACGTTGGGATGAGCATCGACATATATCTGACCGGATCTTCTTCTTCCTTGGAGATCTGGAGAAAAGCCTGTTCGGAAGCCAAACATGTTAAGACCTGATCATGTGCTGCCCTTGTGTCTCTGATCATCATCAGCACATTGTTCGACGCTTGTATGAGTCTTGTTAATTTGCATGCCTCGTGCATAGTCTCTCAACCATCAATTCATTATGGTATACAGAATTCGTGTGAGTTGTGACAAACATTATCAAATGCATATAAATTATTTTAAAGAATCAATATAGAGTTTTATATGATAGAGAAATACATGTGGATTAAAAAATGTTAAACAAAAGATCTAAAATATAACAGTTCGATCAAGTTGCATAAGATGTACAATTTTCCAATTGCTTCTGTATTTGGAAGTCCACCTTTCTATGTTATCTTTGCTATTTATGACTTAATAGAATCCAAATAGTATTGAACACTAAGAAAACTACAAAATGAGATGGAGTTGTGTTGACTGAAAAACATATGTATATAGCATTTGGAATAAAAAGTTACATTTTAAGTATTCAAGTACCAGATAATGCCAGACAAGGGATTAATTCCACAGAGCAAAGTACAAAATCCATGACAAGATATTTCATAATAGATTTAAAAAAGGAAGGCTTTTGCTTAAAATATGAGGCATTAATCTCAAAATGTGTATATGTGACATTGAATGGGTCACCACCAATGCCTACACAAGTTGACTGCCCCAAACCTACAGCTGTTGTTTGAAACACTCGTCAACAGAAATCAGACATGCATTAACCAAACATAGTCAGGTGCTCGTGCGTTGCCACGACTCAAATTATTAATCTTTATTTTTGCATAATTTTAGATTTTTACCGTTTAAATGTGGGAGAGGAGAGAGAGGTGAATGGAATAGTAGAGATAAGATTTATAAGAAATAGGGATCTGCACCAAGAACATAAACACAAATTAATTAGCATATTCTTGCCCCCTCAAGATAAAATCATGCATCAATAGTACGACAACAATACAAATCCGGTGTGCATACTACAGAACAGGAATGTAGGCATTACCTTAATTAAAAAAGTAATGTGCTAGTATTAGTAGTACCTTCTAGGGTTGAGTCTTCCTCAACACCCTTGTATGCCCAGTAGCATGATGCAATGATGTTCTCAAATGCATATCTTGCGATATTTATTTATAACCAGTCAAAAACTCAGAGAGTAATCTTCACGAAGGATTTGAAACATAAAGAAAATTATGAAAATTACTGTATTAATCAACGAAAAAACACTCGATGCAACAACATACAAAGATCAATTAAATGCCCAAGCACAAAAAATCTGAATGTGAAGCAAAGCATATATACATATCTGGACATACAGTCTGGTTCTTGCCGCATGCTTCCCAGCTGGACACTTCTCCGACCATTCTCTGTGCTACCGAGCGAATAAAGGTCTGAATAATTAACATTTAGCTTCTCTCTTTCTCTCTATCTATAGAAAACTCTTATCCTAGTTCCATATCATTATGTTTTTCTTCAGTGTGTCGATGTAACCGGCTACGCTGTCTCCATAGAAGTCGTCTTTAGTCGGCTAGATGATGCTGGCGTTCCAAATCGGGCAATTAGTGAACAAAACAGAGCATGCCCTAGCATCCAGGTTCCTATAGATTTCAAGATCATGACTGATGATGTCCAGTATTTGACGTACGTACATAGTGTAAAACAGTCTTCCTTGCGTACCAGTGGAAGTCGACGGTGTTCCCTCCTTT
This sequence comes from Zea mays, assembly GCF_902167145.1. Taxonomy (NCBI): domain Eukaryota; kingdom Viridiplantae; phylum Streptophyta; class Magnoliopsida; order Poales; family Poaceae; genus Zea; species Zea mays. The sequence continues at coordinate 148,666,116 of NC_050099.1, forward strand.
GTCGGAGTGAAGTGGCTATGGAGTACAGGTAGTAGTTGTGTTAGCAGTCAATAGCATGAGCGATCAGCCACATTGTTGATCTGATCAAACACACCAAATAGAGCACATCAAACCTTGCTTGCGGTTTGTACTACCTAGTGTATGTCTCTGATGAAGTGCGAGAGGAACATGAGCGCTTGTGTTATATTATCTGCACTGCAGAAAAGCAACGTTCATGACTGTTAATGACAAATTGTCCAAAACTTTGCAGAATTGGAGCATGCACATACGAGTAGCAGAGTAGCGACATTACATTATGGGGGAGAAGATCTCCCATAGGTGGGGAGCTGGGAGGTACAGTTGTTGATGGCGCCCATGACACACAGGCCCTTGACACCATCCTTGTCCTTGTAGTCCCCTAACGAAACAGAAAAAACGACGCATGACGACCATGAGCACAAGATTGCTTGTCAGATTCATCTTGGAACGAGGGGCGTGGTCACTTACCGTCGTAGTTGTAGGTGCAGAGAAAGTAAGAAGAATTCGTTAATTACTGTTATAGAGAATAAAATGAAGTAGATGGCTTAATCTAGGCTGTCGAATGTCATTATCATAAGGCATATCCACTATGCTGCAAGCCTGGAACCTTTTATTCACGTAAAGTAAGCATGTGATGTGAACTCCATCATGCTAGCTTCATACAAGTTACACACACTCAAAGAAGTTGCCAGGAAACCAACATTTTTGTCTCTTGTATCTAGTCTTGCACTGGGGGCAGCATTGGTTCCCCTCGCGCTCATACTCATAGCATGGGCGGCAGACTGGGAAAGCACACTCATTGCAGGCAACAAAGACATCGCCAGTGGCTGAAACACCTATAGAGTCACCACAAATCTGGCAGACCTGCCCATTCACACTCTTTGTGGGCTTAGCCTGCATTAGCGAGATAACGACAAAGTCAGCACACATGCAATCAGAAATTCAGCATTAGAGGACACCTCAGTGACTCATGCACTTTACTGGTGAGCAACAGACTGTAAAAATCAACCTGCGATCAAGTGTCTATTAGTCTTGAAGTCGAGGCTAAGATCAAAATGTCAGGAAGGTAATTTCGAATTTACATAAGATGAACTAATTCAATGGTGTAGTAGTCATAAACAAAGGCACGCTGCAGCAGGGCAAAGAAGGATCTAATTCACCGTCAGTCCATGGTAATTATGACAAGGAATTGTTGAGGCATGGGTAAACACAGGGATCTAAACAATCTGAGGCTCCATTTCACTAGATCTCCAAGACAGCGAAACATGAACAATATATCATTACCTATTGCCGATTTGGCAACTGTTCGAAGAATTGGACCGAGCACGAACAGTTCAGAAATTGCCAGGAGGACATGTCTGATCTGGTGACTTACACGGAGCAACGGAAGCATCACTGAAATGGACAGGCAAAATCTACGAGCAGAGACACGCAGAAGCGACCGCATTTGAGGGGCAAACCCCAAGCGTTAGACTAAAGACTAACACCTCGGCCCAGATCCAGCGACAGACGCGCGCACACGACATGAGCCGCTAGAAACTGAATCTGAAGGAGGCAGCGAGGGCGGCACTGGATTGGCTGGATGTACCGGGCCCGGCACATCGCCGTCATGGCGGATCATGACGAACTCGTTGCGGTTGTGCGAGCCCGCCACCATCCCCATTTTGATCAGCAAACCACACCAGCAAGCGCCCATGAGAAGACGGGTCGCGGCCGGTCAGACCCACCGCTCCTGCGTCGATTGGGAAATCAAAGTCGCGGTCGGATCTGGGCGAGCAGGGCGCGAATCCGGGCATGGCGGCGACAATGGCGAGGAGATCTGGGGAGGAGCGGGTGGGATCAAGGCGGTGGCGCTCGTGCCCCTCCGGTCTCGCTTTGGGCTGGTTCGGGGGCGGCTGCAGGGTTCCACGGGTCGCGCTAGGTGGGCGTGCGGCATGCGTTGGGCGGGCGGGATTGCGGCGTGCGGGCGGTAGGGCGGGCGGGAGGGCGGTTCGCCATGGTCGCTGCGGGATTTGTGGGCTTGCGGTGTGCGGGCGGGAGGACGGTTCGCCTTGGTCGCGGCGGGGTTTACAGGTTTGCGGCGTGCGGGTGGGCGGGCGTAGGGAGGCGGGGCAGTCTACAGTAAGTTCTTAATAGTTAGTAGAGATTACTGTTTCTATATGCCTATATCAATCATAGCTGAATGCCCGTGCGTTGCAACGGGAATATATAATACCAGTGTACTACGGTAACTTATATACAAAATATGTGTTATACCGTTATGAGAAAATGTTTCATAATCAATTTGTGATTCTGACCATACATAAATTTTGTTATTTATAATCTATCTGTTTCACCACTATATTGCAACCATCAGTATCATGCAGACTTCGATATATGTCACGATTTGCATGGTCTCATTATTGGAGAGCACGTTTCACACATACTGGAAGAAATTCCCTCGTACATCGTTAGTCATCGGACACGTACCACCATACGCTTTTGCTTAAACAAAAAGGTAAGTGTGTGTGTTTGCAAGACTAATGGTCAAACATCGTATAACCATAAAGTTAGAATACTATATTAATATATTAAATAAATTAATCCAATGGACATAGATGAACCCAATTAACATAGGATAAATAAATATCTAATTATAAAAGTATAAAACATGGTATAATCAATGTTGTTACTGCGTAGTAAATATTCATACGAGACTAACACAACTGGAACGGTTCAATTTGGAATTAAAATGGGGAAGTTACAAATTTCCAAAGTTTCTATGTATTTGATATAGGATTAATTAGGAAATCAATTTTATTGTTGTTTTTATGACAAAACAGAGGTATTATGTGATAAAAAATAATATTATATAATTATAGAAATTGGAATGAACTCATTTGGATTTAATATGAAATTTTCATGAATTAAATGGGTTTCTGCAATTATTTTTAAACTAAAAATCAATTTCTAAACTCCTTTTCCCTATTTTCTTTATTTCCTGGACTGCGACCCAAATTCCAGAAAGATTGTTTAAGTAGGCGACATGAGTCACACTGTACGCAACTTAACATGAGTCACGTTGGCTAGAGGGTGGAAGGCTAGGCATTCTGCTCAATAGATCCAAGGTTCGATCCCTGAGCAGCCATGGTTTGATTTTTTTCCTGATATCGATTTCGACGTTCTTAATCAGGTTAAGAACATATGTTTTCTTAATTTATTTAATCAGGTTAAGAATGGTCGACATACTTAATGTCACGTGGCTCGCCCACAGAGCCTCGACCGGGTGCCACATGACACGTAGTTAAGAACGTCCGCCCCTCCGTACCAACGATTTTATTTAATTAAGTACGTCGGCCCCAACGTTTTGTTGTTTAAGTACGTCAAGTACTGTACTTCGGTTAAGAACGTCAGCAAGCTAACGTTCTTAACTAAGAATGTTGTCGGGGACCATAATTAGGGGTACCCTCAAGACTCCTAATTCTCAGCTAGGTAACCCCCATCAGCATAAAGCTGCAAAGGCCTGATGGGTACGATTAAGTCAGGGATCGGTCCATTCGAGGGACTCGATCACGCCTCGCCCGAGCCTAGCCTCGGACAAGGGCAGCCGACCCCGGAGGATCTCCGTCTCGCCCGAGGCCCCCCTCCAGCGACGAACATACTTCCGGCTCGCCCGAGGCCCTGTCTTCGCCAGGAAGCAACCCTGACCAAATCGCCGCGCCGACCGACCAAATCGTAGGAGCATTTAATGCAAAGGTGGCCTGACACCTTTATCCTGACGCGCGCCCTTCAGTCGACAGAGCCGAAGTGACCGCCGTCACTTCGTCGCTCCGCTGACCGGCCTGACAGAAAGACAGCGCCGCCTGCGCCGCTCCGACTGCAGTGCCGCTTGACAGAGTGAGGCTGACAGGCAGTCAGGCCTGGCCGCAGGCACCATAGGAAGCTCCGCTTCGCCCAACCCAGGGCTCGGACTCGGGCTAAGCCCCGGAAGACGGCGAACTCCGCTCCGCCCGACCCAGGGCTCGGACTCGGGCTAAGCCCCGGAAGACGACGAACTCCGCTCCGCCCGACCCAGGGCTCGGACTCGGGCTAAGCCCCGGAAGACGGCGAACTCCGCTCCGCCCGACCCAGGGCTCGGACTCGGGCTAAGCCCCGGAAGACGGCGAACTCCGCTCCGCCCGACCCAGGGCTCGGACTTGGGCTCAGCCCCGAAAGACGGCGAACTCCGCTCCGCCCGACCCAGGGCTCGGACTTGGGCTCAGCCCCAGAAGACAACGAACTCCGCTTCGCCCGACCCCAAGGCTCGGACTCCGCCCTGGCCTCAGCCGACGGTCTCCGCCTCGCCCGACCTAGGGGCTCGGACTCGACCTCGGCCACGGAAGACAGACTCGACCTGACTTCGGAGGAGCCTCCACATCGCCCAACCTAGGGCGCGGACCGGCCACATCGACGGGAGGCGCCATCATTACCCTACCCCAAGCTGACTCAGGCTACGGGAAACAAGACCGGCGTCCCATCTGGCTCGCTCCGCCAGATAGGCAATGATGGCGCCCCGCACGCTCCCTGACGACGGCAGCTCTCCGCCCCCTTACGGAAGCAAGAGGACGTCAGCAAGGACTCGACAGCCCCGACAGCTGTCCCTCCACCAGGCTCCGGTGCTCCTCCGGCGGCCACGACACCACACGAACCGGGTGCCAAAACCTCTCCGGCCGCCACGATGGCGTGTACTTAGGGCGCTAGCTCTCCTCCGCTAGACACGTAGCACTCTGCTACACCCCCCATTGTACACCTGGATCCTCTCCTTACGCCTATAAAAGGAAGGACCAGGGCCCTCTTACAGAGGGTTGGCCGCGCGGGGACGAGGACGAGACAGGCGCTCGCGTGAGGCTGCTCGCTCCCTCACCCGCGTGGACGCTTGTAACCCCCTACTGCAAGCGCACCCGACCTGGGTGCGGGACGAACACGAAGGCCGCGGGATTTCCACCTCTCTCACGCCTGTCTCCGGCCACCTTTCTCCCCCCTTCGCGCTCGGTCTCGCGCCGACCCATCTGGGCTGGGGCACGCGGCGACATTCACTCGTCGGCCCAGGGACCCCCCGGTCTCGAAACGCCGACAGTTGGCGCGCCAGGTAGGGGCCTGCTGCGTGTTGACGAACAGCTTCCCGTTAAGCTCCAGATGGGCAGTCTCCAGCAACCTTTCCAGCCCGGGACGGTGCTCCGTTTCGGGAGTCTCGAGTTCATGTCTCTCGACGGCAGCTACGACATGATACTCCTTCCATCGCCGTGCGACAGCGACAATGGCGGCCGACAGCCCGCCCGCCGGCGGCGGAATCGACGACGTCTTCCCCACGTGGTGGAAGAACAACATTCGAGCTCACCCCGTCCTCTCCCCCGTCGACGGAGGAGGAGGCGGGGCAACCAAGGCCAAGCAGGGGGCAGCGTCTCGTCGGCTGTCGAGCGAGTCGATGGCGCCAGCGCCCCAACGGGGGGCGCGTCGGGCATCGACCTCGCGTTTGAGACGGAGGCGAGCGCCGTCTCCCCGCGACACGCCAATCCCGAGCAAATGGACGACGCCGGCACGCTCGCGAAAGGCTTGCTGGACGTCACCCTCGTACCTGAGACGACGATGCAGTCAGTCCCCGACGTGACTTCATCACCGCCCGTCGACCAGGAGGTACCGACCGATTCCCATCTCACGCCTTTCGGATTCAGCCTCGACCCGCCAAGCGGCTTCGCTTTGGCGGACGCTCTCGTAGAGGCGAGTCCAAACCCACTGGGTTTTCGTGTGCGGTCACCCTGGGACCGGCTGACGGATGTCTCGACCTACGGGCCTTCGGGGTCCGAGGAAGATGGCGAGCCCGACTTCTGTTGGGATTTCTCTGGACTTGGCGACCCCAATGCCATGCGGGACTTCATGACCGCATGCGACTACTGCCTTTCCGACTATTCCGACGGTAGCCGCAGCCTCGGCGACGAGGACTGCGGCCCAAGCCGCGAATGTTTCCACGTCGATCTAGGGGGTCCCTCCGAAGGCAACCATCTCGGCATGCCGGAGGACGGTGATCTCCCTAGGCCGGTGCCTCGCGTTGACATCCCACGGGAGCTAGCTGTGGTCCCCGTTCAGGCGGGGGGCCATGACCCACGGCTCGAGCAAATCCGCGGGGTGCAGGCCAGGCTCGACGAGGGAGCAGGAGCGCTTGAGCCAATCCGCCGGGACGTCGGGCAGGCATGGGCGGGCCAACCTCCAGCCAGAGAAATGCGTCATCTACCCCAGGGCTTCCAGCACCGCATCGCCGACGATGTCAGGGTCAGGCCGCCACCCGCATCCAGCGGGGTCGGCCAGAACCTGGCTGCAGCAGCAATGCTTCTCCGTGCGATGCCAGAGCCATCAACCACCGAGGGGCGACGAATCTAGGGAGAACTCAAGAATCTCCTGGAAGGCGCCACGGTCCGACGGGCCAAGAGCTCCGCCTCCCGAAGGCAGGGGCACCCCTCGGAACATCATGCCGCGACTTCCCGATTCATGCGGGAAGCCTCGGTCCACACCGGGCGCACGCGCAACACGGCGCCTGCAGCCCCGGGACACCTCGGTAACGAGCACCATCACCGCGATCGTCGGGCCCACCTCGACGAGAGGGTGCGCCGAGGCTACCACCCCAGGCGTGGAGGACGCTACGACAGCGGGGAGGATCGGAGTCCCTCGCCCGAACCACCCGGTCCGCAGGCCTTCAGCCGGGCCATATGACGGGCGCCGTTCCCGACCCGGCTCCGACCCCCGACTACTATCACAAAGTACTCGGAGGAGACGAGACCGGAGCTGTGGCTCGCGGACTACCGGCTGGCCTGCCAACTGGGCGGAACGGACTATAACAACCTCATCATCCGCAACCTCCCCCTGTTCCTCTCCGACACCGCTCGCGCCTGGTTGGAGCACCTGCCTCCGGGGCAGATCTCCAACTGGGACGACCTGGTCCAAGCCTTCGCCGGGAATTTCCAGGGCACGTACGTGCACCCTGGAAACTCCTGGGACCTCCGGAGCTGCCGGCAACAGCCGGGAGAGTCTCTTCGGGACTACATCCGGCGATTCTCGAAGCAGCGCACCGAGCTGCCCAACATCACCGACTCGGATGTCATCGGCGCGTTCCTCGCCGGCACCACCTGCCGCGACCTGGTGAGCAAGCTGGGTCGCAAGACCCCCACCAGGGCGAGCGAGCTGATGGACATCGCCACCAAGTTCGCCTCTGGCCAGGAGGCGGTCGAGGCTATCTTCCGGAAGGACAAGCAGCCCCAGGGCCGCCCGCCGGAAGATGCCCCCAAGGCGTCAACTCAGCGCGGCGCCAAGAAGAAGGGCAAGAAGAAGTCGCAAGCGAAACGCGACGCCGCCGACGCGGACCTTGTCGCCGCCGCCGAGTACAAGAACCCTCGGAAACCCCCCGGAGGTGCCAACCTCTTCGACAAGATGCTCAAGGAGCCGTGCCCCTATCACCAGGGGCCCGTCAAGCACACCCTTGAGGAGTGCGTCATGCTTCGGCGCCACTTCCATAGGGTCGGGCCACCCGCGGAGGGTAGCAGGGCCCGCGACGACGACAAGAAGGAAGATCACTAGGCAGGAGAGTTCCCCGAGGTCCGCGACTGCTTCATGATCTATGGTGGGCAAGCGGCGAACGCTTTGGCTCGGCACCGCAAGCAAGAGCGTCGGGAGGTCTGTTCGGTGAAGGTGGCGGCGCCAGTCTACCTAGACTGGTCCGACAAGCCCATCACCTTCGACCAAGCCGACCACCCCGACCACGTGCCGAGCCCGGGGAAATACCCGCTCGTCGTCGACCCCGTCATCGGCAACGTCAGGCTCACCAAGGTCCTCATGGACGGGGCAGCAGCCTCAACATCATCTACGCCGAGACCCTCGGGCTCCTGCGTGTCGATCCGTCCTCGGTCGGGCAGGTGCTACACCTTTCCACGGGATCATCCCCGGGAAGCGCGTCCAGCCCCTCGGACAACTCGACCTGCCCGTCTGCTTTGGAACACCCTCCAACTTCCGAAGGGAGACCCTGACGTTCGAGGTGGTCGGGTTCCGAGGAACCTACCACGCGGTACTGGGCAGGCCATGCTACGCGAAGTTCATGACCGTCCCCAGCTACACCTACCTCAAGCTCAAGATGCCGGGCCCCAACGGGGTCATCACCGTCGGCCCCACGTACAAACACGCGTTCGAATGCGACGTGGAGTGCATGGAGTACGCCGAGTCCGAGGCCCTCATCGCCGACCTGGAGAGCCTCTCTAAGGAGGTGCCAGACGTGAAGCATCATGCCGGCAACTTCGAGCCAGCGGAGACGGCTAAGTCCGTCCCCCTCGACCCCAGCGGCGACGCCTCCAAGCAGATCCGGATCGGCTCCGAGCTCGATCCCAAATAGGAAGCAGTGCTCGTCGACTTCCTCCGCGCAAACGTCGACGTTTTCGCGTGGAGTCCCTCGGACATGCCCGGCATACCGAGGGATGTCGTCGAGCACTCGCTGGACATCCGAGCCGGAGCCCGACCCGTCAAGCAGCCTATGCGCCGATTCGACGAAGAGAAGCGCAGAGCCATAGGCGAGGAGATCCACAAGCTAATGGCGGCAGGGTTCATCAAAGAGGTATTCCATCCCGAATGGCTTGCCAACCCTGTGCTTGTGAGAAAGAAAGGAGGGAAATGGCGGATGTGTGTAGACTACACCGGTCTAAACAAAGCATGTCCGAAGGTTCCCTACCCTCTGCCTCGCATCGATCAAATCGTGGATTCCACTGCTGGGTGCGAAACCCTGTCTTTCCTCGATGCCTACTCAGGGTATCACCAAATCAGGATGAAAGAGTCCGACCAGCTCGCGACTTCTTTCATCACACCCTTCGGCATGTACTGCTATGTCACCATGCCGTTCGGCTTGAGGAATGCGGGTGCGACGTACCAGCGGTGCATGAACCATGTGTTCGGCGAACACATTGGCCGGACGGTCGAGGCCTACGTCGATGACATCGTAGTCAAGACGAGGAGAACCTCCGACCTCCTTTCCGACCTTGAAGTGACATTCCGATGTCTCAAGGCGAAAGGCGTGAAGCTCAATCCCGAGAAGTGTGTCTTCGGGGTACCCCGAGGCATGCTCTTGGGGTTCATCATTTCCGAGCGGGGCATCGAAGCCAACCCGGAGAAGATCGCAGCCATCACCAGCATGGGACCCATCAAGGACTTGAAGGGCGTACAGTGGGTCATGGGATGTCTCGCGGCTCTGAGCCGCTTCATCTCACGCCTCGGCGAAAGAGGTCTACCTCTATACCGCCTCTTAAGGAAGGCCGAGTGCTTCACTTGGACCCCTGAGGCCGAGGAAGCCCTCGGGAACCTGAAGGCGCTCCTCACGAATGCGCCTATCTTGGTGCCCCCAGCTGCTGGAGAAGCCCTCTTGATCTACGTCGCCGCGACCACTCAGGTGGTTAGCGCCGCGATTGTGGTCGAGAGGCAAGAAGAGGGGCATGCATTGCCCGTTCAGAGGCCAGTCTACTTCATCAGCGAGGTACTGTCCGAAACCAAGATCTGCTACCCACGAGTTCAGAAGCTGCTCTACACGGTGATCCTGACGCGGCGGAAGCTACGACACTACTTCGAGGCTCATCCGGTAACTGTGGTGTCATCCTTCCCCCTGGGGGAGATCATCCAGTGCCGAGAGGCCTCGGGTAGAATCGCAAAGTGGGCGGTGGAAATCATGGGCGAAACAATCTCGTTCGCCCCTTGGAAGGCCATCAAGTCCCAGGTCTTGGCGGACTTCGTGGCTGAATGGGTCGACACCCAGCTCCCAACAGCTCCGATCCAACTGGAGCTCTAGACCATGTTCTTCGACGGGTCGCTGATGAAGACAGGAGCCAACGCAGGCCTACTCTTCATCTCGCCCCTCGGGAAGCACCTACACTATGTGCTACGCCTCCATTTCCCGGCGTCCAACAATGTGGCCGAGTATAAGGCTCTGGTCAACGGGTTGCGGATCGCCATCGAGCTAGGGGTCCGACGCCTCGACGCTCGCGGTGACTCGCAGCTCGTCGTCGACCAAGTCATGAAGAACTCCCATTGCCGCGAACCGAAGATGGAGGCCTACTGCGATGAGGTTCGGCGGCTGGAAGACAAGTTTTACGGGCTCGAGCTCAACCACATCGCCCGGCGCTACAACGAGACTGCGGACGAGCTGGCTAAAATAGCCTCGGGGCGAACAACGGTTCCCCTGGACGTCTTCTCTCGAGACCTGCATCAACCCTCCGTCAAGATCGACGACACGCCCGAGCCCGAGGCATCCTCAGCTCGGCCCGAGGCACCCTCGGCACCCGAGGGTGAGACGCTGCACGTCGAGGGGGAGCGAAGCGGTGTCACGCCTGATCAAAACTGGCAGACCCCATACCTGCAATATCTCCACCGAGGAGAGCTACCCTTCGACCGAGCCGAAGCTCGGCGGTTGGCACGGCGCGCCAAGTCGTTCGTCTTGCTGGGAGATGGGAAGGAGCTCTACCACCGCAGCCCCTCAGGCATCCTCCAGCGATGCATCTCCATCGCCGAAGGTCAGGAACTCCTGCGAGAGATACACTCGGGGGCTTGCGGCCATCACGCAGCACCTCGAGCCCTTGTCGGGAATGCTTTCCGACAAGGTTTCTACTGGCCGACGGCGGTGGCCGACGCCACTAGAATTGTCCGCACCTGCGAAGGGTGTCAGTTCTACGCAAGGCAGACCCACCTGCCCGCTCAGGCTCTGCAGACGATACCCATCACCTGGCCTTTTGCTGTGTGGGGTCTGGACCTCGTCGACCCCTTGCAGAAGGCACCCGGGGGCTACACGCACGTGCT